>NC_091723.1:730158-1460316 GCF_000512605.2 Kwoniella pini CBS 10737 | reverse complement strand
CCCCAACCCCCCTAACCCCTAACCCCCCCCCAACCCCCTAACCCCCCTAACCCCCTAACCCCTAACCCCTAACCCCTAACCCCCTAACCCCCCCCTTAACCCCCCTAACCCCCTAACCCCCCTAACCCCCTAACCCCTAACCCCCTAACCCCTAACCCCCAACCCCCTAACCCCCTAACCCCTAACCCCCTAACCCCTAACCCCTAACCCCTAACCCCCCCTAACCCCCCTAACCCCTAACCCCTAACCCCTAACCCCCAACCCCCCTAACCCCCCTAACCCCCCCTAACCCCTAACCCCCCTAACCCCCCTAACCCCTAACCCCTAACCCCCTAACCCCTAACCCCCTAACCCCTAACCCCCTAACCCCCCTAACCCCTAACCCCCCTAACCCCCTAACCCC
Organism: Kwoniella pini CBS 10737; assembly: GCF_000512605.2. Classification (NCBI taxonomy): domain Eukaryota; kingdom Fungi; phylum Basidiomycota; class Tremellomycetes; order Tremellales; family Cryptococcaceae; genus Kwoniella; species Kwoniella pini. The sequence continues at coordinate 1,459,913 of NC_091723.1, read as the reverse complement.
TAACCCCTAACCCCTAACCCCCCTAACCCCCTAACCCCTAACCCCCTAACCCCTAACCCCTAACCCCCCCTAACCCCTAACCCCCTAACCCCTAACCCCTAACCCCCCCTAACCCCTAACCCCTAACCCCTAACCCCTAACCCCTAACCCCTAACCCCTAACCCCTAACCCCTAACCCCTAACCCCTAACCCCCCTAACCCCCTAACCCCCTAACCCCTAACCCCTAACCCCTAACCCCTAACCCCTAACCCCTAACCCCCCTAACCCCTAACCCCTAACCCCCTAACCCCTAACCCCCTAACCCCCTAACCCCTAACCCCTAACCCCTAACCCCTAACCCCTAACCCCCCTAACCCCCCCCTAACCCCTAACCCCCCTAACCCCTAACCCCCCTAACCCCTAACCCCTAACCCCTAACCCCCTAACCCCTAACCCCTAACCCCTAACCCCCCTAACCCCTAACCCCCCTAACCCCTAACCCCCCTAACCCCCCTAACCCCTAACCCCTAACCCCTAACCCCCCTAACCCCTAACCCCTAACCCCTAACCCCTAACCCCCTAACCCCTAACCCCTAACCCCTAACCCCTAACCCCCTAACCCCTAACCCCTAACCCCTAACCCCCCTAACCCCTAACCCCTAACCCCTAACCCCTAACCCCTAACCCCTAACCCCCCTAACCCCTAACCCCCCTAACCCCTAACCCCTAACCCCTAACCCCTAACCCCTAACCCCTAACCCCCCCTAACCCCCCTAACCCCTAACCCCTAACCCCTAACCCCTAACCCCCCCTAACCCCTAACCCCTGGTCTTGGTTGTTAGAATCAGCCAAAATCCAAGGGGGTACCCTTACAGATTTTGTCCAACTTTGACTTATCATATCTCATGCACTGGTGGACATTTCTTCGAACCCCTGGGCACTTTTGGAATCAGTTTTTCGAGCTCTACGCAATGGTGAAATCGGATCATTAAAATGTCCATTATTCAGAGACACCCCCCCATGAGGGGAACCATCTATACCCCCCCAGTATGAATGAATAGAACATGCCGCTCAAGATAAAATGCGGCATTCTACGTTGACCTCGTGAACTCGTTCAATCATTTGCATATGAGATACGGGTTGATAATATTACTAAGGCAGATCGCTATACTTTCTCGCACAGAGATCACTTGTTTTGAATTTCAATACTTTTTAGATCAGCCCGTCAAAATTTATTTGTCGCTTGTACAGCTTCTGCTCTCCTTCTTTCGTCTAGAAAAGCGCAGCTTGAAGTCTGCCTTTGAAACCGTGCGCAGGTGGTCGCTCTTCCATCGTTGCCTCAATTTCCGCAATGTCGCTGATTACTGTGATGACAAGTCAGCTATGTCCACCATGCAAGTCACTCACAATCGACATCCATAGGATGGATAATCTTGGTTCTACGGATGAGCTTGTAGCCAAAGTAGAGTGCAAGGAAGAAGACCGCGGGAAGATAGTCTGAATCACAACTGATCAGTCCGATAATTGTCGCTAGGGACTTTGTGCTAAACTTACTTGTAATAAATGTTGCTCTGTCAAAGTTAGCAGTGTCTCGGAATACCGTCCAAGCTGAGAATAAGATGATGACTGCAAGATGTCAGCGACGCAGAGTCTCGGACACATCAACTCACTTCCAAACGCAAAAAGCGCGAACCACGCTCCGAATAAAGCGAAAGGGTGACGATAGGGAAGAGTGCTTCGGTCGAATCCTTGTGCTTTCATCGCTCTTCGGAAGCCAATGTATGCAAGACAGATGCCCATCCACTCAACAAGACCCATGACGGCAACCTAACGAGGTGTTTTAGTGTCGAAATCGCGTTGGCATCGACTCGACTTACCAGGTTGACAAACCAGCCGAAAACTTTGGCAGCTCCGTTGCTCACTGTCATGTAGGCCAATAATGGAATCGTAGCCATCGTAAGTACGGCCACGTATGGAGTTCCGTCTGTGATAGAGACTCGTCAGCATCGGACATTGTGCAGTGCAATATCCACTCACATCGATGAGTTCTGAGGAATACTTTCGGGACCAATCCTTTATGAGCCATATTGTATAAACTTCGCGATGAGATGTATAGATCTGCGTTACCAGCAGACCAGGCAGATGTGATTAAACAGGCATCTGATTGATAATGCGTCAGCATAATTGCGCAGGGGCAACAAGAGACTACACTGACTGATGATATGAGGTAACGCTTTGATACCCGATAATTGGATGGCAATGACCCAAGGAGACGCAGCGGCGTTACTTGCGGTACCGAGACGATCGTTGTCAAACGGTACAATGAGACCGAGGATGAATGTACCTGAGCGCGCATGTCAGCTCGCAATCTTGTAGTTGAGACCAAGCAGAGATTCTCACCAAGGATGTAAAAGATACCAATTCGGAAGTAGATCTGCTTCATTGCTCGAGGGATAGAAAATCGGGGGTTTGCACTCTCAGCAGCCGTGATGCCGAAGAATTCGACTCCACCGTATCTGTGAGACGTCCACAAACAATCAGCATCCATCGCACTACACTGTATGCAATTCCGGTGGAATAGAGACTATGAGAGACATTTATACGCACGAGAAAGCAGCCTGAGTCATTACTGCCCAGAAACCGAGGAATTGTCCCTTGCTACCACCGATGCCTTCATATTGAGCTAATGCTCCCTGTTGCGAGATCAGCTGTCGGAACGAGCAATGTCGTTCCAAGGCACCACTTACAGGTTCTTTCCAATAGTGGAATCCAAGGTAATGTCCTGATGGTCCAGCTCCACAATCGATGGCGATACCAAGAACTGACCAATCGATGTCAGTGACATGTACAGCACGAAGCCAGCTTGTACAAGCACGGTCAACTCACTGATCAAACCGATGATAGTCAAGACCTTGATTGAACTGAAGATGAACTCCGTCTCCCCGTATACCCCGGAAGTGGTCAAATTCAGCGCGACAATGACCACATAGCATATCGTAATCCACACCGCGTTATTGACCCGGGTGGGTTCAATCCAATAGTTGACGAGAACAGCCACAGCTGACATCCTACGAAGCAGGTATATTAGGCCTATTAGGCAACGCGGTAGTTCGTTCTTACTCACTCAGATGCACAGGTTAAAGCCCAATGGATAGTCTGCCCAGTCGTCAGCAATGAACGTTCCATTCTACCCTTTCCAGCACATACAACCGACTTACCGTACTCCATATCATGGCGAATCCAAGCGCTGGGTCAAAGAATCGGCCAGCATACGTGAGCTGTCCTCCGGTGATAGGCAGATACGCTGCCATTTCTCCAAGACCGAGCATCATGCTGAGGATCTGTCAGTGGTTGAGATGCACCGGATCCAATAAATGCGCTCTGAATCACTCACAAGAATACCAAAATTCCGACAAATGAAAATCCAAGCCATAATCCAAGCGGTCCTCCGTTTGATAAAGCAGTACCAGTACCGATGAAAAGACCTAACAATGTAAAAGTCAACATCGGTTCCCTCATGAGTGAAAGCAATATTCAATAAGGTGGGCTCACCAGTTCCGATCACACCACCGATTGCGATCAACTATATGAAAGCGGTATCAGTGCATGTATTGATACGAGTGAACGGTCAAGTGGACTCACAGAGACATGTCGAGGCTTCAGTCCACGGTGAAGAGAGTTCTCGCTGTGTATACCATCATATGGCTTATCTCCGTATTCAGGTGCATTGATATTTGCGCCGTCTGTTGCATATCCATTCCCTACGCCAGTAGCTGGGTATACGCCGGTTTGGGTTGTTCCAGGAAGATTTTTCTCCTGATCGGAGGTGAGTTTTGACATATTTGATTGAGAGACGTGAGCAGACCGCTCCTATCGAAATTCAAGAATATGATGTTCAAACAACAGAACAGGGGCGAGTTGAGACTAAGATGAAGGGGTATATGAGGAATCGCTTGCGTCTCGACGAGATAAGTTGTGGGAAACATATGTTTATTTCACATGGTCCGCTTGGAACGCATCATGCAAGAGATAAGGTCATCTGACCAATGAACGTATTGAAGAAGGAGCAGAGGAGAGATAAGCCAAAGACTGGAAGACGAATCACGTTAAACTACGTCATCGAGAAGCGCTAATCGTCAAATTGGGCTAAAAATAGTAAAAGCCAAGGGGCGCCACACCATAATTAACTACGGTCAATAACGTATTTCCATGCTGCTAGCCGTTTTCCACCGCAGGGTATGTGCGATTCTCGGGGGTATTTACCGCTTTAGGTTGAAGTTGTTTTAAGCGAGATTCGTAAGCGACAAACCAAAAATATGCAGTATCCGCACATCTCTTGCGAAGCGAACGTCAGGATATCGTAGTAGCGAAACATAAATTTCCCGCATGAGGCGGTCGAGTAAGGCGATAAGCAGACCGGGGGACAGTTCATTGGATAGCGAGATTGGCCTGAAATGCCTCCATCTTTAGGATACTCAGGTGAGTCATCCTTACTGCCAGCTCGCTTCGTATGCGCCTCACAATCCGGTCTGTCTGAGGACATGATGCACGTGCCCGATTGCATGATCAGGCGCGGTGAGATCTGTTTTATTGGGTGATCCTGATTTGTCAACCAGAGAGTGACTATTGGGACCAGATGCTTGGCGCAAGCGATTCGACGTAACATACAGCATGGCAGGACAGTTCTATATGCATGCGGCACCAGCTCGTCGCGGGTCCTGAGTCACCTATGAGTTCCCCCGAAGGGTATGAGCCGGTTCACTATCCTCTACCACCTCGATGTCTTTGTTGTCGGGATCTTCGTATACGTTAGAAGTTCCGGAAGAGTCCGATACTTCCTCCTCAATTTGACTAGCGAGCTTCTTCCTGCGTTGATAGTATGCCAGACTTACAGCCGTGATCGGAGATGCGAAGCAGCAAGCTTCCAGACGGTCAACACCGCCTAAGGCTCCACACAAAAGATACTCACCAGCTGCTGTCCAGTTACCGCTAACAATGGCTGGTTGGTCCTTCACTTGAAAAACAGCGAGAGGAACGGTAGCGGTGACCACTATAACATCGATTGTCAGCCGTCTGATTATGCCTCACTACCGCATGACCACTCACAGTAAGCTAAGGTGTTATCCATGCCAGATGCGAAAGATCGGGCACCGGGATCACCCGAAAATGTCTCTTGCGTCCTTTGATAGGTGTCAATGATCACATTTTATACGAGATCATGAGAAACTTACCAAGCCCAAAACATTGAAGAAGTCGATTGAAGTGTACCAGTCAGGTAATACAACTAAAGCGATCACATCAGTGATACTACTTCGCCTCTTTCATACGCAACTTACAAACCACCTGAAAGCTCTATGCTTGGGAAACACTTCCGTGGCTGCAAGGATGACCAATGCTGTCCCGTTAACCACACCACAAATTACGATAGTAGGCCATCGACGTCCACGGAAAATAGTGTCGGAAGCCCATGCTCCAGTCAAAGCTTGCACAATAATGACTGCAGGTAGACCGGCCGCATAATTATCTGTTAGAAAGGGCCTTATGTCAGTAAATATGAGCCAATAAAGCTTGCATTGCGACTTACTAATCTGAGGCACCGTGAATGACTTGGGCTTTTTCGTATTCCATGCTTTCAACCACAAAGCCAATGAGTCCGAGGGCTTGTAGCCGATTGAATTAAATACTGAAAGACCCCACAGCATGTATATCTCTGGTCGGACCAGCCAACTTTTAATCTGCTGGAGGGTGAATTTACCTTGACGCACTCGCCCTTCTTTGACATTTCTATCCCGTGCAAGCTCGATACTTGCCTCGTCAAAGATCCAGTTGGGCTTCTGTCTGGCTGGAAGGTCTGGCAATACAAAGAATTGCGGGAGGGTTATCGCTAAGGAGATGATCCCGTCGATAATGAATAGCTGATCCGATATCAGCCTCAACCTCTCTTAGCGATACTCACCCATTCCCATCCGGCAAGACCGTTTCTACCATTCAGCCCTTTATACACAGCTGCTTGGAGGAAACTACCAAACATGGGACCGGCTGTTTTGCGAGTTCAGCTCTACCTAGCCAATAGATGGATCAGTTCAACTCACCAGATGTAGCCATATTGATGATTGACAACCGTCTACCCAGCTCATTCTTGGTGTACCAACCACCAGCGAGATACACAACTACAAAAAGGTGGAAAGCTCGTTGATGAAACTGTGTAGAAAAGCACTAACAATGCGTACTCACCAGCAGAGAAATGTCCGCTGCGGGTCGTTAGTTGAGTTTCATTTATGTTGGAGTCGGAGCTTACGTTTCAAAAATTCCCAACAGAGCCCTCAGGACATACATCTGAGTAGCCGATTTCATTTTGGAATGACTAAAAGTCACTATCGTCCACGCTAACTCAATTGAGCTTAACGGATTTACCATTTTCAGCTAAGACATGATCGAGAAAGACTTTGCCAGGCACTCACGGTATGAGATAACGGGGCTGTACCCTAGTAAGCAGCATTTGGATTGGCATCACCGCAATCAGGCAAGCAACAGAATACACAGTTTGAGCGTAGTTCAACTCATTGCCGTACAAGTGTAGGTCTTCTTTCATTCCACTGACGAAAGCTGAATTGAGATTCGCTCGGTCCATCCATTTGATGAACGTGCCCAGACATCCAGCGGTAAGGATGATTAGATCTGCTTTGAAAAGGAGACGTCGCTCCTGCGAACGAGAATTCAGCTCCTGGGTATAGCTTCGTCGCTAAAGTACTTACTTCTGGTGACTTGTCCAGGGTATCCTGTGTACGACTTCAGCTTCCACCCTCACATTCTGGTCTCAACGATTGTGGTGAAAACTCTTACCCATATGTAATTCTTCCATGATTTGGGCATTCCTGTTACGTCCACGTTTCGAGTAGGGGCGACGTGCTCCACATCTTTCCTTTCCACCTCGATTAGCATATTGTGCGCGTTAAGATTGGATGAGTCTTGAAAGAATCTGACAGTAGATACATGGGTTTTATCGTACAATCGATAGGTGGACTATCTTCTTTGTACTGTTTTTGGGCATCCACCTCTTGGGTCAATCCAAAATGGCGTGCTCTCTTTATATGGTTAACCCGGAGACATGTTGTTGGTAATACTGTCCAGGGAGAGTGGTTCAGCGCACGTCATTCTGGGATTTTATCGGCTAGCTCTCTGCCCTGTGGTGAAGGGTTAAATATACCCCGAATGGTCACTGTGACCTAGCTACTGCATTATAGATGGTTTAAGCGCCCGAGAAATCACCGGGCAGATGAGCACCACCACTCAATTGTATATTGAGCTCGGGATCAGTGATCCGAGAGCACCTCGCCAAGCCATTGCGTGATCGACAGCAGCGATGGCGCAATAGGTTGTTGGTATTCGGTTAACCCCGAAACCCGCATTCCGTCTTTGTTTAAATCCGTAGTGTAGTCAATTCCTCGAGTCCGAGAAGGAAGATATTCAAAAGTTGATGGCTGAGATCATCTCGCTTCAACTGGTCCTCCGTCCATAGCAGTTATAATGACTCTCATAACAGGCTCTGCGCTGCAGGTTTCCCCGCTACCACTCAAAGGCTCAAGGCAGTGGAAGGGTCACCAATTCCCCATAGCTTTTCGAGTCGATCAAGCCGGCAAAACACCCGACATTGAGCAGAGTGTATCGTATCTACATGGACTGGCAGCATCGGGGGAGTTTACACATCTGCTTCAGCAACACGGTGGGGTCGTATTCAGGGGATTTGGTTCTCCTTCTGCCGAAACGTTCTCCAAGTTAGTTAATGCCGCTGAGAGAGGACGAAATAACACGCCATATGAGCAGGTGGGATTAGCAGGGAAAAGAACGGCTCAAGCATCTGAAGTTTATACAGCCAATGAGGGTCCCGAGACGCAGCGTTTCTTTCTGCATAATGAGGTCAGTCAACAGTGGATTGTAAGTGCAGAGCAGAAGCTGACAAAATGGATCTCCCAGTACGCTCGATATACCCGTTATCCCGGATTCATTCATTTCTACTGCGAAGTCGAGCCTATCACTGGAGGGGAATCACCTATCGGCAATAGTCTCGAGATGTTCGATCGGATCGTTCAGGAGATCCCGGAATTTGTCAAGGAAGTCAACGAGAGAGGCCTCAGCATGACGCAGATCTATCCTGCACCTTATGACAATGATGGGAAGGTGAGTTGGAAACTTCGTGTGAATGAACGAGGACGCTGATGGCATATAGTCCAACTACTTCGACTATACTGGAGTTGATACCTTTGGCCAGACTTTAAAGCTTGGTGATGACCAAGAGACTATACGCCAAAAGGTGGAGGCGCAGGTGCGTCGTTTGACCGATGATTACGAATGGCTGGAGGATGGCAGTATCCGAGTGGTTCAACATGTTAAGGGTGAGCATTATCTACTCCAAGAAAGAAAGAAAAGTCAATTCTTCACCTAGCTGCCAATCTCTATCTGGGTTTACCAAATTGGTTTAACGGTCTATCTGGTGAGTCATACATCCACGTCAACTGGATCCTGACAGTTTCCACTTAGCCCGACATGGCACCGCTACCTTCATGGACGCATTGGAACCTCCATATAAGGGTACCGATGGGAAGACATGTGAGTGTAGGCTTGTTGCGAGCTGAGCTGACCATATACTAGACCCTCCAGCAACTTATACGGACGGTACGGAAATCCCTCGAGCCTACTTAGATCGTATCCTAGCGATTTCTCGTGAGCTGGAAATCCCGTTCAAGTGGGAGGCCGGTGACATTCTATTTGTCGATAATCTACGGACAATGCATGGACGCGCCCCTTGGAGCGATGGACCAAGAAGGATACTAGTGAGCATGTGGGATGTCCTGCCCGGTACAGTAGACAACTATAGACCGAATGCCTGATGGAGATCATGAGGTATGCATTCTGTCGAGGTGTACAGTGTGGCATTGATTCCGGCGCGGTCTGCAACTGTAGTAGAGTGGCAGCCAATTTCGTGTCGTTGATCTTGGTCATATAGCACTGTTTTACGCTGTATTACGAGAGTCTTCCTGTCAGTCACTTTAGTTCAGGAAAGTCCACGTTGCGCATTTGTCTGCCAGAACTTTGAGCTCTGTTGCTTTGACAGACTGCAAAAAATAAGGATCTCGACATCAATAATGCCTGTAGCGTGATCTTTCTGCTCAGGTTGGTGGAGAGCCATTCGATTAACATTCTGACAGCTCAATGATGGACTATGGGCTATCACACATGATTGAATTCTTTGTACCGGGAAGCGGAAGTTTGCACCATAATGACCGGACGACGAATTAACAAACAAGGAATGCTCGAATATCTGCCAATACTCGTTTTGAGTTTCGTTAGACGATCAGTGTCTTCGCTGAAATTTGTTCCACGCTTGCAATTGATCACTGCCTATAATGAGCATAACAAGATCCATAACTGCATTTGATATGCCAAACTATACAAACACCTGTTGGTACTACTCGACCATCCGACCACAACTCCGGTCTAGCATTCGTAATTTTCTCGAACATACCCATTGTGAACTTGCTCGCCCGCACCAAAACTCGTGTCCACTAGACAGCTAGCATTATCTTCGCTCATTCTCAGCCATGAAAATTAGCCTCTCAGTACTTGGTTTCAACATCTTCCATATTGGTATGTTCTCTCTGTTGTCTTTCGAGGATTGCCTTGGGTTGTTGTGCACCGGCTTGTCTGTCCGGGTCACCGAAATCCGTAACAGGATCGTCCAAGTGTTTGTAGTAGGTCGGGAACAAAATGGCACACAACACACTCGCGGCCGCCAGAGCCACCCAAGGCCAGATCAACCAAGGACTATGTGACAACATTTTCTGTCAGTCTTGACTCGGGCCGGTACGGCGAGATCTGATAGACTCACTCTTGAATGACGTTAGACAAAGCCAAAGAGATGGCAGCACCGATCGCACTGTTGAACAGAGCCAAAGCGTAAACCAAACCCTTCATTCTTGCTGGAGCTCGAGTATAGGCAATTTCGTAAGAAGTGACGTTGACGAAGAGTTCACCGATAGCGGGAATGGTAATGATGGGTACCTGCCACCACAGAGATACAGGAGATACCTCTTCACAGGTAGTGGCGTAGTAACCACATGGAGATGTTTTGTAAATTCGCCACTGAACGACAGCGGCGATGATACATCCCACCGCACCAAGCAAAAATCCAATGCACATTCGCATCATCGGCTTAAGAGGGTACCCAAGTCTGGTCATCATAGGATAAAGACCAAAAGTAATGATAGGAGTGAAGACTATGATGGAGAGAGGGTTCCAGTTGTTGATCAGATCATTAGGAAGTCCGTTCAGTGTCATGGCGACGGACATGTCGTTCAATTGATTACCCAAACCTCCATCGGCAAGGACCTGCGTTTTATCGATTGTCAGGACATAGAAGAATGAGACGCAGTGACAAGAGGATGACACTCACAAAGATAGGAATCAGCATGAATACCGCAGTAGCGGAGACAGATTGCCGGATCTCGTCAACGAATCGATCATCCCAGAATACCTTCTCAAGATCTACCTGTCCATCTCGCGCAGCGATGTAAGACGGTTTAGCTTTGTTCCAGAAGTCATCGCCTCCCTTGAACATTTTCTTCCATCCGCCTTTGGACAAAGCAACACCCATTACCTTCATAGCTTCGGCCACGACAGAGCCCTGGGGAGGTGCTTTTCGCAATTTTGGACCACAGATGACGAGGACCACAGGCATAATCATGTAGATGATGGCGGGCAGAAGATAAGCTAGCCAGAACCCGACGAAACGTTGCGCGTACGAAGTGGCGAGTGCGAAGAAAGCTCCGATGTTGATACAGGCGTAGAAGATCAGAAGCCATCTTTCGATCGTGGTGTTGGGATCGATGACGACTCTTTCGCCTGATTTGAGGACCTTGATGGTGGGCTTTTTGTAAGGGTTCTGGTCACAGAGGAGAGGTCCAAGAGAGGGTTTGATGAATCCAGCCGCAAAAGCAAGTATGATAAGGGAGATGATGAAGGCTCCGAGGGATCCATTAGGGTGTGAGATGATGGATGGGATTGCCGGAATGACGAGCAGAACGTGCGCAACAGCACCAACGAGTGTACCAATCCAAATGGTTTTGAATCGACCCCATTTTGTATCGGCTACGATACCACCATAGATAGGGATGACATAGGCGAGGAAGGTGAAAAGGTTGGTGAGGGCAGATGCGGCGACGGATCCCAAACCCAAGGCTCCAGCGGATTGATTGATACCAGCACTTCCTTTAGCTACCGCCCCGGCTCCATTTCCGCCTTTGGGCAGCGGATTGTTGATGAAGTTGTTGAATGGTCCTTCGATAAGGTCATCAGCGCGCGTGTACACAGGACTGTCCCAAGTGGTCAGTAACTCACCTTTGGATCCGTAGTAAGAGGCACGTTCTGCCAACTCGATCAGACACATAAACATGGCTGCCCAGCTACCACCCAAAAAGCATTCAGCTACTTGTGTCTCTCCCAAAGGCGAATGAACTCACGGCATAGTTGCAGGCACTTTCCGAAGTGTCATCAACTCGTCAGATGTAGGCTCATCTGCGTCAATCATGTGAAGGCCAGCCGCCGCCTGCACTGTGACAAGGTCGTCTGCGTCTCCTGCACCCTTCTCTTCATATTTCCCACCATATTTGCCTAGATTGGTTCCCATTGGCTCGATGGCCGCAGTCTGCAAGTCATTGACGAGAGCTGGCTGTGTACCTGTTAACAGAGGCTCGTGATCAGCAACCTTGTATATTTTAGACAACGCCTGGAGCTCACTCATAACGGTGAATCTTTTGAGAAACTTCGTTGGAAAATCTCAAAGGGGAGACTTTAGATTGAACGCATTACAATGATCCAGTCTTATAGCTTTCTCTCGCTGTTACGTTGTTCTCCACATCTAGACCAGAAAGCCTTATCGCCTTTCAAACAATCTCCCAGAAATGCGGCACAAAGACCCGTGTGACACCGCATGGGTCATCGGTGAGCTTATCGTCATGGAGGTCGGTTATCGCACTATTCAGGTATTTTTAGCTTCTACAGGAAAGTTGGATCCACTAACAACCCTTATCTGCTGGACAGCTCAAGATTTTCATATGCCGTGGCCTAATGCCCTGTGAATCAAGCGTAAATTTATGCCTAATTCTAGTTTCGTTGCCGTTGTTAGAAGGGGGTGAAATAGATCCCGCAAGCAGACCTGCTTGGGCCCTCCGTTATTCGCGGTGAATGATGGTATTAGCCGCTGATGATTGGGTTCCGAGGTATCGTGTGGTGCACAATCATGCTCCACATGAACCTCTCTTACCGCCAAGTGTATCGACTTGGCATTCTGCCTGGACATCCGCGTGTGGGTGGAATTTTCGAAAATTCCCGTTTATGGGGAATGCGACCACGAACGTCAAAATATGGGAAGATCGACAGTGCACCCTGAGTGCACCCCGAAAATGCCGAGAAGCACACTGCTGCGCACGATCCATACTGGGTCCTGCGCTTCGCTTCACTTATATCAAATTACTTGGAACCAATGTGGAGGCAAGCCACGATAACGAAACTACACCATGTGGGCCAAAAAGAGTGCCATCTCTTTATCAAACGATGAATTTGCACCATATGGGACAAGTGTGGAACTGGCACCAATACAATAGTATAGTTTTGAATAATCGTGGAGCGAGATAAGGATGATGATTTCCAACCACGCAGTCCTTATCAAGCTGCTCAGCGATAAACACAGTGTATACAAATAGCTTCAGATAAGCGACTGTCACAGTGCATGCGAGGTTACCCATGTGTGTTTGATAAATAACGACAGATGTTCCCTGGATTAGGGTATAGTCATATCGGCATACGGCCGACTTTTAGCCGGTAGGTCGTCTGACGCAGCAGAAAGGTTGTAGTCCAATACCAAATGACTCAACCCGAGCTCCAGCAGATACACTTTTCCTCATGAAATTTCTCTGAGAAATCCCACTTCAACGATCCCACTGGGCGGTAAACGAAGATTTGCTATACGATTTCTGGTGTTATCCCGGATCCAAAGAAATGCCCAGAGCAGCCCGGCTCGGGCCCAGTTAGTTTGTTGTCGGATTTTCATCTGTCCCTTGCCCGTAATGAAGAGGACTTTGCGTTGAAATGCTTGATCCAAGAGGATGATATCATCGGGTACTGTATTGTCCATGTGCCCGTTCACCATATTTGCTCCAGTGATGGTCTGATCTCCGATGGTAGCCTCTCGTTTACTAACTTCGCTGGCAATGAATCTTCTGACTTGATCGCATATGACCATTCCAAGGTCAAGACTGATGACTTCGTCGTTAAAACCATACCGAGCCACGACTCTGTAGCAATTAGGTATGGCCAGTCTCGACACAGTGTAGCGCTCTTCCGCAGATACAGTCGGTCTGTCTAGAGGTCGGAGGTGGAAGAAGACCATCACCTCGGGAAAACAAGTGAGCTTGGTTATGAATTGACTAAATACTGTAGGTGTCGTCTCGCCAGCCTTGTCGAAGAAGATCCCGAGTCCGCTGATTTGGGTGAGAGGAGTGCTTTGATAAAAGTCGGATAACCGTAAATTTCCGTCTTGCATTCTAGTGACGAAGTGAGAAGTCGGATACCGATCTTCTGCCTCAGAACGCCATTGTTGTTCTTTCCCGAATCTCCACAGCAAGAAAACACAAGCAAGTACGGCAGCCAGTGTCAAGGTAAACCAAGCGCCGTCCGGTACTTTGGTGAGAGCGGAAGATAAGAAAGTGCCGTCAACAGCAGCGAAAAACAGCCATGGCAGAACGACCAAGACTGGTCTGATCCTCCAAACGAAGACTGCGACGAGCGATACCATCAACGTGTCGAAGAAGGTAACGAACATAACGCAGACCCCGTATGCGTTACCTAAGCTGGTCGTGTTATTGTATATTGAAGCGACCAAGACGGTGCCAATCATCAGGAGCCAGTTCGCCATCGGAATGTACAATTGGCCGTGGTGAACTTTGGAAGTATGAACGATCTTGAACTGCGGGAAGTAGGACAATTTCATGACCTGAGCAAGTAGCTGGAAGCTAGCGGTAATGATTGCTTGGGATGCTACGATGGCCGCTAAGATAGCCACCACAAGTGCTGGATAGAGTGTTCCAGGAGGTGCAGCGTTAAAGAAAGGATTGGAGTACGCTTCGGGATGTTCGCTGATGAAAGCGGCTTGACCGGAATAAGTGATGAGCAGACAAGGAAAGACGTAACCGAGCCAGCTGACTTGGATCGCTCGCCTGCTAAAAGCTCCTAGGTCGGCGAATAAAGCTTCTACACCAGTAAAAGCAAGCAGCACGCCACCAAGGTGTCTCCAGCCTTGTTCTTTATGTCTGATGAGGTAGTCGAAAGCGTAGTAAGGATAAAAGGCCTTGAACACGGTCGCATCGTACTTGACGAGGTTGTAAATGCCAAATGCAGCATTGAAACCGAGCCACAGCGCGATTATGGGCGCGAAGACCACAGATAGCTTCGAGATCCCGAATGGCTGAATAAGGAAGAGAATGATTAAGATCGCGTCCGTGACTCCGATTATGGTGCTTTTGCTGATGGACGGCGCAGCTACCTGGATCCCTTGTATGGCGCCCAATACCGATTGAGCGGGGGTGAGGAGACCATCTGCCAGCACCATTGTGACTGCGAATACGCCGATCACCTTTAGGACAGTTCTGATGAACTTGCTCGCCTCGATACCACGTCGTAAATTTCTACCAGGGCTTTCGAGATCTCCGGTTGCGAATCTCTTCATCTGAACGAGTGATGCTTCTCGAGGGTCTCTGTTGGTGATGTTCATCTGTAGCAGCGTCAGCGAGCTCTCTACGTATGGTTTAGCTCACATAACGGGATAGTAGCGAGTACGTGCTGAACGTTCCGCCTTCCCCATCATTATCCGCATAAAGAACTATAAGGACGTATTTGGTAGTAACCATAAGGATCAACGCCCATAACACCAATGACAGGACCCCTACAAGATCCTGCTTGGTTGGAGGTTCCACGAACGTTGATGAGAACACATAGAGGGGACTGGTTCCAATATCCCCATATATGACTCCCAGCGACTGGAAGGATAGTTTCATCAAAGACCATCCAGAGAATGCCTAAGGATATATAAGCGAGCATTTCTGCTTCAGACATGGTGATGACTTACTTGAGGTTGCCGGAAATCTCCTGCATTCCGAAGATTTGGATCCTCATCTTCGTTGTCTGTAGGATAGATAGCGGTCGACGGCCTTCTTGACCCATATCTTGAACGAATGTTCACAAAGCCGTCACTGTGGTTCGTTTGCGTAAGAGATAAAGCAGCTAGCTCATATCGGCTTGCATTCTCGTCAAATTTGATCCTCCTGTCCGGACTTTCACAAGGGTCTTGAGCCGTCATGCTCTCAAACGTTCGTGTCTGCGAGTATTATGCAGGCGACAAGAAATGGGAAGTCAACTAGCAATGTCAGAGGAAGGTAGTAAGGCATTATATAAGGGTTACATGAGTATCGTAAGCAGTCCAAGCTGTCGAGAGGGTTTTCACTATTGAGGGATTTTCCTGGTCAGTCTGATACATGATGAGTGATTTTGACTATCCTGCAACGACATTGGATCACTTTTCGATTCACGAATGAGCGAATGTAAAAGATCGTAGATTGTAAAGTAAACATCAGTGAACACAGTTTTGAGCGATTTTTCCATCCCGCAACAAAATCGCTCAACCACGTGTTTGTAATTACTGCGTATTTGCCCTGATCGAGTGTAAATTTGATCATCATAGTATACACTATTTCTTTCATCTCGCAGCAGATAATTCAACCTATGAGAGGAAGAAGTATACTAACAACGTAGAGTTCAAGCACATCTTACGATTACCAAATACAATCAGCCTTTACCCTTGAATACAGAGATACTATATGACACAGACACCGCATAATTGCATCGATCATCTGCCAGGTGTGTGAGTATGGTATCATGACGTACCGAACAATTTATGATTCTAGGCACGCGCTACAGAAGTACAAAGACGATATGAAGGCCGATACATTGATTGACTTTTTGTCCGACTGAGCGGACATCAGTTACAGGAGGGCTATCGAAAATAACGGCACAATAATTAAGCTTCTAAAACAGTAACCCGATCGTGTCTCGGTGGTGACTTCATGTTCTTCTCTCCGAATGCTTGGAACTCATCGTTTGACAGCTTCTCATCCTCCACTTGAGGCGGTTCATCAATTCGAGGCTCCCCTGCGGATTCGTCGATCTCTTCGAAGTGCTTATTCATACCCGGTGGTGGGGAAATTCGGCAGAGGGTGTAGTATATCAATCCAGAAATCCCTGTACCAGTAATCCATGACTGAACGCGAGATGTCAGCTGTAGTGTCATTTGTGTCGAGACTGGCACTCACGAGATAGTAGATTCTCTTGGCACCTTCCGAGACGGCAATGTCGGGCTTGAGAGTATTGATAAAGCCGGGAGCATTGACAGCGAAACCGCTAAAGAGACAAGCTTGTCAGCAAGGACTGAATATTGTTCAGGCGCATGTACTCACCAGAGATAAGCTGCGTATCCTCTCCAGTTGATACCAGCAGTGTACCAATACCAACCTTTTTTGTCGGCCGAATAGAGATCGTTGATTCTGATGTGCCCTCGTCTGACGAACCAATAGTCCGCAATCATAGGTCCGGCAATGCATGAAAGCAATACACCATATGCACCCAAATAGTTACTGAAAGTCGCAGAGGATTTGTAGAGGAGCCAAGGGTTCCTACAATCCTCTATCAGTTCGTGCACCGATTTCGGTACGACGCTGAACTCACATGCAAATCCCAACAATAGCAGCAACATAACCACCTCGCCTGATCGATAAGTATCTAGGGAACAAGGCTGTAAGATCACATCCTGCTGATACTGAGTTAGCAGCTACGTTAAGCAACAGTCTGAAGAAAGCGTCAGCTGGGACCCATGTAAGGCGACATCCAACTCACTGAACATAGATAAACCCAGCAGCGATGAATACCAGACCAGCTCTCGTGCTTGAACTACCACCATCCAACATGGTATCCATAATCTTGACGACATCCCAAATTGGTGCACCGAACTGGACTTGACTTGCTGAGCAGATCACGATACCCAAGAACGAGGTGATGGTGAAACCAAGCGGCATGGCTATCATCTGGGGCCAGACAGCGGCTGATGGGGTTTTGGCTCTGGAAGCAAAGTCGGGGGCATTGGTGATCTTTCAAATAATTCAGTACGAGTTGAGTTGTGAGCAATTGTGAAAGAAACTCACCAGAGTGAACATATTATTGAAACAACTTGAGATACTGATAATCATTTGCCATCCTAGCTTGGAACCAGAAAGAGTGGCAGGCTGGCTGAAAACCGGACCTACACCTCCCGCTCGGTGGATCGACCAGCCGAACAGTGTGAATCCAACGATAGGCCCAACGATGGCTTTCGCCATGAACATCCAGCGGAGCTTGTGGATAGGTACCCAAATCGTGGGCAAAGACAGGAGCCAATAGATGATGAAGGAAATGATGTAGGCTATAACGATTGACCGTTATGAGCTAGGTTCTAATCAGCGAGGCGGTGACCAAGTACTTACCAGTAGTTGTCTCGGTTGATGCAGGCATAGTGTTCTTGATCCTCGCGAAGCTAGGGAAAATCGCCCGTAAAAGCACATATACACATTCCCCACCAAGCCACGCTTGGACACCCCACCAGATACATGCCATACCGGCACCTACATGAACGAATCATTAGCGAAAAAAGGCAGTGCTGCAGATCAGTCCATTATTTAGCTTACGATTAAATACTGGCCAAAGACTTCCAAACAAACCGAACGTCGTTCGACAAACAGCTGGGAAGACGATACCATGAATCGCACCCTAGTGATACATGTCAGATGCAGACGAGAGTCCATGTGAAGTGTAACATGATGAGTAGGGTCCGAGGGGCAGAAGGAAGGTGTCTAAGCACATAGAGAGTAATAAAAACTTACGGGTCGGGCGTTGAGAACCAGAAGCGGTCCTACAAGGGAATATCCGATGATGACACATAAGAAAGCTAGAAGTCCAGTGCATCGATCAGCTTCGGGTCCTCCATGCGACATGGCTTCGGCAACTCCTGTCGGACTCACCCTGCCACCAATTAAGTCCTGCACTTATCATGGAGGCGGCAATAGTGAACGTGTTGAGGTTGAAACTGTCCGCAACCCAGAAGCCGACCTGAATTCAGAGGAGAATGCTGTCAGCTTACACTGCTCAGACCCTCCCTGACAACGAGAGCAAAGGGCAAGAGGACGTACGAAACTCCAGGCATTCCAAGTCTTCTGCTCCTGTGGTACTGGTAACAAATCTGCGGTTACCAAGAACATTTCTTTACGAGACAAGCCTTCGACATGATTAGTCTCGAGCTTTCTCAGGACCTGCCTTGCACGCATAGTTGTTAAGATTTGTAATTACTATTATGGAGGGGAGATTGACGCTAAATCACAAAGCTACAAAATAAAGTAACGTCTATAAAGAGAATGTCGCCTGGGATTTTTCTTTTTAGCACATATCATATATCTTTTTTTGACCGGGTTTCTTAAGTAGGCACTGAATGCAGCACAATTCGGTGTCGTACTTTGCTGTACCGGTCAGACGTAATCCTGCAAAAGATAAGAACCCCCAGTTGCGTTAACCAATCAATGATCTCTCCGCCTTCATGTGATTGGAGCGTTTTAGTTCCAAAATCTCCACATCCCACCACCGAGATCCAGCTGCCCCTTGGCAGCAACGTAAACTGTATTAAAATCCGGGGAGTGGTGCATGTCGTGCTGGGCTCTTATTGCTCAGCACGGGGTATTATTAGCGCGATCACCTTATCTTTTCTTCCATGACCAAGAAGCGAGTAGTGAAAGGATGGTTTGTGTGAATGTATCTCTGACATGGAGTAGGGTTGCGCCTAAGTCCCAATTCCCATCCTGATCTACTTCAGGAACGTAGACGTCACACATGGCTGAACGACAACCAATAAGGGACGTCGTAGGAGCTGTTGTTATCGCCAAATGGAAGATAAGAGATATCAGCGTAAACTCTAACAGAATGGTCGAATGGGATTTCGCTTAAATGACTAATACTCAGAACCGAAAGAGAGAGATAAGAGAAAGAAGGCAAGGGAATAACCATTGGATTATGACTCGCAAGCCTAAATGCAGACCCGAGACCGAATTCAACCGAATTCCTCTTAATCAATCCCCTCACATATACATACGGTTTACCCGATCAGTTGCGATCGATTCCAAGAGAACCGAAAACTAAACTTAGTGTTGGAATCTAATCTCGATTCGTCATAATTATGTTATTGGCATCGAGCAGACTGTGCTCATTGTTGTCATGTACTCGCACACATGTCTGATTCCAGCAGGGCCTACATCATCGGCTGCACGCGAGAACATGTATATAAACATGATGGACGTCGGAATATGCATCGAGAGCACCTTCTCTGCATCATTGAACCGACTCTGCTAATCGCTGCTGCTCGATTTGTTCTAGTCAGCAACATCGGAACACAATGGACACTCTGAGAGAATCTGTGAGTCTGAAGGTCCAATGTCTTTTATGCCCACTGATGGTCGATTGACATGACGTTCTAGTTTGCCGGTCAAGTTATTCGTGCCTTTACTGGTAGCCGATTATTGCCTTATCCCGATGAATTACCAGACTACGTCTTGCCTAATCGATATCGATTCCACGAGAAGACCGCTCAAGATCCCCACTCTGACTCTCAACGTCCCTCGGATCATCCTTTCCATGAGCGCAACCTTGCACCTGGAGAAAACGCAGAACAACATGGAAGACTCAGTACCACATCGGAGGATTCTGATACTACTTTAGCCGTTGACGAGAGATTAGTGACAAGACAGGGCGCGCAAGGCATACCTCCTGACAAGATCAAAGAGCTTATGAGTAAGAGCGAAATCGTCACTTGGTATGGGCCTGAAGATCCTGAGAATCCACTGAATTGGTCATTGTTCAAGAAATGCTGGCTCGTCGCCATCATCATGTTGATGACTTCCTCGGTTTACATGGGAAGTAGTATATGGAGTCCAGGAGTCATGGAAGGGGCTCAATACTTCGGTGTTGGGCAAGTTACCTCAACACTGGGTTTGTCGCTCTTCGTAGTTGGATATGGAGTAGGCCCACTCTTCCTCTCACCTCTTACCGAGATACCTGCAGTTGGAAGAACCATACCATACATCATCACCTTGGCATTATATTGCATTCTGCAAGTACCAACAGCTCTAGTAACGAACTTTGCAGGTTTCGCTGTGTTGAGATTCTTAGCTGGATTCTGGGGTTCCCCACCATTGGCTACCGGAGGTGGGTACGATGTCCCTACGTCATCGTTCTATACTGACTCATGATCCAGGCGCAACGATTCAAGACGTATTTGCTGCTCATACGACGCCGTATGCGATGGGCCTTTGGGGTCTCTCTGCTGGTGCTGCACCTGCTCTTGCTCCCATCATCGCTGGATTCGCTGTTGAATACAAGGGATGGAGATGGTCCTTCTGGGAGATGTTGTGGTTGAGTGGATTTACACTAGCATTAGCGATTTTCTTCCTTCCGGAGGTAAGTTAATTCACCTTACTCATAGATTCATTCGTCTGACCCATTCATAGACTTCCGCCGGGACCATCCTCCTTCGACGAGCTAAGCGTCTCCGCAAACTCACTGGTAATGACCAGCTGAAGTCAATCTCAGAGATCTCCTCAGAACAAATGACCGGCGCTGAGGTTGTCAAGATGACACTCGTCCGTCCGTTTAGCATGACTTTCACTGAGCCCATCGTTCTTGCCATCGATCTTTATATTGGGTTAATATACGCCATCCTGTACTCTTACTTTGAGAGCTATCCAATCGTCTACATGGAGGGATATGGATGGAGTTTAGGTGTATCAAATTTACCGTTTGCGGCTTTATTGGTTGGATCTTTGATTTCATACGCTGGATACTGTATCTGGAACAAGTAGGTTTCAACTCTACTCAAGGTATTCCAGATCATGCTGCTAAATGTCGTATTCAGACTATACTTCGAAAAGGTATATGACGAAACGAATCACCAAGTTCCTCCCGAAGCTAGATTACCAATGTCAATGGCTGCTGCATTCTGCTTTCCGGTGAGTGGTTCTCTTCTCAAGGTGAATCCCTTCACAGCTCAATGCTGCTCGTACAGATATCGCTCTTTTGGTTTGCATGGTCAGCCAATCGAACTCATTGGATAGTTCCTATTATCTCGGCTGCCTTCTTCGGAATGGGTACCACCTGGATGTCAGTGCTGCAGCTACTTTGATAGTTCATCGATGTACTGACAGACTTAAAACAGGTTCATGCCATTCCTGACCTACCTTCCCCACGGTTAGTTCTCAGTCCCTCTCGATAGCAGTAATCTAGACTAATAAACATGTATATCTTTAGCTTATCCTGAATATGCGGCGTCCGTACTCGCTTCGAACGATTTTTTCAGATCGATGATGGGTGCAGGGATGCCTTTAGCCGCTCATGGATTGTTCGTAAACCTGGGTATAGATTGGGGAAACACTTTACTTGCTTTCCTGACGGTCCTTTTTATACCTATACCGTAAGTTAGTCCATGACATGGGCCTGTTTTTGTAGCTAATCCTCAAACAGTTTCATCCTGTACAAGGCTGGTCCATGGCTTAGAAAGAAGAGTCCCAGAGCTCTCCATGATGAGCCTGAAGAAAAGAAGAGTGACAACACTGAAGCATAATGTACTGGAGAAAGCAAGTATAAATACATACGCGTGACTATAATCTCAGATCCATATATTCCTATAATACAATAGTAGCCTTATCGATAGACAACATGAATACAGTGATTAACCAACTAGGAAAGCCAAAGATCTATGGAGAAATACTCATTCTTATCACCCAACGACGACAACATACATTTGCGATTTGTCCTGAAACCAACATCAGCTTCGGTGATCCGACGATGCTGAAGAAATCTGGGCTCACTTTGCGGTCTTTTACCGGGGTAAGGTGCAGCAAGCTTCTAGCATATTTCCTCCCTCCATCTGTCACTGCGTCTGCGATGTGATCAGGTGCATCTCGTCCAGAAGGACACAGCAATAATCCTCCGAACACTGAATGAGTACTTTGTTCTGCTATTATCTGTCGAACCGATTTGATAATCGAACTGGTTTCGCCTGATGATTCCCCCGTCAATAGATCCACAATACTATATGACAGTGTCAGTCGAGTATCAGAACTATTTGTCTGCTTCTAGAACAGTGACTCACTCCATGTGCACGAGTTGGGACGCCAGACGGTCTCGGTGGGTTCGTATCGGATAACCTGTGCACAATAGTGTGAACCCTGTATCTTGGGGGAGTCAAGCGAAAAAACTTACGAAGGTAAGCCAACAGTGGTGGGGTAACGTATTGTATGCGTCCGCATTTAGCGTCCTGCAGGAGTCTCAGTACGCTATGCTGTTTTACGGCTTCGTCTAGACTCACGAAGATCAAAAGCTTAGAGTGTGCAGCGGAGAAAGTAGACATTCTATCTCTGACTTTAGCAGGTATGTGATGAGTGGGGCTAGCTTCACCAGGAGAAATGGAATACCTATGATAAAGAAGCTCAGTTTCGTTCTGGAACGGATTGGGTAGCAGTCACTCACGAATCCATAGGAATGGCAGGATCCGGTCCACCCTTCTTAAGCTTGGACAGCCATGTTGACTTCTTTTCCAAACCTAATGACCCCAATTTGGGACTCATCAAACTGGGTGCAAAAGAGTTCTTTCTCTGTGATGCGACATCAGGCGCAGGGTATGAGATGGATCCGTTTCTGGCTGATGTCACCCGTTTAGGTACCGGTCGTTCGCTCAATGCTGCTAAAGTCAATGGTCGGGTTATTTCTTTTCCAGCCTATACTGAGCTGTCAGTCACCGTCCACAACCCGTAACGTGAGCTTTTGGTGCGCCTACTATTTTCAAAACCTGAGGACTAAACTTCGATGATTCACTTGAAGCTGCATCTTGCTTTCCACTTTGCACCAAATCTTGCAGGTTCTGGAAAGCTTTACCACCCGACATGGCTGAAGTCACCTGCGTGCTTTGTTAATAGATGAACACACTCAAAAGGCAGATGTGATCTCACATCTATCTGTGCACCGAGCAGATACTCCACTGCGCCGTTCGACCCTTTCAACGGTATCTGTTGTAAAAGGTCAGATCGTTCTTCTCATGAAATGGCCGGATCTCTGCATACCATGTTCAACACTGTAGTCATGACATCAGCTATGATGATGACAAGGCTTGACTCGTATCACGCACAATTCCAAAATGGTTTTCCAGTCCTTGTATAGTTCAGTAGCAAGCAACAATGCTCCTGTCCAACCTCGATGGCGGCTGTTGCGGTGAAAATGAGCGTCCATTGAAATGTATGTAACGGACAACGACTCTCACCTCGAAGTGCGTGTACTGCAGACCTGTCCGTCTCTGGTCCTTGCAAAAATCGACAATTTCGCCCAATCAGTAAATCCCGAGAATACTCTGATAACCGACAAAACCCATCCGAGATAAAAACAAGCTGCTCCTTTGTCAGCTTGAGAACGCAATGGACACAATGAGGAGCAAACTCTTACCGGCTGGTCGGGTAATCGTGGATCCGCGATACCTGAAAATGATATAGTCAGGCTTGTGATGAATAGGCCATATGACAAGGTTCTGACTCACAGAATACTTCTCCGAGATCACCTCTCCTTTTGTGGTCGGGGATGAACTGCAATCGTGCTTTTGCTTGCTCCGTCTATACGCCATGTCAGCTTGCTCAGTAGACTCTGACTTTGACGGGTTTATGCTACTGACCAATTTACCACTAATAAATCGCTTGAACTCTGCAACATACAGTCTGTCCGTCGCTTCCTCCTGCGCGGTATGAATACTAAGAGAAGCTGAGAGAATGCTAGGGTTATTGATTGACAGTAAGGTTGACGTGCTAAGAGACGCGATGAGTACCGAATAGAATCTGTAGTAGGTATCGCTACATCCACAGGAGGCAAAACTTACCTCGCTATCTGTCTGTCATTGCTTTGGTTTCCAAGATATATATGATCTATCCCAGAACCAATGGCCTATGGTGTGCTGTGAGTCAGTACTGTACACAAAGTCGACAGTCCCTTCCATCCTGCTCTCCCACCGCAGGCCACGCTTTATCGCCCTTCCTCACATCATTCAGGCAATTCATACACGAATCTACTTGTGAAATCTCAATCACAAACCATAACACGTAACATCGCCCGATCACGATGCGACCCTTTTATTGGGAATAACAACTCACTTTGACTTCCTCAAAAAGAGCATTGTAAGCTCGTATATCCTTGTAATAGCTCAGCAATTGCTTAGACCCAGGTAAACCTTCATCTTCTACCCATTCTTCGAATCGCGTTAAGCCCATCTAGCAGTGAATATGAGCAAGTACATGTTGGTGCCCCTTGCCAGGACTTACCTGCGATTTCATGAGTAGTTCAAACCGCTGTTTACTAGCCATATCTAACAAAACCTGTTCTTTCCCTTGCTGTACTCCTTTCGAGATAGGTTCTGAAATGGTACTCAGCCAAAAGGGACATGTCAACCTACAAGAAGAGCGCAGATCCGACTCACCACTGGTCCGTACTTGGTCTGATGTACCATTGCCAAGCATCGTCCCTGATAATGGCGGGAGATGGGGAACTTCGACGTTTTCCAGAACCCCACTTGATGCTATTGATATTGCGGGCGAGTAGGTAGGTTCGTAAGCTAATGCTTGTTCCAATGACGCCATCTCATCTTCATCCAATTCACTGGCCCCTGCCTTGGAATTGAAATGCTCCAATGCATCCAATAGATCCCAAACTTCATCAGGTTCCTGTTGTTCTGCTACTGTCATTCTGCAAAATGTGGTAGGTTGAGGTGACGCTTGTGACTTGTATATGAAGAGATACTGTTGTTGTTGGATTCAAACTCGACAGTGAAGAGTCTTCAGCGTTGAGCAAAGTGGACAGGTAAGGTGAAAGCCCACGGTACAGCAATGGCTCTAACAAATCGAATGGCCAGGTGAGTGAGTAACCTTCTGTTGTTTTTATTGACTCCTGATAATCCGATTTCCCTGAAAGAAGAGGAGAAACAAATAATCAATTCCCGATTATCCTCGACACGCGGTCTGTCGA
Source organism: Kwoniella pini CBS 10737 (assembly GCF_000512605.2). Classification (NCBI taxonomy): domain Eukaryota; kingdom Fungi; phylum Basidiomycota; class Tremellomycetes; order Tremellales; family Cryptococcaceae; genus Kwoniella; species Kwoniella pini. The sequence continues at coordinate 1,434,703 of NC_091723.1, read as the reverse complement.
TCGTTGTCATCATTTAACCTTGTTCTACCTCTTCCGGTAGATGTATGGTGATCCTTTCCCTAGCTTATTTACTAATTTCAGGATATTAGGGATTTCGGCATGTTCGTATGGAGAAATCCGTTACGGACATGACGTATTTTGTCTCACCGAAATACTGCATGTTGCCGAAAGGTATGTCAGAAGGGGACAAAGGGTGGCGGGCATCGGCATGCAGTCCTGCAGGCAAGCTAAAAGCAGATGTGCATAAATCCACGATGCCAACGTTCCTGAACAACTGATGTGTCACCGATTCTTCAGCCAGCCTCGCCCTAATGCGACTGCATGTACAACGCTGCGCCGCCGACGGAAATGTCGGAGAAGCGAGACACAACTGCGTCAAAAAGAATATTCATATTTTCTCACATAATTGAGGAAGAGTGACCAAGGATTATAAAAACGTGTGTGGGGAATATTATAAGGCTAATAACCGTTTACAGATAGAAAGAATATCGCATCTATGTGATCATATATCGTGAAGGGAAGAAAGTTGAGAATCGTGAAACAGCATCTGATGACGTATATCAAGCTGCAGGACGCGCCGTTAATTGCTTAGCAATGGTGTGATGAGGTTTGACTGTATGGTGAGGTTGTAAAGGTTCCAAATCGCCTTCATGTATTTCGTGCGGCTTTAGTATATGTTCCTGGTTAACGTCCCCAATAGGTCTGGACAGCCACTACGAGGATGATGTCAGTATCACAGATATGGAGATGGCTAAATTGATCCGTAGGAGGAGCACTAACCAGATGCGTCAAAGCTTTCTTAGCACTTGGTCTTCGATTTGGAGGTTGCATAAGATGGCGAATGAAGCCTTTGGCTGTGACAATTTGTTTTGGGTCAGCGCCTACCTTTGCAGAAACAAGCACACCCCTCATAGCAGACAATCGGCAGACGATGGGCTTACCTTGCTCCGAAACACCTTCGAAAGGTTCTGGCGGGAAGTTCACATTGGCGGTAGCACTCTCTTGTACAAGAGCTAGAGTATCCGTAGATTCCCAAGGTGACCACGATGATAATCTACATTGCCAGCGACATCAGGGGCACAGTTTCAGATATGATATGGGGAACAGAACGCACAGGTTATAGCCTATTACACCAACTCCGAAAAGGTCTGAGTTTTTGCCATATCCCGTGCCGCAGAAGACCTCTGGGGCTGCATATCCTGGTGTTCCTCCAACTTCATATTGGTCCTTTGGATCCTCATCCGATTCTGTTTTGAGTACCTGGAGCGGAGCAACCGTTAGCACGAGACTTGCTTTCGACATGCACTCAAATCACACGCTCAGTCAGGGAGATTCCGAACTGACCTTTGATATACCGAAATCAATAAGAACCAGATCATCGACTTCCGAATCTGGGGTGCGATATAGGAAATTATCTGGCTTGATATCACGATGTATGATGCCATGAGAATGTATGAATGCAAGGATTTCCTGAGTAGGAGTGAAAGATCATTAGCTTATGTGCAAGGTTCGAGTGATTAAGCCGAAAACCATCTCACCAGTATCTTCTTGATCACTAACTTTGTCGCGTCTTCGGTGAATCGACCTCGGGTGTTCAGCCTTTCCAATAGCTCCCCACCAGTCAGAAGGGGAAAAGTGATGTAGAATTTGCTATTTGTCTCGAACCAGCTACGAAGAAATGACCTGTGAGAACATGTTTGAATTCGATAAATCACAAGGGATGAGACTCACTCTAGGCCGGCACCTACAGACAGTGAGTAGAAGGTTAATTAGGGTTAATTCATGTTACGTGTACCGATTGATGCACTCACATATATTCGGATGTGAATTGATACGGGGAAACCCACTATAAGAAATCGACAATTAATATGCTTTGTATGCTTTGGCCTGAATGTTTCTATCGGTAACTCACTAATCAATCAAAGTTAAATACGCTTCTCGATCCTTGACTGCTTCCTTTCGGACTACTTTCATAGCCACCACCATACCTCCACGAGCTTTCCAATGAGCTCTCAATACCTGTGAATACCCTCCTGCACCGAGGATCTTACTATCAAATGTGTATTCTTTCTTCCTCTGAGCAGAGTGTGGATCAACTTCCACAACAGCCGACTTTTTCGAGGGTGATTGCTTCGAGAGGAGATGATGGAAATCAAAACCCATCCTCATGATGAATGATTGCTTCGATCGGTACTTGCTCCACTGTACTTCGGAATGCCTGATATGTGTGCTCCGCAATTCTTTTAGAGCTTATTCAGTTTTTGCTGTATGTTACAATTGGATAGGAGTATTAAGAGTCGTAAATAATGATACAACAGTCAAATGGATATAGGTCAAGCACGTTTCGGTTGATAGAATAATGAATGTATGATATGATATGAACCTGGTGGATCTCCTCCGAAATTTGACACGAAAATAAAACTGAAAATCTTAAAAATACGACTAAAAGCGCAAAACAACGTCATAACAAAGTCCGGATATTCCCTTAACTGCTTGCTATTGCCGCATTTCAGGTTTATGTAATAAAAGGTGAGTACCGCCCATTTACCCTGCAACAGGTGAATACCTCGACTTTCGCCAAATCGCAAACTCGATGCGATCTATCGACTGCTAAAATTGACTGTCGTGCTCAACGCGAGTCGGTATGACTAATATTACAATCCATATTATGTGACATGGGATCATGGTACAAATGATGTTGCACCATCGATAATCATACAATTCCCCCCTCCTAGGTTTATCTTTCCAGCGAAGGCCGATTGATTAGATCCTGCATACCCTTTGTTTAGTGTGCGGTATTTTGGTGCAGCAGAAGTTCCTCAAACTCCCCTACACCGGGAAGATCCCATCCTTGACTTCTTTTTCGAGTCTGAGCCCAAGTGGATATCTTGTCAGCTAGATTCTGAGGACCAAATCCGAAGTGTTCAAAAAGAACGCTATAAGGAGCAGAATGACCAAATCCAGTCATGTGAGCACCTGCATGAGCATATTTCGCCCAACCGAATGAGCAGTAAGGTTCAATAGCGACGACTAAGCATTTTGTTGATGGGATAATCGATCTTCTGTATTCAGCCGGCTGTTTGTCGAATCTACCCATATGAGGCATAGATACAACTCTGACTTTATAATCTTTAAGAATCTTGGCAGTGTCGATCGCTCGAGCGACTTCGGATCCGGTAGCGATAAGGGTCAAGTCTGGAATCTCGCCGGCGTCACCATGTACAACATAAGCACCATATTGCACTTTCTTCCGATCTGTTCCTTCGAGCAGAGGTACTGGTTGCCGAGTAAGAGAGAACAGACTAGGAGAATCTTCGTCCTTCAGTGCTAGTATCCAAGCTCCCGCTACTTCTTCCGCATCGGCAGGCCGCACGTAATTGAAATTTGGCAATGCTCGAAGGAAAGTAGGGAAAGCCACGGGTTGATGAGTGGGTCCATCCTCTCCAACACCAATGGAATCGTGAGTGGCGATGGCGATGAATCGTAGCTTCATTAAAGCTGCCATACGTAGAGAGGGAGCGGCGTACAGCCAGAAGATGAAGTAACTCGACATGATCCTGCAAGGAGTGTATGTTAGTTTGCTTGGCCAAATTCGCCATAATGATCGGATTGATCCTTACGGTACGAAAGACCCCTTGTGCCATGCAGCCACACCGTTTGCGACACCGACCATCGCGTGTTCTCTTATACCATATCTGACTTGACGACCCGAATAATCGCCGTAGCCCGATTTGGGATTTTGGAATTCGACCATATTATCCCAATTGACGAAAGTAGATTCACATAAATCTGCGCTTCCAACCAAGAAGGAATTGTCCTCAGGTATGATTGATTTGAGAAACATACCGCTGGTCTGCCTTGTAGCCTTAGGATCTTTAGGTAATGATCCTTTTGCAGGTAATTTTCCTTCCCATCCTTCTATTAATTCGCCCTTCAATCGACGTTGCAATTCTGCACTCTCTTTAGGGTACGATCGTCGATAATTCTCAACAAGCTGATTCCACTGCTCTTCATACTGTTGACCTCGAATTTTAGTCTCCTTGAAGTAATCGTACACGGATTGAGGAACAAAGAACTTTTCATCTGGGTTGAAACCAAGAGCTGACTTGACGTTTCTGACGTCGTCTTCCCCTAATGCTGCTCCATGAACTTTTCCACTACCTTGATTTGCTGATCCGATACCGATGACCGTTTTGATGTTGATGAAAGTTGGTTTACCAACGGAAGATCTGGCTTGGTCAAAGACTTCTACTATAGCTGCTAAGTCATTTGATCCGTCATCCACTTCTAAAACATACCATCCCATACTTTTGAGCTTTGCCGAAGTGTCATCAGTGAAACAAATATCAATTGATCCGTCAACTGTGACCGAGTTATTATCATAAACTAATATCAAGTTGTCCAACCCCCAGTGACCAGCCATCGATATAGCTGGATTACAAGAAGTTAGCATAGCTCGAAAATGGACCGTTGGATGCTGTACGCACCTTCCTGTCCTATACCTTCTTGCAAACAACCGTCCCCAGTAAAACACCATACTTTGTTATCTACGATCGGGAAGCCGTCTTTGTTGTAAGTAGCAGCCATATTCTTATTCGCAATAGCTAAACCGACGGCGTTGGCAATACCTTGACCCAATAAGCCAGTAGTCAATTCAACACCTGGAAATTCGATTTCAGGGTGTCCAGCTGCGATACCATCCATAGTGGGTGCATGATACTTCTTAATTTGATCTAGTGTCCATGTAGAGTATCCGGAAAGATGGAGAAGGATGTACTGGAGAAGACAGGCATGACCAGCAGAAAGTACAAATCCTGCATCTTCGAATCAGCAAAAACATCAGACTCGGTATTGACTTGATAGGATTACTCACGATCTCTATTGACCCAGTCTGGGTTGGCAGGATTATACCTCATACTGTATTTCCATAAAGCAGTAGCGATTGCTGCTGCACCCATTACCGTACCAGGATGACCACCCTTGTACTATATAGACCCAGGATAAGCGATTGAGCACGACAATATAAAGATGGTTACTAAAGACTCACTTGTTGGCACAGATCCGCACCGAGGCATCTTATTGTGTTGATCACCAGCTTCTCGGTATCAGGTGAAGAGACATTAGCCAATACATGAGGATCTTTACTGAGTTCGCTGCCGTGTGAGGAGTTTATTGCTTGTGTAGCTATAGGAGACATTTTGGGAGAATTTCATTTAGCGGCATATAGTCATAGATGAAGCTGAAGGGAAGAACCCACCTTCACCTCTGCATGTCTTGGGGGATCTTTATAGCTGGTTCCCAACGGTGGCCTACGTGAATAGGCATAGAATCAACAATTCATGCTGGTAATGGATAAATGATTTGATCCAACCGGGCCAATACGTCAAATTATATTTCCGGATCTAAATTCGGCCCCTCCCCACTTCACCGGTCCCCCTCATTCCGTACGGGTGGCCTTCGAGAGGGTCACCGTGGAGAGCACGCGGTTCCGTCAGGATGTTGTACGTATCTTGCGTGATCATAATACAGTTTTATTAGATCATGTGCTAGGATAGTAAGTGTAAAAGGTGGAAAACAAGTTCTTTGGAAGGAAAGTCAGAATTATTCATCCGGTTCTCGCGGTTACCCATTTACCGTTTGACCTGAACCTATGTGACAAACAGGGGATTGCAACCAGACTGTGGTCAAACCCAAGTAAATCTATGAATACATGCAGTATACATTGTTTCCGAGGTATTATACCTATATCTGATGGCATGTGAGGTCAAGTATTCGGTACCGGGATCATCGTGGACTTCTATATCAAGCTTCTACTGCACCCCAGCCACCTCCTCCTGGAGTCTCTATCTTTACTCGATCACCGGTACCCAATTTAGCTATTCCATTACTACCAGCAACAATTTCCGAATATCCTTCCTCTTCAACACCTATACTAGAATTAAGCCTGAAAACTGTATTTTTACCCCTTGCACCATCTTGTCCGCCTTCCATCCCTCTAGGATGGAACACTCTTCGTTGTGATACAATAGAGAAGTTCAACGGCATTCTAGCTTCGAAGAGTTTTGACATTCCATCTCCACCTCGGAATTTACCTGTTCCGCCTGATCCTCTTCGAATAGCTGATTCTACCAATAACATCGGACAACGCTGTTCGAATATCTCAGTATCTGTTAATTTGGTATTTGTGCAATGCTAAATATACGGTTGAAAGTCAGAGTTATATTGCGGAATCCCTTGAATATGACTCACCACATGGACGCAATTCGATCCATTCCAAGAAGGTCCTGCTCCACTTCCACCTCCTAATGATTCTCCATATGAGAACCCTGGTGTTACTTTACCAGATGCATCTTTACCGCCGGATCCTAATTTGTTATTACAGAATATCAACTAAAAGCACAGCAAGTAGATATTAACGACAGGGGTCGGACTTACCAAATCCAGTAGAAGATGCACAACCCTGCGAACAGGCGGCTGCCTTGAAAGCTTGCAAGATGATGTCTACCAATCGTTGAGAGGCAAGGGTCGATCCCGATATAGCTACTACACCGGTAGGATTGATGTATGACCCGGCAGGAACGATATTAGTGATTGGATCCAGTACACCCTGATTGAGCGGCATCGGTATCTCCGCTGGATATAGGTGCGTAAGCGGATACCTACGAGTCTTAAAAGCGAAGAGAATGACTCACGAGATATCATGGATCTCAAGCAGTATATTATAGCGGCGTATGTCAGAGCGACCGGCATATTGCAGTTTCCCAAAACTGTAACAAGAAAACGGTAACTCAGCGATGAGTACACGGAATGAACATGACATGAAGAGCATACCTTGTGGCCCTGTGCCATTCCAATCAAATACAGCAGTTCCCTCCTCTCTGTTTATCCTGACTTCCAGTTTGATCTCTGTACCATCGTCCATCTACGTTCAATATTGTCAGGTACGTTGTCTCCGGTCAATCAATAAATCATCACTCACATAGTCACTTGCCCTTAAAGCTTGACCATCGAATTTATCGTATACATTCCTCAAGAAGTCTCGGATAGTCTCCCTTGCAACCACTTGGATTTCTTTCATGTAGAATAGTACGGTTTTAGTTCCAAACTCCTCGAATAGCTTGTGGACCAATTTGATTCCTCTAACATTTGCCGATATGGCAGCTTGTAAATCCGTGATGTTATGATCTATTCTTCTCGTTGCGCTACATCCTGGTCTTTCTGCTACCTTCTCAAATAGTTCAATTACACCTTTCTCGTTGAATTCACCTTGAGAAACCAACTTGAAAGTATCAATGATAACTCCTTCTTCCCACAATTCCTTGGCTATCGGATTCATAGAAGTCACTCCAGTTCCACCGATATCACTATGGTGACCTCTACTTGCCACATAGAATAACACTTTGGTATCGTCCCCGGGTTCAAATACTGGAGTTACAGTTGTCAAATCTGGCAGATGTGTTCCACCCCATTGAGGATGATTCGTAAGTAAAACATCCCCAGGTCGGAGTTTGCCTAACCAATGATTATGTTGAGCTTGAACTGCATATTGCATACTTCCAAGATGTACCGGTATATGAGGAGCGTTTGCCACCAAGGCACCATCTGTACCATGTATCGAACATGAAAAATCCAATCTTTCTTTGATGGATACTGAAACAGATGTTCGTTGGAGGGTGTGACCCATTTGTTCGGCGATTGACATAAACCGATTCGCAAAGACAGCCAACATGATTGGATCTGTGGACATTTCACCGTCGACTTCGTTCTGACCTGACTTCTTGTCCTCTAATCGGATGATCACATGCTCCTTCAACACGATTGCACGAGCATGGGGCTCTACAACTATGGTCTGCGTGGAATCCACTATGATTGCTGGACCATTGATCTGGCTGTTTGTAGGTACTTGATTGAGCACATAGACTGGAGTTTGAAATTCTTGTACACCAGAAGATGTGTCGAAGTGAGCAGTATTGAAGGTAGAAGGTTTCACTATCTTGGGTGAGGTTGATAATCTTTCCGCTTCCAGTAATGAAGTGGCGTAATCTATTGGCGTGACATTGAAGATCTTTCCTATACCTCGCACACGAATATTTGACATTAGGACTTTTCGGTTGGAAGAGAAAGAGGTTTCCCTAAGATGAGCTTGGATAAAATCTTCCTTTAAGGATGGTGTAAAGGGTATTTGAAGAATGGTATCAGCGCCATCGTATTGAGCAGCTATAGTAACTGTGTAATCGATTTCATTATGGTTGGCACCCTGATCTTGAAGTTGTCTAAGCACGTCCTGCTTTAGCAATTCTATTCGTTTCGAAGCTTCGACGTAGGTCTTTGAAGACTGGAAATCGTCGACTACTTCTGCGGATAATGGTATAGCCGCTTCTGCTGATAAAGAGGCGCATGCTATACCATAAGCGGAAAGGATTGATGAGAATCGAGGAACGACTACAGTCTCAATACCAAGTCCCGCTGCTATAGCACAAGCGTGTTGGCCGCCGGCACTATATGTGTTGTCAGTTTCACGCTTTCACATCTAACGAGAGAAAGAGGTACTTACCCTCCGAAACAACACAAGTCATGAGAGGACATAGCGAATCCTCGTTGTTCCGTAATTTGTCTCATAGGTCTACTCATCCCTTCATTTGCAACTTTGATGAAACCGGCAGCTACCTCCTCGACAGTATAAGGTGACTTGTCAGGTCTTGAAGCATTGATCTCTCCTGTTAGGATCTCAAATTTCGTTCGTGACGCCTGGACATCTAAGGATTCGTCTGCATTCGGACCGAAAATTCGAGGGAATTGCGAGGGGATAAGTCTTCCTAGTACTAAGTTTGCGTCCGTGATTGCTAGATCTCCACCTTTCCTATAGCATGCTGGACCGGGACTGCAATCGAACATCAGCCAGGAGCTTGTTCTACCTTTCACGTCTTAGATTAGATCACTTACTGAGCTCCCACACTCTCAGGACCGACAACAAACATCCCGTTCTTATATGTCAGCCTCGATCCTCCCCCAGCAGCGACCGTTTCTATTGATAATTGAGGACATGCAATTGGTACACCAGCGACAACACTCTCAAAGGTCAATTCGAATTCTCCAGAGAATCTAGACACATCCGTTGATGTTCCTCCCATGTCAAAACCAACTACAGGCCTAGCTCGTGTGCGACTGTATGCGGTAAGTGCTGATCCGACAAACCCTCCCGCTGGGCCAGATAAGACTGCTCGTAGACCCGAGAACCTATCTGTGTCATTAGTTGGAATGCCGTACAAGCGAGAAGTGCGCGAATTGATATTGGAATGACAATCTGACCTACTTATCGGATGAAACTAAACCACCATCAGATTTCATGAATTCACTCCATCGTCCAGCTTTCTTCCCTTCGAAATGACTGTTGAAACCATCTACATATGCTCGTAATATTGGTGACAGATATGCGTCTATGACTGCTGAGTTCCCCCTAGGTAATACTTTGATAGCCGGTGAAAGATTTGACGAGAGTGAAATCTGGGTGAATCCGATACGAGCGGCGATTTCTCCTATTTGACGCTCGTGCTGAGGGTAAGTGTAGGAGTGAAGGAGACATATGGCCAGAGCACGTAATCCACGATCATATAGCTTTTGTAAATCTTCTTCCATCCTCCCCATATCTATCAAAGAAAGTCACATCAGCTCCTACAGTTCTGAATGGGGAAAAGGACTACATACCTAGAGGTTTCAGTATCCTGACAGCCTCTCCACTGACCCCCATGACTACATCATCGTCTCCAATACTCTTAGCCCGTTCTATCAATTCCTCAGCACTTGGTGCACTTTGGTCCAAAGACCATCCTTCTAATGTCACTCGTTCGGAAGCTTGTACAATATCTTCAGGATTATAGAGCATCTTGACTTTTCCAGATATCGACAAGTCAAATAAATCAGGTCGAGTTTGATCTCCAATTTCTATCATATCTTTGAATCCTTGAGTAAGGACTAATCCAAAGGGTTCACCTTTCTTCTCCAGTAATGCATTAGTTGCAACAGTTGTACCCATACGAACGGACTCTGGAAGGACCATGATTAGCTGGTGTTGGTCAGTGAGACCGATTCTGCTAGTGGACTCACCTATCAGAGATGTATCGTAAAGTCCTTCTCGTGATACTTCTTGTTTCTTAACAATTTGCAATAACCTTCTGATTCCTTCACTGGGTGCGTCATCATAATTCGCTGGATCCACACTCAATAGCTTGAAAGTCACTTGTACACCGTTATCGCTCTCATCTCCTGGTATTATGTCAGCATTTCCAAGAAGCTCTAAGGGTATGGGTGGGTTGAACAGGTGATTTGGGATGAAAGCCCAAACATCGCAGAAGGCTATGACGAGGAGTCAGCATCAGCACCCCTTGTGAGCAATTATCGCGCCTGTGAGAACATGGTGTCAACTCACTTCCTCCTCGGTCGATAGCTACTCTGACTCCTTCTTGAACTGGTCGCTCGGCAGGTGCGATAGCCATGTCTGTTCGTCAGCCGTCAATTTGGCCGATTATCCCGTATAGAGGTGATCTGATGAGCTGACAGATTGACGTTACTAAACCGTTTCTTATTTGATGAATTTCCAGAAAAGCGTATGTACAAGTATACTACTTATCTTTCATCTATCATGACCAACCCGAAATTTGTTGATAGGTTTCTGTTTCGGGTCATGTTGCTTGTTGGTGGAGGGCATATTGATGTCTGGATATGTCGATAACGTATTATGAAGTCTCTTTCGGGAAAACACAATCACACCATCCGGGGAGCTTCGGGACAAGCTAGAAGAATTAGGAAATTGCACATATTTCGGAATGATATGTATTCAGGCACTCCGATCAAATGATTGACCCGAAAATAGAAACAATAACCAAAACCGAACTATTTCATTTTCGGGACAAAAAAACTTCTCCTTTCCTAGACGTTTTGTTATTCCAATTTTAGAAAAAGCTGACTCTTGCAAAAGCGTGTTATTCCAATTTTAGAAAAAGCTGACTCTTGCAAAAGCGTTGAAAGTTGCAGATTAGATCGAGTTATCAGTGATCGGGGTCTAGAATTCAAAATAGTTGCAAATCGATGACTTCATATCGATGGCGTTATCAACAGATATTTCACTTTTTATTGTCAAGGTAAAATCAAGGAGCCAAGTCAGATCTCACAATTCACACTCTTAAGTTCAGAAAGATACGGTGTTCCGATATAGTCTTCCATCGAGCAAGCTTGGCCACCCCTCTTTGAGAACTCATATTGTTCTTTTCACTTGAAAGATCAATATCTATATCATATACAACATTGCAAAGACGCCTGAAAATGGCGTCCAACCAGATATACGATTTGGAACCAAACAATGGCGTAGGAACATCAGAGCCAAAACGGACGGTTTGGGGCAAAATCAGACGTGTGATTTGGGATGATATACAAGATCCAGAGGAAAGAGCTTTTGTCAGGAGATTGGATATTGGTTTGATGTCAATTGCAATGTTGGGATACTTTGTCAAGTGAGCGTTCGTTCAATATGGGCAGGTGGCAATAAGGTGTAAGTTGTATCGAGCTGATACACAACAATCAACTTTAGATATTTAAGTCAAGCAAATATCGCAAATGCTTATGCCAGTGGAATGGAGGAAGATTTGAATTTCAAAGGAAACGAATACAACACTTTACTGACCATGTTTACGGTTGGATATGTTATCGGGTAAGGGAATGTCGAAATAACTTACTTGGATCTTCTCATTTCGCTGACAAAACCATCTAGTCAATTCCCAGGTACATTAGCTACAGTTCGAATTTCACCCTCGATTTGGCTACCTGCGTGTGAAGTAGTATGGACTGCCCTCGTTATGGCTTGTGCAGGAGCCAAGAATGTTCACACCCTATACGGACTTCGATTTGTTATTGGTTTGCTTGAAGCTTCGGCTTACCCTGGTATGCTATGGGTTTTAGGATCTTGGTACGGACCTGCAGAGTTAGGTAAAAGAGGTGAGCATCAGTCTTACTATATATTACAACCTTGATCTGGAATTCTTCATGCTGATGCGGAGAATTCGGCCCAGTCGTCATGTTTCAAGCTACTTCTTCAGTCGGAACTATGTTTTCAGGTTATCTACAGGCTGCTGTACATAAAGGCTTGAATGGATCACATGGCTTACAAGGATGGCAGTGGTTGATGATCATGGATGGAATCATCTGTATGCCAATCGCTATAGCCGTGAGTTTCCCTCTCTCCACTGATCTCTTGCAGACGAAGCTCTCATAAGGCTGATGCTAACATCGGGAATTTCGATAGGGTTTCTTTCTCATCCCTGACATCCCTACAAAGCCGAACCCAAGGTCTAGATTTTATCTAAGAGAGCAGGATATTGCAATGGCTATAAAAAGAATGGAAAGATACAAGAGAGCTCCTACGAAAGGCTTCACTTTGGATATCTTCAAAAAAACTATGACTTCTTGGGTACCTTGGGCATTCTTCATCCCTTACACTTGCTTCGTAGTCGGTCTTGGTTCTTACGCATACATGAACCTTTGGCTTAAAGCCACACCTCAATGGAAGAACAACGTCACTGCTATCAATGTCATTCCTACTGTAAGTTGCACACTTCCATTGTCTATGAGAAATATCTGTTTGAGGCTAATCTTCCGACGACAAAGGGCGGTTATGGTTTATCCATCGTCATGTCTTTGGTATACGCTTGGTCCAGTGATGCTATGGGCACAAGGTGGCCAATATGTTTCATCGGTGGTTTCCCTCCTCTTATTGGTAACATTATCGTGAGTGTCTCGTCCTGATCTCTTTACAATCAAGTACCAAAATCGATTGACCATTGTGAATTGCTATTAGCTATCTACTTGGCCTGCTGCAAACTCCACCAAATTCGCTGGATTTTTCCTCAATTTCACTGCTACGCCTATTGGAGCAATCATGTTAGCGTGGGTAAATGAGATCATGTCTGCTTCAGGAGAAGCCAGGGCAATCACTATCGGATTCCTCAACACCGCCGCATACACAGTCAATGCTTGGGCACCCAATCGTAAGTTACAAAATTGTCAATTAGTATACGTCCAACGCTTACCAAATTACTATGAAAGTCATTTTCCCCGCATCCCAAGCACCACATTATAAAGCTGGATACAAAGTCACTGCTGCATTCTTCGCCATTTGGATTATTTCTATTCCTATTATCTTGGTCTTACTTAGGAACCTTTCTATACCGCAATACCTACCACAAGGTGAACAAGAGGAAGAACCAGAACAAAAAGTGATTGAGGAGGATAGAAATCCCGAGCATTTACCCGATCTGGAAACTGCTCTTCAGAGAAGTCTGGTAGTTGCTGGCGTAGATGGTAAAGGTACACAACCTCAATAGAGTATATATATAGATAGTAATGCTTCACAGATGCGTGATCGTGGTTCAGTAAGGAAAAATATATATAACGGGACGTTGACCACAGATCAATAGTGCCACGTGATGGTTGTAATGTTATTGATTTGACCGCGTTCCCATCGAATTCATTATCTAGCTCATATTTCATCAAGCTGACTCTATGAGATCTTCTCATACTTTCTGCTCACACATGTATAACATTGTATCTTGATAGCACCTTGAACAGTATTACAATTCCTAACGCAGCATGTCGTCTGGTGCGATACATTCCTCACCTTTTGCTGGACCTTCTCAACCTCGAAAAGGTGAAGATATAAGGGTATTTGCTCCCACCGATTCGAAAGAGTGTATTTCTTGTGGAAAATGTTGGCCTTGGGTAGTGTTCAATGTAGAAAGGGGACATCTTCCAGTGAGTAATTCTGTATCAGCACCACTACTATCGGTCAGCGAGCCTACAAGGGCGATTTGATATGAAATGACATGTGAAACGTTGATCTAATTGAATAATGTTCTCCAGTCGGTAGTATGTACAAGATGTGCTAGATACGATCTGGAAGTTGAACGTTGGAAAGGCTTAGGTACACAAATGGTGAGCCTTATCCATTGCTGAGCCTGTAATTCTAGGTCATGAGTGAATCATTATAGCACAATAAGATTAATCCACTAACCTATGATCCCAATTTAGCATCAGGACCTTGCCAAAGCACGACATAAATTCAGTAAGCATAGAGGTGAACAAAGCCTTTCACAGCCTATACCGCGCGATACTCAACCAAGAAAGCAAAGCGCATCACATCAAGGAGGCAGTAATATACTCTATGTTATAGCGCAATCTCAAGTTGGATCATCTCGTTCTCGTGGACAAAAGCTTTTGACCGAAAAAGAACTCTCCATAATTGACGTTAACATACCTGTTCTCAGAACAATTGCAGAACCCCAAAGAGCCAGTATATGGTGAGTGATATCTCTTTTCTTGCTTTGCCGACTTCTCGATTGTACATTCCGTTTCGGGGCAAAACGACATATGAACGGTACTGACCTTTACATACAGGATCCAATTAACATATCAACCTACTTCATCCCAACAAGATCAAGTACCCCAATTGGATATATACGGTTCTTACACAGCTTTCGTTGGAAATCGTAAAGCTTCATTAGACGGTCCTGCTTTGATCAAGTTGATTATCAAGACGTGGGCGGATCACGGTGTTCAGATGAGAGGCAGTCCAGAATATACGATAGCGGCTTTGAGAATAAGGGATTCATCTTCGAATTCATTTCATCAGGCTGGAAAATACTCTCAGAACGTAACGGTCCCCATAGATAGTGGAGTATCGATCTCAAAACAAATCCAACCAGTCAATAATTCTCAATACGTATCATCTAGTATACCAAATCCACCTCATCATCCACCGATATCACAGATCACTAGTCATGCTCAAAACGCACTTCAGACGGAAGATACTTCGTCTCTCCAATCAACTCATTCACCTCGACCTCCACAGATCCATCCACCGCCTGAGTCATCCGTTCTCGCACAACCTCAACAATCGCAAATACAACAGTCATTACACTTTGCAAATCCGCCCGATGATGAAGTTGATGAGCTGGAAGACGATGTTGAACATAGAGACAAAGAGGAAAGAGCTAGCTCAGAAGATCAAGTCGGAGACATGTTATTATAAATGCAGGAGGATCGTTGAAATGTATTTATGGAATATCCGCTAATTGACGATTATCACGAGTTTAAAGGTGGACAAGACCTGAAGTCTCTTCAATAATACATGAACGTATACATCGTCAATCCTGAAGTAAGAAATATGCTACAAGATAATCGATCCAATTCTATGATTAACAAGATCGACAATTTATCGGTGTTGTGAAACCTTCATATAGACCCAACTATATCAACATCGCTTGATCTTCTGCGGTCTACGATCCTTCATCTTGTATCCATCTAGACCAGGAACGGATTTCCTAACGATTCTACTATACCTTCGATATATCGCTTCCTGTACACCATTGGATTTTTCCGCAGTCAGCCATATTGAACTGGATACTGATGATCAGCGGGGTGGAATTCTGCATTCACTCACTAAACCAAAACGATTCGTAAAGGCTCTGATTCCTCCTTTAGGTATACCACCCTTTTGAACTTGTTTTTTCAGAGTATCAAGCAATCGTTCATATCCTGGTTGATCTCTCTCAGACACCCTACTTCTCGTCTTTCTATGTGTATTGTTGGCAATTTTTCGTTTTATTCTGGCTTCATTACTGACGTCAAGAATCTGCTATGCATATAGTTATTCAGCGTTGTCTTACTGAATTTCGTGATCATGAACTTACAGACCGGAATTTTTCCCTTTTACGCAATGCTTCTTCATATTCAGAACCGGATTCATCGCCTTCACTACTGAAGATTGACATGAAATCGTCATCGAACACAAGATCGTCCCTTCTTGAGATCTACACGATTTAGACAAGTCAGAGACTGGTTTATGCAACGTAAGACATATCAGATAATCTGAAGCCAAATGAAATGTTGTGATTCACCGACGCGACATGACTTTTCTCATGTCCAAGTGTGACTTCAATAGGCTCCTCTTCGTCTTCACTAATCATCTCATTCTCGTTTCCATCTTCAGGATCGGAACAGCATATATCCAAATCTGAATCGTCAATACTGAACTTTCTCTTCAAGTCCTTGCTCTCAGCCAAATCATTCTTTGTTATCTTTGAAATATCGTAAGCTTCAGACCGACACGTCACAGAAGAATGCCGTTTCACTTACGAGTGTCAGGGACTCCATTGCGGAAGCTTTCGAAGGCTCTCCAGTCGAGACTGCGCGATGAATACATATGCTGACGGGAGAAATTGGTGTACCGTACGCTCGCGAAGCTTTCTCGTTGTCATCATCGATCTATTGGTATAGACATCAGAGCTATCAAATTACCCCAAATGAATCTCGTAAGGAGCTTACCTGATCAGGAGAGGTACAGATCAATTCTTGTGGAGCGGGAGTAACACTCCGTACACTGGGAAGTATATTGAACTTGGGGACATCAGATAATCTCCTATCTTTTGTTCTTTTCCATGCCTCTAAAGTTTCCAGATCTTCCAGTTTCACCAGATATCGTGACTGAGACAATCGCTGTCTGGTCGAAAAACAATCATGTACCCAACCTTCTGTGAGAGCGACTCGATTTTGTCGTCTAGCTTGTTCGAAATGATGATATACAACCTGCTTGTCTGGGGAGTAAATAGGATTTACCATAATCAATATTTCCGAGTCCGCTTCAAATGGAGATATCATACCACCACCATCCTGCCAATCGTAAAGTCGTAATTAGACTTAGACTTTGATATAGTAAGATCCTACTTACAATTATCTTCCTTTCTAGATTCCTTCTCGCCGAGAGTGGTCCCATGACATAAAAAGATGAATATTTGAAGACTTCATCTCTCCTCCATAGACTAGGGCCGCTCACCGCTGGAGGAGTGTTATAACGGTCGGTGTATATCATATCATCATCAGGTTGAAATCGTCTCCCGATATCGAGACGATGAGACGATTGTGTGGTTCTAGTTAACGGAAGTGATACCCTTCGATCCGGATGATTTGATATGGTAAGGTCAAGACTGGGCCTTAGATGAGGGATAAATGCTGACACCGCTCTTGGGCGAGGATCAACTGGGAGAACAGAAGGATGTGTGATATTCAGGCTCGACGAAGGTCTTGGGGGAATCAATGGACTGAAGTGACCGTGTTGTTGTTGACGACCTGAAGTTTATGATGATGATGATGATACTGATGTTGAAGATATTATTCTCCTAGGATCTTTGGGTAGATTTTCATTCTTCTTGGTTGAAATATCGACTTGATTTCGTGGGATACCCCAATACTGATTTCTACTTTGTTTTTCTTTACTGCACAAGCTATCCAATACCCAATCAAAGTGAAGTAATTTCTTCGCAATGATAGGATCTTCTATCGTCCTAGCATATTCAGTGATTGATGAATGTCTGATCAAGATATATTGGGCTTGTTCAATTGAAACGACTGAACCACCTGCTCGTTCCTTTTCAATGATACAAATAAAGCTGATATCAGCGATTTTCAATACAGTGTTAAACTTTCCTTACTATAATGAATGTTTTTAGACGTTCGTACAAGTCTAATGATCCTTGACCTATAGTTTCCTTTTCCTTTTCGTTGGGAATGATGTGAAATAATTCACCTCGAAATAACTTTTTCCCTTCTTTCGTCAAAGGTGGTGGTGAAGGTTTATACCATGTGATTTGAGGCATCTGCATAGTCTCTGGGCTTGCCAGCATTATGAATAAGTAAGCTGATGATGATATCAAAAAGGAAGAGGAGTAACAAGATGAATAGTAAAAAAGCAAGATGAATCAGTGAAGGAAGGAAATTCAAAGTTGTTTAATCAGTGTAAATATATGATAAAAGTGACATGGTTGATTGAACTTCTACACGTGTATATATATATATATATATGAGAAGCAGTCAGTAATTGTGTGATTCTTCTGTGTGTGTATTTGATGGATTATCATGATCATTATTATCCCATGGAGGTCAGTGCGTTATCCCGAATCCTAATCGGGAAGAAAATGTGTCTAACTTTGACATCAAACAAAGGAATCGTCACTCTTATCAAGTATAGTATACATTGTACTCCTGAGCTATATGAGGCTCGTGTATGAATATGATATCTACCTGAAGAACCTGCTTGTTTGAGAATACCCGAATGTATGGAAACCAACATGATATAACGATACGTATTAAAGAAATAGGTATATATGAGCTACAAACATTTACTTTGGTGAGATGCGGAAAGTGAAATAAAGGGAAATGCCAAAAGAATGAAATGAGCGAAAAGCGAACGAAGAGTAAAAAGGTATATACAAAATAAATCACAGCCTGCATGTGCGTCATGCGCACTATCCTTGAAAAAGCCAAGTCATTTCACCTTGACTATTGTCCATCAAAAGAAATATCAACATCTCCCCAATTGCCTAAGGCTATAATTTGATTATCACTTTGTTGGGATTCATCGTTTTGTAATTCATCCATTGTTTTGGTGACTATCTGTCCATTATAATTCTTATCTGCCCAATACACATAACCCGATAAAGTATCTGCAGAATTTTGTAATTTTTCTTGTGTATAACCTAATACTCCGAAAGTTGTGTTTTGTTTAATCTCAATTGGGCCAACTTGTAATTGCCTAACTCTAGCTTTACCACTTGGATCATAATTTGGTACAGGAGATGGTTGTTCAAGATTAATTTGTCCCCAGTGAGTTCTTGATATTAAAGGACCGATATAAGTTGGATTCAATGAGATATCCATATTACCTTGTTGAGTTCCTATTATTGCATATAAATCTATTGTAGGTGGTTGATGAAGATATCTTAAATTAACATAACCTGAGGTTGTGAATAAGTTGGTAACTATCGTAGCTCGTGTATCATTCGATTCGGTAGGATTATAACTTGTCGCATTGAATAGAGAGTGAACTTCGTTCTCGAAATCTACATCTGTATTATCGGGAGGAGTGTCGCCATCGGGTATCCGACGAACGACGGTAGTGTAATCTGAAATAGGAGGTAATGTAGTAGTATTGTCCATTTGCATTTTCGGATCAGAAAGTATGATATCAGATGTGATCGAACCGCTACAATCGCAAGGTTAAGACATCAGTCGATGAGACCGCTGTATAGTCGGTCATTGTACTCACTCTGTTACATTGACAACCAACGATTCAGATATATTCCAAGTACCTCTGACACTACCTTCAAAGGCAACAACAGAAGCTTTCTTTGCTTTAGCATAATTCACTTGAACTCCACCTCGACAAGTATCTAAATTCAGTGCTGTGAAAGCAGCAACGTTGTTCAGATTTCCTAATCGGACGACCATTTGATCGGCATCAAGCGAGAATGATGGCAAGGTTGAATATGGTGATTGTGGTGAATACCAAGAGGGGGGTAATCGAACGATAATTAGGTTTGTAGGTATGAGACTGGGATCCAATTTGAATGGATTGGTCAACTTGCCATCGGTTTCTTTGGGACTCTATCGTTATTACGAGATATCAGCTACGATTTGACCAGAATCTGTATTTTACTCACGTATATTCCCACTCCTACACCGGTGTCACCTCTTGTCATCTGACAGACCCTCATCATGGTCGTCAGATCTTGTGGTCCAGAGTATCTGACAACAACATCAATCAAAATCTTTCCTTCCTCACCGGAGCTGATCACAGATTCAGGCCCGTCTGAACCAATGAAATCTAAATGACCACTTGATCCGAAGCCTCGTGCGTTGACAAACAAGTCTGAAGGCGGTATGCCAGCAGAAGAGAGTGGGAAAGAAAATGATGCTAGAGATATATTCGATTTAGGATAAGGTGTGAATAGGTTGACAAATGGTGATGAGGTGGTGTTCAGAGGGGCAAAGTTATTACATTCCGTTAAGTTACCTTCGGAAGGTGATGGTCCATCCTATATAACAAAGATGTGAGCACATAAGATCCATACTGTTCTTCTCTGTTGGCTGTGCAACTTACTCGAGAGTCAACATATGTCAAGTTGAAAGATCCATAACCCTAGGGTATGAGTCAGTCTCATCATAACGACAGCGATCGTTTGGTTGACTTACAGACCAAGCAGCTACTCTTTTACCATCTGTATCTTGGTCCATCCATGGTTTTTGCCAAGGTGGTCCTGCTGCACCTCTATGTTCATTCCTTGACATTCCAACCAATAATCCAACAACTAAACCTATCCCAATAAAAATCAGAACAACTATGCCCTGTACCCATCTTCTCCACTTTTTCCACCAACGTTGAAATCCAGCATTATTTATTGGAATACATCCACATATCCTAGTTGACTTTCTTTTAACTGGTATTGCAGTTGTAGAGCTTTCCCATAATTTTGAGGTTGAACCAGATGCTTGCAATGTAGAAGAAGCTTGATCTGTAAAATGGGGTAAAAGTAAAGAAGGACGAGATGCTGTTGGAGTAAGTGAATCAGATGAAGATATAGGTGAAGATGAATGTATAGGTTCAGGATGTGTAGGTAAATTATGAATTATTAGTCCTGGTAAACTTCTTGAAGAAGAAGAAGCATGTTGATCTGAAAATACATCATGTTCTTCTTGACTCAATAAAGAACCACGCGAATCTCTACGTCTTTCGTAAGGCGGTAAGGATTCTCCATCCCAACGCGAAGTTGTATCTTCGTATTCTGATGGGGGGTGAACTAAAGATGATGTAGATGCTGATGGGTTGAACAACCTTGGGTCTTTCTCTGGATCAGGAGGGATGATCATAATGTCGGAATGAATGAGGTTGTCAGAGGTGAGAGGAAATGTTGACAGATCTTGAAAGGTTACGCGTAAAGGAAAAAGATTCGATGTAGGATTAAATTGAAGGCTATTGCTATATATGCAGTATATTGGAACAGGTCATACTTCTAAAGACTAAGCTGCTGTTCCACCTCAGAAACTGGCGGATGGATGATCGATAGAAAAGGGTGAATAATGGTATCGCTTGATCGTAAAGGTGAGATCGAATGATTAGGGATGAACACAAAGGGGTTATCGAGAAGGGGGGTTTATGACTGCAATTCGTCCTTGAAACTGTGTTGTGTTTGAAACTGCTTTATATGTTGTAAAGTACGGTGATATCTTAGTTGGAGATGTTCAATGGTGATTTGTGATAATGAATGGTGTTGATATGATCAAACAGGTCTTTGTCGCTATGTATATCGAATGCGGTTAGTTACTAGTAGTTACTCGTAATATTGAAAATCGCTCAAAAAGGAAAAATAAGGGGAATATCAATTGAAGATTTAGCGCGCCTTGACCATGCTGTTCCACAACGCTGCGAGCCTAATAGATTGGTGGCATTGGGTCCTGGCTTGGCGATTTATTTGTAACTATTACAAATTTACGCAAAGCTACGTCACTTCGGGTGCCTCTTACCATCCACAGAATCGTTCAATCACCGATAGCAAGCATAACATAACGCAGATCGTTCGAGAAGACAGCTAATCTGTGTAGCTTGTCACAAAATGGCTCACGGGACGGGCTCATTGATCCATGCAGTTTCTTCTGTGCTGCTGGGGGAATAACTCAACATCGATATCATAGATCATGCTAACGTACCAGGCATACCGGTCAATTCACTATGACGTGAAAAGAATACATCTGTAGATGTAAGAGATGTAACGCCAGCGATTTGAGAAGCACCTTCCTTCCATTTTCTCGAATGACATGTTAGTCCTGCTCATGATTTGCAAACGGTGCAATCTAACTGAAGTGTCTTCTGATCACACAAGCTCTACACCTCGATGGAGCCTATTATAATTGTATTGCATTCTAGGATTGATTGATGAGACACGTGGGTATAAGTCTGATGTTGTATTAAGATGGTCCGAGCACATATGTTGGGAATGACTACAGTAACAGTACCACTAGTCAAGTATACCATGCTGTCTTCACTTGACTTGGTTCTGCTCACCTCTTTCCTTCCTCCTCTCACCTTCTCTCAATGTCAATCCTCTTCCTCTTCTCCTTTTCCCCTTTCCCCTTTCCTGAAACACCGGTCTCTGTTTAGAATAAAATGGCTCAGCAGTCTAATCCAGACAAATACCCGCCCAGTGGAGAAGCTAGCTCTTCGAACCGAGAGTCCTTCCCATATACCCCGAGGACAATTGCAGAGAAAGAAGTCGACGAAATTTCAGACTTCCCTTTCGATAAACTACTATTTGATCAAACTTTCTGGCTGGTAGGTAATGACGTTAAGAAGAAACAACTGAAGATTGATATTCAGGTAAAACAATGTTCAGTAGTCATGAGCCTCGTCATCATTTGACATGATTTCGTGTAAGCTGACGATGGAAATTGTCCTAGAAACACGGGGGTATCATTTCATCTTCCATCAACATTGCCACCAGAGTCATCTTTCTACGACCTCAGGATTTTACTCATATGTTTAAAGGTTTAACCGAATTGAGAGTAATGTTGAATTCTCATAAGGTTTGTGGAAAAGGTATTCCACTAGCAGAAGGATGGATACATGATTCCATTATAGCTGGAAGACCCATAGCTACCAAACCTTATTTGATTAATGATAGAAACCTATTTGATGTGAAATTCTGGGAAAGAGTGGGATTGGGCGGTGGACGAGCAATTGATACGAAAATGAAAAAGGCAAGTGCTTGTTCCTCAACAATTCGATTGCTGTCGAGTGCTAACAACGAGAGCAGAGAAAATGCATGGGGAGAGGTAAAATCGTCAACTTTGACCTTCCCGTCGATATAGAACAAAAACCACATACGTCCACTCTTCCCAGGTTCCCCCGAAGTTTCGATTCGTATGAACCCAAACCTGACACAGGCCACGAAGCGACGATCGATCCTGTCCTACTCCATCTGACGGCAACAACTGCAACATCGTCAAGTGAACGAGCAACAACGGCAGCGGTCTTTCCCAGTACCATGCTTGATACTACGCCAGCCACTTCATGTTCATCTATAACAGAGGCTCTTGACCACGTATCTGCCCAGACTAATCATGACAAAGTGCATTTAGCCCGTGATCATATCTCTCAGTCCATCAAGGTCGCTCCACCGCTATCAATAGTCCATTCCAGCGTTTCATCTGGTAAGGATGACCTCATCATGTTCTCTCCCACTGGAAGTCTGGCATCAGCGATGCCGAACCATCACTCACAGGATGTGACGGCATTGGAGTATAAGAAGCGAAAGGTCGATGAGAGCGATGGAGATTATGAAGAGGAACCAGACCGAAAGCAGGTGAGCGGTGCCCTGTTAGACCTCTTGGAATAGCTCATTTGTATTTTAGGCCAAGTCAATAAGTAAAAGCGCGTTATACAATCGAAGATATCGAAATCAAGCTACTGTCCAGCCGCAAGATACGGAAGCATTTGACGCGATAGTATCGCATCTTCAAAGTATGGTTGCGAATGGAGGATTGCCTAAAGGTGGAATGAGAGCTTACTTGATCGGTAAAGGCATTGTAAGTGATTTCAACAGCCTAATGAGAGGAATCCTTCCTTCTGACAGTTCTCCAGCATTCGTTGTATACCAAATATGGGTCATTGATTAGGGCGGCTGTACCCGGTCTTCCTAATTCTAGAGATCAATTGACCAAGATGACCCAAGGAACGAACAGAAAATGGCAGAAGTTTGTCGATGAGCAACGAAGTAAAGTACTGCAGGATGTATAGTGAATTAGAAATGACGGATTCATCGTGGTGTAATCATTCTTCCAGAAACGTGTATTGCTGAGACTTTATGTAAAGCCCAGGTGGCTGTGAAACCATGTTGTATTCGTGAGATTGATTGTTGTATGTCCAATACATCAAGATCGTATAAGCCATGATCATATATGTGTGTATGTATGAATGAAATCGAATATAGCTGGTGATCGATTTTTTGGTACAGTATATCAGGAACCGATCGGCCCTCTTTTCGCCCGATAACGAGGCTTAGCACCGATTCTTGGTATGATTGCTTGATCTTGTGCTGATATTGACACGGTGTCGATACTGATATTGCTTCTGATTGATATACTAAACATTGTTTGATGGACACATGGAAGACAAGAGTGAAGTGATATGTAAATCGAAGCGTGAAACAGATCGCGAGGAAGTTGAAGAGGAATGAGTTTTATTTCTTATTGTTCAAAATGATCTGAAACGCACTAAAAATCGCATTGTCCTCTTGGAATTTCTGCGTGTAAAAATTCTTTCGATTCTGTGTTTTTCTGTGTGCAATTCTTTTTCCGGAGACTACAAACATGAACCTCATCTATTGCATGATCCTTCTTGCTTCTTTCTCATCACACCGAAACAATATAAATTGTAAATTCATTACCTCGCCTCATCCTTCTTGACCTCATGACAACTCTTTCCTCTCTCCTCAGTAACTCTCTAATTTACACTTCAATATGACGCCAGTAGATCCTGGAGAGTCATCCTCAGCTAGACAGCCATTACTCTTTGAGAGGGAAAAATTCTACGTCCATGCTATAGGTATCAAACGAGATGAGATTGAAGCCTACATTAAAGTCAGTCAAACCCTTTGGGATGAAAGTCAAGTAAGGCTGACGACAAAGATTGCAGGAAAAAGCAGGAGGGAGAATAGTGGATAGGTTTTCGAGTGTTTTCATCATAACCCCTTATCAGTTAGCGTACTCTAGACCTTATGCAGAAAGTTTACCAGGAAGTGAAGGTGAAAAGGTTATAAGTTTAGATTGGATCAAAGATAGTATACAAGGAGGGAAAATCATCAGTAGAGAAAGATATTGGGTCATTCCTCGAGCTGAGCTTAGAATCGACAAAACACAACACGTTAGCCAGAGTAATTCGCAAATCAGAGATTCAAGGTATGATAGTAAATCGACCACCGGCGCCAATACTATGGAACCGAATTCCTATCCTGGTGAGACCTCGTCTAGAAATCATTATCGAATAACACAGAATCCTCCTTCACGCTTGAGGGGGCAGCCGCCCTTGAGTGATCTGATGCAAACAGATCCTACAGTCGCTACAAGTATGCTTGAACAATTGTCAGCCAAAGTTAATGATGCTATAGAGGCGGCTAAACGGCGTGAGATTTCTCAAAAAACTACTGTGGCTTAGTCAATTGTACGTTTGGATTGCATCATTGAGAGAATAGCTGAAACTTGTCCTCAACAGAGTTCTACCACTAATAGTATGTCGCGTGACGCAAATCGATACCCAACACCTATTTCACCGACTCGCATTTCTCAGCAAGCTGTCCTTCGACAGCCACAGCCAGGAATGAAAGGTCATGATCAGGTCGATTATCTTTTAGGCAATGGCGAAACAAGCCTATCCCCTAACATATCCTCCGAGGTGAATCAAGCTGAAGAACTTCCCCGACCAGTTCGTATAGACTGATGCTGCCTTGTACATAGTTTCTTCGAGGGAAGACCTTTTGGCTGATCGGGCCACCAAGAGGTAGAGACAGGCTCACCACGATCATCCACGTTCGTCAAGCCTCTATCGGACCATCATGACGCCCGTGTCACAGAGTTTTGGCTGATGGTCCATTCCTTAATTATAGCGTATGGGTGGAAATCTCGTAGCTCACTTGTGTCATGCGGACATTGTCATTTTCTGTAGGACGGACAACCCACGGTTCATAATCTCGAGGATACAAGACTACTGGAGGGCAGTTGAGGCAGGCTGCAAAATCCTCAGCGAAAGTTGGATTCACGATTTGAATATTTCTCGACAACTTGTTCCTCAAGAGATACATAGCATAAGAGATCCCAAAGTCTTACAAAGCTCTAAATTGTGGGACGAAGTCTTACCTTGGACAGCTCTTGTGAATGGAAGATACGTAGAAGAAGCCAAGGCGTTCAAGAACGAAAAGGGAGAGCCCCGATTGGACCAGGTCCCTCACCGGTAGGTCTTTATACTTCCGTCCCCCCGCAAGTGGCTACAAGCGGTCTAATTGGAATCTGTTGGGTACCGTAGAAAGGCTCTCTTCAAACTTCGAAGCCCTGCTATGTGCCTCGAACGCAAATTGTCACCTCCGAACCTACCTGTCTGGAAGGCCTGAGTCATCCAAGTACATCAGATCGACTTGGACTTAGAGCAAAACAGCCTGAGCCTTTGGTTATTTCCGGTAGTATAGCAGATAACACAGGCTCAGGGCTTTCAATCCAACCGGAATCGGAACGGAAGATTTCATGCATTGAAAATCAACCTTCGAAAGCTACAGAACAGGAAGAAGAGGAGGATTTGTATGAGGACCTAGCTGGGATCTTCTCCTCGGATGATGGTGCGGAAAGTGAAGAAGATGCTATTATTTCGAACAGCTCGCTGAAAGGAGCTGCAAAACCCGACGATATTACAGAGAAGAAAACCAAGATGGCAGAACCTATGATCACCGGGACTCAGGATGCTTCTCCATTCCTTATTCCCGTCAAGAGACCTCAAGATAGGCCTCTAGGATCTTTCAAGAAGATCAGGAGGCATTCCGATGCTAAGCAGATTAAGCCTATTAAAAAAGCTGAAGAGGAAGAGGAGGAAGAGGATGATGATGTCCCGCTTAGACTCGTGAGCGCACCTGCCCGTCATTTCTTGACTTGCAGTCTTATGATGAAGTCGACTTGTTATAGAAACGCAAATCATCCATGATGGCGAAAGGAAGCTCGCTCGTATACGACCATGAATCGAACACAAATGAAAAAGAGGACAGTGACTGGGAAGAAGATAATTGTAGATTAACAAAACGTAAATCCCCAAACAAGGTTTTGGCCAAAGATAAGATAAGGTATGATAGATTATTGAGGGAATTGAGTTTACGAGTGAAGAACAACGACTTTCCTAATGGTCTGCGAAATTTTCTCAGATCCAGAGAAGGAGATGTGAGTGTCCCAATAGTATCGCGCGAGGCCAGATTAGAGCCAAGCTGAAAACAAAGACTCTACTATAGACTTATTTATATAAAAAATACTGTTCAGTATACCGCGAGGCTTTACCAGGCTTGCCCGTAGGCAGATTTCAAAAGAGAAAGACGGCTTGAAAGTTTGAATGGTACTTTTCGCTTTCCAAAACAACGGCACGCGACGTTTTTCAATCTTGTTGGCAAGCATTCGATGGATTTTTGGTAACCTTGACGACCGAACAGAAAGTTGTACATTTTGACACCAATCTGTGAACAATGACGTGATCATGCAAAGTATACATGTACAGATTAGGTTAGGGAAAATTGTATTTGTAACATGCCTCGACCTTGCACGGTTTCAATGGTCCTTTATTTACAACTTTAGCCCCAACCACATCTTGACGATTAATCTCGCGTAGTCGTGTTTCAACGAGTATCCTTCATACTTTGCATGAATCGACTTGAGGAAGCAATACCTCCATCGTTCGGTTGTTAGGGCAAGATCCGCCATGAAACGTATCTCAGTGGCACAAGAACTTATTTCGGGTACTTCTAGGATGTAAGCTCGCGCAGCAGGATGACTGTTGGCAAATGTTGATTGTACGAAAATGCAATTTAATCTAGCGTTCCTTGATACATGGCGGAATTAGATAATCCAGTATCCGGGATATCATGTTGTCTAAAGAAATCAGCTAACCAATCGTCTAATGTTGAATTGTCTAATCCGTGATTTATATCAAGATCGTTTATACCGTTTGGAATGGTTGCAGCTGAGACTAGTGTAGATGTTTGTTGATGTTGATTCAGAGTTGAATCTTGATTTGAAAAGGAGTTCGTAGTTGATACTGTATATTCATTAGATGAGGTGGATTGGTTATTATTGAGATTGGGTTGACGCGTTATTTGACTAATTGGATCTAGATTATTCGAACTCATACCCCTAGCAGCTTTATAGAATAGATTTATTATGTCTGCGATTTTTGCTCGAGCTGCTATTGGTCTAAGTTGATTATGTCCTAAAGCCCATCGATTCATCATATCTTTCGCTATTGAAAGGGATTGTAAAGACTCAATATCACGTTCTGCCGCATAATTGTAGTACCTGCACAAGATTTCAGCTGATTAATTATTTGTGAGATCATCTCGCGGAGAATCAATGAGATATTTGTTGAATATAATCGACTAGAGATAGGTCACTCACTGAGCCAAAGCAGCGTATACAATGGCATATTTAGCAATCAACCAACAATCTAAAATATGATCGCCTCTTTCATTCAACCATGATATGACTTGTCTAGCTCTTTGTACTGTTCTTGACCACCGTTGCGCCGTGGGACGGAATTTAAGGTGCGATGGGAGTTTTCGGTTGTGTTTGACAAATGATCTAAAGAAGATCACCTGTAGTCATTTATCAGTCGTTTATGCTGCAGGTTTGCCTTTCGTAAAGACTTTTAGCGCTCACCTCAGTTGAGACAGTCACTAGACTTAGCAAACCACCTTGAACCGAAGTAGATCTACCGGTGAAGAGAAATGGTTCAGGTATGAGACTTAATCTAGTATCCACTTGGCGCAATAATGATTCTAGTATGTCGTCTGTACACCTTTCCATGGATCGAGGCCTGTAGATGGTTTGCACTGTCACATATAATCAGCAATCTAATCGAGAGCCTGCGACAATCGAACTGACTGATATCTCCTAATAGACAGCTGACCTATTGCCAGAACATCAAGGTAATTCAGCCATGTGTAATCAAGACGTGAGCAAGAGTTGCAGTGAGAGATTCTTACATGGAACATCTCCACTTGGAAGGCATGAGTGAGATCTGGCGTTTGGAGTATATCCGGGGATGCTAGTGGATCCTCACAATCTAGTAAGGAGATAGCCAACGGTTGACCATATGCGCCGCCGTACCTAATACCAGTAATTCAATAAATGTAAATGAGATCAACGAATGGAATGATCACCACTCACCATCGATCCGTAATGATTGCCGCCAACCATGCTCTGGCTCTATCAGCATACATGTCGGGTATCCAATGACCCGCATTCAGTCTATGTAAGCCTATATCTTGAGCTTGTCTGATCGCAGTACCAATTCGTATCCAGCAATTTGATCCTCCTTCCATATTAGTCTCTCCATGCAATTCATGGGACATTCCAGATATCAACAATGCCTGAACTTGTTGTAAAGTTGATCCTTTACCTAATTCTTGATCTAAATCTTTCTGAAGTCTTTCCCGGATAGAGGCGTAGATAGAGGAAGGGACATCCCTTGAAAGGGCAGCTACTGCTAAGATAGATGAAAGGACGAATGGGGAGTTATCAATCGCTTGAGATATACGATGAGGAGGAATGACAGGGTTGAGAGGTGCAATTTGCTCGGTGTAGAATGAAATCACTGGGCTTTGGTATTAGCGACACCCGAGATCGAAATGTACGAAGGCGGCCTATTCGAAGAAGCGAAACTCACGCTTGGCTATAACATCCTCCCTGATCTGTTGTTCCGATAATTGACCTTCCCTCATTGGAACATCCGGATTCGCACCATACACCCAGCCTTCGGTCACTCTAAATAACCCATATCGTCTATCTAACGCAGCTGAATCCTCAGGCAAGTCCGCCAACAAGTTGATAGTAGCAGTAGGACCTGTTTATCGATTAGCGAATGGTATAATAGGGTTCTATGATTTACACTTACCCTGCATACGAGGTTCCGGTCCACTCAACTTCAGATTCGGAGGTTCATCCGACCCTCTTCTAGGTATTTCCGAGGCACCATAGGCTGTGGATGAGAGATATGCAGAGGTCAACGGTTCTGATTCTGCTGGTTCCGATTGGAGGAGTAGGGGTTGTTCAACGATTTGTGGTGGGAATTCAGTTCTGGTAGGGGTCTGCAAAGGTGATTGAGATGTCCTCTTTGAGCTACCGATCCCTTTATCTTCTATATCTTGTGTTGACGATCGCTTTGAGTTAGGTATACCGGGTGAAGACAATCTAGCTACTAGTTGAGCGGGATCACCAACTGTAGAAGGTCTAGCTTTTCTGAGTGCACCCGTATCGGTCGAAGAAACATATATTCCCCTTGAAGCTATTTGAGCTGCTACCCATTGTTTCTGTTCATCTGTCGTTGCTAGATCCACCAAAGTACGAAGCCGACGCTTGTCCTAAGTGAGATTACAAAACTTAATTCATATAATTTTGAATCAGAGAAAAAAGACATACAATCTTTGCTGGTTGATTGGATTCACATTCTGCTCCAGACTGCATACATTGATTAGCTTACATATCGCCAACTTCAATTTACATGAAGATGTACTCACACGTTGACATGCAAAGCATTTGGTTTCAATTGCACTTTGACCATCTTCGGGATATTCGCACCTGAACAATCGGGATGAATATGATTCACTAGATCGATTTCCCCTCCGATTAGGTCTTCCGAAACTCACCTCAACTTTCGATTCCTACATGGATCGCATGCTCTCCTCGCTTTCCGTCGTTTCGCAGGCGGTGGCCCAGTAGAGCTCTCTGACATCTGTCAATTTGGTGAATGGTAGCTTAGAAATGTAGATACATGATGTTTGAATAAGAACAACTAAATAATCTCGGTTGTTCTCATATATCAATCACGCGTTAATTGCAAATTCCCATTAATCAACCGAAATCAGGAATTAACGAGACTTCACTCATGTGGTGACAGTTAAGCCAAAAATCGTGTCTGATTAATGAACAATTCATCTATGCATGCTCATGACATATATACTCATATATAATTTGTATCACAAGGAAGATTACATCTGAGAAGAAGACATGTAAAACTACCAATACTCATAGCCTACAATTTCTCTTCAATATCGCCCTCTCTTTCGGGTGTTATGGGGGCTTGATCGGAAATCATCTCATTCTTTTCCTTTTTTACCTCTCGACGACGAAGTACAATGATGATCAGCACGAATACAACACTAACGATACAACAAGAGAAGGTAGTCCTGAAACCTTTCTTGAATCTAGGTCCATCCGTTTGAAGGAAAACAATAGCAGGAAGCCAAGCGTTAAACCTGGACACCGGACATATATCAGCTTTTAGGAAGGCGGTATCAATGAAGGAGACGAGATACTCACGCATAGAACAAACAAGATGTCGAACCGGTTATAAATGCTCTCAGTTCCGTTTTATGTCCACACATTTCAGCTACCCAAGCGTAGAATACAGGTGTAATGTAAAGAGATCCGTTTACCATAAAAGCAAATACTCTAAGAGGGTTTGAGTTTGGCCAAAAGGCTAAAACGGCTGTAGGGAATATACCCCAAATCAAAGGTCCAAGCATTATCCATCCTCTACTAATTCTTGTAGTTCGATCGGAGATATAACAGTAAATCAATATACAAGGGATTTGAATGATGTACATTAATGAAGGAAGGACGTTTCGAAGTGTAACGCTGTATTTGTATGCTTTAAGGTAAACTCCAAATTGTGTTCCATTTTGAACTGCAAATCCGTAAATGCAGTAGAATGGCACGAGAATCCAAAATTTCCAATCTTTAAGTGCGGAAAGAATGACTTGACCATTGATATTTCCTTTCATTGGTTGAGCACCTGAATAGAAGTGAGCATAACAGGAAAAATGGTCAAGAATTACGACAGTGACTTACCACCTCGAGCTACTCTTTCCTTGGCTAAAACCTTTTCTTCCTCCGAGAGATACCACACTTTAGTATTCTCTGGGAAATCCGGTACCAAGAAAAAGAGAGTAACTCCGCAAGGGACAGTCTATTCAATTATAGAAAAATGGTTAGACTTTGTGCGATGTCCATGTCGTTTCGACCACTCACCATGATACCGCAGATAATGTATAACCATCTCCAGCCTGCCAAACCATGCAATCCATCTAAGTTTTTGTAAATTGCTGCTTGCAGGAAACCAGAGAAAGCAGACTGGCGGAGAATCACTGATCAGCTCAAACAGTTCATGGCGGCAGTGTGAACATGGTGACTCACTCCAGCGGGTCCAGCAACAAACCAAAGTCCAATTCGTTTAGCTAATTCAGGTCTAGTGTACCACGATCCCAGTATGAAGAATCCAATAGGGTAGTAAAACGATTCAAAAATGGCAATACAAAATCGGAATCCGTACCTATCGAGCCGTCCCCGACGTCAGCTGCAGATCTCTAATTATAAGCGAGCTAATCGATTCAAAATTTGACCTACATGGCTTGATAAGATTGAGCACCAGCTTGAGCAAATGTGAATATTCCCCAACCAATTTCACAAGCAGCTAAGAACCAAGATGGCCTAACTTTCATGACTATGAAACTTGAAGGGATTTGCATAGCAGCTACGACTGCATTATAGATTGTTCCCATGTAGGTATATTGATTAGCTTGAATTTTCAAATCTTCTTTCATACCAGATACATATGCGTTTGACAACTAAGAATGAGGTGCGATCAGATGATGTATTCTAGTCGTCAGTCAAATAGGAAAGATAGCATACATTGTTTTGATCCAGATTCTTCAACCACCAACCAATGGTCATAGCTGTTAACATGAAGCAATCCAACTTGAATACAAGATTTCGTTCGGCATCCGACTTCTCATAATAATCACTGAATAGCATTCGATTAGCTTGTGAAAGACCCGATGAGGACAAGACGGCGAACTCACGAATCCCAGATGAATGAAACGAATTTTTGCCATTTCCCTTTCTTGGAAGCTGGTTTACCGACATAACTTTGTCGATCAGCATCTAACAATACCGTTGGAGGCGGTAAATCAGTTTCGATGGTAGCCATCTTGTGAAGAAATCTTCGATTTTGATAAAGCTTGAAGAGGAGGATATTTGCTATCGCATGTCAGAGATATTACATTATATATATATATATATTGTAGATGATGTTTTTTTACGCATCCGATGTTCTCTTCGGTACCTTTATCTAATGTCCGAGTAAAATCACAAATATTTGTAATTCGGGATTGGAGAAACCAAACAAAGATCAAAATTCGGTTTGATAACGCCATATTCCTATTATTCGGGATCGAGCGGGATAAACATTTTTGCTATTTTCTTTTACAATGTCTGCCCGAAATAGTAATTTTGCGTGATCGTAAACGCTCAAGCTCTATAAGTAAGTCGGGAAGTTTACAATGAAAACATCATCGATGCTATGGGCTGACTAGTTGATCACATCATTTCGGGTTACATTTCGTCTTTCTTCGGGGCAGATCTGTCTTGAACAGGAACGACTAATTTGCAAATAACGCAATTGTGGTGATATACCCGGAAGGGAAGATGGAGAAGGGGGCTCATATATGCTGGAATCTCAGTACCATCCCGATTAGTTTTGGAATACAGACTTGACCAAATATAAAAGAAAAATGTCGTACCGTATAGAAGAGAACGCTACGACAATCTTTCTAGCTAGCAGTCTTTAAAGACAACCCCGATTGGCAAAGGCAATAATTGATGTTTTTCCGAGCTGCGCGTCAAACAAAAAGCTCTCCAATTCAATTAGTCGTCCGGACTCAAGAGGCGAACATCGTATCGCACAATGATGTTCAATTCAAAGCAATCAACATCGTCACTCATTTTATACACGCCTAACATAGACTTGTGAACTTCGACGTGGCCTCATATTTACATTAAGCTGTATCTCAATTCTGAACACTCCAGTCCATTTCATGCTAATTTTCCGACTGATTATTAATCTTTCCCATTATCCTCCACCTCTTATCACTCATCGCCGCAGGGCTCACTAATCTCTCCCAAAAATGTCGAGCAAAACCACTCGATTCGATATCATTTCTATAACTCTGGAAGGTACAAAGATTGAACCTTAAATTATCGTAAATTTCTCTGAATATGCATATCTTGATACTCTAACATTGATTAATTTTCTTTATCATACTGTCAACACTGTTATCTAATTTTCTTTCATATTTAAAATAAGTATCATCTCGAACAAAGGTTAATCATTATGAAAGTCGTTATTTTTACTGTAACAGGTGATCAAGGTTCAAGTGTAGCTAAATATTTATTGGAAGGTGAAACTAAATATCAAATATCGGGTGTAACTAGAAATCCAAATTCCGAAAAAGCTCAAGGTGATTAACAACAATCTTCATTTTAATATTACGATAATCTCGAAGATGGAAATGCTAATTCATGTTTTACTTTCCAAACCAAAAAAAACAAAAGCTCTGAAAGAATTAGGTGTTGAACTAATCAAAGGTGATCTGTCTGATCCTTCTTCATACGCCAACGATTTAAAGGGTATAGATGCAGCGTACATTAATGCAGATTGTGAGCTCAAACCAAACATCTCTCAAATATCAATGTCATCTACTGATATTCAATGGGCTTTAATTAGTCTGGACTCATTACCTTTCAAATGGATACGATGCACTTGCAGCTCAAAGGGCAGAAACCCTAGAATCAATAGGAGCTATTGATGCATGTGTAAAAGCAGGTGTTAAGCATATTGTATATTCAACTTTAGATCAAGTGAAAGAAGGAGAATGTCCTCATTTTGAATCTAAAAATACTGGTAAGTACCAAAGTTAAAGTCCGTAAAGATGTAACGGAACGAAGATCGATTATGAATTGCGAACATATACTAAGTTTGATATTACAATATTTTAGTATCAAAGTATCTGAAAGAAAAGAATATCCCACATACAAATTTAATTACATGTAATTACTTTTCAAATCTTACTAAATTTGGTTTTTTAAAACCCAACGAATCTGAAAAGGACAAATGGGTTTTGGCTTTCCCTATACCTGATGATACGAAAATATCAAGTTTTCCAGTTGAACAAACTGGAATTTGGGTAAAAGAAGCATTATCTAATCCTGATAAATGGATTGGTAAGTTATTAATTTATCACTTGACAATCATCTAAATCACAAGTAAAGGCCCATCATATGAGACGTTAATCACTTAATCCGCTTGTATAGGTAAAGATATATACGCAACTACCTCTTCTTTGACTATAAGAGAAATGGCAGATGTTTTATCAAAAATTGGTGGAGTTCAAGTATCAACTCTTGGAGTCAGTAAATCATATTTCTACTCAAATGAAAATAAAAATTCAGTGGGTGAAGAACTGTGGTTAGCTTTGAAATTGATAGTTGAAGGGTAAGTCATCAGATAAACAATTATAGCGAGGGTTAACCTTGTTCACAATATACAGTAAAATGGAAAGGACACCTGAGACAACGACTTCGTTGTCTGGAACTTGGGATTTCGAGCAATGGGCCAAACAAAATGAGTCCTTGAAAGAGTGGTTCAAATTGTAATGGAAAGTATACACCTTGCGTCGCCCATTTTAGGGAAAAATAGAATCAGCATGAATGAATAAACTGGATTACTTTGGACTTTTAACCCAAATCGCGGTCTGCTTAACTTGCATGGCTCGCATGACAGTGTTGATCCATGATGACTGATGATCTGTACCTTACATCTTGTTCATTACAACGATCCCTAATTTTGTATCTGACTTATACTGCACTACCAAATACTGAAAATCTACGAACGAGCGATGGTCCGTATTCCTCGTAATCGACTCTAGAATGGGAGACATTATAGAATTCGGGCTATCAAGGGATTGTGGTCAGTACGAGGCAGATCTCAATTAGATACTTGAAACAGAACTGAACTCACGGTAGAAGCCATCAAACTACCTCCATACCATACAGCATATCTTTGTCGTTTGTGAGAAATGACATTGACTTCAACTCCGCTCGACTGTGACACCACTCATGATCAGCACCGGTCAAGTGATAAGGTGAGATGTAAATTTCGACTCACTTTCAAATGACTTCCAGATCTTTCTTCACTTCCAGCGATTCTACCATCTACGATAGCTTTAACATCTCTTTGTAATCTTTTGCCAAAATCTTTGAACATGGTTGAACCACCAGACAACACAATGTTTTTATATAGACCTCTTCGTACATCGATGGGGGAGGTTTGAATAACATTGTCTACTACTTCTGGTAAGGGTGTGAGGAAATCGGATGAGTAGATTTCGGGATTGAAGAAAATTTCGGGAGCTAAAAATCGTTCGTATCCAATATCTAGGTCGTATTTCTGATACATCAATAGGACATGAACACATGGCCTCCAATCTGCTTACTCCAAGATATATCACATAGAGGAAAGAAGGATGATTAAACTCACTCGTCCGGTCACACTGTGTTCACCTGCGAATCTAGCAAAGTATCTATAAGGATCGGCATCATATTTCTTGAATTCTTTGACAATATCTTGACAAACATAAGTATAATCTTCTTTAATCTTCTCGGCACTATATGCAGCATGGCAGTAAGCAGACGCCAAATCCCTCAATAGGAGTATAATCCGCTCACACTCTCAACTGGTCTTCTGGTGGGATTTGAGCACTTTCTCCTCTATCTCGCAGCAATTGTTGAACAAAGTAAGTAATATCTCTACCTGCAATTGGAATGTGCTTGATGGATGATCCGATTACATAACCTTCGGCCTATCAAGGGAAATGGTCGATCAGCTGTTTCTCGAACATGGTCTATGATCGTTCTGAACTGGCAGATAGGTTGAAGATCATGTAATAATACTCACAACAGGGATAGTATCTAAGCATATTGAATAAGTCAGTCATAGGTCATGGAAATCCACGATGTTGGCAGCTCACGCGTCACTCCGTCTCCCGAATCAATGACCACACCGGTCAACGTTCTCTCGTTGACCTTTGAAGAGGTCCACGATGCAGCCAGTGCAAGTACAGCTTGAACGGCGATATATCTGCAGGACCACAGTATCAGCTTTGATAGATAACCAGGATGCGAACAGATCCTACTCACAATCCTTGAACGTTGAAGGACTCGAACATGATTTCGGCAGTGTTTTCTCTGTTCTCAGGAGGGTTGAGAGGAGGCTCGGTCTATGGAAGTTCTGTATGTCAGCTTATCCTCGTATCCATGAATAAGCAATGGGTCGCGCCGCAATAGGGATGGCAGGAATTGAAGGGATATGTGATTCATACGAACGGATATAGAGATCAGAGCAGCAGAAGGAAGGGACAACTTACAAGCAAGACATAGTGATCTTCCGGCTCAGCTCTAAGGTATTTAAAGATACATTGTTCCCAAAACCTTTCCATATGATCCCAGTTTTCGATCTGACCATGTCGAATTGGGTAATGAAGGGAATAAGTTCTGATGAGAAGTCGAGACGTGATCAGCTTTATTCGCATTCACAAGCGACACGAAGAACGATCAATAAGTTTAGGAATAATGCAAGATGGGATCACTCACTTTGAGTTTGCGACAGCTTCATCACCAATGAAGAAATCTAAATCTTCTATACCTCTTTTGCTTGCCAAATGACTCGGTTTACCAGCTATAGGAGGCGGTGCTCTTGCTCCTGATCCACCTGAATTATTTGATGATCCAGCAGATGCCGATTGGTGAGTTGCAATTACGGTTGGGAATACGAAAGATGGTTCCGAGTTTCCTGCGAAACTATGTACGAGGTATTAGCGGTGTCCGGTATTAAAATAGAATTGTGAGATAAACATACCCCATCTTGGTATAACCCGTACCATTGTCGATGACTAAAGGAGCTTGCCTCGACATTCTAGGTAATCACAGAGAAAGCAAGTCGCTGTGAACAAGGTTGACAAAGCGGTTGATCTGTCGTTGGAATGAAATTGAGTAAGAGCTGTCTGATATAGTGATTATGAAGGAGGATAGTTCTACTTGGTGTTGTATCTGTTGGTGACGACACCGAGGATAGCGCTCAGGCGGACATGACCCTGAAACAATTAGGCACACCATGTGGTCCAGCAGCAGCCCAATGGCGCACCTAATTTTTGATTGTTCATCTTTGTTTATTTGGTTCCGTAATCGTAATTAGTGAATAGCACGCAGGAATGAGAGTGTTTCTGTTTCATCTGATTTATATTTATATTTATACATCCTTTCATCAGACACTAGTTGCAATGATACCCTGCTCGCATCATCTCGATACAGACAGCCCTGTTCCGTTCGAACATGCACAGCAACGTCATACAAAGGGTTGTGAATTGTCCTCACATCCTCAATCCCCTTCTTCACGGACAGCTCTAAGCTTTTGACAAAAGTCCTGTCGTTCAATTTACCTGCTGCAACTTAGTATACTGATCACTATTACTTGACACCACTCCTAGTGACAGCTGGCCGAGCGTCAAACTAGCTTCTGTATTGTGTGACTGATATGTCGCTCCATAACACCACTACCGAATGTAATTTCAAGGTTATTGTCATCGGAGCCGGAATGTGAGTAACCCATCTGCAACTTTCAAGCTGTCAAAGCGATCAACTGACGACTCTCAAAGTGCTGGATTAGCTGCTGCTCATCACTTAGAAAGGGCCAAGAGGCAAGGTAACGCTCCCAAAGGATTACAAGTAGTAGTATATGAACAACGTGAAGGCAATCCAATAACCGATAAGTATCCTGCGCAACTATCTGAGGTGAGTCTTTTTTGCTTTTTCAGATCTTGCCAGCTTGCAATCAACTCAGAGATTATGCAAATATGTATATATAGGATGCTCGTCAATGTCTCACAAATATCATTGCACCTGCTTCGTACAGCGATCTAGTGGACTTGTCAGATTACGGTATATCTCATGGAGGGGTAAACATCTTGAACAATGATTTGACTCATCTCTTCTCCAACAAGAAATACGAGAACGAGCAACCTCAGTGGATCAATAGAAAAGTGTTGAGTAGTCTACTGTCTGATGGAGTTAATGTCCTGAGAGGTAGAAGAGTTGTTAGGGTAAGAGATTTGAAGGATAATAAGGTAGAAGTTGTGCTTGATAATGGCACTACGGAATTGGCTGATTTCGTTATTGGTGAGTTTCAAACCTGATCAAAGTGACCACCTGTCCCTTTGAAAGCTACGAATCAGAATTGAACGTTTCCTTCTGATCTTCCTTCAATCAGAGATCAGAAACTCATCATCATGATAGGCGCCGATGGTATGAATTCTACTATTCGATCTCAACTCCATCCTGCATTCAGCAAAACCCCTCAACTCCCTTTTATCCTGGTCCAATTCAAACTCGCAACACCTTTCCCTCAAATCCCAAAAGCTTTTCAGAGAGATTGTGTGAACCTTGTTTTAGGCAATTCATCAAATTCTACCCAAATTATCTTATTCTCAGGAAGTCAATTACCTTTGATGGATCCTAAAACAGCTATTAAATTGAGCGAAGAAGGTCCGTTCGCGGAACCGAATGATGAAGTGAAAGCCGTTCAACAAGCACTTGAAGATCCGAAATGTGGTTTCGTATTGGTTCGCATGATGATACCTACACGGCTTACTCAAGATTGGGAAGATTTGACTGATGGATCATGGATCGACAAAATATTAACATTTCTAAGAGAAGACGGTACAAATTTAGAATTGATAAAAATGATTGAAAACGATCTTGTACCTGCCACTATACAAGCTTCGCCGATATTCAGTAGTGAGATAGGTAAAGCTGTACCATTCAAAGAAGGTCGAATCGTTCTTATTGGAGATGCTATGCATGTAGTACCCCCAACTAAGTGAGTGAGAGCGTTACATCTTGGTCGGATTATGCTAATGATGCTCTCAAGTGGGAATAGCATAGCTGCTGCCCTTAAAGATGCTCAAGATATCGCTGAAACCCTACTTGCTTCTTCAGAACTGGGTGGAGCAGGTAAGTGCGGAAGAGCCATCAACAGTATACATATATCGGTTTTATACTCGCTAACACAGATTAACCTGATTTAGATGGTCCATTACAAACCCTTCTTCCCCAAAATCACTATGCCTTGAAGACTCGATCTGAAGACTATTTGAAGAAATCTTTGCATTTATTGGAAGTGTCAAATCAAACAGGTATTCAAGGGTTTTTGCATCGAGGAATGTTGAGGTCGATGAATTGGCTCAAGTCGTTCTGAGTTGAAGAGGTTTTGACACTTTTCTTTTTCCTTTTATTGAGTTCATTTCTGCCTATAAATGCAATTATGTCTTTTGAATTAGCATATTGACAATAACCTGACAACATAAACCTTCTACAATAGACTGATTCATTGTATATCGTTACACAATGTCTCATTTTGTTGACCACTTAAAACATTACTAGCATAAATTATTGACGTTGTCCAATGTTTCTACCCCATTGTATCAAACCTTTTTCAAATTCATCAATCACCTTTCCCCAGCGTTTTTTCCCATCATCTTTAGCATTGATTGGAGGTATAGGATGTCCTTCCTCTCCAGTCCACCAACTAAACCAGCTAATATTCATAACTCCGTTATGAGAATCATTCAAACCAACAGGCAAAGTACATATGAAATCCCTTTTTGAATCAAAGTAAAGTATACTGGCTCCGCATGTTGAGCAATGATATCGTGCAGTATTGATATTATTAGGAGATGAGTGATATAAAGTTAATCCTGGTAATTCCGTTTCGGTAGTCATCGGTGAAGGAAAGTAACTTTTAGAATTAGTCGAAGGGCTAGACAGAATATCAATGAAAGGGATTTGAACCCATGGATGAGCTGGAAGTGATGAACCGGTTATATGTCTACATGAATCGCATGCACAGCTACAAGAATGATATCATCAGGATTTCGTTCATAGCAAGCCAAATGGAGCAAAGCTAAAACTCACAAGCTAGCCATATATCTCTGCGGAATACCTTGATCATTGAATGGGTGTTGATACCAATAACAACCTTCTGGTAATGGTAAACTTGGTTGAGGTCTACGTACATACGCATCAAAGCTTCCGCATTTACAATGTAGGTGTAGGTAATTTTCTGTATTCATCGATATATTTTTCGATGGAGACCATTCTTTAGATCCATCATGATGTTTCTTTAATTTTTCTCCTTCGAATGTTGTCCATATATTAGATATACCTCCATCAACCGTATCCTCTAAGAAATGATGTCCTGTAAGTTTCACTATAGGTTCATTGTCAACTAAGATATCATTTAAAGCTCCTAATGTCCACATTCCAATTTCCACCTCTCCACCTAGGGACGCAACTTGAAGGTATACTTTTGTACCGCATTTCCCGCAGAAGAAAGAAGTTATTATTGTACCTCCACAAGTACTATTCTGGGAATACTTATTGAGTCCATCCGAGTCGGACTGATCTTGCTTTCCCTTGAGCTCCTCTTGATCAATAACGAATCCACATTTCTGATCATATCTCTTCAATTTATCCAATACATTTAAAGGTGGAAAAGATTGGGTAACTTTAGCTGAGAGAGATAAGAAACTGATTTGACCAGTACGATACCTGCAGGCATCGCATGAGCAGGTGGTTTCATTCAAAGGTAATTCAATATCTTCGGGAATGCTAAAACTATGAGTGAAGTCTTTACAATGACATGTTGAAGTGAGTTGTACCATGATGATATGAGTTATTAAAGATTGAATGAGACAGGTGCGATCGGATATCAAATATAATTAGCCGTTGGGAACGGGAACGATCCGGGCATCCTTAATTTCAAAAGACCGCTTTTTTGGACGCATTCTGATACATGTGCTGCGTTCCAAAACGGTCATGAATCAACGATGATGTTTGGGATCAAATAACATCCTGAAGATCACTTGTTATCACTAAGCAACGTCATCACTAATTAACCTTTTATCCAAAGTAGCTAGATCCGGTCCATTTCCACCTAAATCCTTAGGTATATCTTCCAATTTACCCAATTCTTTACCTAGATTTTCTTTGTAGCTGATAACTTGAAATTTCTTAGCCGTTTCGGCAGATACAAAAAAGCTAATAGCACTGAACATCCAAGACATGATAAGTGGAACTTCTACGAAGAATTTTCTTAGGAGTAATTCGGGATAGTGCGCTTGCATTATTTCAATTGTAGCTTTACTTGCTGCTTTGATCAATGGATCCATTCTTAGGAAAGATACACCACCATATAGATGAATTTGATCAATTCGATGTGGATCATCACCTTTTCCGTAATCTGGAATAGGGGTTGATGTAGTAGCCAATTGAAGATGAGATATAGCTCGTTCCATTAGGCCTATTCGCCATCGAAGGAATCTGCGCAATAGGATCAGCGATTATCCGGAAATCATGTTATTTCCATTCATGACATATATGATGGGGTTCACCTGATATACAGATAAAGGAACACTGTATGATTGTTAATACTCACCGCTGCAAATCTCCAAAAGGCTTTTTGATGTCTCTGACAGCACCATAAACATTCCAAGTGACAATGTTCGCCCCACCATTTTCCTTACCCACTTGTGTGACATACCCTAAACCTTCGAAATCAGGTCCAAATTCTTCCGGAATTGCATTCTCTTTATCTAGTCCGAATTCTTTTCTCCATTTCAATGTCTTTGTCAAATTTTCAGCTGCATTGTCGACATCATTCGCGACTGATCTGAGATATTTCTGAAGTATGAGCAAAGATGAAAATGCTGGTGGCGTAGTCTTGATCAACCTTACACCCCATATCTGAGAGTGATTCGCTTCTTCGAGAATGGTGGGTAAGCGGGAATGTAGTTGAAGAAGAGGATGATCAGCTGGAAGTTCCGACCAAGTTGGCAGCGAGGTGGTAGTCATGTTGATAACCGTGGGACTGTGCTGTTATTTGCTTGATGTAACTCCAAATTTTTTTGTTGTTTGCGCGATGGTTGCTTTGTACTCGCCCTCATTTCTGTTTCACCTGCTACTCATTCATCTCTTTCCCTCGATATCAAATTTCGGCCGTAGTTCTTATCAGATAGCAGTGTTTATATGGGATACATGCTTAATGTTCTGTTGTGAATAGTTCAGGCTTTGATAGGTGAGGAACGGTGGGCGGTAAAGACCGTGTCATGGAAGCTGGATCTCCTGGGTTTCGATTTAAAAGCAAGACAGACGTTGGGTCTAATTGACAAAAAGAGGTAAAATAGGATATTGTTTTCGCGAATTGTTGAGTGGTGCATTTGGCGCCAAACATGTAACCTACGATCTTCACCTTCATCCCTGGGTGAGATAGAAATGCGCCCAATTCCTTTCAGCATCACACTTCCAGTGAGTCAAAAATTATTGAACGAGATGTTCCAGACAAGATTTTTATAAATATGCGCCTTACGGAAAGTACGACAGATTTGATTGGAACAAGGTAATTGAAGAATATATGGATTCCTCTCGTAAGTCCACCAGACTGCTGGGGATAACCAGATACCTTGGGAGCCTAAATAGAGAAATTGAGCGGATGCATTGGTCAGTCGAGAAGTAAGGCATCCACATGAACACATATCAAGTTCAGCAAGAAATCATTGAAGTACGGTCCGGCCAAAAGCAAGGTCTCGAATGAAGACCAATACATACACCGCACAGTGAGAACCATATTCTACACCGGTCAGCAAATGTATTCATCATTATCCACATTTCACGTCAGCAGTAGCAGGCCTTCGCCATATATTTACCAATGATCACCCTACTCTGAACTCTGAGCGGTCGTGCCAGCTTACCTTCATTAGATGCATCGTTATCTGAACATTGGCAGCAACTAATCCTGACTTCATCTACGGACAGGCCAGATTCGTGTACTAGGTATATGATATCCTTTTTCCACCGACCGAAGATGGTGATCGAGGGGGTATCTCGATGCTTGTCTATGTGATACTGCATTACGGCGAGCAGCCCGATTAGCAAGCTTGAGGGACTGT
Source organism: Kwoniella pini CBS 10737 (assembly GCF_000512605.2). NCBI lineage: Eukaryota > Fungi > Basidiomycota > Tremellomycetes > Tremellales > Cryptococcaceae > Kwoniella > Kwoniella pini. The sequence goes on along the minus strand of NC_091723.1, from coordinate 1,391,138 downwards.
ACACGAGTTGATGGTTGAGCCGGTGACTCACGAAGACAAAACCTAGGGGGACTATATGCCTTCCGTGAGGATCCAATTCTATAGGTTCTTTTGCTCATATCGTTCCGCACATGTTGTTATCGGTGAATTCCGGTCAAAAAGAGATCGCCTAAATCAACCGTCGCTTCGCATAAATCCCTTCTTCAGCCATATGCCGTAAATATTGAAAATAGCAACTCAAGCGCGCTACTGAGCTGAGTATTGAACTTTCAGGTGTCGGAGCGAATTGCATGATCACAACGTATAAGATCATTACTCTTGACTCGAAAAAGACGAGGTCGTATACCATCATTTGAAACTCTATTCGTCTCACATCATTCCACCCTCCGCAATACGAAAAGTATACGCCATCAAGATGCCATCTATCGATCCAGCGCCGGTGAAGATTGACTTCACCAAATACTTCAGTCAAGAGTCTACGGGAAGAAAGAGGTCTCAGTTGAAGGAGTTGAGACCGTACTTCGAGATACCTGGAATGATTAGTGTGAGTGGAGACTCCCATCGAATCTGAAGTCACTAACCAGATGATGTTAACATTCGTGTAGTTCGGAGTCGGTATACCTCACCCCTCGACATGGCCTGTAAATGGAATGACCCTTTCAGTACCCTTTGCAGGGAAGTCAGTGTACGTCCCAGGATACGAAAGTGAGTTCACTCTGCTGTGTAGAGTGAAAAGCTCGACTCACTTGATCGATACTCGTCAGGTCGATCCCCAGAAGACATGTTACCTCTTGCACCATATAGCGATCCAGTCAAAGGTGATAATCTTTTCCCTGATCTCGCTGGGGAATTGCAGTATTCCGCTACTTACGGTACCCCTCATTTGTTGGGCTGGATCAAAGAGCATACTCAACGTATCCACGCTCCTCCATATGAAGATTGGGTCAATCTTTGTACTGCCGGGAATACCGATGGTGTAGATGCTGTTATGAGAGCTGTATTTGACCGAGGGGATTATATGCTCGTTGAAGAGTTTGGTGAGTTTCATTAATCATCCAAAATTTGATTGAATCCTCCTATTGATGGCTGATACCCACTCTCATATAGCTTATCCCGGTTTACTGAGTCCTGCTGCTACCTTGGGTATCAAATGTCTTGGTGTTCCTCTCGACACAGATGGTTTAGTACCAGAAGCTTTAGATGAAATCTTGACTCAATGGGATGAAAAAGAACGAGGAGGTCCTAGACCTAAAATGCTTGTACTTGTTCCGTGAGTCTATCTATATACTACTCAGCCGAAACGTAACTGACTCAGCGGTAATGCAGAACATGTTCGAACCCTGCTGGTGTTACTATACCGGTTCAGAGAAAGCGTGAGATCTATTCTATATGTCGAAAATGGGACGTATTGATCTGCGAGGACGACCCATGTACGTGTCAATTACACATGATTGTTCAAACTTGACTCCATACTGACTAGCTGTGTAGACTGCTTCTTACAGATCAGACCCAATGGAGCCGATAGCCCCATCGTACCCAGTTTCCTCTCGCTCGATACCGACGGCAGAGTCATTAGAGTCGATAGTTTCTCTAAGATCGTAGCTCCAGGAAGTAGATTGGGATGGGTCACTGGACATAAGACTTTGGTGGAGAAGATTATGAACACCAGAGAGAGTGCTACTGTAAGTCAATTTTTACAAGGAGCCATCTCTATCTAGCTGAGGACAATGCGTCCGTTTTTAATTATAGCAATGTCCCTCCGGTTTCTCGATTGCTGCCATTGCTGCTATATTACGTGCATGGGGATCGCACGAAGGGTTTGAGAAGAAATATATCCCACACATCTCTGGTAAGTCTTTTGCACCGACTCCTTGATTCTCCCATGTGACTAAAACCTTTTATGATGATTAGATATCTACTCGAAAAGGTGTCTTTCCATGATCGATCTCTTGAAGAAGCACGTACCAGCTGCTACGGTAGAATTACCTGAACCTAGCGGAGGTATGTTCTTATGGATACGACTCAAGATCGAAACACATCCTTCGTTCCCTTCAGAAGATCCTGAAGTCATCTCAAAGAGAGTATTCCAATCTATGATAGACGAGAAGGTTTTGATGGCCCCATCCGAATTCTTCAAAGCACCTTCCATAAGTACATGGACTAAAGAAGAGGAAGCTAAGCGAAACTTTGTTCGAATCAGTTTCTCTTTGCCTCCACCAGAGGAAATGGAAGAAGGTTGTAAAAGAATGGGTAGAGCTTTGGCCAAGGAATGGAAATTGTAGAAAACTTATATCTAATGTAACGAATATGCGTCGTTTCTATATCTCAAGCGGAAATTTTATTCGTTGACAGCATTATAGAGTATGCATGAACTCCTCTGATGAGGTACAAATATTCTAGTATCCCTTCGCGGGATCAACAAAGTTGAGAGGATCCTTTCCAGCCTTTAGTCGATCTGCTTGAGCGATGAGCACATCTGCTCCACCGTCAAAGTATCCCTCAAAGCTTCCACTCGTATGAGGCGTGACGATCACATTAGGATGTGTGAAGAGAGGATGTCCTTTGGGTAGTGGCTCGGGATCGGTCACATCTAACACAGCTCCCCAAAGTCCTTTTGGTGACTCCAATGCGCCCAGAATGTACTCTGGGATAGTAAGTCAGCAAGCCAGCTGATATTTGACCAAAGCGAGGTTTTAAGCTTACCAGACTTCACCAAATCCCCTCGACCGACATTTACGAATATAGATCCGGGTGGAAGCGATTCTGCGGATAGAATGTTAGTCATTCTCCAGCTCAAAAGGCAGAGGCGACTCACCCAGTTGTTTCTGGCTAATCATATAAGTGGTTTGAGGAGTTGAAGGCAAACTTGCTACGAGGATATCGCATCGACTCAGAAAGGTTTGGAAAGATTTTTCATCATTTGTGGAGTAGAATTCCTCAGGTATCGAACCTAAAAGGTGAGAGATCGAATAGCCAGTCAGCTTGGATGAACGCCGGGAACTGGGGGCTTATCAGAATCTCACCATCTTCGTCTCCTGTTCCTGGAATTCTATACTGCAAGGAGCACAAGTGTAAATCTGTGTTTTCGCTTGATACACTTGGAAGATACTCACTCCGTCCTCTGCTCGTCTATCTCCCCTCGAATTCGCTGCTATAATCTTACAGTTGAAAGCTTGGAATAGTCTAGCGGTTTCTCGAGCGATATGACCATAGCCCTACAGGAGATTAGCTTATTTGATCCTGTGATGATTAAGGGGGATAAACTCACTAGTAAACCAACAGTTTTGCCCATCAGAAATCTGTTCCCTGGAAATGCTTCTCCACTAGCACCAGCTTCCTTGACTACTCGATCTCTTGCAGGCCATATACTCTCTGTTCTAGCGATATGCAGCTGGATTTGCAATTTCATGTACACTGTTTGCATTGTTAGCTGATGTGACAAGGCATGTTGGAGATCATGACTCACGATTGATCACGTTGCATACTATGTACTGCGGGATGGACAGTACGTGCATACCTGAAGTTTGAGATCAGTAAGCGACCCATTCACGAACACGCTTGAATGAAGTTGACATACCAGAAGAAGAGCATACTTTGATTTGCTTTCTTGCTTCATCGCTTGACATGATTGCTGAAGAAAGAGCATTATTGGCTCCAGCTATGTACATTGGAGGTCAATTGTCTTTCTTCATTTCTCGGTATCTCAATTCCATATAGTGGGACTCACCTGAAGAAAGTTGCAAGATCTTCGTTCTCGGTATCTGATCTAATGATGTGACACAAGCAGGTAAACCAGCCCAATCAGTATACCATATATCTGCGACTTTAAGGTGCTCTTCCGGTATTTCTTTGTCAGGGTGATAGAAGACATGATCATATTTCTGCTTGACCTCCTCTAACTTCTTATCGCTCAGAGCAACAGCTACTACAGCATTCTCGTATGAAGAAGACATCTTATGCCTGATTGGAGATGACTGTCGATATCGGGATATGAAGATTTCTGACGGTGTAGTATAGCGCGGGACAATCAAGTTAGTCACAAACTGATCTATCGGAAAAATACGAAGCGATTGGTCTCTCAATGATATTAGGGATCTAGATGACCGCTATAAGAGCTCATGGGATACATGGGTATCAAATCAGCTTGATCCAAGGGCAAGGTCACAAAGTCAACGAGATCATGCGAGACTTATCATTCGCCAATACCTGGCGACGATACCCATCACCCGTCGGCTGTTTAGTCATTACCGGATGATAACGATCTGCGACGTGACTCGCTCATCCGAACTGTTGATCCTAGAGTAAGGTATCAGGTCAGGGCGTTAAGGATGACCTTTTGAGAGGACAAATGAACTACGGTTTATTGAAATGCATAACGCAAATATAAATAAAACGTGGCTTGGAATCATGTTCACGACATTGCTACAAATGACTTAGCGATGATTTTACCGAGAGTGCATATGTCAACGAACATTGGGAGTCTTCGGTGTCTTTCGAAAAGAGAGGAAATTGTGCCCGGAGGGTATACATGTGTCTATGTTTTTGTGTACACTGCATTCATTACATAACAATACAATCTTTCATCTTAGCTCTAATCTGTTACGATTTGAGGGAAAGGAGCGGCAAAAGGTTTCTTCGAACTTGCTAAATCTTCAGTGTGACTGTCCTGAAACTTTTTGATAGCATCTATATCCTTTAAAGAGTCAATTCGTTCTTGAGTAGCTAAGAATGGTTGAGGTAAAGGAGGAAAAATAGCAGCTGCTTCGGGCGTGGCGTATTCGATGCCCAATTCTTTCAGGACCAGCGGAGCTAAATGAGCTGTTGACCCCAGGATACGAGGCATACCATGGCCTGCAAAGCCCGCTGCTACGAAGTTTCCTTCTCTTCTTGGAACAGGTCCGACGAATGGGAACGAATCGATACTTGACGAGTAAACTGTATGGGATTCATTTTAACAACAAATCCATAAAATTGAATCAGAGGAAATTTACTCACCGCCTGACCAAACACCTCCATCTTCAACCTTCTTCTCGAAATCTGCAGGATCCTTGCCTTGCCAATCCACGATATCCTTCTTGGGCCATCGAGAGTAGAACTCTGGTACACCTTTGAATTGTTCATCCTCTTTATCGTTATTGAGGTATTGCCAAGGATCATGTACAGTCAATGGTTTAGCTCCACCGATTATGATAGTGTTGTAAGGTGGAGGGAGTTGAAGGTGATAATTCTGATAAATCAGTAGCTAAAAGTGAGCAGGCTGGTTTAGGGGAGACTCTGCTTGGAACACTCACGTTGACGACAGCATCCCAATGTTGAGCTCCAGTATTTTTGATAAACCCTTCGGGAGCCTTGATGGCTGCTATAGTACCTCTTCCTCCGTATATTAGATTACTGAACTCGTTTAGTAGGTGAGATGCCCATCGATTCTGCCTTTATCAGCGATTGTCTACTATTGATGAGACTCACAGTTGCGTGCACTACTGTTTTAGCCTTGATCTCCCCTCTGTTTGTCTTTACTGTTATCAGACCATCTGCTCCCCTTTCTGAAATTTCCAAAGCTGGTGTATGTGACTGCAAATTGAGTTTTCCAGCACTTAACAAGATGTCCAACAGGGCGTGAACGAATTTGTATGGCCACCTGTGAATAGATGTTATTAGCGTTCTTTTCGCAGCTTTGACTTGACTTAAAGATAGTCCACTACCTACACTTGACCACTAGGATGAACAACAGCTCCTATACAACCTTTCATCTGAGTGAAATCTTCAGCCTCTTTTGAATCTTCTATCAATCTACACTCCCCGATTATAGGTCCATTCTCTCCGTGATCCTTCTTCATCAATTCATATTCTCCCTTCAACCTATCCCAAGCTTCTTCTGACATAGCCGCATCGAAAGTTTCTCCAAGTTTGAAACATACTTTCTCAGCAATTCCTTCTCCATTAAACAACTTGTCAAAACTTTTTAAGTGAGCCGCTTCATGTTGAATCACTTTTAATGCACCATCCGCTCCAAAACGCGTTGACCAGTTACGATACCGAGAGTAGAAATGTGGTCGCAATTGTCCACCTATTCGAGAAAGATTAGCTCAAATTCGTATCCCTTAAAGAATGTTAGGGACATACCATTTCGACCTGTTGCACCTCCGCATACATCTCTAGCTTCTAACATGACCATACGAGGTGTTGTACCATTGCTGGTGAACTAAGTATAAACGTAAAATCAGTAAAGATCACTGTTTTCTCGGGTATGAAGTGACTTACCTTGTGTAACCAATAAGCAAATGATGCTCCAGTATATCCACTTCCCACAATTAATACGTCCGTCTCTTTGGGTAAATCTTCTGTAGTACGATGATTCCTTAAAGGAGATTCAGCACTTTCAATCCAGAAGGATTTGGTAGGATTGTCAATTGGTAAAACCATTTTTGTTGCTTTTATCTGATAAGACTTGTGATAACGTGATGATCAATGTCAGTTCACTCTGAAGTAGGTTTATATATATGAGATCAATCTTTGTCTCATCTTAACGCGAAATGCATTAGACTTGGAATAGTCAAATTGTGGACAAGTTGAAGAGCAGGTTTAGCAGATTTATCGGTTATTTCCGATCAACAAAATGCAAGCGTCGCTTCATGGTCTTTTACCGAGTTACCCTCCTCCAACTATTTATAAATCACATGAATTATATCCCTAGCTTCTCCGTGCATCTCAGCGGATTGTTCCGCTGCTTTCGTTGGTCAGAAAAGACTGATCGGGGACTCAAAGTATGGCCTATTGGGAGCAATCGGGCGTTCAAAAGTGAGATCAGAGTGTTCCTTATCTGATTGTCGTTTATGGTCTGACCCCTGATAGGCTGAATCCCGGAATGGCGATTACTGCGCAGTGGTATGATCGGCTACTCCGTATAGATATGGTGACAGCGTTACGCCGTTTGACAGACATCCTACTCATGCACGCGAATCTTCTCGAAACACGAAATCGATCCCATGACACTGTTCAACAGATACCTCTGCGCCCATGGTCCATTCTGCGCAAGTGATCTTGACCCGAGAATGAGCCTCGCACGATTGATCAGGGCGCTGGAGTAGTTGACCCCCAAGGATGGGCACTTCAATTCATGATTCAAACGAGTGTACAATCTAAGCTAATCTTTCCCTTCTCAGGTTACCTGACCTGAGCATCATTTTGCATTTCGACGTAACCCCGGCGGATTTGTGTGCGGAAATGACTGGAAAGTACTAAAGTCTACCAAGAATATCTAAAGTTTCGATTCTTAACATCGGTATCACCAGTATGATAGGCTTCATCAATAATTTGTTGTGTATCATGCAGAGGTTTGCCATATAGTCGATCTCTTCGGTTATTTTCAAGTTTGACTAGACCCCAGTATACCCCTCCACACACGCACATGACTAAATTCGAGGAGCTCGTCAGTATAGCACAAAACCAGACCAGTCAAACCAATATGCTACCAGATTATATTTAACTTACTAGCGAAACAAACCATCATAGCATAAATTCCTAGATTGTATGTTGGAGCTTGTGATGATCTGAAAAATTGTGGACCAATGATATTTCCCCTAGCCATAGACCGTAAGAAGATATCCTCAAAAGACCAGAAATAATCAGGGGAAATCAAACTTACACGGCATAGGCAGTAGCGACACTGATCGAAGCGAAAGTCTTTTTGGTTGTCCCAGCATTATTGCTGGTGACCAGTGACAGGCAAAGTACCCAGGGGACATCTGTATGTAGATCAGCTACTGGGCTTTGTCTCCGCATAGGAATAAAGGCTGACTGTAGAAACCCATAAGATAGACACCGGTCAAAGCAGCATAACGATGTGCCACTCGATCAATTGCTGTTGTTGGAGACAAAGATTCAGTCTCTCGATAGAACAAAAGGTTGTTGGCCTTCAACTCACTATGAACCATGACCGCCCCTGTTAGAGCGGGTAAGCAAGATAGCACCCAAAGAAGACAACGTATGTTAGGCACAAATAGAACGATTGATGATAAAATCACTTGGGCTACGAATGCAACCGCTGCTTGTGGGGTTGCCATCAAAGTCGTCTTGCTTTTACTGTATCCGAATCCCGAAATAATAAGTGGATTAAAGTTCGTGATTCCAGCATTGGTAATCGCTTGGGCGACGACGAATAACCTAAAGCAAGATAAATATCTTAATACCAAATTTTTGCTATGCAGATTATTTCGGGTGCCACCAAAGGTTGTTTGCACTCACACCACAACCCAGTATTTGGGATCTTTGACTAGTTCCAAGCATTGCCTGTAATCGAATTTTTTCTTTTCTTGTCCCTGCTGATTTTCTGCCAAACGAGCAGTTCCGCGCAATTTTTCGTCCCTCTGGGGCAACGTCAAGGGAGGATAAGCGAATTGCGTCTGACCCAGGAATCTGTAAGGGAGTTGAGCGTACCTTCAAGAACCAAGCAGTAGCTGGAGAGTCGGGCAGAGCGAAGAATACTACTATTCCTACTAAGATTGTCACTGATCCATAGATCAAGAAAATATACTTCCAAACAGCGAGTTTGCCATTGATGTGACCTATAGCAAATGACAGTATACCTCCGAATATACCGGCAAAGGTATTGTACCATAAAGCTGTGCGAAGAGCTTGTTCGGGTCTCTATGGCAAGTATGGACAGGTAGGGGTCAGTCGTCATAAACAGATTTATACGGCGATACAGTTTAGACCCACTCTCCACCATTTGGCTTGTAGAACCATGAAGCAAGGTAAAATACCTGACTCGAATATGCCCAAGAAGAATCTGACAGTAGCTAGGCCAGCGAAATTGTGACATGCCGCCATGCACATAATGGTTATACCCCAGAGAGTAGTAAGAGCTCCAATGAAACGCCCAGTATGAACCACATTGACCAGATACAAACACGGCACCAACGCTGCCAAATAACCGAAATAGAAGATACTGAATCACAATTCTTTGGTAAGATTCTTAGCTTCTTTATACTGCTTACTCACCTTCCGAGCCAGGAGTATTCCTGACCAACGAGATTGGTATCGGTTTTCAAGCCAAAGACTGCAGCGTAAGCCAGTCCCTGCGGCATTGGAGGATATGATCAGACCATTGCCATAGTTGAGTATACAGTTCGCGCTCACGTTTTTGTCAAGAAATTCAAGAGTGGCCACTAGTGTGACTAAGGTGAGTACAATGGGGTCGATTTTGAATAGTATTCTCTTGTCGAGATGTTCATCGGCTATCACTGTCGTTGTGGCAATCGTGATATTCGGATCTAAGTCCGACCGAATTTTCTCTTCTTCCTGTAAGAACATCGTGTATTGCTTTTCGATGAGACAGTGATGTTAGCACGTCCTACGATTGATCTAGTCTCAGCAGTTTTTATATCTCACATTCGACCCTTTGTTATCTTTTGCAGCTACAGAATTTGCTCGGATAGAGATGGGAAAGATAGTGGTCTGTCTGAGACGATAAGTTCTCTCATAACAGCTTCACGGACGTTGGTAAATGTGTTCGGCGACGCCGAACCGGTCTGATGACGATAAGCTCTCATCAAGGCTTCACGGGATATTGGTAAATGTGTTCGGCGTCGCCGAACGCACCCTGAAATCTTCTCGGCAGGACCGACGAGTTTTTGTCCATTCCGGAATGCGGCGATCTCTAACTGGTTTATTCTTTTGCTTTTTGCCCTGCCTGCACGGTTTGACAGATCTTATGCATATAGCGCATGTCGGCATTCCCGAGTATTTATCGACTGGATAGAGATAAGGATTACATGATCAACGTGGATCAAAGAGGGTAGCGGGTAATCTTACACAAAAGCAACGTATTTGTGAGTATATAGGTTGGATAGCTATTTGTAGTCAACTTCAACGGAATTGGCCAAAATCCTGAATCGCGAGTGAATACTTCCAATTCCTCGTGCACCAGTAGCCAGTATAGCTATACAAGATGCCCGCTACTCATGCTGTTGTTCCAGATGAAAGAAACGCTTCGATACTTGTTGGAATGCGTGATGGCGTGACTCGAGAATTCCGATTGGTCCCCAAAGAAAAAGCGACTGTCTCTGTTTTAGATTCAGCGTTCATGCTAGGCGATGGTATCTGGGAAGGCATTCGCTGTAAGCAAGGTGTGATACAGTTTGCCAAAGAACATATCAATCGTTTATTCGAAAGTGCAAAAGCAATGTGTGAGTATCGTCGATTGCTCTCTCACAGTTTTCACAGGCACAGGAATCGATGATAACAAATCTTTATCGCAGATATGGATCTAGAATTGTCAAGATTCCAACTGCTGGAGTACATCTATGAAACGATCGATGCCAATGTGCGTAAATACTGTCGTCTGATGAGAAGCTCAAACAGGCTAATCTTTGCGATGAACGGTAGAATATGAATTCTTCGGATGATGTGCACATCAGACTCATGGTATCGAGGGGGTACGTTCTGGACCGAAGCATCATCCGAAGACATCACCGGGCCGTGAGCTGATTGCCCCCTATAGACTTAAAGATACTCCACATCAGAATCCGCGATCTACCATAGGGGTCAGTAAATTGATTATCATCTATCGTTCCACCGCAGGGGGGTCTCACTCACTAACAGCTACCATTTTCTCATGGATTCAGGCACCACTCATAGTTGTCATTCCCGAATTCAAGAAAGCCGATCCCAGTATACAGAATAGAGGTTTGAAACTGGCAACAGTGCACATAAGAAGAGGGCCTCCAGATGTAAAAGATGAAATGTGTGTAGAGCTGATACTGTACTATATATGAGACTGGATCTGGCTGACATCGTGTTTTGTCATTTGGAGGTGGAATCATATGTCGAAAGCGACCGATATTCAAGCTTGCATACAAGCTAATTATCTGGGAGTAGATGAGGCATTGATGCTGGATGATCGAGGCTGGGCGAAAACATGTAATTCGACCAATTTCATGATTGTAAGAGAGGGAACAGGAGAGGATGAAGGCAGATTGGTGATTTGGAGCCCAACTAAAAACAACCAAATGCAAGGGATTACTAGAAGAAAGACGATAGAAGCTTGTAGAGATGCTGGTATACCCGTTTATGAACAAGATTTCTCGTTGACAGAAGTGTACGGCGCTGTAGAGGTGAGTCTATGATTAACCATCGATGCTTTGCGCATACTCCGAAGCGCGCGACCATCAGCTTAACGGTGAATTCTGTGATAGGCATTCTGCTGCGGCACATTCCCAGCTCAGATTTCCGTCATACAAGTTGATGGCAGGCAAATCGGTGGTGAGTCATCAGATCTGCCATAGGACCCAAGTGCAAGAGTACAGACTGATTTGAATGGCTTGTATATTAGATGGTCGATCCCCGGGACCAATGGTACAACACATCAACACGCTTTACAATCAGTTGGTCGCTCGTGATATCGGACGGGGCCGAGCGGCTACTCTTGTGGATGCTCGTATCTGGGACATGCCATATACTGAGAGGTATCAAAACGGATACATCCAACTCCCCGGACAACGGGTAAAGGCAAATGGAGTACACCATGAAATCGACTTATTGTAGTATTTCAAAACGCATGCATGATATCATTGAGGACCTTAAGACTGCAGGTCCGTGTTTAGTAGAACACTGATATACTCGACTGCTTGCTCATCAAGTTGAAAGTCATGATCTGAGTTTAACCCGATTGCTTGAACCATGGCGAAAAGGGATCAGCCACTGCAGTAGTAGATTGCATCACATCCAGGATTGGGATTGGGATCCTTGACATCCGACCAAACGCGCCAATCAGACGTTCGAATAGTTGAGCGTATCGTCGAGCGTCGTCATCCGCAGCCAAATGATTCAAAGTATTTCGACACAGAGCGAGGTCCTCATCGAGGGAATATTCTTCGCCGATTTGGATAGCATTCGAGCAACCTGGACCTGACCTAGATTCATTATGGATCGATCAGGCTCAACTCTTATTCACCACTGTCGATGTATGACATACCATGAACAGTATAGGAGTGTGATTCCGCACGTGAAGACAGCCGCGAAACCTTGCCAGCCAGGTATAATCTGTTCGACAAGTTGGTTTTCCACCGCTCTCGCACTGATGCGGATAGTCGCGCGAGCAGCTCCCATGCACACGTTGAGGACTTGTGCTGGTGGACAGGGGAAACTGGGACTCGGTCGATGCAACAATAAGGTCACTTGGTGGAAAGCTACTTGAAGGATGTCGTGAGTTACTGTATCTGGCTCGGTCAACTGGAAAGAGTATCTAGCCCATTCCACGATCTTGCTTTGTATTGTATCCACTCGAGCAGAAGTGTCCTCTATACTCATACGAGGTCCCATCCGAGGTCGCCTTAACAATACAGTCTCCGTCACTTGTGATTAGACCTAGCACGATATCTGAAGAACTCACGTGATATAGACAGACTCCAGGACCTCTCCCAGTAATCTCCGCTGCTCTAATAAATGTAAGAAAGGTCGATAATCTATAGTCGTTATCGAGTTCGACACAAATGCGACTAATCGATCCGGTAGCGTCTCGAATAAGGCTTGAGGCGAGAGAGCATCGATACCTTATGAGAGGTAAGTTTGTCTTCACAGTTCCGTGAGCGCACAAATATGGCATGTACACACCTTCGTTTCGAATACTCAGTACTCTGCCAGTGGTGACTGCAATATACCTCTCCAAAGAATACAACGACCTATCCGGGGATGTTATGCCCAGTAAGTCTTCTTTTTGACGACTCACTTATGCTTGCACTCACCACCATAACTGACGCCTATACTCTCTCTGAACTAGAGAGAATGGCCATTTCTCATTATTTCTGGTTAAACCCATACTGACTCCCAAGCGCATGGCCAAACCAATAATCTCCCATGCGTTGACATCATGATGTTCTCCTTGCCCACTTTTCCACGATCTTATACTGTATATGCACAAAAAGAGTAAGACCGTGATACTTTCTAAACTTTTACGAGCGAGCAAAGTCGGTATGAAAGTAGTTGCGAACCGGAAATAATCAATTGGTCCATTCATATCTTGCAAATTTCGCGGCGTTAAAGCTGCGATCATCAAAATCACGAAACGAGGAAAAGTATCAATATTCTCTCTTGATTGATAAAGTCTGTGTATACTATCATCTAGCAGGTTTAGGTCTATGATTGGGTACCATTGATGTATGCAATCTAAATAATCGGTGATGTAAATTGATAGAAGGTTTTGTGGAGGAAAACATGCTATAATCGGGGGCTGGCCAGAGCAATTTCGAACGTGTGATATTTCTGGTGGAATACTTGGAACATTTTCTCCGTATAATCCAATACTTGAACTGATTAAAGCAGCCAAAGTTATACCAGACATACTACCCACTTGTTTGATCGATATGTAATTTAGCCGTCATGTCAGGAAAATCATAATTATGATTCAGCTCACTATACGATCCGCATGCTCGTAGACTAAGCATCCCGATTTCTTCTGCGAACTCATCTGTGGGCGATTGACCACTATCGTTATCATTCTTATTGAACACGGAACTAGCGACGCTCGATCCTGTGGCGATCTTTTGGATAAAATTTTCGACTTGACATTCTCGATTGATGAGTTGCTCGAGCCATTGAATCCTGGATTCTAATTCGACTACCCGAGAATTTGACCATGATATACAGTCGGATACGTTACATTCGTGATAAGCATTTTTGACGCATGACGTACATCGAGGTAATTTGCCATCACATTTAGTCTTTCGATCGTGACATCTGTTACATGCTTTGACAAGTGTCGCTCCTTCGGGCAATGATCGGTCGGAGGGCTATTGATCAAGTCAATATCAAAATCACCTCAGAGGTGGGATTTCAGATAGATATAGAAACGAACTTTTTGACTTAATTTTTGACGTTGAACGGGCATGACATTCCGAGATTACAAGCACGTTGATATTTACAAGTTTGAGCATTAGAGCGATCAGTTTTTCAAGCTCAAGAAGTAAGATATCATTTCAGGGATGCTAGCAGAAAAGGTATGCCTCCACCTGGATTACTCGAACGTAGTCGTGACCGGCAACGTACAATAGTGACAAACTACTATCATCACACTGAGATGCATGCATGATTTGTATACCATAAGAAATACACATCTGAGCTTTGTCTGTACATCAATCAATTTATATTATGGATGATAACCGATATCTAAGCTCTAACTTCTATTCTCTTCCTCTTACCTCTACCTTCTTCCAACCTCTTTCTGACTGCATCTTCATTCATATTTTCCTCTTCATACAATCCAGCAGTCCTTTCGATTTCCCAACGAGATTTCAAGAATTTCAATGCAGCTAAATTATATCCCATTATTTCTCTTTCTTTTTCTAAAGATTCTCTTAAATGATTTCGAAGTGTTAAAAGAGGAGTTCGCATTATTTTATTTGATATCAGTTGATTGGAATGTGTTCGCATTAGGAAAAATAAAATCCTAGATATTAGTACAGTTTGTACGCCCTATGACATTATTTTAGCTTAATTTGACATATTCCATTATCGAAATTTGACTCACCTTTAGAGCCCATTCGTCAAGATAACCTAATAAGCTAATTACCTGTCTGAAAGACAAAACTAACAGTGCATCTTCCATATTTGCTGTAGGTATCTTTTGAATAGTCTTTAACACGAACTCATCTGCGTCAATATCTCCAGCGGCGATCAATTCTGGATTTCTCGATGGGCGAGGTAAATCTAATTGAGTTTTCGTTTTCTCTTCTTCCCATTCTCTAATTGTTTCTCTATCTTTATCTGCAATTTCTAAAGATTCCATAATTTTCTCACCTGACATCAAAGTTTCAGTAGTTTGTTTCGCTACACCTTCTACTTCTCCAGCTTCCCCTCCTTCCAATTCAGAATCTCGATTCAAAGAATCAAGTAAATTCGAATCGTACATTTGTTCAATTTCACGTTCTCTTTCTTCTTCCAAGAATAAAGGCTCGTCAGTCTTTTCCCATATTCTGATTGATTTATCATGAGATCCAGTCACGACGAATTGTCCATTATTCGATGTAGCCAATGCCCATATTTCGCCATGATGACCTTCAAGCTTCTGAATTAGCTCGAACTGAAATTGAGAAAACGATTATTAGCATCGTCTCCGTTATAGTCAAGAATGGGTGAGGATGGACGCACCTTATCACCATCCCAATATTTAACCATTCTATCCTTTCCAACCGACCAGAAATTATGACTATTCTCATTTCCTTGACCTTTCTCAAATTGGACAGCCATTATCGAATCATCATGGGCAAAAATCGATTTATGACAGTCACCAAAATCCATACCCCAGATTTTGATATTCTTATCTGCTGAACTAGTGATGATTAATTTCGAATCTCTTGAGATATCAAGCGATAAAACAGGCAATTTGTGGCCATATAGGGATAAGAAGAATTTCAGAGTATCGGAGAAGAAGATCTTGACAGTTGAATCCAGTAATGAAATAGCCAAAAACCTTCCATTTGGTGAATATTTTACGCAAAGGATATCATCTGTCATCTTCAGTGTTCGAACATGTGTCAAAGCAAGTTGTTTGGTTTTGTACTGAAACGAACAAACCGTTATTTTACTATGCAGTCGGTGAGCGAAATGAAAGACTCACTACCGTTTCTCTTCCTAGCCGATCAACTACCTTCTCACCCTCACCATACTCCTTCAACTCGAAATCCCAGAACTTCACATCTTTATCCTCACTGCCCGACACCAAACCTCTTCCATCCGGTCTGATATCAACGGAAAACACCGATCCTTGATGAGATTTATAACTTGCTAATAAGGTGGAAGCGGCAATATCGAATAGCAAAAGTTCACCGGATTTGGTCCCGACCACTAAATGTTTATCTCCAGGCAAAAAAGTACAACATATGGCATAACCACATTCTATCGTCCGTATACATTGAGTCGTCCTTGCATTCCATATTTTCAGTGTCCCATTTGAGGCACTAGCGATAAGTTGATCATCTGACGAAATTGCTATTGAACGTATATCACTTCTATGTCCTGGCAATTCCACTACATGCGTTTTTGTAGGTTCGGTAGATGAGGAACTTGAACCTTCAGCTGATTTGGACTTTTTGGTATGTGAGGGGGAAGGTATGGTGTACGATTCGATGGAATTGTTCGCCAGTGCTACTAGGAGCTATGTAACATCGTGTAAAATCAGCACCGCTAATCATTGTACGTTTCGAGAAAAGAGCCGGATTGACTTACTTGAATTCCGCCTTTTGCGCTATCAACTTCCTCCTGTGCTAAAGCGAAACTCTTGATTTTCGAATTTGCTCTAACAACACAATGACTAGTGATTCGTTCCTCCCATTTCACTTCACCTTCAACCACATCGTTGAGTTCCTCTTCTTCAGGATCGACTTTACCTTTCTTTTTACTTTTCTCCTTATCTCGCTTCTTCCGCCTAGCTCGTTTCGCGTTGACTTCTTCCTCTGACCGTATTCTGAGGGAAATTATATTCTTGTCATTGGTTTGGAGTAAGAGTAAAGGTGATGTAGGGTGGAAGTTGATTTGAGTTATAGGTTGAGTCGATGAAGGTAATGGTAAAATACATAAAGGTTGAATGAGGGTAGGTAGCTGGGATATAATGATGAGTATGTGAGCAAAAGTATTAAGGACATTCCAAGCTAGGGATACATCGTAACTCACTTCGCCATTATCGTTTTCCTTCAACCCTTTATCCAATAAACTCTTCTCTAAGGTCCAAACTTTGGCTTCACCATCATTCGAACCAGTAATAATTATCCATCTTCCTTTAATATCTTCATCATCAACAATATCATTTTCTTCAACTTTTGAATTGTAATCTTCTTTAACTTCTAAAGAAGTTACTTCACCTCTACCAACAACAATAGTTTGAATACAATGTTGTGTACTTAAATCCCATAATTTTAAATAAGTATCTTTTGAAATACTAATTAAAAAACCAGGATGATTATTTTGTTCTTTTTTAGGATGTTTTATAAATTTTAAACCTGTTATTGAATCTTTATGAGATTTTAATCTATATAAACCAATTTCTGAAATTTTATCCCATAATACAATTTCACCTTCAGATCCACCTGAAGATAATCTACTTGAATCTTCATCCCATTCTATATAAGTTACAGATTTTTTATGTCCATTAAATGTGACTAATTCAACAGCTTCAATTTCAGGTTGATTTGGATCATATGACCATAGTTTTATTGATCCATCCATATATGATACGGCGAAAGTTTTACTGGTAGAAGAAGATGAGGAAGATGATTCAGATGAAGGAGAAGGTGTTAAGAATGTTACTTGTGATGTATGGGAAGGAGAATGCCACATCGATACCTGAAGAAGCATAAGCTGAGTAAACTAAGTATCTAATAAATCACTCACCATCTCTCCGCGCTTGACGTCCCATACTAAGACGTCTTCCCATCCTGCAACGTAGGCATATCGACCGTCATAAGATGAATTAGCGGTTGGCGAATTTATGATACCAAAAGCCTAATAGCATACATCAGTAAAGAGGTTGTCAAAAGTAGCGTCGATTGAGCTCACCTGGGTAGGCCCATGGCGCATATATGACCTGACCATGTTAGCTGCCTGTGTTGAAGGTGTATAATTACAACATTCAATGCATAAAATTCAAGATGTATACAAGGTGGTCATGAAATCCGAAATATTTTGCGAATGAACACCTTAGAACGGCGATCGCCGAGGATCGAGATGACAATGATGTGGCATTATGGCTGAATCACAATAGCTGGGTGATAATTGCATTGATCAACATGCATATGTATGAAGTATATCCAATTGTAATATGTATCCTTTCTAGACAGCTATGGAAACGAATATAGTATGCTATGGAGTTGACAAGCCAGGCTGATAGTAAGCCACGTCTCTCAAAGTCTATATAATACGATGACTTGGTGTGCTATCCGCATCTAAAGAAGCAGATCATCAAATCCGCCTCCACCAAGATTCTTATTAGCGTTTTGCTGCTGTGCAGCAGCACTACTGTGTCCTTGAGAAGGTCCAGATGGAGTGGAACCCCAAAGTGAATTCATAGTCTTCTCCTTCTGCAGATCAGCAACAGTTTTACTGTCAACTTGTTTATTAGCGGTCGATTGCCCGCCCATCGATGTCAAGGATGAATTGAATAAATCATCAAAAGTGGAGGCACCTCCTTTAGCTGGTGGTGAAGTGATTGGAGGAGAAGTGACTCCGCTCGAATAAGAAGGTCTAGAAGCGATCGTTGGCGGGGCGCGGTTTTGAGATTGTTGAGGAGAGAAGTTATATGCTGGTGGCTGGGTAGCAGAGAAAGTTTGAGCTGCGGCTTGAGGTGCAGGAACGGACGAAGTATTGGAGTTTAGCAAATTGAATAGATTAGCGTTGTTTGCACCGCCTTGAGTAGGGGCGGGAGCAGTCGAAGCAGAAGGGGCTTCTTGGAAGTCGTCAAAGTCGTCTGGTTCCGAAATGTCAGCTCCTTTGACTCTCAGCTCATCTGTATTGATGGACTCACCATCACCACCGAACGAGTTGTTGATGGCTGCAGGCGCGGGAGCAGGCGCAGATGGAGCAGGCTCATCATCGAAATCAAACAGATTGACTTCTTTGGGCTTCTCGACAGGCTTGTCCTCCTTAGCAACAGGTTTGGGAGTTCTTGAACTACCAATCGGTCGAGACGACGAAGGGGCAGTACGACGAGGAGGTTGGTCATCGAAGTCATCTGCTCCTTCATATTCGTCATATTCAGTCTTGGCGGATGTGTCTCTAAAGTTCCTGGAAGAAGATCGGTATTCTGCACGACCTGATGTTCAGCCAAAGAAGTCGATGTGTGATCGGGCCCTCGAGTACAGGACGAAACTTACCATCTCCAGCATCGAAGTCCCTTCCTCCATACCTTGATCCTCCAGCCCCTCCATCACCACCTCCTCCACCACCGAGTGAATCACTTCCGAATCCTCCATATCTACTGCCACCAGGCGTGATAAAGCTCATACCGCCATCATTACCTCCACCTTGATATTTGTTCTTATTCGATTTGGCCTTTCTTCTCTCTTGTCTAATCTTCTCGACATCTCCAAGTAAAGAAGCGATCTCCATTGCACGATTTCGGACTGTTCCAAACGCCATAACATAAGCTTTTACGCCAGGAAAAGAAAGGAACACTCAGCTTACCGTTTATACCTTGATCTTTACCCTTCTCATCAATATAATGGAAACTTCTCAACATCTTAATCGTTGATACGTGCGCACGGGCATCATCAACTACCCTTTCTGAACCATTCTTGACTAGGAATTCGAGTAGTGTAAGAGCCTAGCGAGATATTCATCAGCTTGGTACTAGATTCAAATGCCAGAGTTCAGCTGACCTTGTATATTTGTCTCCACTCTCTGGCTTCTTTCCTGCGAATATTGTCAGCTGCGACGAGCAGATTAGGCAGCATGGACTCAGCTTACTCCATAAATCTAGCATAGATAGTAGGCATAATTTCGTTAAATTGAGCACTAATCCGGCGATATCAGCTGTGAGCGACAGTGAAATGATAGACCAAAGTGATTTACAAGTTGTGTGTACTAACGTGAGATAAAGTCAGCTTGAGAATCTGCTTAATCTGAAGGAGAAGACCACTTACCCATCAGCAATTTGCTGCATCAACGTCGAACTTGCTCCCCTATACCACGATGCGGAAAATTAGCTTGACAGCACTCATAAATTTCTAGCAGCGGTAGGCATTCAGTGTGGTCGGGTTAAAATCACACCTACCAAGGATCATCATTTGTAGCTTCCCTCACTTTCGCTTCCATCTCTGAAACGTTCAACACCATATTCTTAGCTTGATTATAGTATGATTTGACATCATACATAGTCAAGTTCTGCGCCTCTTTAGCGAGTTCTAAGAGGAGTACACTTTAGTCAGTATGATGAACGCAATTGGAACGATATTTGCTATCGAATGACGGTTGATGGGAGGATACGGTGAATGAAGGGAAGGTAGATATAAACATACTTTCGATGTAATCCATTTTGACGACTGTCTGAACGCTATTGGTCGCGACGAATGGGGTATTGGGTATGATTCACTCCTGCGAGCGATGACTGTCCTTCACAGGTCGTGTCAAGTAGTGAGAAGGAAAGGATTAGACGACAGTAATAGAGATGATTCTGAATGATCAGATCAAAGACAACCGACGCGACCAGAGGTGTGGGTGACGATGACAACCAACCTAGTAGTATATGTAATGGTGCCACATGTCACCACGTGTTCAGTGCATTACCCTTAAACACCGAATATCCCGTATGGTATCCTTCTCCTCCACTATCCATGTCCATGATTACACCTACTTTACTATTCATCCTTGGTTCAATCTCTTTGAACTAATAGCCTGCCCTCATCTTGAACTGGACTATCAAAAGGGAGGACCCATCAACACAAGATGTCGCAAGATACTAAACCAAATATTCAAATCTCATCATTTGACTCTCCATCATCCTCTCAAGCAGGTCCATCGTCATCGACTGAACAATATTTCCCTTATGTATATAACGAAGATGAAGAATTACAAATATCGGAAAGGAAAAATAACTCGTCTGTATGGGCATTGAAGATTCCTAGATTTCTGTTAGAGCGTTGGGAAATGGTTGAAGAGAAGGGAGTAGAATTGGGTAGTTTGATTGTTGATAATTCGTGAGTTGTCCTGTAAATGCTAGTCAGGTTGTATTCGTATATTCCATATGACTTGATCTTTGACATCGACATCAATACCTTAAGCTTGGTATGCGACACCGAATTTCAGCTAACATTGTTATCTCATGTAAGTACCACACCAGCAAAAATCACTCTTCGTCTTGCGAATCAAGACGAAAAACCTTCTATAGACGAATCAAAATCAGACGAAGCTCTGAAAAGTAAATCACAATATGATATAAGTGGTATACCAGATGAATATACAGTGAATGTTCCAGAAGAAAGAGCTAGAAATTTATACGTATTTAGCGAAAAAAAGAAAGTTTATGGGAAAAATACAACTAGCGTAGCTATTTCCGAAGGTGATCTGGAGTCTGAAGCGGCAAATGATGGAAGTGGAAATGGATCAAAAGTTGGTGGAAAGAGGAAAAGGGAGAAAGGTATGTCGGATCTGATTTTGATCGTGATTTTGTTTTTGTACGAAGAAAGCCAAAACTTATTGAATAATTTGGAATTTTTCGGTGATAATTAGCTTTCCCAAAATTGATAGCTAAGGTTGATCATGAATGTCAAGTAACACCTTTACATACTCAGAAATATCTTAAAATCTTGGAACAGAGAAGATTAGAAAGTGAACAGTCTAAGCGGTAGGTTAAATCGGTTTATACCTAGTTGTGCTTTCCACAATACGATCATCCTCTATCTCCTATTCTTTATTTCTACTCGTTTCGTGCCCTGCTTCTCTTCAAAACACATACCTTCAAATTATTCGAGACAAATCGCTGATTTACCTTTTGCCTTTCAGACCGGTCATGCGTATGGATGATACTGGTATATCTCAAGCTGAACAAAATCAATTAGCAAGTGGATATAGAAATGCAATTTCAACATTTGGAAGTAAGATGATTGTGGGTATCATATATATATATATATATATATATATATATATCGTCTTTTTAGGGTTTACTCAAAAAAAGCTAAGATTTCACGATTAAACTAATTATTCTATTTAAATAGACTTCAGTTAAAGTTAATAATGGTGAAAGACATGCAAGATTAGAAAGACACGAATTAACAGATAGAATATTTCAATTATTTAAAGAAAAACCTTATTGGGGAATTCCAGCTTTAAAAATGACTTTAAAACAACCTGATGGATGGTTAAGAGAAGTTTTAAGAGATGTTGCAGAACAAATTAAAGAAGGAAAATATGTTAATATGTGGCAATTGAAAAAATCTTGGAGAAGTAATAATGAACAAGATAAAGATAAAGATGATACAAAAATTGAAATTGATATTAAACCTGATTTAAAAGAAAATGATCAATTTGAAAATGATAATAATCATGAAGAAGAAGAAGCAGAAGATGATGATGATGAAGATGAAGAAGATGATTTTGAAGAAGTTTTAATGTAATTTAAAAAAATGATTGTTTTGAAAATCAAATTTGTCGTTAAATTCACAATAATTGATCATTTTTTACCTCTCAATTACATATTTAACAATTACCTTCCCTAGCTTTAATTGGGAATTAGTCCTAATGTTGTATAGTATCGACAAATTACACCACATCCACGATCAATAACATTATGCATAATCTGTTCAGTATAGAGTCAGTCAAGGAATAAAGGAAACGCAATATACGACAGAATATTTGTTCATGCATTGCCATTATGTGGCTATCCATATCATGGAGAAACTCAAATCACCCTTGCAATCCCTATCATCTACTCAATGCTTTGCGCTGAACATCGATAATCGAAAGTGAAATCATCAGTAAAAGGATAAAAACATAACGCGAAGTTTCCTTATTCAATGCTTTTCAAGGATTTAGGCTCAAATTACCGTATGATCGATATGGATTTTATATACAATTTATCACTTGGAGGCCACCAAAGGATACTACCAGATATTTTAGTCAGGCTGGAAAGTGATATCCCCTTCTATAATGGAGTCGATCGGTATTACTGATGGCTTCTCAACTGGAATGATGGAATTTGTCGGAGTTCCTTTATTGACGATATCATCGTTGTCCTCTTCGATATGAGCCTTCGGGTGCGGTTGAGGCACTTTTAATATAATTTTCTTGATCTTAGCCTGGACAATTTCCGATTGCTCGCCGTGAGTCGCGTTCCGACTGTGCCCTTGTTTGATGTTGGGTTGATCTGTTAGATTTTGATCCGACAAACTAGAGATTCCTGAGCGATAGTATCGTTCCCAATGATCACCGGGATCTTCACACTGATCGTATACCAAAACCACATGTGTCAGCCTGCGCGAAATCCATGGAAGGCATGAGCGACTCACATTATTTTTTATGCCTAGAGTGATCTGTTTCCCCTCTGCTCCTGCTTCGGTTCTTGTCTTGCCGATTGACTCCTCCATGGTTCCTGACAGGGGAACATCGTTCATTGGAGGGGAATAGTCGCTAAACAATGTAAGGTGTGATGTTGTCGCTGGACTGGTGGCATCAAGTCGTTGCAGTGCAGATGCTGGTTTTTCAGATGACGTGTTCTGTTATTAAAAAAACGAAATTTCAGCTTCTGTGTTCGACTTACCGAGATCGAAGTTCTTTCTGCGATACCCACCGAAGATATTGCACCTCCATCGCTGACAGCTTTCGCCACTGCGGATGGATCTGTGCTGAAGGCTTTGGTCGTCTCGCTAGCAACGACTGGACGATCTGCTAGCTTTTCACGGTTCGAAAACGTGGTAGTCGGATCTTGACTGCTTCTCTTCTTAGGGTCAACAAATTTGATAAGATAGTCATCTGTACCAATCAATTCTCCCATAATCAAACACTTTTTCAACCAATCTAGCGTCACCGTATATTTACCTCTCTGTAAAAGATTCCATCCCGCATCGTTTTCGCTAATTGACTTCGGTTCTAGTGGGTTTATATCGCTTGGCCCCCGAAAGATGACAGATATTTTCGCATTCACCCTTTGTGCAATCTCCCCGCCGTTATTCTGTATCAATAACGCGCCATGTCGTCAGTTTTCATTCCCATATACCACGGACTAAAATGATAACTGACAATGACTTTCTGCTTGAAGCTTGGATGTATATTAGCAGCTATGAAGATCCTCAGAGGATGACCCAGAACGTTGCGAAAAATGCCATTTGCCTGTATACCGATGGATATGGTATGGTTGATCGATAAGAGATTGGGTCTCGTTGGTGAACAGAGGTTTGTCTTTGGCCTCTTCCCGGATGCTAGTTGATCTTGTGGTAATGCGTGTGCCCGCTTTTCATGGTATCCCAAGGACTCGACGGCTTGCGCAGTCGCGTTTGGCTTTTGCATTTGCGCTTGAGGAGAAGTGACTGGTATTGTGCGAGAGTGGTTCATGTTCCACCAGGCTGTTCGCTGAGTGAGTGTGATTGCTTCACTATGCGTTTTCAGCTTGTTCTGCGTTTTCAGCTCGTTCTGCATTTTCAGCTCGTTCTGCGTTTTCAGCTCGTTCGTCACGCGAACGTTGTTCTGGACCGAATGCGATACGGGTTGTCTCTGGGCACCCAGTCCATTGGTACGACTCGAATGGACCAACGAGGGAGTGAGGGTGACCTTCTGCTGGGGTCTTCCCTGCGGAAGGCACATCGGAGATATCGGTGAAGGGGGAATATGATGACCGGGCGGTCTTTGCGAAGGAATAATGGGGTACTGTCGTACGTTTGCGCCCATTTGACTGGCTGCAGCGGTTAATTCTCTATGACTGTAAGGCAAGTCGTGTTGATTGTGGAGGACCCTGTCGATCGGTAAGCAAGCCGATGTGAGGAGACTGCTGGTTGAACTCGCAGGTATCAAAGAGCGCTCATTGAGGTGATGATGCCGTTGAATGAGCTGAGGTGTGTCTTTTGGAAATTTCCGAGGAATAGGTACTATATATGGTGATCGATTATTCCAATTGATTTGAGCATCATCGCGATCGGACGGGTTGGGCTGTTGATGCAAATGACGGTTATAACGGTCTTGATGGTAGTGAATGGCCGTGTGATCGACAGACTTAAAGGGGTGATCACGAGTAAGAGGTTGGTGGTGTGTTCGCACAGACTCATAATGCGGTACCAAAGCTATTCGTTGATCCATGGAAGGACTAGAGGGATTACTGGATGCCATGTAATCTTTGCGGAATGACTGTTGGGCAGATAGAAGCTGCTCTCTGGGATTTTCAGTCATTGAAGATGATCTGTGGGCATGATTTGTCGAGATATAATGGCAAGGCGGTTGGGTGGGAGGTCTCACCTCATTGGAGGGATTAATTGTGGCAGGATGATGGAATTGGGTGATCGTGTGACTGGTGTCTAATTGACAAGCAAGCATCTGATTGGGAGAAGGCTCAATCTCCACCACTGTGATATCATCGAGTGACGAATGAGTGGGGTAGGCGGACCATTGTATTGGACTCCTTGTTGAAGACTTTGGCGCTTGTTGAAACGGGTTCCATGTGTCATAATCTTCGTACCACGAATCGTAAGATCCCCTAATCTCGTCTCCATTTTAGTAATTTTCCCCCTTGATTTATCGCATACAGTATGAAGCTCTCGATAGCCTACATGGGAAACTTACCGAATTCTATATCCACCCCAATCAAAATTCTCGCCCAACAACATTTCAGCCTTTTGACAATCTTCTATCCATCTTGCATCCAAAACAACTTTTTCACCTTGACATAATTCACCATTTCTTATCGTATCTTCAAAATATCGAATTAATAATTCAAAAGTCCATTCATCTCTTTCATCAATTGTATTTGGATCAATCCATACTGAATTAGGATCAAGTGGCATGTAAAAGTTTTTTATAGGTAAGAAATTTTGATTAGATGATATAAGTATTAAATTGACATTAGGATGAGAAGGTTTGTTATATATTGATCCGCCATTTGACTGTTACAATTGTCAAACATTAACTATTTGTGTTTTCTATGACATCTCGATATGATAATTGACGGTTTTTTTTTCTTTTTGAACCCCTGGAAAATAGAAACGGAAAAGGGGGAATAAAGGAGAGTTCAAAAACATATAATAACTCACAAGTATAATTTCATTAATCTTGATCGTTATTGAATCACTTCCGGACCCAAGAAAGTAAAATCCCAATCCATCGAACAAGCTATTAAGCTGGAGAGTCATTTGATGAAGATTGTTATCAACGTGATTAAGTATCCTGATTAAAGATGATTGAAATAATTATCAATTGAAGAAAGTCAATTTTGATGAGATTAAGAGGTCTTTATAAAGAAGTGGTAAGAGCATTATTGCTTCATGTAGTTGACTGGACTTTACATCGTGTTTTGTTTGATTGATATTTGATGTATATGTCTGTGCGTACTATCAGGAAAATTTCAATTCCTTCTTTTGAACCCTTGAAAATTAACACTAAAACAACATCGAGAACCCACCTTGTTCACCATCAGAGTCGATATGGTCATAGCTCTCATAGTAAAAAAGGTCCTACAACATAAATAAGACATGTATTAGATTCATGGTGATATATTAACTTCTATAGCATATAATCGAATCATCATTTATCGTAACTATGGTTCATAAACACTTCCATCGCTCGCTTCATGATCGTGATCAATCTCATCAAAATCATCATCCCCTGGATAAATATAACCCATCTCCTTAAACTTGATTAAAATTCTACTTCTATGACGTTTGAAAAAGCTAACCCAATCCTTGTGGTTATACTACGTGAACAATATATCAATCAATTAATAAAGGTCATTAGATCTATCGATGGTTCTTAAACTCACTTTATGTTTAAATTCATTCAGAAAACAAGTTCTTGAACATTCTTGTGGAATCCACTTTCTCATGTTCCTAACTAATAAAATTATATTTTCATCCACCTCTTCAGTTGTTGATTGACTATTCCTGAGACCTTGGATTTTGCTTTTTGATATAAAAGCTGGTCGCGTATCCTTTTGCTTTTTCTTAGAAGGCTCAATATCTATTGACTTTGTTCTCTTACGCTTTTCAGCATTTTTGTTTGATGATGAAGGAATGACTTGTACTCGCTCTGTCTGTTGATTATTCACTTCTTTTGACATATAGGGACTCGAGGGTTTTTTACGCGCAAATGCTTGAGTAATCTTAGGTTTGATTTCTTGCGGTGAAGATTTTCGAGATTCTCCAATACAAATAACGCTTTCATCGTCAGATTCAGCCTGTTCTTCCATCGCAAGATTTTTGATTACTGGTTCTTTAGCTATCATGATCTCCTGAGTATCAATATAAGAGAGACCCCAAGGAGCTATTATTGCGAGATCAGGAATCACAGTATTGGCGGATACAGGTATTTTAGTGATTTCATATTCGTCGTATCCCAGAAATTGTGAATTTTTAAGACAATCTTCAATCCATCTAGATGATAAAACTTTTTGCCAAGATCCTCTAGCTTCAATTTGAGTCAATATCTCATCCTCATCTTTGGTCAAAATTGCATTTGTGGTGGAATTCATTCTTGGTATAATCAAGATTTGGGCAATGTCTGCGTTGGGAAAAACTATTCCTCCTCCAGACTATTGGGAGAACAAATCAGTGTGCAATTCAGATTCTGAAAGGTAATTTGCGATCTGTGGCTCTTTTTAGTGGTAACGACCAAGACACTCACCTTGATACAGAATTCTACGGTAAAATTGTCTCCGTACACCCAGAAAGTCATTGGGATACCCTGTATCTTGAAAAGGTTGGACGTGTCCACCCTCTGGATGATATGGGATTGTACTCTATCCGGTCCAGCGGGAACTGTGGAGGGAGGTAGCATTGCTTGATCAGATACAGCTAGAGCTTCTGTACGTATGAACTTGTCTTGAATGGGTGATCTCTCAATCTTCGGTCGCTTGAAGTCGTTTCGATGAGAAGTCATCTCTCGATGTGGCGTGTTTGCCTTGGGGTTGCATGGTGCATCCTTCGAAACCACCTCCGGACTGAACATCACGGCGTTGGCAACTGTTCTATCTTGTTGATGGACGCTACGTTCTATGTCTGACTGTCCACTGTTCTGTCCTGCATGCGATTTTGTAGGCGTCTGATCAGTATCGCCTTCGTCTACTGGGCTCATGATAACACGTTTGCGTGATTTCCTTGGATCGATTGGTTTATGGGTATTATTTGGAATTGAAGGTTTGACATCTGGAGTGTTGTCTTGTAGCACGGAATCTTGAGAGGATGAAGGTGTAGGAGGAAGGTCCATATGATTTGATGAATCTGAGTTGACCGGCTTCTCGATTACCAAAGTTGGACTGCTAGTAACCCGTTGTACCTTTTCGATCGGGATTTCATTAGAGCGAAGCGTCAATGTGTCCGATGATGGTTTTGGGCTTGCATCTCCGAAGAGATCATCGATTGAGACCTCTGATTTTCCAGAAGATGGCTTAATTGGTGCGGAAGTATTAAGCGAGCTGATTTTCTGGGTAGAATAATCAGGACCAAGAGGTCTTGAAGGAGGTTTTGGCTGAGGATTATAATCCGGAGCCCATGTTGGTCTCTTATACACGTATTCTGTGCTACTCGTCATTTCAAATTTAGGTCGAGGTTGGTAAGATGTATTGACAGGTCTTGGTGTAGTTTGAGCTTGGCTACCGGTCTTGGGGGAAATCATCGCTGTGTAACTTGAGTTATGAGAATTACCAGAATTCATCGAACGAGCAAAATCTAAATGAGCTTGAGATCTACTTTGTCCACTCATAGGTATATCTTGTATAGGTGGACCTTGAATAAAATTGCTAAGGCGAGGGATTTTTGAACGAGGGGTATTCAGTACGTGCCCTCTAACCAATCGAACATATCTCAAATTAGCATAAATGAAAGTATAATGATTGAAAAGGGGACATCAAAGGAAAAAAAAGAATTTACACACCGTAATAATTGACCTCCCCATGCTTTTTCATCATTACCACCTTGTAATATTGAATTAACTTCAATACATCTTAATATCCAATGAAATCTTAAAACAGGTTTTATCATTATTTGAATTATTTCATTTTTTTCATTTAAACATTCACTATAAGTTTCAATTAAACGAGGTATATCCCAATCAATTTGTTCTTTTTCAATTAATTTTTGATCAAATTGTAAAATCTCTTTAAGGTTTTCTTTAAGGCTTCCTTCAAGATTTTCGTAAAACCCATTTAAGATTAATTGAAATTCTTTTGATAAAAGATTATTTTGATTTTCAATTTTTTGACCTTGACATGAAATTGAAGATTGGGTTTTGATTTCTTCAATATTTAAAGTTTGATTTTTTACTTGATTTTTTTGATTTTTAATTTTATGAAATTTTTTAGTATAAAGTTTAACTAAACTACAATAATCCCAATTTCTTTCTTTTAATTCTTTATCAGGTGGTACTAATATATGAGTTATAGATTCATTTGAAGGTTTATAAGTTATTCTTCCTCCTCGATTCTGTGAAAAATATTAAAAAATGAAATAAGATTATAAGGTTTTTTCGCTTATTGTATTATCGAGTAAGATTCAGTAGTGTGATCACACTCACTAAGATCTCTTCATGAATTTGTTCTTGTAATTTACCTTGTCCTTTGTAATCATCACCTGTTATATGGATGTAAAAAACCATATCATCGAATAAACCTCTTCTATTGTCTCTCATCTTTGAGTGTAGAGCTATAATTTAATAATTAGATCAGTAATGTTGGAAACCGATGATAGTGAATATCAATGAGATTATGGGTGGTGACAGTGAATTGTGAATTTCGAAGTGTGAAGTATGAAGTATGACAATTGATCAACACTTCAATAACGTGAGAAGTTGCTTCTTGAGATCGTCTTACTCGAACACAGTTCAAGAATATACACAGTAGTTTTGAAGAGTGAGAAGATAGAATAAATAGCATCGCAAATCACTTCGTGTTTTTAATATATATATATATATATGTTTACAGTGTATTTGTAGACCAATAATCAAGACTGTTCTTTACTTGACAACGCCGATAATGCTCGGATCACTTAAACAGAGGGTGATGCATAAACCTCATACCCTTTATTGTATTCCGAAATCCGAGAAGTCGATGAAACGAATTGAAGTTGTGTATATTGTGTAATTTGGGAAATATGAAACAAAAGTTTAAAATGCTTATTGTCCTTAACCCTAAAATCAGATCAAACCTTTTTACAATAATATCCGAATTCAATCTCGAATTATTGTTTAATTGTTCAGAAAACAATAAAGATAGACAATATGATGGAATTTCGACATGTAACGTATACATAGATTGTTAAAACTTCAAAACCTAATAAATCGATATCAAGTGAGTATTATATACAAGAACCAAATTTGAAAAGACTTTCAAGTCGGATCAAAAATGATTTTCCTAATTTCGCCATTTCCATCAAATTCTTCTTCACTTCCTAATTCCGATCCTAATTCCAATACCCAAGGTTTAGCTCCTTCTTCTTTCAACCAATCATCATGTTCCTGTTCTTGTTCTCTAGGTATGAATATACTACTATCTCTCTCCAATTCGTGCTGTGTCAAAAAGCGATTAGTAGGGTATTACAAAGTTATTCCCCTTTAAGCTTGGATTTAAAAACTTACCCTTCTTTCATCTGCTCGAATAGCAGCAGGTCGTCTCTTGTAAATAGTCATTTCAGATAACCAGATACAGTATTCATCAACAGGCAAAAGCTGTTCTTGTTCGATGCAATGATCTACCCAACTTGAAGCAAGTACTCTTTGATCTCTCATGAATGCTTGTTGTATAATTTGAACTTCTTTCCCGTTTTTAGGTATGAGATCGGATTTTGAATTGCTTGTTCGAGGTAGAAGAAGGATATGCGCTTTTTCAACTTGTGATTCTAACACACCTCCCCACGCCTAGAATGAAAAGTGGTCTCGTCAGCTTACCAATGTATGTTTGAGAGCCAACCTCACCTCTATGTCCTCTGGCAAAGATTGATTACACCTATGTGCGAATAAGCGCAGCGGTTCCATTGAATCATTATCGTGGAATATATGATTGTGGGAAGAAAGATCAAAACTGGTCGGGCTGGAAGTAAGGGGAGGTGTTGAGAGATCGAATAGCCAGTGAGGAGGACTGATACTATCTATATGATTCGACGAGTCATTCAATGAACCATATTCGTCACTGTCTTCATTACATTCATTTTCAAGAGGGGTTGATACGTCAACACGATTGAGTAGAGGGCTTGTTTGGCCGTTTTCAGCTGTATGACTGCTTCGTAAAGCATCGTGATCTTTTATGGACTTTTTCCAATCTTCTAACATTCGCTTGGCCTTTAACAAAGTTCTGATATGCTCGTCCTCATTGCCATCTGCAAGGTTTGAGACTTCATCCAGGTCTTTAATATTGCTCGGCCCAGGCAGATCCAGTAACAGTGGAAAAACTACTTCAGGCTGATGCTCTTGTAAGCTGGTGTAAACATCTGCTGGGGATATCGATATGGAACTAGGTCTTTCCACCCTTACTCTATTTCTAGGATCTCTAGATGAATCATGATATCTAAAAGTCGAGGTATGTATTTTTGGAGATTCGGATTGTTTCGATTTAACGATGCTCGTTTTATCTTGATCATTCTCAAAAGTATGAAATTGATTGATATTTGAATGAAGGATATTATAAGATTTCAAAGTGTTTTTCCACATTGTTCTATTGCATAATTAGATTTGATTTTGATGTTTTTTTTAAGACACAAAATTGTTTTATTTCCTTTCAATTTTTTGAAAAAAGTGATCCAAATCAAGAATATGAAAATATCCAATAGAAAAGATAATTCAATCTCTATTTTATATTCTTGTAAATAACAATTTATGAAAAATAAAAATTACATTGAGTTTAAAAACAAACCCCTTTGTAAAAAAGAAAAAAAAAAGTTGACTAGATCCGTGTATTATTATATTCGTAATATGTCTGTGCGTATCCGTGCATATTAATGTAAATCAAAGGATCCCATGCGATCATCCTTTAATATCGTATTCCCGAGATATCATTCCTCACTTTTTTTTTCCTTCAAAAGTCCTTTCAAAGAAGTTAATTAATTCAGAATTATATTGTAATGTCACCGAATCCTCCTGTTTCATTTCAAATGCGGAAAATTGATTATTTCATTTCATTGAATCAAGATTAAATTTATGATAAAGATACAAGAAAATATACTATATAATTACTTCAATTAAAACAACCTTCCAAATGAATATCATTTCACTTCGAATCATTTTTACTTTCTATATTAGGCTTCCTTGTTGATTTTGACCTTGTCCTTGACCTTGTTGACCTGCATTACCAAACATTCCAAATTGATTCATTCCTTGTCGTTGTTGTTGTTGTTGCTGCTGTTGTTGAGGTACATTTTGACCTGCAAACGGACTTCCAATCCCAAATGCTCCTCCTCCGATCGTACCAAATCCTGTAATTTGACTATTCATTCCTTGACCTTGACCTTGACCTTGCCCAGTTGAATTTGGTCCTAAACTACCAAACATACTTTGTCTAAATGGATTTGGAGCTCCAGTCATTTGTGGACTTAATCCTTGATTACCATTACTTTGAGCACCAGAAAATGGGAAACCTGTAGATTGATTTTGAATACCACTTAAATTCGAAGGAGATTTAGTGGGTGTTGATCCTGGTTCTTGAATCGGAGGTAAAGATTCTAATAATGATGATCCAAATGTACTTGTAGGTTTAAATGGTTTTATCGTTGATCCACCATAACCTGTTTGTTGAGGTTGTAAGAAACCTTGAGTAGAACCAGTAGGATTAGACGATAATGAAGTCATCCCTGTAGGTTGGGAAGATATTGAACCGAAAGCAGAAGAAGAAGTTGGATTGGTTGTAGATGGAGATGAAGCACCGGTATTTGTACTCAATGACCCGAATTGAGATGAGAAATCATCTTGTTTAGGTTTATTCGCATTTTCGAAACTAAAGGCTGAAGCTATATCTGACATTCCTCCGCCGTTGTGCTGTTGATTTGGTTGTTGCTGACCATTCTGTTGACTCCAAGGTGAAGACATCCCACCTGTGGGCTGAGAATTTACTCCTCCCATCAGTAATTCGTTCATACTTGGACCTTTTGGTACTTGCGGTACGGGAGGTGGTACTCCTCCAGCAGGTGCAAAAGGATTCTTACTTCCTGTCGCTTGAGCTGTGAGCGGTTTGGGTCCAGGAGATGTGGTAGAGAAAGCGGGAGTCGAGCCTGGTCTTTGAATTTGACCGAAGCCATTGACCCCCGTGGTTTGATTCTGTGTTTGGAAAGGCGAAGATGGTTGATGATGTCCAAATGGTGATGACGGTTGAGACATTGCACCGGTCACATTTGTATTGAGCATCATACTCTGGCGGAAAGGATTCGCGCCCGTGCTTTGAGGTTGTAAAAATCCGGTTTGCTGGGGTTGTTGAGGTTGAGGGTGAGCGAAAGGAGTAGACTGTTGTTGTTGTTGTTGTTGTTGTTGCTGGAGTTGTGGCTGTACAAAACCTGTTTGTTGAGGTTGCATGAAGGGTTGACCTGTCATCTGGGGGAACATCGACTGTCTTTGGGTCTGATTTATACCACTACCACCGAAAGCCATTATTCCCGTTTGCTGCGGTTGAAGTTGGCCTTGTGGCTGCTGTTGAGGCATGAAGCCAGTAATCTGGGGTTGCATGCCCATTCCCATTTGACCGAAACCTGTCGCCTGTGGCATCATCATTGATTGTCGGAATGGGTTGAATTGACCCCCGTGCATCGTCATTTGATTGTAGTTAATCCTATTGGAAAGAGCATCAGCTGAAGCACGGAAATTCGGCGCAGGATAACTAGCTCACTGTTGAGCAGGCCCGCCAAACATCGTAGGCTGTTGATCCGACTGTATACTGTCGAAGAAGTCCTGCATTTTCTGCGAGGCACCTGAAGGAGCGGATGCGGGGGGTGGAGACGAAGGAGCGGCAGCTGGTGGAGGAGCGGACGAGACAGACGAGGAAGTAGCGGGTTTACTCTGAGGGGGAGATTTTCGGCCTACATCATTCACCAGCTTCAGTGCACGATCTCTATTAATAAAGACAAAGACTTGCCTGCGGGCGATGGCTCTCTGCCTGGATTACCTTCCACAACGCCTAGACTCTTCTTGTACTCCATCCTATTGTTTTCAAAGTTTGGATCATTCAGGTATTCTTCTAAAGCTTTGACTAAACCCGTTGGCGCATGTTTGAGATTGGGAACAGGTACGTTGACTACATGGTTCAGCTTTTTCGCTACCCCTAAATAATCGACTACTCTGTCCGTCTGCTTAATGAAGGATTTATAGATATCGAAAGATTCTGTTGCATCCACTTTGGACATCTCAAAATAGTGTTCTGCATTCAGATGTCAGCTAGAACGAGATATGACGGGACCGAATGGGGAAATTTCAACGAGCACTGACCTAGAATGTTGCATACTCCCTCATTTCCAGCTTGGAAAAGGACCAACAAATCCTTGACTAACATCCTAAACGCGAGAACAGTATTCTCATCCCTAAGATCATCGTCGTAGAACTGACGACGTCATCTATCAGCTACGATTTCAGGAGATAGCCTGGACACCAAATTGAGTAACAAGAGAGGAACGGAGGATGACTTACTCGACACTGAGTCAAACTGTCCAATATCTTTTGCACATGTTTAACCTCTCTCAGTAAGCCTTTCTCCACGGATAAATGCCTCAACTTTCTAGCTTTAGCTATTAGCAGGTGAACATTATTAGCTGTTTGTCTGAGCAGTCGCGATGGAGTCAAAGACTACCTAGCCTTGAATTCAATGAAAAATTGGCTCACAGTTCGCGGACTGTCCATCACTCTTCCGATTCGACTCAGTCTGTTGATTGACCACATCGTGCTTGAGCTCCTTATAGCTTCTTATTCTCGAGTCTAGATACGCTGCGTACGCTGACATGCTCGCCGGAGGTTGAAAGCCTAGTCTAACATTATCAGACTTAGATCGCAAGGTTTGGTTGAGGGTAGGTTAGACGTCTCTGACTTACCCTCCCAATTTTGACCTTGAATATTCCGTAATTTCATCATGTCTTGCTGTGATAGCAGATTTAAGAAGTTATCCGTTGCACCGGATCTCAGCATTTGATGTATTGTCAACAAGGCTTTGAAAACCACCTATCCCATCATATCATCAGCAAGGGAGTAAATGAGCATACTGACAGGGTCATGTATGGAAAGATATCAATAAGTCCAACTCACCGCTCCATTGGCCTCCCTCAATCTCAACGACAGTGAACGAATTATATCTTGCAATGATCCATCTTCCGAGTAAGTGGCCGCTATCAACACCCTGCAATTCACTTGGTCAGACTACAATTCTTACATGCTGAGATACTGAAGAGGTAGAGCAGCTTATGTCACAAAATTAATAAGAAGGACATACTCGATATACTAAGAATCATAAACAGGCCAAATTAGCATAGACACATAGTTGTGTATGAGCAGGATGCTTTGTACGGCTCATCAATGGGAGTGGACTGCGATCACGCTTTTGGGGATACGATACTCACTTTAGCTTTGGGCGGTGCATTCTTCGGCTTACAAGCCAGTTTAACGATCTTATCTAAATTGTGGGACATCCTGGCTGCCAATCTATATTTTACCCCTTATGCCTAAGAAATAGGAACTGGAATCGGAGAAGATCCTTCGTCTTGAGACCAGTATGACTTTCGACAGCTTTGACTAATTTGACTGTAGGAATGACGAGACGCCTTTAGCACGATATGTGTTTTGGAGATATGTTGATGATGTCGGCCCGGGTATTTGCTCGGTTTGGCTTGACGAGGTATTGACGTATTCCAGTGTCTCTTTCGCTTCTTCGATTGTCAGACACTTCAGTCGATACTTGGTAGCTTGAGTGGTAGCTTGAGTGGTAGCTTGAGTAGAAGGCCCGGCGAGATGGAGAGTGCAGTATGTATATGATTATAGGAGGGTATTATGATGAGAGTGATGTTATGGTAATATGGTGGTGCATGGTTCATAAGGGGGGTCAGGGTGTAAGGAGAGGCTTAAGGGATTAATTGATATATATTGATTGTATTACGTATGACGCACATCACCGCATTCATATATATCCACGTGGTACAATGTAATTAAGCAATGACCTCCACTTTACTCATCTTTAATGTCCTCCCTCAACATCCCATCAGATCATTCTTGATCCTTTACTTCCTTGCTCTCATACAATAGACCTCTCACGCACGCAAAGAACTGCCCAACAAGATGGACTCGGAAATAGAACAACAGCTGGCTTCTATCTCCAGTACTCCGTTCGTCAGCTCTTTTGGCAAGTATCTAACGTGAGCTGACAGTTATGATAGGAATCAAAAAGAACGGACCTCATCATATTTTACCCTACTTTCCACTTTACTCTCTTCCAGTCCACTTTCCCCCAATGAACTCGTGACTTTTGGGCGCCATTTCGTCACTTCGACATCTATGGCTATGGTAGTCGGTCGTCGAGTTCTCGGAACATACGTTTTAGCTTTGAGTGCTGGAACCTCGATGATCAAAAGCGGTACTTCAAGTTTAACTTTTGATGATGAAGGATCAGGGGACAATGATAAATTTGAACAACTTGGAATTCAAGCATTCAAAAGTGAAAAAGGGGAAGAAGCAAGAAGAGATATCGTAGAAGGAGTTTTGGCCGGAGGAAATCTCAGTGGATGGTGTGAAGAACAGGTTAGCTGATAACTTAATTTTGATTGTTGCCGATAGCTGACTTTTGATTTGTTAGACTACGGTACTCAGACACCTTTATTCGCATCTTCTTCAACTTGAGGAAGATTGGCTTGAAGCTGCTAAAGCACTTATGCAAATTCCTCTAGAAGGTACTTCGAGGTTAGTACATCTGCATCATCGTTTTTAAGTCAAGGACAACAGCTAACGAAAGGATTTAGGCTTATATCGGACGAAGAGAAGTTGGCTGTCTACATAAAGATAGTCAGATTACTTCTCGAAGTGAGCTTTCTTGAATTTCGGGTCGAACTGGGAGGTGATCAAACTGACAGATATTCCATTGTAGTGCGGTGAATGGGGACAAGCTCAAACTTACTTCTCACGAGCATCTCTTCTCATTCACGTTACAAAGGACAAAGAGACTAATTTGTCATATAAGCTGTCCCAGGTAAGCTGGAGATTGTGAGAGGTTCTCCAAACGCAGCTGACTGAACAAATTACAGGCACGACTGTTTGATTTCTCAGCGAGATTTAATGAAGCTGCTCAGAGATACCATGAAGTCTCATTTGACGGCGCTATAGCAGAGGAGGACAGACTACAGATGCTGTCAGCTTTTTTATATCGTGGTCATCTGCCCAAATGAAGCTGACGATACCATTCAAATTCAGAAAAGCAGCTGTTACAACCAGTATCCTCGCACCTGCTGGACCACAACGATCTAGGATCTTAGCTACACTAAACAGAGACGATCGAGTTCATACGTCTCTTCTTCCATCCCTTTCCACTATGCTTAAAAAGATGCTACTGGAGTATATAGTCAGACAAGAAGAAGTGAAGGAATTCGAGAGTGGACTGGAAGATCATCAGCGTGCAACAGTTGAGGGTGGTGGTACCGTCCTTGAACGTGCTGTCAGAGAGCACAATGTTGGCGCCTGCGGAAAGGTGAGTTTCCCATGTTTCAAGGCTATGGTATATCAGTGTGGCCCAAGCGATAGGATTGGACAAACTGATCGTTCCATCTCACCAGGTATACGATAATATCAGCTTCGAAGCTTTAGGTAATATTCTCAATCTCGATGCTGAGAACGCAGAGAACACCGCTAGGAGGTAAGTCACCCCTGATCGTAGTTGTTGGGAGTGAAAGCTGATAATCGAGCGTACTTGCAGGATGATCGAACAAGGCCGGTAAGCTGACTACAAGTTACTATCTATCCCGATCACAGCTGACTGATATTTCCGGAATAGATTGAGAGCATGGATAGATCAACCCCTTCAGTTACTTTACTTCGAATCTCGATCTGCTCATGATACGGATGCTGAAGCACAAGGTACGGCTGGTGGGCTGGGTATTGAGAATAAAGAGAAAGATATTGAACCGAGATTATGGAGTGAAAGATGGGATGATAGGATCAGAGAAACAAGTATCAAGGTGAGTATGAAATGTTCTGGTATGATGTCACGGCTACAGTGATACTTGAGTTGCGGAGAGATGAGAGGCGAGCTGAAATGATTTGGTGGTCGATAGGTCGAAACTTTAGCAGAACAGATACAGCAGAAAGGATTAATACCGCCAATAACAACAGCATAACAGAGTGTTCATATTGATCGTGATGAATGAACGTATTTCATCCAGAGATTGATCATTTATGGTGGAAGGTTGTACGATATTGTACCAGAAGAGCCGGGAGCTGGTAGAGAGTGTTCAAATTGGATTCATTGTATATTAACAATGTGTAGGGTATGATGCATTTTCACGATTTTACATGTACAATTTGAACTATGTGAGCGGTATCCTTGCTCTAGCTTATCAGAACTTCAATATTGCCATCTATGGATTTATATTTAGTTGTCGTCAAAGTGAGCGAGGAATGAATTGAGGGAATCTTGTGCAAGATAAATGGAATTTACAGATCTGCAACTGCTTCAGCTAATACATGCTGTTTGTCCATCAACAGATTAGCTTTCTGAAATTCTGCAATTCAATCAGAATAAGCAAAACTTACAATCTCATGTGCATCATCACCTTGAGCATCTTTGAAAGCTTCTACATCAGCAGTAAGACAAATTGTATGAGCACATTCACCACCAGTAACGAAATAAGTAGGTACGGCGTCTAAAAACCAAATTTTCGATCAGTTTACGATAAATGGAGAAAAAGGACAAATAAAGGATTAAGAATAAGTAAGGAGAGAAAAGAAATAACTTACTTCCATCTGAATTTACATAATGAGCTAATAATCTTTTTGAAGTAGGTTGAAATGTCCATAAAGTAGATTGAGGATTACCTAAATTATTTCCATCATCATCATCATTATTTAAAGGGATATTTGATGAATTAATAGGTAAATTGGATAAAGAAGTATGAATTAATTGAATAGGATTTGAATTATCTATTGGTAAATCTGATTGTGAGATTGGTAATACAGAACCACCAGGTCTTGAAAGAAGTTGTTTTGGTATACCTTCTACATCTGTTGAATCGTTAGGTAGATTTGAAGAATCAGGTAAATTATTAGTTGAAGAATTAATTAGTGCTTGAATATCTAAATGAAGTATTCCAGAACCGTCTAAAGAACCACCCAATTGTCAGTTGATTTTTACAATACACTATACTATAAATTCAAGTTGAATTTACCTTTCCATCCCATTCCCATTGGTGCGTAATTCCCATCACCTTCGTTCAGATCTGATCCATTATTACCTTTATGAGGAACGGCAGCTAAAACTTTTCTAGGTCCATTGAATGTATCATCTCCGTCATTGGAGTTATCATTGGGACTAATCAAAAAAGGAGTAGAAGTTGGATCTTGTGGCATTGTCATTTTTAACGCATTATCAGTTGTGGGTGTATATCCAATTCTTTGAGATGGAAAAGAATTATAATCAGGTGAGCTTATCAGGTATAGATTTATTCAAGTGGAACAAAAAAAGGTTGAACTTACAAGGGATTATTATCATTTGAAGATCCTACTAAACCCATATCACTTCCATCATCAGGATTTTTCATTCTCATTGCGTATTTTTTAGGTGCAAAAGTATTTCCTTGATTTCCATTGGCTATATCATCATCGCCATTATTATTGTTGTTGCTGTTATTGTTTATATCGGGATTTTCATCATTTACAGATGAATTAGAATTTGATTGAGGATCTTGAAATTGTGATAAATCAATTTGAGGTTTTTCACTTCTTCTTGAAGGTTTTCCTGACATTCTTCTAGTTGGAGGTAAAATACCTAAACCTCTTTTAATTCTTTCTGCATTTGTCATTCCTTTTCCTCTACCTATACCTGTATTTCCTTTAAAATCACTTCCTTCATTTTTATTTAATTTACCATCTCCTGATGAATTAATCTGATATTCTGGTGATGGTGATGAATTAACATTTGTAGGAAAAGAAATTGTACTTTGAATTGTAGGTGAAGGTATATTTAATTGAGGTGAAAAAGTTGAAATTGGTGAAAAAGTTGAAGAACCTTGTAAAGATAATGCAGGTGAAGCAGGAGGTGAATCAATTGGAATAGCTGCCGCTTGAATTGATCCTGCGAATGCTAAAATTGGAAGTAAACCGACTAAAACCATTTTATCGAAAGAGAAAAACAGAAATTGAATATTAAGTTAAGGAAGATAAGATTTAAGGAAAGTTTGATTTTCGAGTTGAAAAATAAAAGTTAAGAAATTTGATTGATCGAAGATTGGAACAAGGTTTTATTGAATTGGAGTAGCGAAATCGAAAAGTAAAGCTTTGTATGAAAATAGGTGAATGAGCGAAAAGTGAAAATTGGAATGAAGAATTGAATGAAACGAGACATTGTTGTAAGAAAGTTGTGGATACTTTATACATATTTCTGATACCCAATGTGTTTGGTAATCTTTTCTCTCAAAGGTCTATCATTTCGAAAAAGATTGCTGGACGCTGTTGAGCAGGCGACTGTTGAAATACAAAAAAAAGCAAATTGGTCAGAATAATAATCTCTCCATTCAATGGAAACCCGCCACGGAGATAGTATAGCCACTTGACCTTGTTTAGATACTTGTTTGATGATCCGGCTTGTTCAGTCATGAGCATGTGATAGCAGAGTAAATAATCAGCCTTTTCCGGCTTCAAATGACATTATTTAGGCGGTTTTTACCTGCCAGATGATAAAATGCAAAATCGCATTCCTTATCTTATCAGTCAACCTCCTATGAACTATACCTTGTTTGATTATGTAAGCAAGAATATACCATTTGCCACCCTGCCGGAGTATCCGAATACGCTGGGGATTAACAATTGACATTGTTAAGATCTATCATTCAATCTATTTGTTTTGTCAACGAGTTATTCTGACACAGAGAAAAGCAGGATGTGCAAATTAGCTTCATCATGACTTTACCTATACCTTCTCACTTATACTCAGTGATTGTAGCTATACATTCTTCCGATTTAACATCACCGATTGAAGAAGGAGAGATTAATTCAGATTGGAGATTAGGAGAAATCAATGTAGATTGGGTAGATTTCACAAGAGAAAAATCAATTGATCAATCTTCTTCATCTTCTTCCTCTTCGAAGATGTCAAAACATGATAATTTATCTAAACCTAAATCAACTGCAATTAATACAAATATTAGGAATGTTCCTGGATTTTCACCAAGAATTAATAAAAATTCAAAATCAAATGTAAATTCAGATTTAGATTCATTATCACTTCAACCTTTACTTGGACATTATCCATCAACACAACAAAGAGGTGAACCAAAACCATTAGATTCATCATTTGCATCTGGAATATCAGAATTAGGTAGAGGTGTAATTCATTTATTTAAACATCCTCCACCTTCATATTTAATTGCAAGTATTGATTCTCATCCAATTGGAGAAGGTTCAAAATCAAAATCAAAAATAATTACAAAAGATGAATTAGATTTAATAGGTGAAAAAGCTGAAGGTGAAGACGGAAGTTTAATTGCTATTTTAGCTGTTCCTGCTTGGATGAGACCTAGTGATTTTATTGAATTTATTGGAGGTTGGAGTAATTGTTTAGAAGGTGTAAGGATGATTAGGTGAGTCGTGGTTCAATCAGATTATCTTTCATCTTTCATGTAAGAAGTGTACAAGTGTCACGGAACTTTGATAATCCTTAACATGAGATCTGTACGTCGGGACAATCACATTGATGCTGATGCTGACACTGAATTATGGGGGAAAAGAGAAGCAACAACTCCCAATCGATCAATTGTTCTACTCAAATTTCGTGATCCACTTCAAGCATCAGATTTCTCTACCATTTTTACTGGTAAAGCATTTTCAACATTGGATCCTCGTGAAACATGTCATCCTATCAGAATACATCATTTGATCTTACATAAACTTGATAGATCCAATACAACTACTGCTATACCAGCCTTTCCACCTTCAGTATATTCTTCACGCGCAAGGGAATTGAATTCTTTACTAAAAGGAGTAGATCAAAAAGCAACATTCGAATTACCTTCTTGTCCTGTCTGTTTAGAAAGATTAGATTCCACAGTCACGGGATTAGTCACTTTACCTTGTGCTCATACTTTTGATTGTGATTGTTTGAGAAAATGGGGAGATTCTAGATGTCCTGTTTGTCGACTTTCACATCTTCTTTTATCTTCTGGATCATCTCAATCACCTGTGAATTCTAATAATAAAAGTAGAAGATCAGAAGGAGATATAACTAGATTAACTAAATGTTCAATGTGCGATTCGACAGAAAATAATTGGATATGCGTAGTATGTGGTACAG
The DNA here is from genome assembly GCF_000512605.2 of Kwoniella pini CBS 10737. Classification (NCBI taxonomy): domain Eukaryota; kingdom Fungi; phylum Basidiomycota; class Tremellomycetes; order Tremellales; family Cryptococcaceae; genus Kwoniella; species Kwoniella pini. The sequence continues at coordinate 1,349,047 of NC_091723.1, read as the reverse complement.
TTGGTTGTGGAAGGTATGAACCTTCCAAAGGACATGCAAGGAGACATTGGGAAGAAAGTGGACATGTTTTAGCTATGGAATTGGAAACTCAACGAGTGTGGGATTATAAAGGAGATAAGTGAGTTAAATCATAATGTAGTTCAGAAAGAAACCATTGAGTTGTCATCTAAATAGCAAGCTGATGTGTGATTCTGTTCAGCTATGTACATCGTTTAATCCAATCTCGGTCTGATGGAAAACTTGTTGAACTCCCTTCAGCTTCATCATTAGTTACAACTTCATCAATTTCTCGTCCACTTCCATTTGGTGGTGGTGATGGTGGTGATGGTGGTAATAACACAAATTCTAATCAAATATCTGAAAGATGTAATCAACATAATATGAATGATAATGCAGGACCTTCTTCAGGTGATGTTGAAAAAATGTCAACAATTGAAAGTATTACATTAGAATATTCTTATTTACTTTCAAGTCAATTAGAATCAATGAGACATCATTATGAACAAGAACAAAAATCTTTATTAATGAAATTAGAAAAATTAGAATTATCTAATAGTATTCATGAAAGTAAATTAAAAGAATTGGGAGAATTGGAAAAAGAAAAAGAACAAGAACAAGAAAATTTAGAAGAATTTCAAAAAAAAAACAATTTAAAATTTATTGAAATTTTAAATTTAAATAAAAATTTTAAAAAAGATTTAGAAATTGAAAAATTATTATCAAATGGATTAAGTGAAAATAATAAAATTTTAGAAATTAAATTAAATGAATATAAAAATAAATTAAAAGAAAAAGAAATTGAATTGGAAAATTTAAAAGAAATTAATAAAGATTTAATGTTTTCAATTGAATCTTCATTCAAATTGAAAGAATTAGGTGAAAATTCAGGACAAGGAGGTGATTTAATTATTTTACCTAGTAATACTAGTATTGATAAACAAATTAAAAATGGAAAGAAGAAAAGTAAACGATAATGAAATTAAATTTCAAATTGTAAATTGTAATTTCAATGGGCGTTTCTTTCAAATTGTATCATATGATTTAATCATATCCTACATTTGTATTTCAAATAGAATTCATCTTGTACACTTGTAATAAAGTCCATTCATCTAAAAATATACAACATGTATCATATAAATTACCTATAAAAATCCAAAAATTGTTTGATATTCAAATACCTTCTCTACCTTACGGCTAAAGCTGATCTACCAGAAGCTCCTCCTGCTCTTTTACCTTTTCCACCAGCTGTAGTGATTTCTTGTGAATTCTCTTTATCTTCCGAAGAAGAATACAAAGAATTACTCGACCTTCTTTCAGTTCGCTACATATTCCAAAATTGAATCAGTCTGCGCCCCTCTTGTAATGACCAATGATGGTAAAGGATACATTTAACTCACCTCAACAATACTCGTTCCATCTCTAAATCTAGCTCGGAACAATACATTGGCATTGGTGAATAATCCTTCTTTTAATGAAACAACTATGAATTGTGATCCTTTGAATCTATTCCTGAATAATTGACCAATATGTTGAGTATGTTGTAAATCCAATGCAGCATCAATTTCATCCAAAATATACATTGGTGCAGGTTTGAATTGAAGCAGAGACATAATCAGTGATAAGGCGATTAATGATCTATGATAGCGATATTTTTGTTTAGCAAGAAGCTCTGAGATAGGAAATCTGTATACTATCTGAGACATTACTTACCGTTGACCACCACTCAGTTCAGTCAGACTGGCTTTCCAGACACTACCCAATCTCACTTTAACTTCGAGACCTTCTGTAAGATCTTGTCCTTCTGGAGGTTGTAATTTGGCGAAATTTCCAGGCAACAATTCGGCAAATATCAATCCAAAGTCGCTGTTTGTTCCATCTCCGCAGTCAGTACGATACCTAGATTTGCTGCATATCCAAGTCATGGTCAACTCACCCGTTAACCTTCTCCCACGTCTTCGTCAACGCATCCCTCTTATACCTATCAAGCTCAATTATGGTATCTTCAATCATCGATTTATCCTTCAGTACAGTAGCCATCATCTTCTTCAAAGCTTGTTCTTTCTTCTCAACTCTGCGATTCGTCTTTCGTCAGCGCATGTTTCGCAGCGTCGAAGCCTATACACTCACCCTTCAATCATGTTCATTACTTTGGTATTGATTTTTCTTCCTAGGCCTTTTTGAGCCGTTTCAAGCTCTCTACATTGATCTCTCGCTTGGTTCAAATTGACACCATGGAAATCATACGGTGTACCGGATTTACCAAAGAATCTTTAGACCTTTGTCAGCTCCTACTGAACTGCTCATGCAAGAGATCACTTACTGGTGTTCTTCGGTGATCCATGTAAATTGCCTTTCAAGATTCTCTTTATGTCCTTCAGCTGTATTCTGCTCTTTCGCTACTAAACCAATATCGTGATCAAGCTTCTTCAACCTCAACTCGGCATCAACGATTTCTTGCTTCTTAGCTTTGAGATCATGTTCTAGGTCACTTAATTCGTTATCAAATGCGACAAGTACCGCTCTTTCAGCTTTCAGCTTGGCTTCAGCAGCCTTGTAGTCAGCCTGTCACCCGTTCGTTGGGTCAGCAAGCCGATTCAGTGCTTTCGATCTTTACTCACTTGCTGGGCTTTGTAGGTCGCTTTCAGTTCTGCGTGCTCTGACTTTGTCTTCTCCTGGGCAGATAACGCCTCGTCAATCTCGGCTTTAGCAGTTTCTAGATCACTCTCCAGTTGTTCTGCCGTTTGATGTTAGCTGAGCTGTCCGTCGCGGTCTGGTCATTATACACTCACGAAGTTCTAACTCAGCAGTCTGGACTTCTTTCTGTCTAGTTTTGACTTGAGTCGTTCTCTTACCCAATTCTTTTTTCTTATTTGCTATGTCCGCCTGTCGTCGATACATTGTCAGCTGTTTCCTTTTCTCGAGACCGAAACAGCTCACCTTGATCTCTTTCAATTTTGAATCCTTGTTATTCTTGAAGTCATCCATTTCCTTTTCAAGCCTCTTTACATCCGCACTGGCTTGCTTCTGCTTCTCCTTAGCTTGAGTCACCACTTCTTTCAGCTCCGCCACAACCTTCTTGGCATGTTCCACTTCGGAGATGATCTATGACCGTCCTATGATGAGCAGAATTCAATCAGACTAGCAGGAAAAGCCTACCTTGGTAGCATTACTGCCATTAACCTGCTCTTCCAGTAATCTAACTTCGTGCTCTTTCAAGTCCAATTCCCTTTTGTCTTTCTTGTACTGATCAATGACTTTCTTGGCTCCGTTCAGTTGCCTCGAGACTTCATCCAAAGCCTTCTTGTGTTCATTGATCTCCCTCTCAATAGATCTCAGTTCCTGCACTTTGATCAAGATGCCCTGAGAAGACGGAGCCGAACCTCCAGAAAGGGTACCAGATGGATCGTAAACATCTCCCTCGAGCGTCACAGACTTGACTCCGATATTCTTGTTGAAAGTTACAGCTTGTGCGGATTGTTTATCTGAGCAGATGAATGTATCTCCAAAAACGTATGCCATAGCTGCTGATACGTCGTCTGAGTATCCGACAAGGTCGAGCGCAAGGTTGGCTTTTCCAGGTGCGACTTGCTTGGCGGCGGCCAATTTCTGCATGACACCAGATCAGCTAAAAACCACCAGAATGATCAAAAACGCAGCTAACGCACCTCAGCCGACATCTTAAAGGCATTGATCTTATTCAACGGAATGATGGTGACTCGTTTCCTCAATTTACCATTTTGCAGCAATTGCGATCCGACCTTTTCATCTTGTACCACGACATTATACAATTTTCCTCCTGCACAAATCTCTAAAGCAGTGGAAGATTTGAAATTGCTTTCGTTAAGATCGATGAGGGTAGCTACTAAACCTTTGACTTTAGATCGATCGAAATTTGGTTCAGGATCTGAATAGCCAAAATCGATTGCAGCAAGTCGCGATTTTAGTGTGTCTCGTCGCTTTGCATATCGAAAGAAAATCAGCTCAGGATTCGCATTTTTGGTAAGTTATGATGCGCCTTACCTCCACGAGTTCCGTGATCTTTGATTGATGTTCAGCTTGAAGTTCCAACAATTCCCGCTCTTTCCCTTCATCCCAATCGGCATTTTCCACTTGTTTCCTCAACTTTTCCGCCAAGGCTTTCTTAGCGGCAAGCTCTTTGATAAGTCCTTCGCCTTCTTTTTCAGCTTTCTTAGCTCTAGGCTCTTTCTCCTTGATCTCCTTTTCAGCTAATCCCATTTTCACCTTGGCTTGTTCCGCTTCCGTGCCAGCTGCTGCCAATTTAGCTTTTGCTTCAGCCAGTTGACCCATATATCCACCTGCGTTCTCGTCATCTTCTTTGTTCGACGATAGACCTGTGATGAGCGACTGCAGGAGTTCCTCCAATTTATTCAATTCTGTCTGACCTCCATCATAAGCGGCTTTGAGCTCTGCGAATGCCGAGGCATCTTCGGATGTTTGTGCTCGACGGTCTTCTAGTGTTTTCTCGGTCTGCGGTCCTACGCTTAGCATTATCATTCAATATACGGACAAATAAGTCTTACCTCTTGGACGGTCTTTTTGGCTCCTTCCAATCTATTCACATCGTCTTTGAGTGTTCCTTCTAAAATTTCAATCTGTGTTTTCACTTTCACCAATTCCCGATCGAGATTATTGACTGCGTCTGTAAGAGCAGAGACCTTTCCTCCTTTTGCCATCTCCTGTGAACCGATGCATCAATTGTTTGTTCCAAGACCACCAACGCTGAATACAAATGACTGACCTTTTCCCGCTTCTTCCGTATCTCATCCAAGTCCTTCTCCATACCTTCGCATGCTCTTCCACCACGCTCGACATCCTCTTTAGCACCTTGTATGTCTCTTTTCTTCGATTTAAGGTTTTCGGCAGCTTTCTGAGCTTTCTCGACGGATAAAGTCCATTCATATGCTTTGACCAAACGTGTAAGTCGTTCTAATTCCGAAGTAGCCTTTTGATACTCCAAGTATGATCGTTTCTCTGCACGTAATTTTTCTAACTTAGGTTCTATTTCTTCTCGTAGCAGCTAAGGCATGCGGAAACTTCAGATGAGAACAGGAGGCGCCAATAAAATAAAATAAACGAAACTCACACTTTCAATCTCTTCAACCTTTTTATCTTTCTTCGCCATAGTCTTCACAGCTTTATCTTTCCTCTCTTCAAACATTCTAGTTCCAGCAGCTTCTTCAACCATACCCAATATTTCTGCGGGTTTCATATTCAACACTTTTGTAATTTTACCTTGCATAATCAAGAAATTAGGGTTATTGATATTTAATTGAACGGATTGGAAAAGGTTTTGAAGGGCTTGAAGTGTAGATTTATGACCATTCAATAGATATTTCGATACGTTACCAACCGCTATCTATGTGGTTTGGGCAATGTCAGCGTAAAATCCTTCACCATAAGCTGCTTCTATCATCCGGAATAAACTTACTTGTCTAGTAACCGTTATCTGAGGTGTATTTTCGAAACCTAATGGAGATTTCGTTCGATCCTGATTATTGAATACTATCGTCACACTAGCCTTTGTCACACCTGCTTGACCTCTAACACAATGGTGTTATTCTCAGCTTTGGCTAAGTAACGAAGTTACTTGTTTCATAACTTACCGCTTATATATCAAATCCATTAGATTATTTGCTCTCACCTATAAATACCTATATTAGCTACTTTATCGCCTGGGGCAGAGGTAGGTTGTAACGAATTGATTGTAGCTTACAGATTGCATATTAGTTATTCCTAATACGAAACAAATCGCATCTAGTATATTTGATTTACCAGAACCATTTAATCCAGTTATAGCATTAAAAGATTCGTCAAAACCTAATTTATGAATATTAGCTTTATTTTAATACGAATAAGAATACTTTAGGTTAGATTTACCAGATATAGTGGTTCTGACGGGATATGACTTGAAGCCTATAATTGTTTAAAGCAATTTCTGTCAATCTTCAAAAATTCGTATTGAATTGAAGAAAACCGAAATTTACCATCAAGAATGAGTTCCTCTATCCTCATTTTGAGGAGAAATCAATGAGTTTTGTATTATCAACTTTTGTCCCTGTTCGATTTGGTCAAGTATCTTCCAGTATTCTTCAGTTACCTTGTCAGTATTTCCTATTTAATGTATGTTATTCTTTGAGCCAAATTATGATTAAAAATGTTGTTGATATGAGGAAGAATAAGAAAGAGAAAGACGCGTGATTGATAGATTCATTATTTTGGTTTGTTTACTTACGCGATCGAGTAATCTTAAGTGGGTATCCTATTCAAAGTATAATAACAATGATTTGTTTGGTTCCATATATGATGCATGCAAAACATGAGATAATCATTACATTCATTAACATGAATTGAGAATTGTTAATTACAACTTCACGAATGACCAAGGGCAATTTACAACTTGAGATATATCTCATATCACCTACTCTTATCTATTTCCTTTTGCTTATCTCTATGCTTGACAACTAGCAGGAGGGGTCATGAGTGAATTTTCCTTATACGAGATAATATATTCGTCCAATGGAAGAAGGTCATCTTGTTCAATACAATGTTGAACCCAATCTACAGATATCGCTATTCTTCCAGGTTGATTACTCAAGTGTTTCAAAATCTCTAGACCTTTCGGATCATCTTGTATTGAATACCCAGAAGAAGGGAAGGTGAAAATACTAGCGTATGAGGGAGATACAATGAATCCTCCTCTATCCTGCGCAATCGGAAATCTTTTGACCTTAGCTGAATGGACTTAATTAAGCAGATATGAAGCTCTGATGACTTACTGATATTGCAATCTCGGTGAATACTTTGTTACTACCTGAACCATGTACGAAAAAAGTCAAAGGTATTATTCCTCTTTCAAAAACCTTCGATCTTGTGGGGTTAGATACTGATGATGTATTGAAACTTCGAGTATGGATCGGAGAAGTAGTACTAGTTGTGCCATCTTTGTCAAGCCGGTACTGCGACGGATTCTGGTTCAGCACTTGAATGATCGACAAGTCATCAGCTTGTAGATTGTTCTTGTTTGAGCTCCTCTGCGGAGCCTTCGCTTCTGCCAGATCTGACTGGAATAGGTGGGTCACAGGTGTTTTTGGTATTTCATCTTGACTCTTACTCCGCGAAAACCCTGTATTATAAGTTAAACGATTGACTATAGACGAACTGGATGGTAGAGTTCAGCAAAACAAACGGAGAGCTGGATTCTTCTCCGTGCTCACTCTTCGTCCTCCTTTTCCCTTTTGACTTCGACTTCTATCTCAAGGTCCACATAGCTAGTCTCCGCATGATGATCTTCAATGAGGAGCTCACTTGTCTGTGGCGACAGTGTTGCAAGCTTATCCAGAGCATCATTGGTTTCATTCCCGCTGACTTTTGCCGGATCGTCATGATTCTCTTCAATTGCCGTATTATCGGTCTGAGTGATTTTCGACTTGTTCAAAGAGTCTTGGGGTACAACCTCGGGCTGATTGACTAGAGAATTTTGATTTTATGTTGGTGGAGACGATGAAGGTGTATCTGGTCTTTCATCGAAATTGGAAATGTTATCAGAAGATTTGTGTTTTGCTAATTTCGGATCATGGGTACCTCTTACCCATTGCTCTTGAGATTAGCATATTGTGAATATGAAGATAGAATACATGTTTTCAATAATGTCTCTAAAGGTTTTTTTTGTAAACTTACTTGATTTCCCATCCATCATAATCTCCCGAAATATCAAAGAGTTTATTATATTTTATACATTGATTTAACCATTCTTCCCTGATAACATGTTTTCTATTATATTTTGACCAGTAATCATTTGAACCAGGTCCAACGAGTTTACTAAAGTGACGAATAAGATCCATTTGAGTCCAATCCCACATTCCAGGTTTCTCTGAATTCAGATTATTCCTATTTTCAATATACCAAATTTGATTTTTCATTTTTGATGATGGAATAAAGGTTATGATGTGAGTGACATATGATTCATATGGTCTAGCATATAGACTACCTCCATTAAACTTGATGAGGCAAAAAAAAAATGACATCGACATGTCAGTTTTAGCTTAAATAAGATTCGAAGTACTATAGATCTTCTTACCCTAATTAAATCTCTAAGATGTAATAAAGTTTTAGAATCATAATTTGACCTATCAATATAAAATGTTAATCCTTTGAAAATGTTACTATGTTTAATGGGTGATGTTTGAGGAATTGTAGGTGGTGATCTTGATTTATTTGTACGATATTTTCTTGACGAAGGTGATAATTTGTCTGAACGATATCTTCTTGATGTAGGTGATGATCTATTATATTCAGTAAAAGGTGAAGGAGATTTTTTTCTATGAGAATATTCACTTGAAGGAGGTGAATAAGTCCTTTCATCCCTATCACGTTTTGGTTGATTTCTTGGTCGATAGGAATCACAACGTTGATAAGACATAATGTAAACGATCAATCAAGAATAAGGATAATGCAATTGGAAAAAGAAATTGGTTAGATTGGGAAAAAAGGAATAGAATGAGGAAACAGCAGATTACATAGTTAGTATGGTTTTATATCAAAAGTGAATATCGCATGAAGAATTGATTGATTCGCACAGACATCATACCCCAATCAATCAATCAATCAATCAATTTAGCATCAATCAACCAACGTAAATTGAAATTATTCAGAAAACATTCTCCTCCCGATATTCTACTTCATCATTCTCCTCTTGTACACCTCGATATTCAAGATGATCGTATAAACGCAATATTGTGATCATTTCTTATTATATTTGAAACGCTACAAGTGTGATTACAGTATCTGTGCTGTAACGATTTTGAACCCTGAAGCTTTTGATATTTCTGAATTTCTGAAACCGTCCCCTAGATATCGGTTTTCATTATTCGTGTCCTTTTCGAAAATGTGCAAGTAATATGGACTCGACGATAAATATTATAACTCAAAGATGAAGAAATATTTGATTTATCATGCTTGCCAGCTATTACAGTCAAATACAATATTTACACATTGTAACAATAAATGCATATGTTAAATTGTTAAATAGATATTTATCCTTAACTTTCATTTCCATCTTTTCTTTTCTTTTCATTTAGATTTTCATTCATTCATCATCCCATAAACTTCCATAACTTTTTCTAACTCCCCATTCTCTTTTTTCTTTTAGGATTGAGAATTCTACTCAAAATTAGATAATACAAATTTCAGAAAAGACGTGAATGTAATAATGACAACTTATGAAGAGAATTTTCTTTCAACTAAAGAAACAAAGAACAAGATAAATTCAAATAAAATGTTGAAACACCAAATAACGTTATAATTTTTTCAAATGTTCAAATAGCTTCATGAATCGAAATTTGAGTATCATTATTTTGTCCATTCGATTTTTCATCTAAAAATCCTTGAGAATTTGTTATATCATATTGAATCTGAGGTAATATCATTCGCACTTGATCTTGTTGTTGATTATATCTTCGTTCGATCATTCCCTTAGTTATGTCGTTTTGTTCTTCTGTATATCCGTTATGATGAGTCGTAAGTATAGAATTTTGTTCAGGAATGATATTTTGATAATCTACATCCATACTTGTATTTCCTTCTCCATCATCATTGTGCTCTTCGCCGCCATCACCTTCTTGGTCTGCTTTTGCTTTCTTAGCTTTTGCTTTACGACCAGGTCTTCCTTCATCCGGTACACCAGGTTGAACAGTCCACCAACCACCTTTACCACCTGAATCGTCTGGAATGCCATCGGGTTTATTCACACGTACAAACATTTTTCTATACAAAGTCAAACTAATCAGCATGGCTGACTAGTCCAAAGAGAGAGTAACGACAAAAAATACTTACTTTAGCGATAAGTTATGCCTTATACTATTCTGCCATCCAGCCGTCTTCTTCTCATCTAACGTCTTGAAGAAAGGGAATCTATCAGCTATCGAACTGTAAATTTGTGATAGTTGAAGTCGGCAATCTGGAGCGTTCTCAATGGCGTGTCGAATCATTTCGTGATATGGGTAAGGTGGTTTACAATCGTATCCTGGAGCATCACCTTCAGTTGGCAATTCATTGACCTTTCGCCCACTTCCATTTGTCGTTGTTGAAGGGCCAGCCAAAGTAGAAGAAGGAATGATAGAAGAGACAATTGAAGATTGGGAGGTAGATGATGAAGTGGGAGCTCTACCTTTTAGAGGGATCGAATTGGAAATCGCATCTTCTTCTCTGTAATCTTCTTGCTCGTTGTGAGTAGTGTCATTCAAAGGTACGACGTAATCGTTTTCTTGTATAGTCGAAGGCAAAAAACCGTTGAACCTGCCTGAGATTGGAGGTGACAATGTACCTCTAGATAGCCTGTTCTTTCTGTATGAAGAAGATGGCCCACCCATAAGTTCTCTTGCAGATCCAATACCACCAATAGTCCTTCGCCTTTTGTGCCCGTGACTTGTTTTCTGATTGAGATTGAGTACAGATGTTATGGGTGACCCTTCCACAGCTTCGGCAGCGGCTAATAGCCCATGTAATTTATCTGAAGTTGAAGCTCTGCGTCGATGACCTAGTTCGAAGTCAGGGGATTGACTAGCATGTCTCTTTCGATGATTTCGATTCATAAAGTCTTTGTTGAGCTGATCAACAGCTTCATCAAGTTGATATTCGGAATTCATGCCATCATCGTCCGGCAAGGATTTAGCTTTTAACGTAGGTGTTTTGTCTGCTAGGGTAGCTATCTCGGCGAATTCTTCAAGAACAGAACGAGCTGGAGTGTCAGGCAGATGTCGTTTCGAGCTCGATATGGGTGAGACCAATGTACTTTGAGTAGGCGAACGAGAAGTCTGCTTGGTACCATTGAGTTCTGTGTTTATCGTCGAAGAGATCTTTCGAGTGACAGGACCACTGGAGGACCGAATAGGTGGTTTAGCAGAATCCTCGACGTCATCCTCATCTGTTATATCTTTACCATGCCATACGAGACCGCGGATGTTTGGTGGTTCTGAAGAGGTTCCAGTCGGGTAATCCCACTGTGAATGAGGGAAAGCAGCTAGTACAGCTTTCGAGATTTCTTCTACTTCCGGTGCTCGAGGGAAGCGTTCGAGAAGTAAGTGTCGGATACCGTTGAGAGGCATACAAGGTGTTAAAACAGTATGCGGCGGAGGGAGATGATGGAAGTTTGTACGTAGCCTATCAGGAGAGCATTGTGTCAGCAACGGATAGATAGCAGCCGAGTTGAAGAACTCAGCAGTGGAGAGAAAGCAGGAGGATTCATAGTCAGAACTAGTTAGAAAAGGGCTGATCATGAATCCACTCACCAAGAGATTAAATCAATACTCGCACCATTCCTCAAGACCATCTTAGCCTGGAAAGCCGGTGCTAATGGACTACTGCCTTCTTTTTTGGGTGTATCAACTACTAACTTGTTTTCATCTCTTTTGATTTCGTTATCTTCCACAGCAACATCATCATCGTCATCATCATCGAATAATTTCCTTTCGATTTTAGTTCTATCACTTGCTAAACCTCTTTCGGATCTACCATATTCACCTGGACGATAAGGTGAAAATGGAGTATAATTTTGATTATGATATCTTGATGAAGGATGATTTGGGTCAAAAGAAGGTGGAAATCTTAATGTACCTATTGTATTACCTCCATTTATTCCTACTCCGGCTGAAGTTGATATTGATATTGTCGATGCAGTAGAAGGTGACATTGAAAGTGGTGTAGGATATAATTTATTTATTGTATGAGGATTAGAAGATTTACGAGGAGATGATCGGGTTGGTGAGGCCTATTATCATTAAAAGTTTCTCTCATTAGCAAGACTAATAAATTGAACATGGATTTCAAGACTCACTATACCTACACCACTGAAATGTTTTTGATTACCTACAGCCATATTAAACACCTTTCGGTGTGTATTTCTGATTGTACAAGTTTATGATGAGATCAATCAATTCAAGATGACAGCAATTTCTTCGTAGTTTTCGTTGCCTTTGATTAATTTGATTCAATGAATATCTGTAGAAAGAAAACGACGTAAAGAATAATTAGCTAATTACAAATAGAGGAAACATTGTAAACAAAGAACAGTAACACGAAGGTGAATGAAATCAATCGTCAAATTGTGAAGAAGATGATAATATTGAATCTCAAGGGACGAAAAGGTAAATGGGATGAACCTAGTATGAAGTATCAAGAAGGGGCTTTTGTTTTCCTCTTCAATGTCTCATTTGAACCTAAACTAACCTCCACTATTTATCAATTCGTCCAATGAAAATGGTACTCACCTGTATTATCCAGCAAAGTTACTAAAAAGTCAAGTCAAGTGTCGCAAGATGTAAGCAAATGGCCTGAATGAAGAGTAGATATTAGCTTGTATAAAAGGTTTTTCAATGATTATAGTCGGGAAAAAGGTTTTTAACATACAATGTGAATCTTAATTTGTACACAAAGAAAGGGAGTTGGAGGATGATAGAATTCGTTCCGTTGAGATCGTCAAAAAATATGATAGAAGGTTAAATTAGACTATCTAAGTCTGTTTTATTCAAATCAAAGTTGGAATGAGCTTGAAATATGAATGATTATAAAGTCACTAATGATATGTAATATGATTTAATGCAATAACAAATCGATCAAGTACAGAGTGATGACTGGTTGGACAGTACTAAGTAGTAGTAGTAATAGTAGTTGTCTGGAATTGGAATTGTATCTCAGGGTAAACTTTACAAAATAACAAAAACAAATAGCAAAAACATGTAAATAATAATAATAATCTGACGTAGCATATAATAATCTGCGTACTCCACTCTTAACCTTGTCTATTTCATTCTTGTACGTATGCATAAGATCATTTGAGAAGATTCTTCATGCTATCATATGCAACAAGTTGTACGTACATACAATGCATAATGCTTTCTATGAGACATGCTACATAATACAACAAGAATAACAAGTTGACCCAAAAATAAAAAGCCACGAGATGTTCGATCGATTGATACGGTGTCATCTTTATCACCATTACCACGTTGTTGGGTTTTTCATGTCAACAAATTCCATAAACGACGTCATTAATACAATAAAAGGGGGATCAAGTAGGTTTTTCGTAGTCTTTTGAAAAATCTATACCCTGCAGAATGATAGATATGTCAGCATGCATAAGGTTATGAATATTAACCGCAAAAAGTTTGAAGGTAACAGATTTGTCTGTATGTCCAGTGAATGAGAAGTTACTCACTTGCTCCTTCATGTGTGTGTTTGTGATTTTCAAAGCTCTGGTGGTCTTCTTTTTCTTTTTGACAGGGCCCACAGGTATGACCTTGGATGGAGCAGGAATGGATGAGCTTGCGGTAAGCTCATCTGTGCAACACAACCAATCGCAAGTTAACAGACCGTCGTTCCTCTGTTTCGCATAATAACATGTTGAACTCACGTTCTGCTAGAAGTTTCGTCACATCATCCGTCTCTGCCATCGGAACATCTGCCCATGAGAAAACGAATTCTAAGTATATTCCAAAACAAGCCCATCAGCGTTTGCTTCAGCGTACATCTCTTTTGAGACGCTGAGCGAACGAAGTGGAAAGGTCTACACCGTGTAGATGTAGATGTATGCAGCAGAGCAATTTTTGCGATCACTAACCATCGTCAACTCTACTACCCGCCAACCCTTTCTCCCGCTCATGATCCCAGAAAACAGTCTTCCATCTCGAATTACCCCCTTCTAATATTCCAACCCCATTTAAATTCTTTCTACCTAAACGTGGAAGTGGTATATCCTTGAATGGTCCCGTCAAACCTCTCATTATCAATATTTCACCTTTACTTTCTAATTCTCCTAAAGGAGCAACACCATTTGGCATAGCTTCTCGTAAGTTTTTGACTGGAATACCTGATGTAGGTGTTGAATGAACTCGTATATGAGATCGTATTTCTGATATGCTATTCAGAGTGAGGTCGGGCTGAGAATTTTATATCTATCATTAAGCCTTCTTCCATAGAAGAATCTTAAGGAATGATACTGGACTTTATGATGTTGTAATTGGACTTACAATATACATGAACACATCGTTTACTTCCTTATACTCTACTTTATCCATACTCTTCAACAGTTCAAGAGCTTCAGCAGCGTCTAGACCAGGAGAGGTCTCTTGTACTCGAAAGTATGCATCATGACCTGACAGAGTTGACGCTCGCTAAAAAGTTATTTGATAATCACTTACATCAGTAAGGCTTCTAAATTAATTCGTTGGGGTGCGGTGGGAAGAGAGTGGTTCATAAGAATATAGGTACTCAGGCGATCCTCAGGAGGGGCAATTTTGAGGGGGGCGACGAAATATTCACCTTCAATTGATGGAATAGATCCAACGCAGCAGTCCTGACATCTTTGTACATTCCATGACTTGCAGAATAGATTGGTCGTCCATCCGCTCCAAGAGGTACATCTGACAAGTGAGAACCAGGTTAGTCTGGTTATAACATACTCGCAAATCTCTATAGCTTTGTGAGAGCCGTGCCCAGAATATAGAACCTACTTGGCTTTGACCTTTTACTCTCTCCTTCTCCATTCTCCTGCTTCACACCTGGTGTGCTCGATGATCTACCATTAGGTTGAGGAGAGGTAGATGCCCATGAAGGTGTTTTACGTTTACCAGGTTGCATAATCTGTACACCAGAATTTCGTCCGGTGGTTAATGGTAGCTCTGAAACGCTCGACAAGCAGCCTAAGCACACTGTAAAACTCTTCAAAGGTAAGAAAGAGACAAGGTATAGTCAGATAAGGAGGTATAATAGGTTATGAATGGATGGATTGCGGTAAGGACTAATTCAAGGTTAAAGGCGGAAGCAAAACTCAACGAGTTCCATGTGGTTTGTACGTAATAATATAGATATAAGATAATATATTACTTGAGTAACGAGAAATCGTGACTGACCTTTTAATGAAATGATATGTAGAAAGTTATTCAGGCTTATTACATTCAAACGTTGTCAGCTTTAGGTAATTATCTTGATTATATTGGCATAGAATTTGTACATATTGTGAATTTTGTATCTTGTCTTGACCTAGAGTGAAGCGAAGATGTTACGAAATAGAATTGGACCACCTTCAACTTCGGCAAAACCTCCTCCTCCTCAAATACCTGTTCCCTCATCTTCATCTTCTTTTCGTTTGGCGAATCGAATAAGTAGAGAAGAAGATAGATATCAATCAACTCCTCATGCAGGGCCTTCACATATACCCACAGATCAACTGAGACCTAGATCACCACCTTTGGCTCCTTCATCTACTAGAAGAAGATCTCGTTCGCCTAGAAAACGAATAAGGGAAGATGAAGATAGATCCAATTTTAAAGAAAGACCTAGAAGATCGTCTCCTCAAAATAATGGTAGATTTGATCAACCATATTATCATGACCTTCCACATCAAGCTAGAAGTGCATCTGGATCACGATGGCAATCAAATGGGGAGTCCTCGTACTCAAATGCTGGTAGATCAATTCAAAATTCAAGTGACAGCATCAGGAAGACAAGTACAGGAACAAGATTCTTCAATAACTTGTCTTTCTGTATACATTCTTCAGGAGGAGAAGGTGATTGGAGGAGGAAAGATGAGATTGATCGTTTAAGGGAAATGATAAGAGTGAGCTTCAGAGCACAAAATTTGTCGTTTGAATCAAATGCTCAAGCTGACGAATTTTATTAGTATCATGCAGGGACTGTTTCTAGATCGCCTTCATCTAAGGAAGTTTCACATATAATTTTACCTCTTAATTCAGGTTATCCAAGAGATGTAGTTTTACAAGTTGATACCTCGGGACCAGATTTAATCTAGAACATCAACAAGATTGGATGGATAATGATATCATTCGTTATTTCGCTCAAAATGTAGGTTTTGTACCTGAAGAAGAAGCTTTGAATGCAAATAAGAAAAAAATCGTACTTAGACAAGAATGGTTAGATGAATGTATAAGACAAAATAGGATAGTAGGTTTGTCAGATCATTATGCGGGATGGGAAATTAAGTAAGTGATGGATGTGTTTTATCCTTGTCTGATTGTGACTTTTGTTGATGATAAAAGGAATAATAGGGGAACTCATGATCCTCAATTTGTTAATATTACACCATTTGGCGAACCGCATCTTTCGTTCGATGAATTTCAAGCTGACACAGCGACAAGGCAGTTATCTGCTCATCAAGCCGAAATGTCGCCTCTTAAAAGTCAGGGCTTCGGTCTGAAGGCTGAATCGCAAGACGTGCCTCCTATAATGTCAGATCGATCTGGAGAAACATCATTGAATTACCCGTTCGTCCGTAGAGACGACCGATATCCGGAAATTCAAGACGAGCAAAATTCAAATCAGCAAAGACCGACAGAAGTACAAGAAGAAGAAGAGGAAGATTCGAAACCCCATATAGTAGAAGTGTCTCGTCCAGAAACGCCGGAACTTCCCTCAACAGATCCACTGCCTATCCCTCCATTATCAAGTCGTATCTCATCTCAATTTGTTGATCCTATACGAGCTATATCACCCGACTCTCAAATCGAAAGTCCCGAACTGACTTCGCGAGGATCAATCCCTAACAAGAAGTCTAGATTATCTTCTGTCGATACACCGTCCGTTTCATCTCAATCCATTACCACTGACTTATTAGGAAGGTCAAAAGGTGTTTTCGGCAGTGGAGTTTTACCATTAGGTTTTCATGTAATAGGTAATTCAAGAGAAAGAAGGTCACTTGAAATGTTAATTACGGTAAGTTTCAATTATCTGATGAAGTGCCTTTCCAATCCAATCATGCCCAGATTGAATGCTAATTTGGTATTTGGCTTATGTATATAGCATACTGGAGGAGGTTATATAATTCCTAAATCCCAAGCGACCATATATGTGTTTCCAATTCCACTTGGAGAAATTCCTACAAATCCAGATCATTTAGAAATTATTGATTATATTTCATCAAATCCTACTCAAGCTGTTGTGACTGAAGATTGGATATACGATTGTATATATGCTAAAAGGCTATTATCACTTGACGAATATAGAATAAATAAATCGAATACTTGTGAAACCTAATTAATAAGTGTTAAAAGTAGAATTAGGCAATGAGTGGTTAGGAAAATATCATTATTGTAATCAATTTTATGTACGCATCTTGCTTGGTGCTGAGATATTTGAGGCATGAATAATCTCAATTGCGAATTTTGAAATACTGTCCAATGAATTAAGGTATGGAATTGAGAATTCAGTGATCGATGTTATTCGATTTAGCGTATTATCATTACATCTCAGAGCAAAATTCCTGGTCCGCAAGAACGGCAAGTCAATCAGTTGAGAGGAAATCATGAATTTCATTCAAAACGCAAGTGGAAATACGAATTTCAATTGCACGAGTATTAATGAAATAATGCAGTAAAATGGCTAAAAATCATACATAACCAAATGATTTGTGTGTCATTCACCATTTATATGATATAACGCCTCCTAATAATATATATTTAATAGAGTATAAATCTCCCCTTTTTTTTTTCTCTGACCTTTCTTTCTATTTAAAAAAATAGGATTAATCATTTATTTAATTATTTAATTTCTTTCTTCAATAATTTGACCAGTTCTAGAAGCATGAGATCTTTGTACATCTGTAATATAATTTTTCATTCTCCAAGGTTGAATTCCTTTTTCATACATTTCATCTAATTCTGCTGGATTTCTAGAAGCAACTTCAGGTAATAAAAAAATTGTTAAAATCCAAACTAAAGTACCAAATCCTAAAAAAATAAAAGCTGTATTATATGTATTATTTCCTAATCTTTTACCTCCATCCACTATTTAAATATGTATATTATATTTATCAGTTTATATTTTTCATTTCTTTTACGAATTTAAATTCTCCAATATTAGATAGAGAACCAAAAAGAAAAATTAAACTTACAAAGCATAATTGGTACTGAAGTATTAAAAGTTAATCCAAAAATAATTGCAATACCTGAACCAAGACCTGAAGTTCTTGCTCGTAATTTTTGACTTGCAACTTCTCCAGCAAAAGACCAACCGAAAGCTCCAACTATTCAAATTCAAAATTAATATCAGTTTTTTTTTGAATAAATTTACAAAGAGATGAATTTGAAAGAAACTTACGACCAACAGATCCAGCTGACCAAAAACAAGCAGCAGTTATAAGTAAATCTTTTGTAATTTTTGTATGTTTAACATGACCTAAAATACCAATTACAAGAAGCATAGAACAACATAAAGCACCAAGATAGATTACAATATTTCTTCTACCAAATCTATCAGTTGTTAAAGCGAAAATTATAACGAAAAAAATTTTAATACCAAATAAAATTGAAGTAATTTCAAAAGCATTTGTAAAACCTGCTTCTTTAAAAAATAAAGAAGCGTATACAGATAAAAAAGCTAAACCTGTAAGTTGTTGACATGATGCAGGTAATGAAGCTGCTAAAGTTCTTTTAAAATTTGTTCCTTTAAAACATTCAATATAAGATCTTAAAATTCCTTTCCAATTATGTTCTTCAAGACCTAAAGCTGCTAAACGTTCTTGTTCTTCAACTATAATATTTTTAATTACTTCATATTCACTTTCTACGTTGTATCCCTTGACATTACCATTAACTCGTTTGAGAACTGCGATACCATGTTCATGAAGACCTCTAGCGGCGAAGTAGGCTATATAACACATAGGTAAATAAAAGATCATTTTGAATATCACAATGAAAGAAGAAGGCTTACAAGGGGTTTCAGGAAGGTAAAGGAAAATAGGTGCCATGATACCTAAGAAAGCCCATTGAGTTAAGATAGGGATTTTGTATTCATAATCTCCAAGAGTCTTTTTACAGATGAATAAAATTAAAGGTCCCATAAATCCACCAGTATGGTTCCAGGCCGAATAAGCAAGCAGCATACCTGAACCAAGTTCACGAAAATCAATATGTTGCGTCGTAAATACTAATCCAATTACTCACCTCCTCGAATATTAGCTGGAGCCCATTCTGCCACGTAGATGGGTAAAGTAGCTTGAAGACAACCAATACCAGTACCAGCCAAAAACTTGGCGGCAGCCCATTGAGACCAATTTGTAGTGAAAGTTTCAATCATGATGGACTATTTCCGTATCGTCAATTACATCTTGACGGGAAGGTAAACGCTTACTTACTGCAAAAAGAATTAACCACAGAAGATATAACATGTATTTTCGACCAATTCGATCGCTAATAGGAGTCAAACCCCACATTCCGACTAATTGACCACTATATAATTGTTTAACGTCAATAGAGATAATAGTAAGAAACGAAAAGAAGCTTACAGAGACTGTACAGCTCCCCAAGTCGCAGTTGCATGAACAGTTAAAGCGATTTTTCCAGCTGCATTTTTTTCGCCTTTTGAACAACAGTATATTCAGCGATGAAAGAGACATGAATGATTACTCTTTCAACTTACCAACTCGATTGACAAAACCGGGATTGGCAATGATAGCACCGTTCAAGTTGACCTGAAGATTTCAAGCGTTAATCTTCGAAGCTGATGTAGAGTTAAAATGTAAGAAATTTTACTTGCTTGATATCCATCACAAGCAGCTGCGAAACAAATCATATTACAGATTAAAATTGCCTAATTGTCAGAAGGAAAAATTCAGCTTTTTCTTCGATTATCATTTTATTATAGAGATAAACTAACCTTCCAAAACCTTTTAACAGTTTCCCATCTTGATAAATTATCAAGTTCAGATTTAAGTACTAAAGTCTTAAAAACTTCATCTTCACCTTTATTATCTTCTATATGAGATTCATAAGGTTTGATCTCATGAGTTTGAGGAGCAGACATCTTATTCAAAAAGATTATCAGTGTTAGTTTTTTACAACAATTTGAGCTAGTCTGTGGGCTTGAAGCTCCTGGAATCCAAAGACGAAGAGGTTATATATACACCTGAAAACTTTCCCGAAATAAACAATACTTATTCAGTCAGGTAGTTAGTTTGGTTGCTTGAGTTTCAATGGGTATAGGTAGATCATTATTCCGCAAATCTGAACAAAGGAACAACATCTTTCCGTCCGACATCATTTTCTTCTTTACCGAATACCGAATTGAGCAGACTGAAAGAGAGGACAATGCAGAAGAATTATTCGGAGTTTATAAGATGAATTCCCCACGGAGTCAAGTGGGGGAACAAATAGGGCAAAAGCGGAGAAGTGAGAATAAAGGAATGATCACATCCTCTAAAGCTCGGACCTAATTGAATTGAATCTCTGTAGAACGGTATAAAATCATTCCATGGTCTTGAAGAAAACCGAACTAAATGTAATGTCTTGGCGTTTAAATCTCAGGGTTTCATTTCGAAATATCCACTTTTATTAAGCTTGTCTTTCTTTTGGTTCTTACGCCATCATTATTTCATGTGATCATACTTTAAAAGTATCCACCGGGATCTATCTTATGCGTTTTTCTTTTGATCGGTAAATGATGGCTTCCAAATCATACGAATAAGGTCGGCAGTCGTTTCCGATGTTCCTATGTTCCTAAGTTGATTGAGATGAACAAAGATTCTGGTAGCTAGCCCTCTTGCATTCCTGAATAGCAGATCTCTCATATAAAAATCCACTTCGGATTAATGACATGCCGCCATGGATTGCCCAAAAGACATTCCTGTGCAGATCCCCGAAGACTTGGTGACTGTTTGATGGGCATATCGGGCCTGCGAGCTCCGTCGTCTGGCAGTCACGTTGTCCGTTGACTGCTCTCTTTTCCCAAATTGAGATTAAGGATACTGCATACGACATGCCTTGGGGTTCAAATCAGCACCCGCCATCATGAATAAGGTCGCTTCTGAGTCATGAAACAGTAAAACCACATCATGCAACCTTCTCTCGACCGTTAATGCGCCTTCCTGATATCTTTGCCTCTTCTTCTTCTGAGGACTCTAACGTATCTTCATATATCACGCCATCATCCACTACTCCTCCTCTTCTAGCTGCATTCTCGTCAAATATACCTCCAGGGCCGGATGACGGTCGGGAGAATATTAACCTGGGTGTGATGATTGGGTTGAAAGGCGAAGGCGTTGAAGAAGGTGGTATAAGGATATTGATGAGATAAGCTGTTGATAAGCCGAGTACTAGAACGCGTGTGAAGGATCAGTAGGGGATAATCCGTGGGCAGCCATCAAATGTCATAACTCACATAAACCAGATAACTTTTCTGGTGGATTGTGGAAATATATACCAGTCATCAGAACCATCCAGCACCATATCCCAACTAGACCACTCGCTGCAATACCTGACCATTTATGTATTATAGGTACAATCCCTACATCCCTTTTAACGAGTTTTCTTCTCTTTGTACTTGACTCCACCCATGATCTCCATGTTTCTGCCAATTCTCTACCAAGGACCATCGCGCTCAGTGTCAAGAGGAAAGCATGACCTGATATATCAAATCCTCTGTGCCATCGGGGTCTAGGTAATGCTTGTAGTGATTCGTGATCCGAAGTTGCTTTCAAATCAGCGTATGAAGGTATAAGAGAGAAAAGTTGAGGGAAGGTATTGGCGTTCAAAGGAACTCCTGTACAGAATTGATGAGGTAAGGGCACGTATATCTTTCCAGCTTGATTCTGTGCAATTGTTCTTGAGCTTTCACCAGCAGTGAACAAGGATGGAAATATGTCTCTTGCAGCTTTGAGGTTCACTCCTGTTGGCAAAGGTACTGCACAATTACCTCCTGTCACAGCTATAATTCTATCACCTAAACCGGCTCCGAAAAACCATCTTGTGAATAATAACCAAGCTATTGTACCTAGAACCCATACTCCCAGCCTTCTTGCTCTTGACCCTGGGCCAGTGTTGATAGATGAAGGAGAGGAGGTGGATGTGAAGAGATGAATCAGGTATACAAGGGATGTCCAACCCCAGGCTCGCTTGACGAAGATGACGTTAAGGAGATTCGATTTTCGAGCGAAATATGCAGCTCTGTGAGGAAGAAAATGATGGTGAATTTCAGATGTGTCAAGAGAGGATGAACGAACAATGGAATACAGGATACCGCATCTATCAATCAGAATAGTCAGTAATGCGTTGTATTGATGCCAGAAAGGCAGTCAAGGGGTTCGTGAAATCAAAGGATATTGACGGTATCCCGTGCGTTCGCCGCTATTTCAAGCTAACTTACAGCATCAGGGAAGTAATTATTCCTGCCAATACAATTTGCTCGTTCTCCGATGCCCTTTCTAAGAATGTTTGAGGAGTGAGAGAAGCGGATTGAGAAGTTGAGGTCATGCTCATCCGCCTTGCCGCCGGAGATTTAGGTTTGATATCGATAGGAGAAGCGTGGGATGCAGAATTCGATCGTCGGTGCGGAGTCGTTATTGTGGGACGAGTCGACTTGGGAGTCGAAGGAGGCTGAGGGGAAGACATTGTGCGTTGCAGAGCAAGAATCTCTGAGCGAAAGCCTAATTGGGAAGACAGTTCGGTGAAGGGGTTGATCTTTCAAAAAAGTTGGTAGAAAAAACCGCGTCCTTAACGGAATTTGATATAGCCTCCTCAACACTACTATCTTCAGTCAGTGTTACTCGATAAAGGCTGTACTCTTAGTGTACTCTTTCGCAGTATGCGTTGCATAGCATGGCCAAGACAAATGAGGAATGGTGACATTGAATCTCAACTACGACGCGTCAAAACGGGACCAACGGGTCTAGCGGCAAGTGACAATGATAATGACGTAATTGATCGCGAACAACGACCTTCTTACAACGTGGATGACATTCGACGCATCCTCACACACTCTTCCGTTGTACTTATTTACTCATCAGCTTGTTCCTTATTATCGAAATCTCACCAATGCAAGAAAGTCGGAAGCAGTCGCTCTCGATCAATCCTATGGGCATCATGCCACCACTGGGACTTTCGGAATTGTCAGAACTTATCTCGGCCGTTCGTCTAGTTCGAACTAATTACGTCTTTGATCACTCCTTTTAGCCCGGTAATGAAGGGCTGTTTATTGATTTTATGTGCGAGCTCGATTTGATGTGCCAAGGAGGATCATCGCCTCATTGGACCTCATCGAAGGCATCGAGCATCAAGATGATTGGATGAAAATGACCGTCCGTTTTCTCACATTCCGTCAACATGAAAACTACTTGTACTACAATCTTTCTCACGAGCTGAAATGGTCCACTGCCATCTTCAAGGTATATCGATTACCCCTTTGTGTAAGTCTAAAAGAGGAAGGACCTAAGAATCTCAAACATCCGTTCTTGAATTCCCCCTTCCTTTCAACGATCCCGCTTTAAGAACAAGATGCGAACCATCTATCCTGCAAAGGATTGATCAACAAAGGAATTGATATAGTATGATGAAGGAGAGGTTGGAATACATAAGAAATAAGTAGCTTTGATCCTCATCAATATCTCCTATATTTCTTGCAATTAAAGCTCTTAAATGCCAATCCACGACAAAGACCAACAATTGCTTTATCCTCTCTTACATTTGGTTGTGTTTAGCTTTTTCTCCCACCATATATGTCATATTTAAGTCAAATCGCAGTGACTAAAATCTAAAAGAAAAGATCATCATCCCCAATCCAGTTTCATCCCGTCGAACCACTTTCACTCTTTTTCACTTGTACGAATACTGAATTCATTAAATCAACTCTAGCTTCATATAGTATTTTATATTTAGTAAGAGGCAGATTACCATGCTAAAGTTTTTCACCCTTCCCTATGTCTTGGGATCCCTTTTGGTCCTCGGTGTAGCCCAAGCTTGCTTCTACTATGTCTATCTTGAATCACCTTACGACTACTGGGACCGATACTGTAAAGTTGGAGTGAGTATTTCAAGCCTCTTGTAGGATATCGTAATTTGTCAAGCTGATGAAATCCTATAGTGTGTCGGTATGAATAACAATGATGAGAATTTTAATCAATGTTGTCTTCCTATGACTTCCGGTCAAACTACTCCTGCCGTTTGTGCTACTTTATCAGCTTCTTGTGCTGCTGCAGGTACCGTATGTCCTCCTTGGGGATCTGGTGTTCCAACTTCAAATGCACCTTCAACTTCTGGTCCACCAGCTTCTTATACTCCACCTGCATATAAACCTCGAGATGTAGTACCAAGTACAGAAACTGTTTGGGTAACTGAAACTTCAACTACACCTTGCGCTAGTCCTTCACCTACAACTAATAATGCTGCTGTACCCACTACTTCTGCCCCTGAAGAATGTGATTGTGAAGGTGAAGATCAAGGTGAAACTTCGAATGCTGCTGCTGTTCCAACCGGATCAGCTCCTGCTCAAGGTGATGCCCCTTCTGCAGGTGTTCAAACAGATAATAGAAGAAGAAGAAGAGGATTGATGATTCGTGATAAATGTGTTTGCCCAACTTCAACTTCTGCTTCCTCAGTACCATCGACTACTGCTCCTCCACCTGTAACTTCAAACGCTGCTGTTCCTACTTCTTCTTCTCAATGCGTTTGTCCAACTGGTTCAGCTCCAGGTCAAGGTGATGCTGCTCCTGAAGGTTTCCAAGGTGATAGGAGAGATATGGGTTCAAATGGTGAATGCTCTTGTCCAGGAGAAACAGGTAACGCTGCTGTACCTACAACTTCTTCTTCTTCTTCTACTCCTCCAACCACCACCTCTTCTACTCCTGAAGGAACTGAAGAATGTGAATGTGATTGTGAAGAAGAAGGTAAAACTTCTAACGCGGCTATACCAACTGGATCAACTCCAGTTGAAGGTGATACCCCCTCACAAGGTGTTTCAACCGACAACAGAAGAAGAAGAGGACTTAAAGTTAGAGGAGGTGAATGTGTTTGTCCTACATCAAGTAGCGCTGCTGTTCCTTCAACAGGTAACGCTGCTGCACCTACTACTGCACCTACTGAGCCTAAACCTTGTGAATGTGCTCCCTCAAGCTCAGCTCCTGGAGAAGGTAGTGCACCAAGCCGAAGAGGATTCATGGTTAGAGATAATTGCGTTTGCCCAACTACTGGTAATGCTGCCATTCCAACTACTTCAGCTCCAGGAGAAGGTAAGCTTTTTTTTATCTCCCTATTAGTTAGTGGTCTTGACGTTTTTCTGACAATCTCCACTTTTCTAGGCAATGCCAATCCTGATTACAGCGGATCCGACAATAGAAAACGAAATGCTCCACCTTCATATTTTGTCGGTGATAAGAAATCTCAATTACCAGGAGAAAACTTTAAATTTAATAAGAGAGAAGTTAATCCTACTCAAACAGTCACTTCAACTACAACAATTACAACTGATGATTGTGCTATGCAAACTGCTCCTACCACAGGAGAAACTTCTGTAGCTGCTGTTCCTACTACTTCTGCTGCCCCATCCCCTACTGGTAGCGCTCCCTCCGAAGGTAAGTTGGGTATTTATTCCGTAAATTATCTAGTTGAACTAATGTGAATGCCAATCTTCATAGGTGATATCAATACAACTTTCATAGGTGGTGATAATAGAAAGAGATCTTATGGTAGATGGAGAGGTCTTTAAGCGGTTTTTATAGGTTTAATGATTGTTATTTAATTCCCCAAATACAGTGTGTTAGGGAAAAAGAACGATGGTTGAGCATAAGTTGTTATATAGATTAGATTATATACCTTTTTATACTGAAAACCAAAATCCAAAATAGAGAGAGAAATACTTAAAGTAAACAAATTAAAAAATCGTACTCCCATTTCCTTTCACATTGTATATACCGTTTCATACCTATTTACATATTCTGGACACTTAATTCGTTTCATGTACTCTTCTTGTGTATAGCCAAAATGTATGAATCAGAGTGTATAGCGTACAAGGTGGAAATCCTAATTTGCCCTCTACTGAAAGGACACAGAGAATGACGATCATGAACAAGACTCATAACAGGATTTTACGGATTGATTATTTCTGAGCTAGATCCCGCTTTAACGAAATATACTATTATGAAATTACGATGATGATAACCTCGATGATCACATTCAAATGTTGAGCCACAAACGTAATGTTCAAACGTAGATCTTGGTCTGAGACATCAAAATAAATTGGATCCCTAACCAAATTAATACAATTTGTGATATCGTTATGAATGATTTAAGAAAACGCGGCGATCAAGTCTTCATTGCGATTCGCGGGATTACCAATTCTGTGGTCAGGAAGGGTGACTATGGAGACTTCAGATCTGAGAGTGTTCACCAATTTTAGATATATAACATCTATTTCAAACGATGACGAATGTAATGATCAGCCCTCTCCCAAAAAAAACATATCCCTACCTAAACATTACCCCTTTGTTTGGTTCCTAACATATAACATGCATGCCGCTTAAAGTAAAATTCCAGTTGATTTCAGGGTTTCTTTTAAGGATATAGTTTAAGTTGGGTATAACATGCTTGCAATTGATCGACGCGTCATTAATAGGTAACGTTAATAATAATATTTGATGTTTTAAAATAAACGAGTGAAATATGTTAGTAAAATAACCCTTTTTTAATGAGGGGTTTCTAACGAAGATAAAGTCCATTCGATGGTTTATACAATTTATCAGAAATGGTAATTCATTTTATATGCATTACGGTATTTGATAGACAAGCAGGGCTCATTGAAACTCGAAATAGATAAAAGTCTTTTTAAATCATTGGATTTTCAAGATATTAAAACATAACATTTGTATTACCTTTCAATCGGAACTCACCATCAATGCTAAATGGGTTCTTGTTAATGAGATCTCAATTGTTATAAGAAATATCATTCACACACTCACCGCTAGCAATCTGTAAAACATCCTTTAGAACGTGTACAGTTTTAATAGTAGGAGAATTTAGAGTTATTCTTGAATTATCCGCTTTACCTGGAATCACTGAGCCATCCAAGTAAATTTAAACCTCATTCCGGTCCTCAATCTCACATACCTGAACAGATTTACTCAACAACATTATAATCTAACAGAACAACAAGGTGACCTCAGCAGGAATTGAAGGATTCATCTATCACAACATAATTGCGACTTAAAGAAAGATCAACGAACATTTCTAAATCGGCATATCGGATGTTTGAAATTTACCAAATTTGATCGATCGGATAGGCATTTGGAAGAAGGAGGTATGATTGTAGAAAGCGCAATGTCGGACACGAGTGGATGGATAGAGAATAGTAAAGGTCTAGTAGTGGATACTGCACAAATTATCGCTAGATCAGGTCATTATGGACTCAGCGATACAGTTGTAAGAGTAAGTTTTATTTAAAATACACAAAATTAATTTATGTGATATGAATATAATAATGAATTTGGTGAATAGAATGCAGGAATAGCAGCAAATGTAGCTGCAGCTTTTAGTTTAGCTACAACATTAGGTTTTTTAAGTTGTTCAATTTGGATTTATTCTTATTCAAATTGTAGACATACATTAGATAGAATATCATTCAGATTATTAGTAATTGCTATGTTTTGGGAATTTTGGTATTCTTTTAATTTCTTACTACTTTTTATTAATGTGAGTTTTTAATTCTTGATAACTTTTTAATATTGTTACATTATATAATATAGATATTGAGTTTGATCGTTTACTTTTTTAAAGGATACGATTTACCTACCTGGACATTCACTTGGACCTAAACATTGTACGGCGGGTGTATACTTCCTTGTTAGCGCAATGAGTGTGTAAGTCCTCGAGTTTCTTCTTCAAGTTGGTTATGGACTTATGATATGACTATTTTAGGGTCGATTTTTTAATCATGTTTATTGCACTTAATCTCTTTTTGACTATTAATATGGGTATAAATCCAGTTCAATTTCGTAAGCACTTTTATCTCCCCTTGGATACATGTACTGA
This sequence comes from Kwoniella pini CBS 10737, assembly GCF_000512605.2. Classification (NCBI taxonomy): domain Eukaryota; kingdom Fungi; phylum Basidiomycota; class Tremellomycetes; order Tremellales; family Cryptococcaceae; genus Kwoniella; species Kwoniella pini. The sequence continues at coordinate 1,321,229 of NC_091723.1, read as the reverse complement.
TCAAGAAGGGAGAAATATAGATTTGGAAAGATGGTATATCGGAATATCATTATTGTTAGGGTACATGATTCCTCTAGCATCAGCTATAAAAGAACATTTTGGATGGGATTACGCTTTAGGTACATGTTGGATTAACGGATCAGGAAATCATACTAGATTAAAATATCTAATAGAAGGAATTTACATTACACCTATTATCACTTGTACAATATCTACAATTTGCGTAACTGCTGTTTTAATTGTACTATTTAGACAAGGTAAAGCAACTAGTAAAGCTTTATTTGGTGGAATTGGAGGAAAACAAGAAATTTCATCAGATGAAGAAGATATTGGCTGTGGTTTAATGATAGGTAATTTATCTTTAGGTCCTTTATCAGCTTCTTCAGGATCAGGATCAGGATCAGATCAACGTTCTTCTTCTTTAAATCTTATGTCGAATTCGTCTGGATCCCCGAACTCAAATACAACAATAACGACTACCACAACAAATGGAGATTTAGAAAAAGATGAAGGAGAAAAAGTAAAAGTAAAATATGGTATACCAATATTATGGAAACTTAAAGATGAAATGAATAACTTCGCTCATGGAAAAGGATGGCGTACATCGAAAGAGATTCATTCAAAACAAGGAGAGAGTTATTTCAATTCTTTATCAGATAAATTCCTTGGTATAGCAATTAAAATTGCTTGGTATCCTATCACATTGTTATTCGTCAATGCTATTTTAATGAGTGAGTTGTTCAGACATAACAATTCTCTTTTGGCGAGAAAAAAAAGCTGATTGTATTTTTAAATATAGTTGGAGATTTGGTTATTGCTGCTCGAGGAGGAGCTAAAAGTCAAAAGACGATATGGTTATATTGTGTATATTATTTCTTTTATGGTGGAAGAGGAATTTGTATTGCTGGACTTGCTATTATAATTGATCCAAGTTTGGTTAGGGGTATGAAAGCTGCATGGAGAGAAAGAAAATCGAGAAAAAATCAAGATATATTACCTGCAATTACTCAGTCTTCACCACTCGAAAGTACACTCTCACCGGCCTTACATGGCCGTACACAATTATCAACCACACTCAATTCATCGCCTTCAAACGTTGGTCAAACCGTATCGATGCCTATCATGAGAAGAGGGAGTTCAGATCGTTCTTTTGACTTTGCATCTGCTTTAGCATACATTCCGAAACCAGCTCAAGCATCTCAACGCAATTTTATCCAGAATCCTACAGCAACACTTCCTGTTTTAGAACTGGATGAATCGTATCTAAACCAAGAATTAGATACAGCAATTTTAGATAATCCTTCTCCGCAGGAAATTGGTGTCCCAACTGACCAACGATCGCTCATGCGCTCATCAACTTTGACGTCAATTTCAACAGCGAAGAAAACAGTGTTGAGTTTTATACCTACTCCTACTGCACCGACTTCAACTTATCGACCTGTGATTGGAGGTGGTGGAGGAGGAGGTAGAACAAAGATGAGAGTGAGGGAACAGAAGTCACTTGATCCTGAGATATTACGCCGGAGGGAAGAACAACGTAGAAGGCAAGAGAGGGTTAAGGAAATTAAGAAGAAATTTGAAGAAGTTCAGAAGCATTTGTAACATATAGATAATCGATACTTAGATGAGATACGCTGATACGTTGTATACTAGTTTTACGAAATTATTCATTGAACTTGATGAATATTGTGGTGTGGTCTTTCGTTCACAGGAAGAATGTTTGTAATCGTCACTGAGACCGCATAAATGCCAAACTAGGAACTTTCATACGATTCATATCATAATATAGCTACATAATACTTCAGACTAATAGTCATAACCTAGACGATCGAAAGAGTGACGGTAAGGGTAAGTGACCTATTGCTTGTTCATACCAAGAGCGTCCTTAGCTTTGTCGGCTATGGAAGTTTGGTTCTCGTTAGAGTTACCGGAGACGGCATCTCCGATCTCTTGGGTGTAAGATTTTTGAGATTGGGGTTGACCAGTGGAGGCAGCAGACTACGTACATATGGTCAGCACAAGATTATGGGATAGGAGAGCGAAGAGAAGATACTCACGTCAGCTTTACCGGCTAACATGTCTTTACCTTGTTCGAGGTATGTTTTCTCGGAATCGGGTTTAAGAGCGGCACCAGCCTCTACAAAGGGGAATAAAAGTTAGTTTAAGGATTCAAAGGATTCAAATGAGTGAGGAAAGGAAAGCCTTTCCACATTGACTGTGCGGTGTATATACAAAGCGGGGCCGGAGGATAGGGCAAGGGCAAACGATGAAACTTACTGTCAGTGAGGGATTGTCTACCAGTGTCGGACATTGTGTTTGTTATTTGTTGTTTGGTCTGGTTTTGGTGTGGGTTTAATTTGAGAGTTTTGTGGATAAGAGAAAGAAAAGGAATGAAAGGAATCTCAAGCGGCAAGAAAGGTGTTTATATACCTTTGATATGACACGTTTACATTATTCTAGTTCATGGGAGAATATAATCTTACCGGGTAACAGGTGACATATTATTGTCGGCTAACCGAGTAAAGACAGGGTGATGCTCGTTAATGACGACATTTGATATGAAGAGACTACTAAATACTAAGGATACTCACTCTGTACCAACACACATGAAGACCGGTGACGTACTGATGGTTCCTGAATCTCGTTACCTCATCACTGGAATTCGCCACACCTAGCGGAACCATTGTTGAATGACACGTGGTCGTCGGTAAGATATGACGTAGTTATGAAATCAAACCAAATCCCGACTGAATAATGAGTGATGGAATCTTTGCACGACATCGAAATTTCCACCAAGTCATCTTTGTTCTTTTAAATCTTTACTCTTTAATCAAACGAAAATATCAAACGATTATAACGAGTTTATTTTATTACACATACGTACAACACCAAAAACACATACACAGTGAGTCTTCCCTTCAGTCTAATTGTTGGTTCAAAATCCCAACGTAGGAATGTTCTTATGCTGATCTGTCTTCATTAAAATCCTCAGATGTCTGACGCTCAAGCTATCGAACAACAAAACCCAGGTCTTGACACTAAACACGATTCCGCTGGTGCCAAGCACCCAGCCACTGGTGGATCAGGTAAGTTGATCAAATGATTACGATTGGGGATAGAACAACGCTTACTCTTAAAAACACTGTAGGTAACCCTCAAACCGGAGAACCATACGAGATCGCTAAACCAGATGCTCATAAAAGACTTGACGGTAAAGATGAACGATCTCACCCTAATGCTATTGAAGATGCCAAACGAGTTGAGTCATTAGAGAAAGAAGCTGAAAAAGCACATGAAGATGCTCTTAGACACCCTACAGCAGCTGCTTTGTCACACGGTAACAAACCCTCTTCAGGAGCTGTTAAGGATGAGAAAATCCTCGATGATGAAGAAGAGGAATTGAGAAAGAAGGATGAAGCTAAGAAACAATCTGCTGAAGCCCATAAGCCAAAGCACCATTAAGCGTGTAGTTCATGTAGGGTTAGGAGGTAGAGAAGGTAAAAACAGTAGCATTTACATATGAAGTATATTATTCAATTCCAATTCAATTCCAATTCAATTCATGCATTGTAGCATACATCACATCAATAGGGAACAGTCTCAATAACATTGTGCATACAGACATGATCACCTCTTGACTAAATAGGGGGGATAATCGCGTGTCCGTCACGTTGCATCATGCCTCCACATTTACTGTTCATCTGCTCTCCGTTCGAAAAGTTGGGACAAGTTTGCAATATGAGGATATAAGATTGACAAAAGATATCCGAGAGTGACCTACAACTTTGAAGCGAGTTCTCATTGCTTGACACTTTTCTGATCGACCAAGAAAGTCTGTTTGACGTTTCTCTGTCCAGCCTGGCAACGAGTCGGGTACAATTACAAGTCTGTACTTCCTCAGATACAATGAGTTCATTCAAAGATCTTCAAAGTAGTCGAAAGGCACGTCAAGGCAGATCAGTTGTCGGCTCTATTACCAAGAACGTCAACCAATTGGAAAACTCCAGTACTACGACGAAGGATGATTCGATGACCAAGCATAGAAATTTGTCAAATACGAGTCTGGATATTGATTCTCATAGATTATTTGGAAAACACCTTGATCAAGCAGGATTAGAAGTTCACAAATTACCTGGAAGGGGAAGAGGATTGATAGCTAAGAAATCAATAAAACCAGGTACGTTGTATTCTAGCTTTGGGTGTTCTTGAATCTGAAGATTGATCGATTTTCTGATTATTTCTTAGGTACGGTGATTTTCAAAATACAACCTATTATATCAACTTTACAAAATCAATATTTTCAGACCATCTGCCATGGTTGTTTTTTAACATTAGAGGAGAAGAATATATATCAATCCAAAAATGAAAAAGAGATGTTGGATAATAATGGTAAATTGAAACTGAATAGATGTAGCAAATGTAAGGTATTACATTATTGTTCAAAAGTAAGCAATTTATATCATACGAAGATGAACTATTATTGATTTTATTAGGATTAAAAAATGTAGGAATGTCAAATTTCAGATTGGTCATTACATAAATATGAATGTTTAGCATTACAAAAATTTAAAAAAATGTATTATAAAGCATATCCTACAAAAATTAAAAATGATGAAGATTTAACTTGGACAGAAAAATCAAGTATTGAAACTGTTAGAGCATTATCTAGAATAATTTTTAAAAGGAAAGAAGAAAGGGAAAAAAATAATAATTTAAGAGGAAAAGATGGAGAATGGTGGGAATCTATAAATTTATTAGAATCTCATTTAAATATTTTAAATGAAAATGATAAATTAAAATTAACTCAACAAGCTCAACATCTTAAATTTTATTTAGGAGCTTCAATACCTTCTTCTTCTTTTAATTCTGAAGATGAATTATATCCTGTAGATATGAAGGAATTTGGTTTTAATAATCTTAAAGAGATTATGGATTTTTGTTCTTCCGTGAGTTATTTTTTCCATTTTACTTTGAATGAGCTTTGAATTGATTTTCCATACAATTTACAGTTTCATGTTAATTCATTTACACTTTCTTCTCCTTCTTTATCTCCTATTGGTGTTTCAAATTCTCCACTTATGGCTTTATCAAACCACTCTTGTGATCCAAATGCTATTGTTGTATTTCCAAATGGTGGTAAATATATGGAATTGATAGCTATAAAGGATATATCACCTGATGAAGAGGTTAGTCTGTTCGTCAGATTGTATCGTGTTTGCTATTTCTCGAAAATTAATATATAAATCGTTTATTATAGGTTTTAACTTCTTATATTGATATTTCATCACCGTATCATATTAGACAAGCGGAATTACTTGAAAGGTATAGGTTTAAATGTGACTGTGTATTGTGCGAGAAAAGTAATGGTGATGAAGGTTGGGTGGATCCCAGATGGTGTGTAAAGCATATCGGATGTAAAGGTAAAGGCAAAATGCCGGGTGAGTTGTAATACTGAGAACACTCAAAGCTAAATGAAAAGGTATGATTGATTTAAGCTGATGATGATTTTACTGAGAGAAGATTATAAGATGACTAAGAAAGGTTTTACAAAATGTGATGTTTGTTATGAAAAATTTGAAATTGATTTAAATAAATTATTACCTTTGGTGGAAAGGGGAGAAGAAATTTTGGAAAAAGACTCAAAAGGTCAATTAGGTGAGTTTCTCAAATGGGGGTATATTAAGGATTATACCATATGCAGAAAGTTGATTTTCTTTATTGGGTCTTTTTTGATAGATTATCAAGATGTAAAGAATGATTTAATAAATTTAATTGAAAATTTACAAAAATATATACCAAATTATTCTTATCCACTTTTTACTTTATTAAGAATATCAACTTTAACTTTAACAAATAATTTAAATTTTTCGAAAACACAAAAATCAGAATTTGAATTTGAATTTGATTTTGAATTATGTTTAAATTATTTAAGAAATACTTTTGAAGCTTCAAAAGAAATTTTTTCAGAAAATCATTCAAATAAAACTTTAATTTTAGCTGAATATTCAAAATTTTTAAATTTTTCTTTTAATTATATTATAAATAATAATAATAATAAAAATAAAAAATTCAATCAAATTGAAATAATAAGTAAAAAGAAAAATATTATTAATTTTTTAGAAAATTCAATTAAATTTACTGAATTAAGTTTTGGAAAATTAAATAAAGGTGGAATTGTAGGTAAAGAATTAAATTTAATTTTAAATGATTGTAAATTAGAATTAGATAATCTTAATATTCTATTTTAGGAAATTAGATGAAAAATTTTGTATAAATGATTTTAACAGATTAAAGGATTTTGAAATATGTATATTGATTTTTTTATATTAGCTTTATATTTGTATTTTCTTCATTGTGACGATAATGAAATGCATATAATATATGAATTATTGAATGATCGCCAAAAAAAACAAAAAAAAAGGATTAAATGGTCCGCCATATTATTTTTTCATCCTCTTACTCTCAATATCGTTTATTCAAGTTGAAAATTCGCTCAACCAACTTTTGCATCGCCATTCACGCTTCATCTTGCTTGAGCTTAACCTCACATTCCACCCTTCCCTTCATCCTTTCCCACCTAATCATGGTTATCGCCAATATCAATATTCGCTCCTTCTCCAGAAGTCAAAACACCTCCGCCGCCATCTGATTTTGTAGCGGTTAAACCTCTTGCACCAGCTACTCTTCTAGCTAACGCTCCAACATTCGCATCAGCAACTACGACGTCTTTTGAAATTTCAACTCCGAAAGCAAGTTGACATAGTTCTGAAATTCGTTGCGCTTGTATTGGAGTCATAATTACGAAATCATCTTGATCTCCACCTCCAAAACCTTTTTGTATATTTACTTCTTCTCCTGAACTTTCGAAGAAGTCTGGTGGTCCTGTGTGAAGATCTACAGAAGAAGGTGAAAATCCAAAAAGATCTTCTTGGGAATCCATACCAAAGTCCACATCACTTCTTGGAGGAATTGATATTGCTCTTGCTGTTGCTGGAGGAGTGTCAGGCTCATCTTGATTTCCCAATGATCCATTGTTGTTACCGGAAAGTGGAAGATCGCTGATATCTTCTCCGTCCAGGCCATCAGAAGGTGCAGGAGCGACCTCTGAGATCGGGTTATCTTCCAGAGTGGCCAGAGAAGAGAGTGCACTTCCGATTGACTGATGTCCTGTACCTTTACCCTTTAGACCATTTTGAGTATGAGGTTGATGCGCCGAATTGGACAGGGAGCTTGATGCGGACATAGTAATAGAGGAATGGCTATGATTTTGAGAGATAGAAGCAGACGAAGAGGATCTAGTCTTGCTTTTGCTTTTAGCTGATTTGGGAACGAGTTTAGGATCGTTGTCTAATGACAAAGAAACAATGTTGAGGAGTGTTGAGCGAATAGAACGGATTGAATCTGGGTTGGTAGGTTTCGATACTACGGAGAATGCACTTCATTAGTATTTATCCAAGCTGTCATTGACGCTTGACGAACTCACCGTATATTTCGATAGGGGCAACTCGAGACATAACATTATGCTTTCCGTCATGATGATACCTGACTTCGTATTGACCGGGCAACCAAGGCAATTGCTCTCCTTTGAAAAGAACTTCACCCGCATCAGAATCTTTTGGTGGGGAGAGAGGGTTAAGGTAAACATCTCCGTCCCATTCTTCCTCGTTGATTGGCATCCATTTTCCTACAGACGAGATACGGGTTACCAAAGTGGATTTACATGAACCGAGTCTGTAAATACCGATCCAATCTTTTCTCGAATGATTAGAAGGTGCAGTCCAGGACACTCTGATTGGCTGGCCGACATGATATCTAGGTGCAGGTGACGAAGAAGAAGTAGGCAGCGTCAATGAGTATCGCGAGGGATCATAGGCGGATATATCGTTTGCGACTCGGCTGGAACGGCATCATAAGTTGCAAGTTTCTGACGGAATTGAGCATGAGACTGAGCTCACGTAATTATCATCCGTTCCCTGGAGTGTTGCAGCAAGATTTTGGTGTCATGGACCATATCCGAGAACATTGGTCGAGCTATTGAAGTAGCTGACTTCAGCAGTAGTCCAAAAGCGCAAAATTGCGCCCGCGAAAGTGGCTATTTGAAGCTCGATGACTCACCATGATCTAAGAACTCTTCGACAGCTTCTGTGACCTTTTCCTCAACTTTTTCGATGGAACCTTTTACTTCCTGAACGACTCGTCTAAGTTCAGACCCTCTTCGTCCACCTTTGGTGGAAAGTGTTTTATCGGCCACATTTTTTAGTGTCTTGGTAAGTCCCCCATCTTTTCGGAGTCTATCACCATACAGTTTCTTCATGTGTGGTCTATACGCATAACATCAGCACTTGCTATGGGTAGAAATTCGGGATGATGCGCGTGAGCAAGAGGTGAGAGGCCGCGAAGGTCGATAGAGGACAGGGGAACAAACGACGCGAGCGGTCAATCGGGGGAGGAGGCGCTGAACCGTCTGGAAGCCCACTTACTGCTCAACGAAGGTCAAAAACCATTGATGACTCAAGTGACTAGTCAAAGCGACCACCAGAACCAATTTAGAATTACTGATCAACCATAAACCGAGGAAGGCAGCTCCACCCATACTTCTTTCGGGGTTATTGAGGAATCGATAAATTCCGGTGTAAGCGAGTTGAGAGGGGATTTGCTCAATAAGGAAGAAATCGGAGTATAGCCAACCTGTTGGTGAAGCAGATTAGCGATCCCACACAAGTCATTGTGTTAACCCCCGACAGGTAGGAACCTTCGTGTATATGGTGACTCACCGAAGTCTCCGAGTACTTCGTAAGAAGAGACAGCTGACCAAACATGTAATGCGATAAGGAGCTAAATATATACGTAAGTTGACAAATTCTGCCAAAATGACATCTGATTGGCAACTTACCAGACCCAGAACATGTCTAAGAATAGTTCCGCTAACTGTCCAATCACTAGGCAGATGGTAAGTCTTCCAAGCCAGTCCAGCGAACGAGACTGTGGGTAACAAGTTTATCAGCTGGTTTGTGCATCACATGCGAAATATAGACTGACCATAAGTCATTACCAAACTGATATTATATATAACCTGCCAATTACCAAATGCCTCTTCCGTTGCACGTTTGACTACATCCTCCTTTGCCTCTCCTTCATCAAGCTCATCTTCAAGGTCGAAAGTTCCATCTCCCGGATAGTGATAATGCTTTAAGTAATGTCTTACTAGCCATTTCGATTTCGATTGAGCTCTCAATAACAAACCTAAGCCGTATGAATGGAACAATCTCCAAAGAAGAGCATGAATAAAATGGCCTGTGAGGGCTAATTTTGATCCGAGATGAGGAATAAGGGTGGACACAGCATATGCGATCAGAATGACCAAGGCGAAATCATTCGCCCTTTGAAAGATGTGAAATCAGCTATACCATTCAATCACAAGACGAAGACGGAAAACAGCTTACCTGAATAAATCTAGTTGCGAGAGTACGATGGTCGGTTTTCTGAAAAATCTGTGTGTCAAATCGTGCATACTCAACTTCTTAGTTTCCTTCTTCTTGCCTGCTGTCGATGATTTTCTGGTGGCAGTGTATTTAGGATAGCCTGAGTCGGTGTTTGAGCCGGAAGACATCAAGCTGTCGGAACGGGGTTTACGAATTATAGGATTAATCTCTAGGTTGGATGATGGTAGTTCGGGTAATTCAGACTCAGTCTCGGTTTCGCCTAGATACCATTGAGATTAGTATGAGCAAGACACCATAGTCGATGACTTCAACTTACCTTCAGTAGCTGATGGAGTCGGGTTGTCTCCCTCCTCCGCAATTGGTGCAAAGGCGGATTCTGAGCTATTTCCTTCCCAAGCGAGTGGTGCTCGTGACACCAAAGGCTTTTGACCACCTCCATAAGTTCGCTCGATATCTAAACGTTCAAATTGTCAGCTATTGTTGGCATGCTGCAAATCATGCACGTTAAAAGCTGACTTACGAGGGTTCTCGAACCACAGAAGGAAGGCGAATTGAGCGGCATGAGCAGCAAGAGAAACGAAAAGTACTGTGTATGAGCCGACAACTAGGTCAAAGCAAGATGAATTCAGCTACTATGGGTATTTAGGTAGGTCAAAAGGTAGCTTACCCATGGATAATCCGTAATATCCAGCATATCCCACAGAATACATAGGATGGGGAGCAATTTCGTATACACCGTCAAAGACAAGGTCATTTTGCATGACCATCATCCAAAATGCATCCCCCCAGTACCATGCGTAATCTTTGACCACTCTATGGGCATCAATCTTAACCCATAAGTTGAAAAGGATCAACGACCATCCGCCAACCCAACGTAAGATGTGAAAAGGAATGGAATGATTGGGCGGGAAATGGAGGTTTGACCAAGCGAAGCATGTATAAGAAACGAAGTCGCTGAATTGTTCAAGGTATTAATTAGTCGCACATCAGTCGTATATAGCTAGGAACCGGCCAAACTCACTTCAATAAGACTATATCAACCAATTGTCTAAACATTAACCAAGCATTAAATTCTTGAGGAACATTCTCCCATTTATAACTATCATCCATTTTAAGAGTTAATTCCTTCTTCCACCATTTAGCCCATTCTAAACCTTGAGAATTTTCTTGTTGATCTAAATTTAACCATCCACGAGTTTTTAACCAACGTTGAATATATTTCTTTTCAGATTGTTTACGAAGTAACCAAGCAAAACCAAAATCATATGCACCTCTCCAAAATGCAAAATAAAATAAGAAAAAAATTGATCTTATAGTTTTATGATTTGAAAGTAAATAAAATAAAATTGGTTGAGCAATTAAAGAAAATAATGTTAATCTTGTAATTGAAGATTTATGAGTTGTATAAAGTAAAGTATGTAAAAAAGAATGAGTATTAGGTACTTTAAAGATTTCTCCTGTTGTTGTTTTTCCCCAATTAATCTCTTCTTTACTTTTAGAATTTTCCAAATTTTCAATTGATTGTTGATCACCTATACTTGATTTGGATGAGACATTTCCTTCATTTGAAATTGAAATTGACGACGTTCTGACTTTTCTTTGACGAATTGTTGATTCCTTGTCAAGTGATGTTGAGCTGATATTCAAACCTCCTAGACCAGCTGTAGAAGCTGGTTGAGGAGTTTGTGACATCTCTGCAATGATAAGATTGCAGTGAATACCTAAGGTTGAGCCAAAACGACAAAGGATGTTGGGTTATCATTTTGATATTTAGCCAAGACAAGAACATTCCATTCCTCATCTCTCTAAGGTTATCGGCTACCTCCATTATTGCGAATGTAATCTATTACGTAATCTTTGTCTTCGTAGATTATAATATCTTACCGATTTTGTTGGTAGAATATCAAAAGATAGCATTAATTCAATTGAAGTCTTGGCAGAATGTTCGATACACCGAGCTAAAGAAGGAATGGCATGGTGTTTGTGACGCTTATGCCTTATTCTCATACGTGCATCAGCTAGAGATCCTTTGATAGTACTTCACACCTGAGATGTAACCAAATATACTATTAACCTTCCTTTAACTGCACTCCTGCTATCATTACCGACTTTCTGCTTCATCTTTTTGTGAGGAACATCATACTGCTCATAGTCATCCCAAAAATGAATGTTATCCTCAATCACCTTTAGGACATCTTAAATGATCCTTCCAAACTTATCAAAACTTCTTCATAAATTGTAAAAAAAGTCTTCTCCAAAAAGGCGAAGAACTGAAAATTCAGGTCAATATACGCTACAATTCAAAAATAGAAACAAGAGCTAGACTGAGCCTCATTCATCATATATCTCTCCCTGCTACTTTCTTACTGACAACGATACCAAAATTGGGCGCACTATTTGAGTGATATGGCACCTTTAGATATTGGAGGTATAGCAGAAACAGCTGTTAACGGTGCCGCAGGTGCTATAGAAACTGCTACAAAGGGTGCAGATGGTGTAGCTAAAACTGCTGCTGGAGCTGTGTCAACAGCTACGGTAAGTTTATAGTTCTGAATATCCATTGTGAATTTTCCTGATGTGCTGGTATCAATATGTAGAATGCTGTCAATAATGTTAAAGTGAGTAAATTGCCTTTAGGCATCGAGACTATTTTTATGATTGATTATGAAAAATCAAAAGGGTCAATACGATGATGCAAAGGGAATGTTAGGTATGTTCACGCAGATACAAGGTGTGAGTGTAGTCCTATTTCATATTTCGTGAGACAAGTTGGAATAATGTTGTTTGATATTCATAATAGTATATAACAAAAGTAAGTATCAAATTTATCTTTCTTGAACTTTTTGCTCATGTCGTTAGAATTAGATTCAAGATGCATGGGATAAATATCAGTATCTAATTATTTTCGGTAAGTGAGATATTATATTTATGTTCAATAAAAACTAATCTTTTATTATTATTTTTGGTAAATTTTTTAAGTGGTCTGTTTAATCATTTTCATTTATATTTCGATAACAATTTATTGTTGTTATCATTTTATGATTGATTGTTTTCATTTTTCTTGTTGTTATATTAATTTTATTTATAAAATTGAAAGATATTTATGGAAAAATAGAAATAAAAAATTAATAAATAATTATTTATGTAAAATTTGTTTAATAAATTCAAATGATAAAAATAAAAATAAAAATGAAAAAGAAAATTATCATAAATTTAGTAAAATTTGTTTAAAATTTATACCTAAAAAAATTAGAATTGAATTAGAAAAACAACATGGTGATTTAAGAAAAGGTTGGTTTGATTCTACTTATTTTATTAGACAATGTGGTAGAATTGAATTACCAAATGAACCTGAAGAAAGAATTAAATGGTATTGGTATGGACATGAAAATTCAAAAATTCATAAAATTTTAAAATTTTGTTTTTTACCTAAAAATTATAAAGAAAAAAGACTTGAAAAAGAATTTGAAAAAGAAAATAAAAGGTCAAAATATTTTAATAATTTAATTAAAGGTGAAGATAAATTAGGATATAAATCAAGTGATTGGCGAGATAGAGTAAATAGAAGTTGGTTAAAGGAAAAGGAAAGAGATATAAAAGGCTCAGAAATCAATTCTTATTTGAATGCATAATATCATAATATTGTTTGTGATTGGATATAACAACGACACCAGGATTGTGTCATATCCAATTACAAAGCCTTAATAATCGATAAAATTAACCTGGATTAGGATTAATCCTAATAAATCATTACAATCTATCGAGTAAGCTCATTTGGTTGACCTCCACTTCGGGCTACCTCCTTCAGAGTCTCCTTCGATCGCTACGATAACGCGCAGACGGTATCTATCAATCATTTATCCCTAATTTGACAACTTCGTATCGATTAGATCAATCAAGACGTCATTCGTTGGAAAGTTCGAGACCAAGATGTCGTCTTTGATCGTACTTCCGTCTCGCACGAATGCTTTTTCAGCATATCAACCGTCCAAGAACGCACATACCGATTTCATATCAGCTGTAGATCTTGGAAGGGGTGGATCATCGAAAGAGGGTGTCAACACTATACAAATTAACGTACCTGGTATGTCTCCTTTTCATGATCTGTGGGAGGGTGGAGTATTAATAATTAAATATTAATTATCGTATGAATAGTACGAACAAATCAAACACCAACGAACGAATTACTTCAATCTCTTTTACAAGCAATTCCAAATTTACTTTCAGGTAAACCCACTATTCAATCATTTCATACTCTCTCACATACATGTCATCAATTAGTTCTTCAACCTCATACTCTTGGACCAACAATTTATGGTAGAATTAAAGAAGAATTAGAAAAATCTGCAAATGGTTTAGTAAGGGAATGGAGAGGTAGTATAATGTCAAGGCAAGAAGGTTGGTTAATAAGGTTTGTAGAAGGTTGGAAATTATGGGAGAAGAGAATTGTAAGTAAAGTTCTATATCGGTAATATACAAAGCATACAAACTGTTAGCTAAGATTCAATTGAATTTGCAGAACCTATTATCGGCTATATTCGTTTATCTAGATAGGGTATATTCCAATTCCTTAAATGGAATAGCATCGATCAAAGAATTATCAATAACAATTTTCCGTAATTCTATTTGGAATAATGAAATTATTGCAGAGAAAACTAGGTCTGAATTTTTGGCTTGGTCAAAGAATGAAAGGGAACTTGAAAGGTAAGATTCCTGGACAGTCGATGCAGGTTCAGCCAGCTGATGGAGTTAAATCGTACTATAGAGTATTAGATGATCAAAGACCAACAATAGTGGAAATAACGAATCTATCAAAATTACTTGACACTTTTAACGAATCAATTGTCAAGCCGTATATCGAACTTACAGCCGAACATTACTCATCTAACGCTGAAGTTCATATGGAAGAAGTTGAAAATAATATAATGAAACCTTGTAAATATGTTGAATGGGTATTATCCAAAGTTATAGAAGAAAAGGAACGTGCAGAGATTAATCTGAGGAAAGATGTTGCTGAACAAGTCGTGAGAGCTGTGCGGAAATCTGCTGGTGAAGATGTAGCGAAAAGAGTGATTAGACGAGGTAAGTAATACCGTCTCTCGCGAGTTGCTTTTGTACTAGCTTATCACGTTGATCCTTCACTAGCTGTGGATGAGTGTATGGATTCACAAAATGTTGAATCATTATCTCGATTATGTACATTCTCTATAGATGTCAATTCTTTTGGTGTACTAGTACAAGCTGTAGAAGATCATCTAGAGGATAGATTAAAAACTTTAATTTCAGATCATGCAAATGATTCAAAGATGATAGATGCTACATTGAAAATTAAACGATTTACAGATAAAGCAATTTCATCCCTTTTCTCATCTTCGGAAGATCTATCTCTCGATAAATCAGAAGATGTGGAAGATAAAGTATTTGCGAAAGACATTAGTGAACAAAAGAGATTAAGAAGAAATAGACAATTCGAATTAGAAGAGGCATCTAGAGTTGGATTCAAAAAAGGTTTAGGTAGTAGACAAAATGCTCCAGCAGAATGGATAGGTGAGTAAAACCCATTTTGCCTTGAAAAAGGAAAAGGCGAACTGTAACTGATTACAAAGAATTTAGCGAAACATTTAGACCTCGCAATGAGAAGAGGACCTTCTTTATCTGATTCTGAATTTAATGCACATTTGGATGAAATTATAGCTTTAATTGGTTTCACAAAAGATAAAGATGTTTTCAAAGCTTTTTATTCTTCTCAACTAGCCAAAAGATTATTATTGGGTAGATCAGCTAGTGATGATATGGAAAGAAATATGATTGCAAAATTACAAAAAGGTAAGCTCCGCGTAGAAGCATAGATTTGAATAGAGCTAAATCTTTTTGCACTTGCAGAAATGGGAGAAGAATTCACTTCCGGTGATATCATGATGAAAGATCTAACTTTATCGGAAACGTAAGTCATCTTGCTACGTAGAAAAATCAAATCAAGCTGAAGTTTCACTTTCAGTCTTGTGAGATCCTATCAAATCACTCAATCTAAAGAACCGGAAACATATAAAGATGCAGGTAATTTCACTGCGAATGTTTTGACAGAATCAGCTTGGCCTGCGTGAGTCTTTCAAATTCGTTACAACATCTCAGCTGGATTTCTGCTGATACCTATCACAGATATCCACTGTTAAAAGACGGATGGAACTTCACTCTACCGCCTAACCTCCAATCATCTGTCGATCTGTTTACATCTTGGTACACGACTCAACACAAGAATAGACAATTATCTTGGAGATTCCAGCTTTCTACAGTAACACTTAGTTCCCGAGTAGGTAAAGATAAGTACGAAATTGGAGTTAGTCTTTTCCAAGCTGTTGTGCTTTTATTGTTCAATGAGGAAGATACACTTGATTTCAAGAGTATCCAAAGTAGGACTGGAATTGGTGAGTTTATATTGTAAACATAATCGTCGGTGTCAGATCTTTTTGCTCATTGGTATGGACTATTCTCTTAGAAACCCAAGAATTAGTTAGAACTCTACAATCACTTGCACTGGGTAGGAAAGGAACGAGAGTATTGTTAAAAAAACCACCCGGAAAGGAAGTTAATCCAACAGATGTATTCGCTTGGAATAAAGGTTTTACTAGTGAAAGGATCAAATTCAAGATTAATGGAATACAGCAAGATATGTCTGTGAGTGACAATAGTAATTATGGTATGATGTTTTAAATGCTTATAATCCATGTTATCTGATAGGCTGAAGAATCCCGTAAGACGAATGAACAAGTTCATATTGATAGAGTATCTGTACTTGAAGCTACAATTGTTCGAATTATGAAAGGTAAAAAGAAACTTAGTTTACAGCTACTCATTGATAATGTAGTCAGTGATGTTGTTAAAAGGTTCCCTCCTGATGTGAAAGAGATTAAAAAGAGAGTTGAAAGTTTAATTGAAAGAGAGGTGAGTAATCTTGTCTATTATCATTTGGCAGCATGTGCTGATTATTCTTGGTATTAGTTTTTAATGCGTGATGAAGAGGAAAGAGGTGTATTACATTATTTAGCTTGATCTGTTTTTTGTTTCCTTTGGTTTTGGTTTTTCGTATTTTGTTCATGTATTTGTATTGTTATTACAATTTTAAGTGACACACCAGTTATGACATCAATGAAAAGATCTACGTTTTTATTGTGTTTACCCTGAATAATTTAAGCCCATAGGTTACGTGCCTGCCTTTTGAATAGGGTAGTTTACGAGTATGCGGTGAATGTTAGAGTATACAAACGAATATAGTATAGAGGCTTGAATTATTGTATTCACAATAATAAAACCCTGTAAACAATTATATCATTATCATCAATAAAAGCATTTAAACTTATATACTCAATTGTATTTATATCAACAAAACACATTTGTATTTAATTGTTCTTCTTAATCTCAATTCTCAATTATATTTACATAATAAACTTGCAAAAAAAAAGAAAAAAAAAAACAGTAAATCAAAATGGCTCATCATGCGAATGAAGATGCTCGTGGGAAACCAGGTATGTTAAAAACCTATCTATACGAAATGATAATTGAAGTTAATCAAATAAATCAAATTAAAGGAAATTATACAATGATACAATATTTCGAGTATATTATTTAATTGACCTATACTTCTATTTTGAAATGTTTACTGATAAGTATAATTAGATGGTATTGTCCTTCTGGAGGTGTTCATTGGAAAAAATATGAAAATGATGCTGAACATTTAGCTGATATTGGAATAACTGCTGCTTGGTTACCTCGTAAGTTTTGTTTTCTGAATTTAAAAGATGTTTCAGAATTAATAAATATTCCAATCATAGCTCCTACGAAAGGATCTAGTCCGTGAGTTTAAGAGGAAGTGATAATGTCATTTTTAATTTAGTACGATAAGGCTAAATTAAATCGAAATGTCATTACAGTGAAGGAACAGGATATGATATGTGAGTTTTTTGAACTTGAGCTATCCTTTAGTGCATTAAGATATTACATTTATTGATGATTATGTAGTTACGATGTTTGGGATCTTGGAGAATTTGATCAAAAAGGTGGTAAACCAACTAAATGGGGATCTAAAGAAGATTTAATTAGAGCAATTAAAAAAGCAAAAGATAATGGAATAATTAGTTATATTGATGCTGTATTAAATCATAAGTGAGGCAGTCTCGTAGTAACATTGAGAAAAAGGAGAATTGTAGCTGAACCTCATTTATTGCGCATTTTTCCTCTTTAGAGCAGGAGCAGATGATAAAGAAGAATTTCTAGCTACGATGGTTGATGAAAATGATAGAAATAAGGAAGTTGGTGAAATGCATAATATAGAAGCTTGGACAAAGTAAGTCATGAAAAAACCTATGTTTTTCAAGTGTCAACTTTTATATCGCTTGTATATTGATCCATTCTTTTAGATTCACTTTCCCAGGTCGAGGTGATACGTATTCACCTATGAAATGGAATTATAATCATTTTACTGGTGTTGATTATGATGCCAAAACAGAGACAAAAGCTATTTTCAAGGTGAGTTCGAATCTGAACTCGATGTAGGTCGAGAAATGCTCATTTCGATCTGTTCAGATTCAGGGCGATGGTAAAACTTGGGCTGAGGATGTAGATGATGAAAATGGTACGTATATATCTGTTGAAGTATTCAACAAACTAATAGAGTGAATTACGAAGGCTCTTACGATTATTTGATGTTTGTAAGTCGACTTATATCTCTGAATTTCATATAAAATCAGATACTGATACTTGAGATCGGTTTAGTCGGATAGTGAGTGCCTAAAAACAAAAACAAAAAACAGGACCACGACTACGCCTGACAGATTTTGACGAATAGTTGACCACGCACATCCTGAAGTTGAGAAAGAACTCTTGTGAGTTGGTACTCGATCCCCTAATGATATAGTAATTCTGATATATGAGAATTTCTGTATCTTAGTAAATGGGGAGACTGGATATTGAAAGAGACTGGAGCATACGGATTCAGGTTCGACGCTGTTAAACATATTTCTGTGAGTTTTGTATACCCACGCCATATGCAAAGCTAATCCGGGTGAGGGTAAAGCAACATTTCATTAGTGAATTCGTGAAACACGTCAGATCATCTGAAGGTGGTAAAGCCAAAGCATTCTGCGTTGGAGAATTCTGGCATGATTCTGTCGATGCTCTTGTTGAGTACGTCGAGGGTCTAGGAACTCAATTCTCATGTTTTGATTCATGTCTTCAAGGTGAGTTTTCGAACTGCCTTCATGGGTAGAACAGAATATGCTAATTCGACACTTGACGTCTAGATAATTTCCACGTAAGTCCGAAAGTGCATGAGTTTCGATAGGAAATCAACTGAATATCATGGCCTATTATAGACCGCTGGTGAAGAAAGAGAAAACTATGACTTGAGACAGATTTTCGATAACACTTTATTACAAAGACAACCTGTTGATGCAGTGTGAGTACGCTTTAATGATGCTTTGAATATACGAGCAGCGCTGAAACATCACTTTGATACATGTAGTACTCTCGTTGATAACGTGAGCATCATGCTGTGCTGTTGAGTCTGAGATAAAGCTGATCTATGTATGGTCTTAGCACGATACTCAAGTTGGTCAATCACTTCAAAGATGGGTATCTTCAGCTTTTAAACCACTTGCATACGCTTTAATCCTCTTACGAGTTGATGGATATCCGTGAGTTTTTTCACAATCAAATCAAAAGTGAATATTACTAAAATATGAATATGATTTTGTAAGATGTGTATTTTATGGTGATTTATACGGAACAGCAGGAGAAAATCCTCAAGAACCAGTTTCTCAACTTGAAGATATTATTAGAGCTAGAAAATTATTTGCATATGGAGAATTGAATGATTATTGGGATCATCGTAAGTTCGATATTTGATTTTTTGGTAATTTAAAGTCGAAAATAATAACTCGAGAACTGATTTTCATATTATTTTATTTTGGTTTTGGTTTTTTTGAAAAAATTAGCTAATTGCGTTGCATGGTTAAGAAAAGGTGATGAAGAACATGATGGATGTGTAGTTATTATTTGTAATGGAAAAGAAGATGGTTCTAAAAAAATTGCAGTAGGTAAAGAACATTCAGGTGAAAAATGGACAGATGTTATGGGATGGCATGAAGGTGAAATTGCAATTGATGAAGGTTAGTTTTTTTTTTCTTTCCTCGAAATGATTTATGACGATTGAACGGAATCGGAATAATCAATTAATTAATCATGAATTTACAATTTTAATAGAAGGATGGGCAGAATTCTTTTGTTCTCCTGAAAGTATGTCAATTTGGACTAAATCAGATGCTAGAGGTAGAGAAGAGTATAAAAAGAAAGAATAAATTATAGATTGGTAGATGGTAGATAGATAGATAGATAATTCGTTTTCGTTTTCGATTTGATATCATCACAAATAATTGGTAACAAAATATTTTTATTTGAATGATTTGTAATAGATTTAGAATAAAATGCACAATATTTTGTCTTTGTTTATCATTCATTTTTCAATACGAAGTATGATTTCTTTTGAATTCTCATTTAGATGTTAGACTAGAATCTGCAGAGACATGGATATTTATACATATACTTGGGAATACAACGTTTCATCGACCTCATTTTATCAACATTTACTTGATCATCTTATGCTAAATGACTGAAAACTTTAGCTAAAGATCAAGCAGTTAGGACATCACTAAAACTTGTGGGGAATCCTAAAAAATAAAAATATCAAAAAATCAACCTTTATACTTACTCCTTTACAACTCCAAAATAAACTTACCTGATAAATCATGTTGTTCTACCAATCCAATCAAATCATGTCTATTCATACTGAACAAAACATACATAATCAATTTTTATACTTATTCTTATTCATATTTTTTATCGAATAATGAAATGGTAAAAAGAAAAATAGACTAACTGGATACATGCACTTCTTAAAACGTTCCATAATGCATCACTTGTTACACCTTTTGATCTTTTATTTTCTTGTCCAAATCCTAATTCATTTTCATAAGATGTATTTGAATTTGCAGAAACAGAATAACCTTCAGATAAATCTGAATGTTGTAATCTCAATGCATCTAATGCTGATTGAGCTGCTAAAGGATATTGACCTAAATTAACATATGATATACCCAAATTGAATCTGTATTGATGTAATCAGTATTAATCCTTCTCATAACTCCCATTCGGTTGTGATATTAATATAAACTCACAGCGCTCTAACAAAATTAGGATGTATTTCCAATGCTTTATGATAGTATTGTATAGCTTCATTTGATCGTCCACTATTGGCCAAAGTAGCTCCAAGTCGATTATACAAAAGCCAATCCTAACAAGAATCGAAAAACTCAGCGTTCATTACCGTAATCATGGGGCTAAAAACTCACGTCCGGTCTAACACTCAAAGCGGACAAGAAGCAATCTTCCGCTTTTTGGTATTCCTTTCACACGATAAAATAATCAGCGTCGCGAATGACAATTCTTGTGAGCATCCGGTCCGGAACTCACTTCAGTAGCATTGAAGAGAACACCAAGGGCGACTTGGACTTCGGCATCGAGTTCTTCAGGATTCTTTCTTGCAATATCGATCAATCGCTCAATCAAATCTTCTCTGCCCTTTCGGCCATTCCAATTGACAGCTGGTCCACTGATTGGAGAAGAAATACCAAAATGACCTTCTCCAAGTGTGATCCACTTATCCAACATTGTCACTGCTGCTTCTGACTCTCCTTCATTGGTATAACTAACAGCTAATGCCAAGTAAGCAGGTCTATGATTAGGTTCTAGTTGTATGGTCTTTGACAATGCTAAGATAGCTGATTCTTCTCTTTCATTTTCTTGTTGTTTCAATCCGAGATTGTACCACGCTTCATATGATTTCGGAGAGTTTTGAACCGCAGCTTCAAGTTCCAAGACACCCTATAAATGATAATCAGCTCCGTCCACTAAGATAAATGACCCAACCTATACGGGAACAGAAGTTTCATCGTTATTTGATAACCTATACTCACTTTCAGAGTTGGAGATTCCGCTTCCCAGTAATTGTCGAGTTCACTAACCCCGAAATATGGATTTTTACTTTGAAAGAGATATCTTTGAGTTTGATCGCCTAATCCCATACCCTTGAAAGCTCTGACAGCAGGCTCGCGTTGTGAATATTCTTCCCAATCTTCTTGTAATTGTCCCCAGTTTTGTACGTTGCCTGCACTATTCTGCTCAACAGCAGAAGCTTGTTGCATAGCGCCATTGAATCCCATGAATACTTCATCATTGAAATCATCTAAAGCATCCACATCGTCTAAATCGATGTCTAAACCCTCTTCTTGTTCCCATTGAGCCCCAGACCCAGGTATACCGGTGGTATGCCTCAAAGCTTCTTCGAGGTTATTGGGTACACCACTCTTATCTTTCCCTGAAAGTGGGTCGGAATCGAAATGAACGCTCTTTCTTAAGTTTTCCGAAGATCGAATGAGGGCTTCTTGATCTTGAAAATGCGAATCCCATTGGGTCTGGATGGTGCTCGGCTGACCGTTCACAGGTGTGTTGAGTCGTGTATAGTCCAAAGCAGGCATGACTCCTGGAGCGAATCCAAGGGTATTGTTCGTCATTGACCGAGGATAAACAGTTTGTTCGTTCTCTACTTCTTCGCTCTTTTCTGAAATGTTGACTCGATCGTTCATGAAGTTACTCGCCCAGTCATTCCCATCTCCATGTACCATCCGATAATCCACCAATCTTGCTCCTTCTCCGACTTCTTCTCCTGTAGCTTGTACACCTTCATCTACTACTAATGACCCATCACCTAATCCCTTCAACATTGATACGAACTTGCTCTGCGCCAATTTTGGATTGCTTTTCATTATGCCTGACGAAGCGCCCAGCTCATTCATGATATTACGAGCGGTCCTCGCAAGTAGATCTTGTGATTCGGAGACAGGTGTCTCCTGCACAGGAGCAGTTTGGGAAGTTGTCTGATTGGGTGATACGGAATCTTGACGAGCTATCGGTATGCTTTTCTGTTCCATGTGGGGTAATGTGAAGGGTGCATCGAGGTGAGGAAAGGTTGGTTGATATATCGGACGTTTCCATGGCGCTATCGGTTGATTCAATGCTCTAGACTGACTTTGATTGTTTTCCACTTGAGAGGGACCTGCATTATGCGCAAATTCTGCGCCCCATGCATTAGAATGGCGAGGTTGGGCTGCGGTAGCTTGTTGAGGTCGACTGGGACCAGCTTGAGCATATGCTCCAAAAGCGTCGGCCCATGAACCACTATGTGCAGTCGAGTATTGTTGAGATGCAGGTGGTGGAGAAAGGTGTTGACGCAGGGAAGCGAGATCGAAGGTCGATTGAGCTTGGGTATTGGAAGGTGCGACCTTTGAATGCGTTTGCGCTGAGGGCACCGAGCGGAACGACTGATCATTTAGATTAGCTATCGTGCTCGCCATGAAGCGAGGCAAGTAGCTCACCTGCTTTGAAGAGCCAGCTACATTAGAAACGGAGACCAATCGATCCTGTAGGCATTGTCAGCTAGCTCGAAGTGTTCTCAGAGGACCCGACGTACATATTGTAAAGATCGGTCTTTATCTAGCCTGCCTTTGACATCTTTCAATACGTTACTAGGTCCACATTCCACTCCCCCTCCTGAGAAAAAGGTCGACATGTTTTTTTTAAGCGTAATACTTACTCTCTATGCTGTGCGGACTTGTGATAAATAGAAGAGAGATACCAATTCAATCCATTCATGTTTTTTGTATATTCAGAGGTTATCCGGCTGCAATCTGGATCATTTACCCGGAACTCCAGCGCAAGCTGACGTAATCAGAGTTGATAGGGACTACCTTAAATGGGTAACATGTATACATCATACTCAAATCAACATTACCTTCAAACTCGAGTGCGTCATGACAATCTCTGGAAATTTCAGTAAAACTAATCAAACTATTGCCACCATCTACTCTTCTGAAAACCTGAACGGAAGGATTGGATCTACAAGGATTATCAGGGATATGTCTGGGCTATTGGTCTCATCTTTTACTAGCTCGATCTGTCGATCGTCACTGGCAGGACCTTCTAGACTTGCTTATCGATCAATCTCATCTGTCCCACCTTCAGCGGGAAGACAGGTACTCGGACGAATAACGCCAAAACGAATAGCAGTTCCTCGATCTGCCATTGAGAATGGACATTACTCAGGAACTTCTCATGAGAGTTTCAGCGATCCAACTTTACCCAGACGATCGATTTGGAGACCTATAGTCGTGAGTTTAGTTTCCGCTTGCAGGTAAGTTGGTTATCGCAAGCTGAAGATAACTGATCCGCTGGGCAGTTTTGCGGTCTACTTGGCGGAGGTGGATATATCGCATCTGCACTTTATACGAATATCGATACGCAAACATGGGGAGATAAATTGGGCGGTAGTAGCTGGTGGAGGAAAGGTCAAAGTCAGCCGAGTGATAGGGAGATACACAGGGCTAAGCAGTTGGAAGGTGCGAGGGTAAGTCGTGTTCCTTTCAGTCAGATGTCAATTCTGGAGCTTCAACATCTGCTAATATACATTCTTCATGATGAACAGTCGGCTCAAAAAACACTCAACAACCTGCCCACAACCCTCTCTTTCTTACCCAATTTCCTGCTCATTCCAGTGTTGCGGACATACGTAATGGCGTCCGAATTTTACCTCAATACACCGTCCGCCCAGCTGGCGCCTATGGGTCTGATATTTTTCATGGGCAATGTCTTTGTTTGGTGGAAATTACGTCGGTTAGAACCTTTCATGAGGAAATGGTGGTTACATAGACCGATTGTTTTCGGGACCAAGCGAGATGAGTGGAGAAACTGTGTTACTATGTTCACCAGTACTGTGAGTCCTTGTCCACAGCAGCCATAAGCGACATCATTTCGCTGATACCAATCATTATGATTCCCAGCTCTCACATCAATCTCTACCGCATTTAGCATTCAACTCTCTAGCTTTGTTCTCCTTCGGGTCTGCGGCTTACTCCTACTTATCTTCATCACCCTCTTTACCAGCCTTATCCGCTTCGACCCATACACCGCACTTCCTTGCTTTCTTGCTGACCGCCGGACTGTTCTCTTCTCTGGGCAGTCATTTATGGACCAACATATTCCGATATCCAGGTTTGAAGAAAGCCCTTTCCCATCCAGCTAGAATATCAAGTCCACAAGCATTGATGTCTCATCAAGGTATTCTTCCTTCTTTAGGTGCAAGTGGAGCAATTTATGCTGCTTTGACATTGACTGCATGCGCTTATCCCGATTCAAGCGTTGGGATCATTTTTATACCGTTTGTTAGTGTACCTATAGGAATGGGTGTAGCTGGTATGGTCACTTTAGATCTGGTTGGTTTGATAAGAGGTTGGAGGTGAGTTAGGGTTTGTTTATTGAGGAAATCGTAAATTGTGACGGAGCTCATTTCTCGATCTAAGGATGTTTGATCATGTTGCACATCTTTCGGGAGCTCTTTTCGGTTTCATATATTATAGAATCGGTAGAGAAGCATGGCAGTGGACAAGGGAGAAATTAGGTGCAAAAGCTAAAGGTTCCGGACTATTTTAAAAGGGTTTTTATAATATCGGAAGAAATATCCCCTGAGATCGACGGTGTTAGATAGGCGTAGTATAAGTTCTTATCACCAGTCCCGCAAGTTTTATTTTGTATAGCATGATGCATATTACGCTTTTCACGTAATGATGATGTGATAAACTCTTGCGTCGAATCGGATCTGTTCCGAAGGTTTCGTTTTTTAAGACATCCTCATGGTGAAAGAAAGTCAAATGAAAATAGTTATAGTTAAATTTGGCGGCGGGATGATAACATATCTTTCAGTCGATAATTTGTATTATACGAGTAGGTTGTATTTATCCGTGTTTCTGCCCAATTCTGCCGGGACTGAGGAATGTATGTATTGTCGATCTTCTGATTTTATTAATATCGAATGTTTTGGGGGTAAAAAGAGAGAGAGAGAGAAATAACTTTTTTTGTTTTTATCGGTAAAAGTCCGGTGGAATTAAGGGTATTAATTAGGGTTAAATAAACATATCCTTTGAAAGAGGAACCAACGAATTTGGAAACCCTAGATTAAAAAAAGAAAAAACCTATTTCTTCTTTTTGTTCTTTTAAATGCCAAGTGTTGTTTCAAATGAATTAATGAACGTTTCTTTTATTATTTGATCCCTCTTAATATATCTTAGAAATGATCATTCAAATGCCGTACTTTGATTTGTTAGGTTGAGAAAGTGGAGCAAGAGAGAGAGAAGCGGGCGAAAGAAGGAAAAGATCAAAAAAAATCAAAACAAATTTAAAAAGAAATAAATGTAAAGTAGATTAAATATGCTTAGAGAATTTACGTTAACACTTTTTCATGCTTGTTTTTATTTTTTTAGGTCTAGAATATGTAATAATTATTTACAATGATAAAAAGATTAGATGAGATGGAAAAAGAATCCTCGGAAGAAGATTGTAATTTAATTTTGAAAGATTCGTCATATTAATTTGTATTATATCATTCATTTTTTATGTACTGTTTGAATACCATATCAAGTTTTGATTCAACAATAATGGTTTTTTAGATCAACGCAAAGTTTTGTTGACATTCTTTTCAAATAGGGGATTAGCGCAATTCTTGTAATAGAGTAATTATTGAAGGTATTTCAATATAAGAAACAAATACTTATAGATTCAATCAAACGAAGATGAACGGGAATCAACCTCCTTATTACGCCAATACATCTGTATTTTCAACTTCAGATTTATCAACAACATCTTCATTAAATTTCAATTCAAATTATAATTCTGAAGCCTCAAATTCTGGATTAGAAATTGGAACAAATGGTAATGATAAATCCATTAAAAGGGGTAAGACTGGTTGTATAACTTGTAGAATACGTAAAAAGGTAAGAATAAATTTATGTTTTCATATATACGTGAAACTGATATTTTTCTTTTTTTAATGGATTGTTTTTAATTAATTAGCGATGCGATGAAGCTAAACCAATTTGCGAAAATTGTACTAGATTAGGATTAGATTGTATGGGATATTCTATTCAAAGACCTTCATGGTTAAAAGCTAAAGATGTAGAAACAAGGTTGAAAAACGAAATGTGAATTTTGATTTCCTTTAGGAAAAAGGAGAATATAGATGTATGGGAAATAATGTTGACTTCTCTGGATTTTGGGATTATAGAAAACAAATTTCTACAGAGCGACGTCGGACTAAGAGAAATGTAGAACCTAAGACTGATATTTCGATTGGTAAATCCACAACGAAAGGAAAAGGAAAGAAGAAACAGGATAAATCTGGACAATCACCTTTAACGTCGACTACATATAATTTTGATGCACAAGAGACCAAAGGATGGGATCATAATAATCGACCATTCTCACTGGAAACTCAAAATGATGAAACAAATAAAGAGTCACAAAGGGAATTTACGATGGAATATGATAATTTCGACACAACTTCTCATTTTGGATCTGGTTCAGAATCAAGACCAGAATCATCAAGATCAGGAGGATATATATCTACCACAAATATGATGGAACCTATTTTGACTCATCAACCTTTAATACATCCTCATGGTAATTTACACGAAACTGATTTAGGATGGCAGCATATTCAAGCGAGTAATGAACCAAATTATGAGACTTGGACATGGGATCCAAGTCAATCACAACCTTTTCCTGGTGAACAACCTCCAGATTACGCAGATTGGTCTAAAGCATTTACGATTCATCATAATAACTCATCAATTTTACAGGACAATCAAGCAGTATTGCATTCAAATATGTTAGCAAATTCGCATTCAATTCCAGCACAATATTATCAAGCAAACACCTTTCATTCAAGTCCATTGTATTCTCTCAATTCTGAAATACCAGCTCATCCTCAACAGCAAATACATCAGCAAGTCCAGATACAAGCCCCCCAACTAACACATCAGGAAGGGCTGAATCAAGTTGCTCAACAACAGCAAAATCAAATCGATGAATGCTCACCTAGGATAGCACATTTTCGTAATCTGTCCGATCGAAATACTTCCCTTGATGAATTATGGTTATGGCTTTTGAATTCTAATTCTGATATCTTGTCGAGTTTACAATCACCTTCTCCATCCGTTCAGGATTCCCTTAACGTGGCACCGGACGATGGTCAGATATATTCTAATCATTATCTCAACATAGTCGTTCCTTTACAATATCGTTTCATTGAGTATACCGTAAATGATCTTCCAGCTCCTTCGGCATTAACAGAACAAGTAGTTTGGGAAAGTCTAAAATCATTAGCGGCTCTTCATTTGAGCAGGCACAAACATAAAGGTAGAAGAAGGAAAAAGTATAGGAGGACAAAAACGAAAGATAGATATAATCAAGCTAGATTAAGTAATAATAATGGAGAATTGGCGACAAGGAACATAAATGACGATCAAAATAATCCCTCGCGAATCAATGGAATGGATGATTTAGAAGAAGCAGAGAATCAAGATGAAGATGAAGATGAAGATGAAAAGATAGGTAAAAAGACTCTTGAAAAAATGATTGAAATTTTACTTTCAATGTCTTTCGAAAATATTCAACATGCCAATTCTGATGGAATCTTAGTTATTGCAATATCTGTTATCTCATATTTAATGTTTGAAGGTTGTATGAACAAGCAATCAACAATAGTATTGGAAATTTCAAGAAAATGTTTATGGTTTATCTTTGAAAACTCACCAGAGTTTAAATCTTTTTTACCTTCAAATAATTCTATAACAAATAAAACTGATAATCAAATTAATCCATTTTATTCTGAAAATATCTTATTACAAAAACCTTTTTCCCAAACTCAATCACAATTTCAATTTCAATCTGATGAATTCAATCAAGAAAAACAAGTACAAACAATTGGATCTTATTGGAAAAGATATAAAATATTTCTCAAATCTATAATACATTTAGATATTTTAGGATCAATTACTGAAAATAAAGCTTCAAATTTATTACCTATTTATAGATTTTTATTTAATCATTCAACAATTGATAATTTAAATGATAATATGAATAGAATTAATGATAAATTTAATAATATCATTCCAAATTTGGGAAATATTGATAATACCACTGTGAGTTTATTTTATTCTTTTTAAAGAAAAATTAGTGAAACATTTTCATTGAGGCTTTTTTTAATTTCATATATAGTTATTAGCTTTAGCAGAAACAGTTGAATTATCAGAATGGCGTTTGAAATGTATAAAAGAAGGATGTTTAGATATAGAAGAATTAGTTAAAAGAGGTAATATGATTAAAAATTTATTAAATGAAAGAAAATGGAGAGAAAAACGAATTTTAGATGATGAAAAGTTAAATAATCAATCTAAACAAATTGAAACTAAAATGAATAGGATAAGAATAATAAATAAAGAAGAAGAAATTGATTTAAAAGAAAAAGAAAAAGAAAAATTAATTTCAAATTGTTTTTTTGAAAGTACTAAATTATTATTAGCAATAACAATTAATGGACCTTTTTCAAAACTTGAACAAATTAAAAAACCTATAAATAAAATAATTGAATTAATTAATAAATTAAAAATTATTGAAAATAATTTATTGAATTTAAATTTAAATTTAATGAAAGAAAAAAATGAAAATGAAAATGAAATTGAAATTGAGGAAATTGAAGAAAATAATAATAATAATGAATTTATAATTAAAAAATTAATTTTTCCAATTATTTTATCTTCTTGTTATTGTACTTTTCATTATCAATCTTATTTTAAAAATTTATTTTTAAATATAAATAAAAATTTTATTAAAGAAAAAGAAAAAGAAAAAGAAAATAAATTTATTTCATATCAATTAATTATTGA
Source organism: Kwoniella pini CBS 10737 (assembly GCF_000512605.2). Lineage (NCBI taxonomy): Eukaryota > Fungi > Basidiomycota > Tremellomycetes > Tremellales > Cryptococcaceae > Kwoniella > Kwoniella pini. The sequence continues at coordinate 1,291,903 of NC_091723.1, read as the reverse complement.
AAAAATTTGGGAAAAACGTAAATTTTTTAATAATAATAATAAAAATAAAAATAAAATTGAAGATGGTGATAATTTACCTATAAATTGGTTAGATATCATAAAAGAATTAAATTTTAAAAATGGAATTTTATTAATTTGATTTGAATTTATATTTACTTTTTATTAAAACAATTTGGGATTTGATTTAAATTGTAGAAGTGCATTATTGGTTTCTTAATATTATATTACAATATCATTAATATATCCTATATGATTGCATGAACATACCGATGTGTGAGGTAAATATATTTGAGAAACATTCTTTATCCAGCTTATTTGATGAATTATATCGTGTATATTATACATTTATCATAATTTATATCAATTTTCTTTCATATAACCGTATATATATAATCTACCTATACAAGTCAAGCAATTCAATATATCTACGTATTTTTCCACTGTTCAATCTATTCATTCAAAAGATATTGTCCATTCGATTTTATTTTTTAAATTAATTCACCTTCACCTTCAATCATATCATCTGCCATAACCATTTTCCAAACATTAATTCCATCTATACCTTTATCATTTAATTTTTTTCCAATTTCCATTTTTTTTAATAAATCAATTTGTTTTGTAGTAATAGGAACAGGGGCAATATTGGTTTTTTCATTTTTTTCTTTTTCTTTTTCTTTTTCAGAATCAGAAATATTTAAATTTTGTTCAGGAGATAAACCTAAAATTCTATCAAATAATAACATCCATCTAGTTGAATTTCCAACTGTCCAAAAATCTTCTGAAGTTGAACCTTCATCTTCATGTACTTTTTTAGCTTCTTTATCAAAATCACCTACCCAAAGTTGTGCTAAATTATTTGGATCTGTTGAAATTTTTCCTTTTAAATCTAAATTTGTTTTTGATAAATCTCTTTCAATTTTTTCTTTACCAATATAAATATCATATAATAAATTAGCAATTTTATTTCTATCTCCAGTTGGTACAATCCATCCATTTTTACCATGTTTAACTTGAAGTGGTATACCTCCTGCATCACTTGCAATAATTGGAACTCTTTTATTTACTGCTTCAGTAACTTTAACTTCAAATCCTTCTCTAGTTGATAATTGAGTTGCAACCCATGCTCCTTGTAAAATACAACCTAAGATTGAATCACTAGGTGGTGCTCTTACAACAGCAACATCATCTCTGACAAGGGTATATTCTTTAGTACCAAGAGTATCGTGAAGCTTTTCATAAATCCATGATCCATCTGGATCATCCACAGAGCCGTGTCCCATTATGATTAGCTGAGGTCCACCATCAACAGGTGGTTTATCGGATTTTTCAAGTTTCTTTCGGAATTCAAGGTATGCAGCAAGAAGATCATCGATACCTATCAAGGGGGTCATCGTTGAACCAGCATCAGTTATGGCATCTCGATGACGAGGAGAAAGGCTAACTCACCCTTGGATGGATCAAATCTGGCAATCTGACAAACATATCCTCTGTCCCAATCAATCTTGACACCGCATTGCTGCTGGGAGAGCGAATTGAAATATTGTCGGAAGTATCGCACAGAAGCTCTTCCGTATGGCTTATTAAGACCATCGAGGGGGCTAAAAAATAAAGGGTGTTCGTCAGCTCACGTATGGTATGAATATTGTAGGAAGGCCCAAAAATCTGTGGGAAAAGAGGGAAAGCTTACTCAGTTGATGGAGCCATGTATAAGACGGGAAGTGTCTCGTGTACGTTCTTAGGTACGAAGAATTTGACCGGATGCTAGTGAAGTACAGGCATTAGCATTCACCAATACCTGGTACCGGAATTGGGCAGTTACTCACAGCAAGGAACAGATCAACGTCTTTGATGAAGTCGAAAAGATAGTTCCATGTGCGATGTTGCATAGTTGACGGATCATCAGTGAGATCAGATTGGACTGTACAGAGTAACACAAGTCAGGCAAGCTTCTCCCAGTCGGTTAAAGAGAGCAGAAGGAGGAAAAGTGAGTGAACAGGAAGCAAGGACAAGAAAACTTGAGGATGGAAAACTTACTTTGAATATGAGATCTGAAGATAATCTTGGCATCTGGTCTTTTCTTCTTAATTATAGGTATCAAAGCTGTAAGTTGAGGATCATCAATAACGATGATTGAGGCATCAATAGCACCATTTGACCAAAAAGATTCATAATTTTGTTCAGTCCAAAGTTCGAACCATTTTTTATCTTCATCCGTTAGATCCATATCTTGATTCGCTACACCTTGTAACACATTATGGAATTTTCTTTTTGTAATGTCGAATACAGTTGGATGACCTTCAGGTACGAACCATTTAACGTTCAGTCCAACCATTTTCCATAATCGTAACATTGCATGTCTCATCAACGCAACTCCACCTAAAAACCCACAGCCGTTGTATATCAGTCAATTCATCCTATCTTCGAGCAAAAACTGATTGCAACGGGGATGTGAGAGGATACTCACCTCCTTGAGGTGTAGCACTGAAGAAGCTAATCGAGACATTGTTCTTATTCAGATGATCTGCCAAAGCTGTGAACCTGTCCCATAAAGGCTCTGATGTGGATTCTTTGTATTGTACTAAACTGACTAGCTTGACTTGACCATTACAATCTACTTGAACTGAATGATCGATTGGATCTACATCAGCAGTGGTAGCACTGTGAGTTGCAGGATGCAAGTGTTTGACTCCGGCAGAAATAGCTGCTGTAGCGCTTGCCGCAGTGGATGGTGCTGGTAATTTCGTGAATATTGATGTTGAAGGATTGATGAGAATTGGAATTACATCAACATGAAGCCAAAGTGTAGAGAAAAATTGTACACCTTGATGACCTTTAAATTCCTTTGGTACAGGTTCGGCAACGGCAACCATTCGAACCTTTTCGAATGAAATGATATCAGTATAAAATGGTAGGATATGGTAGGAGAAAAGAAACTTACATTCATACCTTTATCAGTTTGAATACTTCTAATTAAACCCAAAATGTCCCTTGCTATCCTTTTGTTTTCTTCAGTAATTTCATCAAAACTTTTTCCATCGATATAATACTTTGTATGAAAAGTTTCAGATTCAACTACACCTGTACCATCATGTAATACTGCTGAATATTCTAAATCTCTACCAGAATCTGATCCATCATGTTTACGTTCAGTTGATTGATCTCCTAAAGAAATAGCTAATCCTAAAAATATATCTTGAATTTGACTTGGATGACGTTTTGAAGAAATTGATAATTGTCTATGAGGTGACATCTTTAAATGAAGCTCAAAGAGTTGTTAATGATAATTTGTATGAATTTACTATTAGAAAAGGTAGATAGATATTCTTTAAAGACTGATTGGTAAATTGGTCAATGAAATTGAAAGTAAAGGCAATATATTGATTTGAGCACGTTTCAATCAATGACGATGTTCGATTGATTATTCCGAATATCGATGTCACCTCGGCAATGATCAAAGTTTGGTGAATCTAAATCTGGATCTTGTAATTCTTAATGGAAAGAAGGAAAGGAAAGTAGGATTACGTCTGTTCGGGGAATGTGTATTCTGGTTATGTATGATCAGCAGACTTAGAAACACATGCGGCGAATACCATTCATATCTATTCTTGGCACTTGATATATCATTACTCTGCATGTCATAGCGTCTACATTGTTACATCATGTGTTATATACTGTAAGCTTATCATCCATGCTCCATTATTGGTAAACAGAGACCCGAATGTAAGGGAATATCCTAATTAACCGTGAGAAATGTTATATTTTAGTGAAACATCAGCACCGAGGTGTGAACTTGTTTGTCCGAACATACCGATAGATGATCCTGACGTCATCTATTACTTTAAACCGGAGATTTCCGCCTTTGTTTCCCTGATTGAAAATGCAATCATGGTACAACCGGTTGATACGAATATCAAAGACAAACATGCCATAGTTGCCACCTCAGTATCTTCCTTTCTTAACACAAACTTAACATCTAACAGGCTTTGAATAATGCAATTATCAATTAAATCAATCTTACTTTTCATATTTATATCTTTATCAATATCTGTATCTGCATATCAATTAAGTATAGTAGATAACGACAATATGGCTAATAAACAAGGTATGTTCAGGCTCCACGATAATATTGATATATTAGAAGGTTCTCACGCTAGGACTTCTCGTCCTGAATAACGATTCGATCGTATATCCAACAAATCCTTAAACTGATCCGAATTGACAATCCTATTACCGCTATTGTTACTGTGCTGACAATGCATTACTGCAAATCGCTTTAGTAATTGTTCAATTCAAGAAATCATCTTCTGCAGATGATAGGCAAAAGATTATAAGTGAATTGAAGGGTAAAGGTGCGCTTGATTTCAGCATATCAATTCTGGTCATTATCAATTCTGGGAAGGAGAATACAGACTTATTATCTTATTATGGTAGGCGCTACTATCGTGAACGAGGATAACATAAATTCTAAGAGTTAGTCTTTCTAAGTCTGCTTTTATCGCAAATTGGTGCCATATCGGTCATCGCACGCGAACAATGCGAAGGCCGTACAGCGTTTTTTTTTATTCCTCTGGCTGACAATGATTCATTGCAGTCCTTCCTTTCATCACCGTTTCTCTGCCTGAATCGGACTTCTCTGCGTTACAAACCGATTTCTCAGGTGATCATGAGGTAGTAGAGAATGTCGGTGAGTATCTCCCTCCGAGTGGTGTCTTTTCTGTTTTTGGAGCTCTTTGATACTAGCTCCAGTTAGGGTGGTGCTGAGTCTCTTTGTGTTATCATTTTACAGAGGCCGACCAGGAAGTCAGAATTCAATAAATTCCGTTAAAGAGGTAAAGATTTACGCCAAACCCTACGTTGGTGGTTTCTCATGTTGATGTGCTAGATCTCGATACGAGAAAACTAATTTCCAAGTTTTGTATGCATGTTATATATTGATCGTACGCATGGCGCCTCTCTCACAAATGAGTCGCCAAGCAGGAGATCACCAAGTCTGAATTTTGCTGGGTATTTACGTAAATCTCCCCGGAAGTATAATAACCGATCATGTCCACGTTTGAGAATGATTTTTCGAGAATTTCAACTAGGCGAGTTGTTTCAGCGTTTCACCTTATTCAGGGCTTTTACCATCCTCAATCGTTTGATTTTTCGAAGACTTGCGGATGATCTTCTAACTTGCAAAGAGATGCATAGACGGGGAGAAGGGATATATACAGGATGTATATCGTGTATGAAGTTGAATGTGGAATGCGACCGGGTGCGTAAGGATATTGCTCGCTATACAAAGGAGTGTTAATTGGGATATCGTGATGGAAGGCTGTGCACGGATCGATCGTTTAAGTGTGTTTTGGTACATGACAATTCACCTATTCAATTTATCTATTCATTCCTTTCTCTATTATTTCTCATTTCTTCTGTGTTTCTCATTTTGAGTTTATCGAGTCTTTCATTACCTTGCATTGCATTTTTCATCATTATTAAGCAGTACTGTTCTACATCACTTTTACGATACGAATATCGTCCGATCTTGACTTTACGATATTACGATAATTACGAATTCATTCCGCATTACTATACAATCACCAACTACCTCAGTCTTGAATTCTAATAACAATCGCTATAGATTCGATAACATTATTAGCGTTCCAACTCATCACTTAACAATCAAGTCTGTATCCTGAATTATCGATCCTCGACTCGGTCTTCCTTGTCTTTGTAAATCAAACAAAATCAGCCAGCATTTGACATCGTCCAACGATGTCTCAATCAGTTTCAGCAACTTCTCGACCAAATGCATCAGGATCAACATCAACTAGTAGAAATGGAAGTTCATCTACTACTTCAATAAGTATACCAGCTACTGCAGCTGCAGGTGGTATAACAGTTACACAACCACCTTCAACGGCTAGTGCGAGTTATTATAAAATCGCAAAAGATAATTGGATAACTTTTGGTTGGAATATGACAAGTTTATAGTGAGTTGTCGAACGATAAAAAAGAAATCAGGAATTGTATGAAACGGTATTTGTAATATATCGAAAGTTAAGCTAACGAATAAAACTATTTTACGCTCAAATTTACTTATCAACTCTGATCCTCCCATTCCCAATCAATTTTGCTTCGCATTACATCAATCTAAATTTCTGCAATCAAAACCTTTCCCCTTACCATCGAATCTACAGTGTTCAACCAAAATCCTTGACAGTAGTCGCATCATGCTCAGCAAACGGTAATATCTATCCTGTCGGACCGAGCCCCACAGCATCGGGCAATACCTCAGCCAATGTTTTTCCTGGAAATACAACTCAAGTGGTTTGGAATCCTTATGATTGGGAACAAATTCCAGGTCAAGTACCTTTTGCAGAAGCTACATACGTTTTGAAAATATATGATGAAAGAGGAGATGGAAGTGCTGTAAAAGGAGGATATCTTAGTCCGTATGCTGGAACAAATTTCATGATGTATCGTCCAGGAACATATACTAGTATAGCTGGTGAGTGATCGATTGATTTAAGAATATCCGAAAGGATAGCGATGTTCGAATATCGTACCTATAATGGCCATATACCGAACGACTGGTTGAAGGGATTATCAAACAGGGGATCATGCTAATTTTGTAAAATTGACTATGTTTAGATGGTTGGACATGTTCTACCTGCTCAAATGCTTTTGGAACCTTTTCTCAACCTGTACCTCTAGCGATATTCACCAGTCTGTTGATCACGATTTTATCAGCTTGGGGAATATTAAGGAGGTAGATCGTTGAAGAGAACAAAACAATTCGTCATGGTATCAATTCTAGGCATAGTAGCTCGACTAAAAGCTATTGAAATCTTCTTCTGGATTCACAAAATATGGACATTTCCTCGCTGCTTCTTTCATTTTCTCTTCTCTCCACAGCATAGCATAATGATAATTCTCTGTTTGTAATATTCCTACTTCATTACATTTTGATCCTATTGGAGTGATCGACCTTAATGCATATTCGCTTTTCTACGCTCATGAGATGATTTTCATCTCTACCTCGATATTGTCATGCACTCATCGTTTACTTGGGAAAAAGGACGCAAATATCCACGGATTTATCTCTTTTGTTACTGATTCATCTGATTCGCAGTACCACTACTGATTACATTCTTGACAATGATTGACGATTATCGAATCAGTTTCCTATTCTATAGCTTGGTGCTTCGGATAGTGTGAAGCCTCCATTATTGATCATGATCTGTCTGTAATCTGCGAGGGTGTCGACTGTAATATAATCTCGGTACAATCTTATGTATTAATCCAGAATATGGTTTGATTATCTTAGGCATGTGCTGAGTTGCATGTTCTCATTTTCCTTGCCGTAATATAATATAATAATATAATGGGATTTCAGGGTAAGTTTTGAATTAAATAGGGCGTTTTTCTTGTTCATCTTTGATAATCTAATTCGACGCGTTTCATTTTATAATTACTTACAATTACTGACTTATGATTGCATTAAAACCTCATACATCACAAATCATACATTTCAAATTACAGTTCAGATATACCACTCGTTGACTACCATCAGAACATTCCAGACGAACTGGACCCAGGGACGAAAGGGTCAAAGGAACGACCAAAACGGATCTTCAAGAATTTCACCTTTACGTGTTAACGATTGAAATCGTGCTGACTACATCTTTGACAAAGTTTACATCTCTCAGGAAAGAACTTCATCCGTTCATTCGTCTCTGTAAGATACTGTAGATGATTTGACAGACGTTCATCATTTCAACGATCTTCTTTACGCCTCTCACGTTCTTTTACGCTCCTCACGCTTCTCACGCTCTTTTCAGATTTGCCAGCTTTACGACGTATTCGCCTTTAGGGTATTTTCATACTAAGGTTTCAGCACGGATACGAAGAACGGCAACCATAGAAATCAATCATTCAGTGTCTGTCAAGTAATTGCAGCGTCCGCCATTTTAAGTGTATCAAGAATTCCAAGACCATCATCCTCCATAAATCTCCAATAGATAGTTGAAGCGAAATGTTACCGCAGATCATTCTAATTCAAGCATAATCAGATATTCAACCATCGCGTTTCATCAGCTGAAGCAATCCTGGTCTAATACAAACACCTTCATAAACTGCGAAGTATCGTTACCCCTTTATCATCTTACACCTGTTACACGATGCCAGGCAAATACGATGACGCTCCATTACCATTCACATCTACAGCACCTTTACCAACTAGAAAACAAACTTTATCAAATTCGAATGGTAGAACACCAACTTTAAAAAGAGGTAAAACATTGACGAGACCAGAAAGACATGTTGCACCTGTACCTTTAATCGCTCCTCCAACAAATCATTTTTCTTCTTCAAATAATAATAGTCCTTTACCTGAAAATAAAAAATTTGGAAATTTAGATTGGTGGATATTATGGTGTTATGCTACAACTTGGTGGGCACCACCTGTAATTTTAAGATGGTTTGGAATTAAAGAAAAACAAAGTAGACAAGCTTGGAGAGAAAAAATTACTTTATGTTGGATCGCAATTTTATTAGGTGGAATAGTTGGTTTCGTTACTATGGGATTACAAAAAGCTTTATGTCCTAATGGAGGTAATGCAGGGCATTTGTATGAAAGGTTAGGAGAAAATAATTGTGAGTTCAAAAACTCTCGATTCTAAGAATGACAAATCAGAATGATCTGAACGAGATGGGGGGTGAATAAAAATTACTCAGTCTAGGATGGAGATATGTATGATTAAACGAAGAAATGACTTACGGGCCAGGTATTGAAAATGAAGAAGTCAAAGTGTAGTGACCAAGTTCTAGGATGCTGTGCTGATTGTGTCTCATGATCGTCTAGTAACGCTGAGCGTGTCTGGATACGTATTCAACATTTCCACCTCGAAGACCCAAGAGACAGTCGACTTTTATGCACTTTCAAAGCAAATGCCTGGACAAGATATCACCAACCTTTTCACTCGTTCGGCAGCAGATTATCCACAATGTACAGCTACAGCCAAATATGCCAGTATGGGTTACTGTAGTAATTCAACAACTACTTCAACGACCACTACTAGCGGCTCACTGCCCAGTTGTCCCTTAACTAAACCCGGTGATTCCACATATTCTACACTTGTAATACAAAATACTTCAAAAATAGAAGGATACAGTTGGGAACAAGTTGCAGCACTGAAAAATTACTTGGTCATAGATGGAGTCGTACTCAATATGTCTCCGTATATACAAGCGAACCCAACAGCTATAGCGGGGGATGAGGTCGATACAGCGATTAGACAGGTATTGGATAATCAAGCTACTTCAGGAAAGGACGCTACCAGATTATTCTATCATCGAAAGGTCATGGAAGATTCGATACCTTGCATGCAAGCAAGATACGCTGCTGGACGGATTGACAAAGTCGCTCCGGGATGCTTCGTTGCTTCTTTGTTCCTTTATACATCGTTAGGTGTAATTTTAGGTGTAGTATTGGTCAGATTCGCTATGGCTTGTATATTCAATTGGTTCATGTCTGCTAAATTAGTTAGACCACCTCGAGATCTCGCAAGAACAGCAATAAGTCCAGCAGTTATGCCTGAAGGAGCCAATTTATCGATACATAATAAAACGGGTACAGCACCTTGGTCTTCTGCTAATCCAAGTGGAGCTAGAAAACTAAAAAATGGAAAGGTTATCAATGGAAATGGTTTATTGAATTCATCTTCAACAACGTTGGTGAATAATCAAAATTCTGAACCATTAATATCATTAGCTAAAATTGGTGCGGAGTTATTCACTGTTTGTTTAGTTACTTGTTATTCCGAAGGAGCGGATAGTGTAAAAGGAACAATAGATTCAATAGCTTCCACGAATTATTCCGATTCGAGAAAATTGATTTGGGTAGTTTGTGATGGGATGATCACAGGACATGGAGAAAAAATATCGACACCTGATATATGTGTTAGTTTGATGGACGCAGATCCTAGATTTGGCAATCCAATGCCTATGGGTTATATCGCTGTTGGTAGTGGAGCGAAAAGAGAGAACAGAGCTATGGTATATGCTGGACATTACGGTGAGTAGCAGATCCGATCTTATGTCATGAGTATCCATCCACCTTGAAGCTGACCTTGTTGAAACATGTACCAGTTTCCAAAAACGGCCACAGAACACCAACTATAATAGTGGTCAAGTGTGGTATGCCCGCAGAAGCTCGAGATAAGAAACCTGGAAATCGTGGAAAACGAGACTCACAATTGATCCTGATGAAATTCTTCTCAAATGTCACTTACAACGATAGGATGTCACCGTTAGATTTCGATATCTTCCGAAAAGTTCAAACTCTCATGGGAGTAACACCAGATTACTTCGAAACCTGTTTGATGGTTGACGCCGATACGAAGATATACCCTGACTCATTGCGATATCTGGTCAACTGTATGCACCAAGATAACATGATCATGGGAGTATGTGGAGAAACTCGAATAGCAAATAAAAGACAATCATGGGTAACGGCAATTCAAGTTTACGAATATTTCATATCACATCATCATGTCAAAGCTTTCGAATCTGTTTTTGGTGGTGTAACTTGTTTACCAGGTTGTTTTAGTATGTACAGGATAAAAGCTAGAAAAGATACAGATAACGATTGGGTACCAATCTTAGTTAAACCTGAAATTGTTTCAGAATATTCACAATCGGAAGTACATACATTACATCAAAAGAATTTACTTTTATTAGGTGAAGATCGATTTTTATCAACAATAATGTTACGTACTTTTCCTAGGAGAAAAAACATTTTCTTACCTCAAGCCAAATGTCGAACCGTAGCTCCTGATACTTTTTCAGTATTGCTTTCACAAAGAAGAAGATGGATTAATTCAACTGTACATAATTTAATGGAATTAGTAAGAGTTAGAAATTTATGTGGAACATTTTGCTTTTCAATGCAATTTGTGGTTTTCATGGATTTAGTTGGTACTGTAGTACTGCCAGTTGCTATTTGTTTAACTGGTGCTTTGATTATTAATTCAATTATAGATCCTCCAAATTCTTTTCAAGAAGCTATTCCACTCATGCTTTTAGGTGCTGTATTAGGATTACCAGCCATTTTGATTTTAATAACTACGAGAAAAGTTATTTATGTTGCTTGGATGGTTTGTTATCTTATCGCATTACCAATTTGGAATTTCGTACTTCCAGTTTATTCATTTTGGCATTTTGATGATTTCTCATGGGGTGAAACTAGGTGAGTTTATAATTTTTTAAATACTCGTGAGGGATTGAGAGAATAGAGCTAATTTAAATCATAAATTGTAGACGAGTTGAAGGTGAAATACGATCCAAAGGACATGATGATAAAACAGCTGTATTTGATGGTACAACTGTACCTTTAAGAAGATGGGAAGATTGGGAAAAATCAAGATTAAGAAAATTACGTAGGGATGAAAAGAAAAGAAGAGAAATGGAAAAACAATTTGGAGCTGGATTCCACGGTGATAATGATGGATTAGGTTTAGGTCCTACACCAAGAGCAGCATGGACAAGAAGTGATTATGAAAGTGATTCAGGAAGTGTATTTGGTAGTGAAGAAGATGTTTGGGGTGCTGAAATAGGAGGGGTGAGTTTTTATTTTTTTATTTTTTCTTCAGTTTTTTTTTTTTCCGAGATTGCAGAATTTTGATTAATCTGATTTGGATGATTATTTTATTTTAGTATAATGAACATAATCCTGCTTTCCCACCTCCACCTATAGCATTATCAACACAATATCACCATCATCATAATTATGATGATAGTGGAGGAGAAACTTTAGGAATGGATGAAATGGCAGCAATTTTAGATTCAGGATTTGATGATCCTCCACCACCTTTACCACAATCTTCATTTAAAACAAATAATAATATACCATCACCTTTACATAGACATCAACATGATTTTCAATCAAATGGAGGAGGAGGATATTTTGATGGATATGGAATGAAAACACCAAATATGCCTACTTCTGCAAATAGTGTTTCTTCTTCGATTGAAAGTAGACCACAAAGTTCTGGTCATGCTAAGAAAAGATCAGGAGGTGTAAATAATCAACAAGCTAAAAAATATGGTCCTTTAGGTCCATTGGCGGATGATGATACAGGTTGGGGAGGTGATTTTAAAGGAAGAAAATTGTAGGGTCATAGTGTGTAGTATGTAGCATGACTATTCGGGAAATGTACATATTTTAGATTATTGATTTGGTGGTGGGAGTGATTTGGACTTGTCAGACTTATTGAATCGGGATAATGGGATTCAATGAAATGTTTCATCTGTTTGATGATGTTGTAAGCTGGGAATAAGATCATGTGAAAAATGACGTCCAATCGTTTTTTGATTTTGCTTGGCAGGATATAACATGGCAGAATGATAGGGTAAAATGATAAGGTTAAAGTTTTGAGTAAGACTTTTGATAAAGTGACATTTAACTCGGTAGATTGATAAGATAAATTTATTCAGAAAAAACAGAAAGCCACAGGAACATGTTTCATGTTATTGTCTAGCTAATTCAATGTTTGCTCGTCAGTTCGAACATCATTCATCATCCATAGGCGACCATGACGTCCATGTGAAACGCAAAATGAGCAGATCAATTGAGATAGGTTTTTCGATTATTTGTTTACATTTAGATATCATCGTTGATAGAGAGTAATGGGACTACTATGATATCATGTCATTGTTATAAGATTGTTTATGCGTCTTGATTTGACAATAATCTCGATTTATATTCAATATTTCTTATTTACAGGTCTTTTCGATTTTTGATAAAATAACAAAATTCGTAAAGGTTCTCGATTAAGTTCGTATACTATACAACTCGTTTTCAACTTACAAGTACCTATAAGATGTTGTTATCTGTCGCTTCCTTATTACTTTGCTTCTTGACTTTTGTCAGGCAAATTCAAGCACGAGCTACGAAAGGAAATCCACTTTTCATAGGATGTGTAAGTGATCAGTTTTATCCTAATGATAGTTATGATGTTGGATCTTTTGATGATCCAATAAGTTGTGCTGTAAGTTAAATTTTTAAAATCGAGATATCATTTATAGCCTTTTCCAGTCAATTCAAACGATAATAAATTCCCTTATGTTTATGATAGCAATTTTGCTTTGATTCAACTCTTCATACTACTTATTCAACTTGGACTTTAGTACCTGATGATTCAAATAGATGTTATTGTCATAATACTTTTCCATCACCTAATGAAATTCAAGTTGGAATTGACTCGAATGGAAATTGTGATTCAAGTACTCAGTCCTATGTGAGTTGAATATTTATGTCTACCTAATGAATCTTAGTCTAAAGATTAATATTAATCTGACTATTTTAACTGTATGATTTTTCCCAGATATTTATAACATCTTCAACATTCGGTTTAGTAGGTTGTAAATCAACTCAATCATCATCTTTTCAAGTAATTGTAACATCACCTGAAATTTGTATAAAATCATGTAAAGATTCAAATTATTCAATGTTATCACCTCAATTAGATGGATTTCATTGTACATGTGGAGAAATTGAAGATGTTGGTCCTCAATCTGTTGATTGTGGAATAGGAACTTGGATAACATATAAACATATTTCAGGTCAATATGTTAATGGTCCAAGTGGTTTTGTAAAACGTCAAAAATTTAATCAAAAAAGACTTGATCAACAAAACAATCAATTTTGTCCAATTGGTTTAAAAGCTTGTAAATTACCTAATAATGATGAAGCTTATGAATGTTTGAATATCAATACTGAATTAGGTCAGTTTATTTCCGTATTATTGATATTGAGTCATAGTTGACGTATAAATATGTAGAGTCGTGTGGCGGATGCTTATATGGGGATTATGGTAGATCAGATACACCGACAGGCGTTGAGTAAATTTTGATGAAAAACGCTCGTTTGTAGTAATGAGGTTGCTAACAAGGAGATTTGCATAATTAGTTGTACCTCCTTACCCGGGGTACCATTAGGTGCAACGACTTGTACTGTAGGCCAATGTGAAGCTTTCGCGTGTGAAGAAGGGTACGAATTATCATATAACTCGACTTGCTTGTCCATCTTCTGATGCAGATGGTTTGTACATTCAATCTAAATTTTCAGGAAGGTCTGGTCTGATTATACGATTTGTTTCGAATTTTTGTTTTGTATCGATTCAATTGCTAGAGAATGTAGCTAAATAGTCAACTTATAATAATATATATCCAATGTCCACAAGAACATCTAACCGTTTTAAAAGTATGCATTGATTATGAAATGAATCATATATACTAAATTGTCCACATCTATTATAATCATTCAAGATCATTCTCAGAGCTCTACATTTTCTTCATTTCTTCTTTCTTTAATTGTCTGAAGTAAATCTTGAATCAATTCCTCAAAATCTTGTTTATAATCTTTCAACCAATTTTCATCACCTTTAACTCTATCTTCTTCTGAAGAAATAATGTATTTTTTTGGTAAATTAATTTGTAAATTATTATCTTTATTTATTAATTTCATTTTTAATCCACCTTCAAGTATTTCAGAAAGTTGTTTAAAAACTTTTGATCCACCATGACCACCTATTGTAATTAAACCAAAAGGTAAATTATTCCATTCATAATATAAATGATCAAATGAATTTTTTAATAAAGCAGGATATCCCCAATTATATTGTGGTGTAATTATAATTAATCCATTCCAATTTGAAATAGTTTTTGACCAATTTTTAATTAATAAATTAGAATATTCATTTGGTAAATTTTCTTTTAAATTTGATTTTGATTGTGGAATTTCATTTTCTAATTCAAATGGTAATGGATGACCAAAAGATTCTGTTAAATGAATAATTTCAATTTTTATATTTTTAAATTCTTCATTAGTTTTTAATATTGATTCAAAATATTTTGAAATTCCTTTTGTATTTGATGATTTTCTAGTTGATCCAAGTATAATACCGATTTTAATTGACATTGTTTAAATTCGAATTGAAAGTATTGAATGCTTGAGTCAATATATTCTGTCAGTATGTGAAGATTTCGCGGGTTTTCAAGTTATGTGCAATGAAATTTGCGAACAAAAGTCAGGAAAGATTAATTTTTTGCAATCCGAATTTATACCTCAAGAATCATTGAATCAAATAGACCGAGGTTATGCCATTGAACATCCGGAGATCGTTGATATCGCGAAACGATGTCTTCGGCACGATTATAATTCAGGTGAAGATGTCTTTTTGATGTTGATGTCATGACTTGAACGACTCGGAGAGCCTATTTTTTCAGGATGACCGAAGGAGGATCCGGCAAGACCAGCGGCATGCGCGGCAGGTTAAACCTCTCCGAGCGAGAGATAAGCTATTTTTAGAAGCCCGATTTCTATACGCGTTCTAACATCACATAATCAAATATAGTTCTGTACATGGACTGTCCTACAATAAACATCTGAACTGAAGAAGGCTGCAAATATGCAAGCAGAATGAATACAAACAACTCTTGTTACCTCTTCGCCTAAGCCTTCTCCTATGGTATCACGCGCCTCGCGCTTCGTGTTCTACACCTCGCTCACTCATGCCCCTTATTTACTTTAATATCCTATGAGTCCCGCTGCCTAATGATTTCCATGTCCTGAGGAATCATCGCTTGCCCGTGATGGCAGCCAATTCGATCTTCTTTAACATAGATTTCAAGCTTTTGCCACCTTTTTGACAATTATCTTCTAACCAACTTTCGAATTTTACGCGAATGCCAACTAATCTGGGTGTGATGGGTAATTCTTCGCCGGGGTTCAAGAGGGTATTGAACAATTCATGCCAAAGATCTTGTTGCCAGTACTAATTAATAGAAATCAGTATCAGTATATAAGATAGATCTGCTCCTACTCGATAATCTGAAAATGTCGACTTACCCTTTTCAATCCTTGATCAATACCCCATATCCCATCATTCTTTTCAACGTTAATGTGTTTTCCAAATAACATCGTATATGCAATACTAGCTAACCCGAAGTAATCTGTATGATAATTCCAAGAAGTACCTTCTTGCATTTGTATACAATCTTTTTCATCTGCTTTCCAATCCCCATTAATGAATTTTTGATTTTTGCCAGCTGGGTAAAGTGTAAGATCAATGGATTTTCCAAAATCAATCAATTTAATTCCTTTTTTATTCCAACCTTCAGCTCCAGTTTGTGAGTAAGATGGAGACCATTTAGAATTAGGTATTTCATCTAAACGTATCAAACAATTATCGATCTTCAAATCACCATGGATGATATCATTTTCATGTAGATTTTCAACGATCTTCAATAATTCAATCATGAAGAATATTGTCAACAATTCGTCTAACGTGGAAGTTCCACCTTGAGTTGAAGGAGCTATCCCTATCGAAGTAGCTTTATTCACTATGTCAAGTAATGTTCCTTGAGAAGAATAATCCATAAGTAAGAAAGATTCATCCTTGAAAGCATATATTGATCTCATTTGAATAATTGAAGGTAAAAAAGTTGGATTGATTCTCTGATATATCCGAGATAGGATGACATATTCCCATATAGAAGAAGGGTTTTCCACTTTTATAGCCAAGATTGACTTATCTTGAGGTTCATCGGTTTCTTGATCATCGTCCTCATCATCGGAGTCGGCATCATCTTGTAGTTGACGTTGGGCAATGTCCACAGCAGAAAAGACCAACCCAAATCCACCTTCTCCAATTTTTTCCTGGATTTCAAATCCTTTACCTTCTAGCTCAATGTTTACGACATCATCTGAAGGAGCAACAGAAGCCCTGGAGTTAGTACTTCCTCTTCTACCTTTGTTTTTCGCGTATTTCTGCAGGACTCCCCATTTTCCTGATGTAGATTCTCGGCAATCCATAAATCCATTTAAGGAGGTTATGGGAGGTTGGATAGATTTCATCACGGCGGTGGACGCTTCTTCAGAATATGGTTCACAAGGATTTGGAATAGAGAAATGAGCACCATGGCCATGTGATGCTGTAACAAAATGTTCAGTAGTAGGCTCTACCGATCCTTCTCTTGCGGTGTGCATGGTCTCTCCATCGGTCAACACCATCGTGTGTATATCATTTTGATTTCGATGAATGGTGAAACCTTCGGGTAGTTGGAATTTACCATCAAGATCGCCTGAGGGCAAATCCTCTTCAGACAGTAATGAATGGTCATGATCGGTGGTCACATCGGATATCGGAGGTAGAATTTGACTTTTCGAGTCACTTGCCACTAAAGCGGGCTCGGAGACATTTGACGGAAATTCTTCATTGTCTTGACTAACGTTCTCATCTTCATCCTCTGCCACGCTAAATGGTCTTGCATTGCCTCCAACCGATGAACGCAGATTAGTCATATTGGTATATTCGCAAGTTCTCTCGGTGATGGGAGTCATAGCGTTGATTTGGAATCTCCTCATCCCACCTCTTGGTCGTTCATTGTCTTCATCGTCTTCGTGACCGTCGTTTAGTTCAATTTGACCAACTTCTTCTTGTACTTGGTGCACTAAGTCCGCTGCACCCTCATCCTCCTCTCCCTCTGGCACTTCTTGGATGATTTCAGTCGTTCCTCTTCCGTATGAACTCTGCCTCGTCAAAGCTGGAGTGGCGAAGAGATTCTGCGATAGCGGTTTTCTTTTGGGTGGAGCAGACGGTGTAGCTTGAACAGCATCTTGAGCGTTTCCTTGCTGCTCATCAGAGAAAACACCAAACGCCTTGGGCTTCGAAGAAGATGTTGTGGCGAGCGGTGTTTTGTTGTTCAGAGGAGTCTTGGCTGGAGTTTCGCTGAATATGTTGAATTTACCAGTTTTATTTGCTGAGGGGGGAACAGAGTTCTCGTCACTGAACACAGCTAGGCCAGGTTTGACCGAAGGGGTATTCTCGTCAGAGAATACAAACGGCTGAGAAGGTATGTAGGATTGACCATTCTCGTCGGCTGGGCTGAAGAGCCGACTCTGGACTTGACCTGCTGGAGTGGGAGTCGGAGGGACAGCTCCGCCAGGTGTAGGTGCTAACATGGTGACAGGCCCTTGTCTTGAAGGTAATGGCGTAGGAGCACATTGTATTGGCTCGTCCTCCTCATCTTCGTCAGACGATTCATCAGTATCGCTATCCCCAGCTCCACGTATCTTTCCACCGTGAATGGTCTGATCAAACATCCGCATGACCTCCAATTCAGCAAGTTTGGTGTTAACGGTCGGAGAGGGTGGTTTGACCTTTTTAACTTCCGCTTTGGGCGTTGATGCTGAAAATCCGTCAAAGTTGTCAGCTCGGCCGCCCGATCAGAACTTCTCGATGAGAATGGGAACGTACATCCAGGCAGATGCCATGTCCTCTCCCACTCTTTCACCTCTCCTTTCCAATCTCTGCCAAGTAATCCCCTTTGTCTAGCTCTGATCTCCTCGAAACTCCACTCGTCGTCATTCTTGAATACAGCATTCCAATCGAACATTCTTCGTTCAAGCTTTCCAGCAGCGCTTCTAACCTCGAATCCATCCTTAGGGCACTCCCAAGGGCTCATGACAAACCCTCCTGTAGGTTTACCATTGGGTTTGGGGGGCTTTCTAGCTGAAGGCGGAGCGGGTAAGGAAGGTATAGCTGTGGATAAGTTGGAAGTGTCGTAATGCCGCAGTGGATCGGATTTAAGTAATTCAGCTTCAGTGGGAGGTTGTCTTTGTCGGACGAACACTTCATCTGCAACTCTTATACCTTCATTCTCTGTCTACATTCAAAATAAGCTCAAGCATTCGATATATAGAGAAGCAGGGGCTCACTACATCCTTGAAGACTTCAACTTTCGGTGTTCTGGGTGCAACTCTGGTCCTGGCTGCACTTTGAGGCAGAGTTTCGCCTTTCCATTGAGTAGCTTCTACGGTGTTCTCTTTTCGTCTTGCGTCTCTTGTACCAAAATCCGCCCATTCGCCCGGGGCACTGTCCTCATTCTTCCCACTACCGTCAGAAAATATTTCCATTTTGGATCCATTTCCCTTGCTAGCGACTCTCAAAGACGGTGCTAATTGTGTCGCCCCAGCTACGGAAGTGGAAGCAGTCGCTACTTGGCCTAAAACAGATCGACCCGGTGTTCGTAGTGGTGCTGACGATGAAGAGGGGTCGTCTTCTGGTACGATACCGGATGGTGGAGCCATTATGCGCTCTAGGAACTGCTTATGTCGGTTTTTGAGTCGATCAAGTGGCAGTGCTTTCCGTGCTGTACCCAGGCGGTATATCTCATCTGCCTTTTTACGCCTACATTACGGAAAGTCACAGCATGAATCAGTCAAGTTATACTTCGTAGACGAGCTGTCAAGATATGTGCTTACCTGCCTAGGCCTTCCAACGCACCTGCCCATTCTTCATAAAAGACTGAATGCCTCGTCCCTATGTCCCTTGATTCGAGGAACGACCAGATCTCTTCCCTTCTTTCTATCTGTCTTGCATACATAACCCATAATTTGAGATATCTTACATCTTGAGTATACCTAGCATCGTTCACGAACCTTCTTGTAGAGGTTTCGAGAAGCGGTAAGAGGTGTGTATCGGAAGAGGGATGATGTTGCACCACAAACAGAATGTACCTAGTTGCGATTCTATTAGCTTATTCTGCCGGATATTTATGATTTAGGCAATGTTGATGAGAAGATGCGCCAGCTCACTTATTATATACATCAAGTACATCTTGTATGCCATCTACCATATCTTCTCCTTCCTTATCCCTCCTCTCGGCTTCTTCTATATCCTTCCGAAATCGTTCATGACCATCTTGTACTACCTTGTCGGCCGCTGTTGGCTCCTTGAAAACATTTGATAAAGTTGCCGCTGATCGTCCGGTTGCTAATGGACGGATATTCTCCTTTTGAGATTCTATCAAAGCGAAATCCGTCACTGGACCTGAAGAAGGTGAGGCAGGCCGTTGAGCTGGGGAAAAGAGTGAGTCCATCTTATAAGCTCTCTCTCTTCACTGTGTTATGCTTTCATAAATTCGTTGGTATCATTGAATGTACAAATAACAAAAGAATTTTAGAACGATAAAATCAATGGGCATTGTTTTGTTTACCTGGACGCGACTTACTTCTTTTGTTTGGCTCGAACCGTTATCACGGCATCAAATTATGAGGAGCGATCCATCATGACGTGGCAATGAAAAATAAATATATGATACAAGTAGAGGCGTGTTTATGACGCGCATAAACTAGTAAACATTGCTGTATGACGATTTTACCTCCACAATGCACGTCCGCTGACTTTTGAGAAGTGCGTTATATAAGAGGCGATTGGATATATTTTTGGATTCTTTACCCTGTCTTGTATAAAAAGGCAGTCAAACAAGCAAGATGGTAACTGAAGACGATAAAGAGAAGCCTTACTACCTACAGCAAGATAGTGAAGAGGAACAAGGTATAGTCTTACCAGCGGAAGAAGATGATCCTACTATACCCCCAGACGAGAGTAAGAAAGATAAGCAGGAGAGGGTAGAGAAGGAGAAGCAGGCCGGAGTGAGGAGAGTGAAAGTAGGAAAGGTAGAAGTTGATCCTAATATCGGTGAATCCCCTTGTCTCTAGACGATATAAAGACTTGGGCGCTGAACAAACTACCTTGTGTAATGCGTGTAGACTATGCCAATTTCAGTTCCGATGGGCCGGGGCTGGACTCGAAAGCAATTTTAGATGAAATGGGTATGATCAACATATGGGTTGACCTCAAAAAGCCTTTACCGGATTTACCGAAGGACTATGCTAGACCTGTCAAGGAATTTGCAGTCGATCGGAGAAAGGGAGTCAAGTGTCCTCCATTGAACATAGTAATCTTCATTGTCGGTTCAAGGGGTATGTTTATGGCAATGTTATCATTTGAACATGTAGAGAAGACACGTAAGCTAATGTTTATGATCTGAAGGTGACGTTCAGCCGTACATGTCACTTGCGTTACATCTCATTACGACACATTCCCATAGAGTCAGAATAGCTACGCATCCAGATTTCAAGGACTTCGTTATTGAGGGCAATAAATATCTCAAAGGAAAGAAGGGTGTGAATAACGAAGATGTAGAAGGAAACTTGGAGTACTTCGACGTTGGTGGTAACCCAAAGGAACTTATGGCTTACATGGTGAAAAGTAAGTAAATGCGATTGACTGGTCTCAGCCATCGAGTTACGCTGAATTATGACATCCTGATCTAGATCCTGGATTGATGCCCGGCATGGCTAGCTTGACAAATGGCGACATCGCATCAAAGCGAACTATGACAGGTGAAATGCTTGAAGGATTCCACAAATCCACCTATACACCGGACCTTGCTACCGGCAGACCATTTGCAGCGGATGCAATAATCAGTAATCCACCTGCTTTTGCACATGTGCATATTGCTGAAGCTCTGGGCCTACCACTACATATGAGTTTCAGTGAGCTAGCATGTTACCGCTCATAAGTGAAGAGAGATAGCTGACGCCTGAAGCAATAGCCATGCCATGGTCAGCGACTACAGCCTTCAATCACCCATTAGTCAATGTCGAACAGTCTAACGCTGAAAAAGGATTGACCAATTATCTAAGTTTTGCGTTGGCGGAAATGCTGTGAGTGACTTCTACCACCGGAGACCGATACATGGCAGCTCATGAGTATTACAGAACATGGCAAGGTCTAGGAGACGTGATCAACTCGTTCCGAAGCAAGACGTTATACCTTGAGCCTTTGTCCATGGGTTCTGGCCCATCTATTGTTGATCGACTGAAGATACCCTGGACCTACTGCTGGAGTGAGGGTCTCATAGAAAAGCCAAAAGATTGGAAAGAGCATATCGGTAAGCTAAGCTGAACTTCGTAGTGTTGTCTTATTTGTAGCAGGCTAATTTGTTACCCAGATATTTCCGGTTTCTACTTCATGGAAAGCGACTCAACCTTCCAACCTGAAGCTGACTTGAAAGAATTCTTGGACTCTGGTGAACCACCTATATATGTCGGGTGAGCCATATGACTGATTTTTCATTACAAGCAATGCTCTGACTCGTCCCGTAGATTTGGCTCAGTGGTAGTAGAAGATGCAACAGCGATGACCAGTAAGTCCCGCTTAGCCTCAGAAACGATAAGCAAGCTGACCAAGGGGTTTAGAGACAATATTCGAGGCCGTTAAGTCCGCCAAGGTTCGAGCCTTGGTTAGTGCTGGATGGGGAGGTTTAGGCGGAGCAGAAATACCGGAAAATGTTTTCATACTAGAAGGTAAGATCAAAGTCTTGCAGAGATCAAGCTGACAAAAGTGCAGGCAACATTCCACATGATTGGTTGTTCTCGGAAGGCCGAGTCAGTGCAGTATGCCATCATGGAGGTCAGTCAGTTGCTATCTGCATAGTGCTGAGTCTAGCTGATGTCTGTCGCAGGTGCCGGTACAACCGCAATTGGCCTGCGGAATGGACTTCCCACCATAGTAGTCCCCTTCTTTGGTGACCAAGCGTTAGTCTTACTCTTGAACCTCTGACTCCGCCTCCAGAAGTGCTAATGCGAGATGCAGATTCTGGGGGAATATGATTCATAAAGCAGGAGCTGGTCCTGCGCCCATACCTCAGAAAACATTAAATGTGGATAATTTGGCCAAAGCAATAGAATTCGCAACTTCTCCTCATGCTAAATCAGCTGCTGGCGAGATGGCACAGAAGATAAAATCTGAAAATGGGGAAATCAAAGGGGTAGAGAGTTTCCATAGACATTTACCTTTGCTGAATATGCGGTAAGTAAGATCCAAGCAGCTGAAGCTAAGGATTCTCATTCGTATGCTGACGAATACAGTATAGATGCGATGTAGATCCTTCTCAGCTGGCACTGTGGTATTCTGAAAAACTCCACTTGCGACTAAGCGGACCTGTAGCAGCTCTCATGGTCGAGAAGGGTAAATTGGATTGGAATGACCTCGAAATACATCGAGCGAAAGAGTACGATTCAAAAAGGAGAGTGACTGATCCGATCAGTGGGGGCGCAACTGCTATTCTTGGTACGGTTACGGGTTATTATTCTGGTATTGCTCAAATCTTTTATAACCCCGTAAGTCAAACAGACTTCAATTTCTTGCAATCATGGAGGGCGCTGCTCATATCTTTCATGCACAGCCTAAGGGAATTATCAATACCACTACAGCTATTCCACGAGGTGAGTTTATGAGTGCTCATGTCTCCTGAAGTCGCTAATGTCTTCAAAAATAGGACTCATGAATATCGTGGACAACGTATATGAAGGCATGGGCAATATACCTCGAATGATCGGTTCGCAGGAAGTGAGAGAGCAAGCCAAAGTCGATGACTTTGAAAGTGGTGTAAAAGAGGGTGCTAAGGGTGTGTTTTACGGTTATTGGGACGGTATAACTGGACTAGTCCGAGAGCCTGTCGAGGGTGCTAAGAAAGAGGTAAGCCATGCCTTGTCTGCAAGGGCTTGAGCTGACGTTGGCTTGCAGGGCTTTGTCGGTGCGATCAAAGGAATGGGAAGGAGTTGTAAGCCCTACTTTGAAGTTTTTTAATGCGTCTATGAGCTGATAAGCGTGATCACAGACGTAAATGCTACTGTTAGACCAGCTATAGGTAAGTTGAAGGAGGGGGTCAATAGCAGGATTACTGATGTCGCTTCACTCCGGTAGGCATTATGGGAGCAATCTCCTTGCCATTGAGAGGCGCAACCAAGGCTTTTAAGAATAAGTTCTCAGCACCTCAAGAGATCGTCTTACAACAGCCTAGGAAATTACTATCTATCGAGGCTCTATCTTCTTGTTCCGACGAGAAGAAAACCCACCTATCGAAGCGTTTTGAAGGATTGACCACTTCTCAAAGTATCAAACAGAGGAGAGATGAATTGAAGAAACGTGCCAAGAGATTGTTGGAAGGCGATGAGACTGCATTAGATGAGGAGGGTGATTCTCAAACTGATGGTGGAAATGGAATGTCAGAGAAAGTGAATATTCAAGCCGAACCTTCACCAACTGGCCAGATTGATGCAAGCAAGGTTCAAGTCAATGTTGCTGATAATACTCAAGACAAAGAAGAAAAGAAGTTGAGTCAGGATGAAGAGGAAGCTGAACGAAGGGGATACGAACGAGCTTTGAAAGAACTAAAAATGCGAGAAGGGAAATGATTAGACTCAAATTATGTGACAATACACGTCAAGTCGGATAAGTAACAATTGTTTTGATGGAATGTATGATAGATGTATATATTATGTGATTACAGCTGAAAATAGAAAGAGGTTTATGGACAGAGGTGCAATTATCAAGTAAGGTAGCAACCTCATTCACCGTTTGTTTAGTGACAAAAAGCGCCTCAATTCGTTGATTGTATCGAGTAAACCGCGTTTAGAATTGAGTTGTGAAAATAGATTTTTCAGGTCATATATTTTCGGTCTTATAGCTAAGTACCGTACATCCGGAATCTGATTTTCTCATAATGATTTACATAACGAATCACGTTAAGCTTTATGATCTAGTTGATTGGAACAAAGGTCTTTCCGAAATTAGTCTATACCAAATGGCTAGACCTATATAGCACTGACATTCAAGGAAGAGCGTCATACAAAATCGTATCTTGCAATAATGATTCTTCATATTATTGGATCGTATTGACAAAACATTGAGTGGTTTGGTACTATCGCCCTTTAATTGAGAATTTGGAATATTCTATTTCTCCAAAAGTGAATATCGAATTTCCCCTTTTGAAGTCGCGTGGGGGATTTGTCTCGGGTTTTAATCAAAAGGGTAGGTTATATGATGAAAAGATGACGTTGAAAGTTGAAAGTGGCGTTTCACTCTTTTGATGGTTTTTGGCGGAGAAAAAGGAGTATCTACACGTGTTCAAGAGGGTAAGATGTAACCGTAGATGATCCCGTTTTTATCGTAATAAGATTTTTTTTCCAAAGTGGGGAAACCAAAAAATAGGGATGATTTTATTAATAATGCTTGGAAAATTATCGTATGAAAAATGTTAAGAGCTTATGAAGAAGCAAGAGCTAAGCTAAGCTACGGAATTTGATTTCTTTATGGGAAATTTCAAAGTACCAAGAAAACCCCTATAGAGGAAGTTTATCGGTAAATTCCAAAAATTTGCTAGGATAACTGAGGTACAGGGGATGAATAAAAGGTACTGAAATAAGGGGAAAGGGTATAAAACCTCCATTCGCAAGGAGGAAACCCCAAAATTTCAATTGAGGGTTTTTCCAATTGTAAAAAAGAATGAATTTCTAATGATTGATGATTCATTCAATTCAGTTACTATTACAGTTAGAATCAGGGCCATAATACTTGGTTACATTACAAGAATTCTCACACGACTAGATTATACATACATACTTGTAAAGAAACCATTCATACAGATATATCTAAAGTATATTTTCACCCCATCTTAATTTCTCATATTCTTTAAATAATCACGAAAACTATATCAACTGGTACGGAAAGCAACTAGGTATTTTCACCAATTTTCGTTCCTCGTTTCATCTTTAACCGTCAACAAAAATACCCTGTTTTAAGTAAACAGAATATTACTTTCGCTTTCATCTTGATAATTAGATATTATCGAAAACAAGGTTTGTTCAAGATGATTATTCCAATTTGTAGAAGATCATAATTCCCCTTTGTGTCGGATTTCGACCTGCCAAGCTTCTTGTCTTTCATCCTGTTATTGCATTTTAACGATACATCTTCTCCTGCCTCACCTCAATCCCAAACCCTCGAGGATAAACAAAAGATCATTAGATAAAAGAAGATCAAATCCTTTGATCCCACTCCCAAAGGAACAGCAAATTCGATTCTCATAATTTACATAATTCACCTCCTTCTCATTGAATTGCACGTCTCAACACGATGAATAATCGATAAATGGATAATCATTGATCGTTCAAACGAGATTACCCAACAATCCAAACTTCCTTATTAGTATAAGTAAATACGACCATCAGCTCAATTGCAATCGCCGACATCGCAAAGACTTTCTCGCAATGTCACCACACGTTCAACCATTATTCACCTCTTCCCCTTTGATCTTCCCTCCAGCCTCAAGTACACCTGTACCAGGTCAATCTCTATTCGTCACTTCCCCTATATCAGCTACTCCACCTCTTGACGAGACTGTAGAACTGAAACATGCCGGATCGTCACAACCCTCATCACGATATAACTCAATCCCACCTTCACCAGTATTCGAAACCCTTTCATTTAGTAAAGTCCCAATTCCATCTTCCACTACAGCTTCAACTGATTCGGAAGCTTTCTCTTCCGATTGGGCTGGACCTTCTGAATCAAAGAGATCAAGTATTCAATCACCATCGTTGATTAGCTGTTTATTCCAATCTACATCTATTGTAGCTAAAGATACCGTCAATGGTAATCGTAAATGCAGCTTTAATCAAGGTAGAAGTAGTTCCGGTGAAGGAGGAAATAAACCGATTTTAAGAAGAGATACAGCTTCTATGTCAATTTCGACTTCTGCAAGTGAAGATAATTTCTCTTCAAATGGTTTCGGATTAGGTATAAATAAACTTAATCTAGAAGAAAATGATGACAGAAAAGCACCTGCACTTAGGAAGCGACCTTCTATTTTAACTTTTGCAGTTTCTTCTCCAAGAGCTGGACCTAGTAGACCTCCTTCTCGATCTGCTTCTACATCATGTTCACCCACCTCTTCTTACGCTTGTACTAGATTACCTAGAAGTCCTTGTGTAAGACCTAATTGGGGTAAAATTCGTGGACAAGTAGAAAAGGAAATTAAAGAAGATGATGATGAAGACAAAGATCAAGATGATGACGATGAAGAGGATGAAGAAGAAGATTATATGATTGATTCTCCTTTACCTATTCCAGGACAAGAAAGTGATGAGGAAGATCAAGGTTATGTTGAAGATGATGAAGAAGATGGATTCACTTCTGATGAAGATGATAATGCTATAAATCACGGTGCAGATCGTATCTTCGCTAATTCGACTGTTGGTGATAAAGCTGGACCGTCTGGTTGGAACTCAATCGAATGGAATAAAGATTATCTTGCAACTCCAAAGAGAAGATCAAATATAATACCTTCTCAACCAAATTATATGACTTCAACAGATGATTGTTTTGATCAACCAATTATGAGAGGACGTAAAACATCAATTGCAATTAATGAAAATACTAAACCTTCTTCAAATAGATGCACTAGACATCGATCACCTCCTCCACCTATTAAATTAAAATCTTCTTCTATTCAGGTCCCACCAGCTGCAAGATCACCTTCAGCATTTGATCTTTGTAGAAGAAGAGGTTCAGGTTCAGTAGAAGTAACTACAACAACAAAAAAAGGTTGGAAATCTGATGATTATGGTTTTTTACCTAATACAGCATCTACTTCTCAAAAAGTATTGGAAAAAACGAATTCATTCAAATTACCTTCGGCTTCAACTAAAACTACTACTTCAAATGAACCTTTACAAGTTCAAACTCAAACCCAAATTCAAGGTGGAATTAGGAAGAATTCATTACCTACACCTAAATTAGATTGTAGATCAAGTTCGACTAGATCAATATTGAAAAGAAATGCAACTTCAAGTAATATACATGAACCCCAATCAACACCTATGATTCGATCTTCTGGAGAAATAGCTAAAATACCACCTAAAACTCCTCCTTTAGATAATCATACTATTCCATTAAATGGAGTTAATCTTTTAAGAAGAGGTTCTGCACCTACTAAATCTATAAATAAACAGAACAAAGCAAATATTTTGGAAATTGCAAAACCATGTTTAGCTAGAAGTGCAACTGGTTATGAAGAAGAAGAAATGGGATATCATAAAGATCGTGGACTCAGAATATATTGATTGAATTAAGTACTTTCAGTTGTACTGGTGTTCGCGCTTCCTTTATATGTAGTAGAAGTGTTTTTCACTGTCTAAGTAGATATAGAGATAGACATGAATCGATTAGTGGTATTGACAGGCAGTCCTGTTGATAAAACATGTATGCATTTATAGCTTTTATTAGCAAATTGGTATGCATGGTGCAATACAAATTCATTACCCGTTGTATACAGTACATTCGAATTATTATATCTCGTAAATTACCTCCACTTTGGATTGCAATGTTGAATTGCTTCATAATCGATCGTCATTTTACTTTACGCCACTAGTTGATCTGTAATCATTTTATCAATACTCTCTATCATCAAATAATCGTAAGGTTATCATACATTAATCAAGATTAAATCTTCAACAGTATTTATAACAGTTTTAGCCATCTTATTGGTATACTCATTTGATATAAAGTACATGTTACCAATTCGAAATTTTTTAGCTTCTTTTTCATCTCATTCTGCAAGTAAAATGACACTTAAATCTCCACCTCCTCCAACTGTACCTACTGCTATAAAAGGTAGAGAAAATATTAAACAAGGTGAAGGTGGTGAGTAATCTTTTTCCCCATTTTGTAGATTCGATGTTATAAATCTCTATTTGGTTATTGGAAGACGTGATCTTATTTGGTCATCTTCATTTCCAATGGAATACGAATTTGGCTGATAGGCATATGACTGTAATAGTTGAACATGCTACTTTCGCTTCAGGATGTTTCGTAAGTCTTTATCATGATTTCTGATGACTATATATATATATATATATATATATATGATTGAAAACTAATAAAACTTTTAATTTTGACGTTTCTTAGTGGGGAACAGAACATCTTTTTTCTAAAC
Source organism: Kwoniella pini CBS 10737 (assembly GCF_000512605.2). Taxonomy (NCBI): domain Eukaryota; kingdom Fungi; phylum Basidiomycota; class Tremellomycetes; order Tremellales; family Cryptococcaceae; genus Kwoniella; species Kwoniella pini. The sequence goes on along the minus strand of NC_091723.1, from coordinate 1,263,229 downwards.
ATTATGGACATTTACCTCAATTTAAAGCTATTTCGGGATATACAGGTGGACAAGCTGAAAATCCATGTAAGGTCACTCTTATATCTCCGTCAATAAGTACTTGGGTGCTTCAAAAAATTAACCTATTACTCGCTTTTAGCTTATAGACAAGTATGCAGTGGATCAACAGGACATGCAGAAGCAGTTCAATTAACTTATACAACTGGATCTGTATCTTATGCCGAACTTGTAGAATTCTTTTATAGAACACATGATCCTACGACAGTTGATAGACAAGGTCCAGATAGAGGTAGTCAATATAGAAGTGCTATTTTCTTCCATTCTACTGAACAAGAAGAATTAGCTAAGAAAGTTACAGAAGAAGTACAAGAGAAATAGTTAGTAATTTTTTTCCCTTCAATTCTTTAATTGATACATCTAGCCTATATACTTTGTTCAATTAAGGTATTTGAGCTAATTGAAATGTTTGAATTGAATTGAATTGTAGTCTTAAAGGAAGACCAATCGTAACTCAAATAACTAAAGCTGGTAAATGGTATCCTGCTGAAGATTATCATCAAGAATATCGTGAGTTACCGTCGATTCTTCTTGCAGTCATCTTGTAGTTCGAGGCATAAATACATTAGCTGATTCACTTTGGGTTTGCTTGATAGTCGATAATAATCCAGGAGGATATGAATGTCCAACTCATAGATTTTATTGGTAATCAATGTTTTCGATAACTTGTGGTGTAACACGAGTGCGATGTTGATAAATCAGATATAATGACCATTGGATATGCATAACATATGAGACGATTTCAGATACAGTCTATTGAGTGAATGCAGTCAATGAGTGCCTCTTCACAATACTTTCGCATAGATTAATTGATAAGTATAAGGAGCATCCTCACCTCTTTTCGCATTACTCTTAGTGGCAAAAACAGTGGTGACTAACCTCCACTTTGAACATCCTTTCATTTCGACAATCAAGAAATGACGTTTTAGTCGTAATAAACAATCATATTCCTCATTTGATGATACGTTGGTGAGATTTGCCACGACTCGAAAAGTCTTCCCTTGACCAGCAACCCAATAATATCAAAGAAGACTGTCGTCCCTTATGATTCGAAGAATCCACTTTTTTCGATTAGCCTATTACATCATTTAGAAAATAAGATTTTATTGAAATATACACATAATGTGAGTAAATTTAAGATGTCAATCAAAATGATGACACTTAAATATTGGATGAATAGGACTGGAGAAATTAATATTCACGAAAATGATGATTCTACTTTCGTTTCAAGCGACAAAGAAGATAGTGATTCAGAAGAATCATTTTCAAGTGTTAGTTTTTTTATTTGTTTGATTTGGGAAAATCCTGATTTCATTCTAACTTATATAAATCGAAAATTGAAATAGCATTCATCATCTCCTATACCAATCACTAATTTAGATAATTTGAAAATTAATAATTCAGAATGTATAAAAAAAGTATCTAATTTAATTAAATTAGGTAAAGGTGAGTTTTTTTTTTTGGAAAAAAAAAGATTTTTATTTTCTATATATATATATATATATTTAAATAAAAACTGATCAAATTTGATTTTTTTTATTGATTTTTTAGCCAAAAATATAATATTATTATTAGGAGCAGGTATTTCAACTTCAGCAGGAATTCCAGATTTTAGATCACCTAAAACAGGATTATATAATAATTTAAAAAAATTTAATTTACCTTTTCCAGAATTAATTTTTGAATTAAATTATTTTAAAAAAAATCCTAAACCTTTTTGGGAATTAGCAAAAGAAATTTATCCTGGAAAATATTTTGTAAGTTTCTTTTCTTGGAAGTCAAAAATTCATATATATTTCATAATAAATCAATTATTATTATTTTTAAAATGACTAATAACTAATATAAAAAGTTGTTGTGAATTTTTTTTTCTTTTTTAGCCAACACCAACTCATTATTTTTTAAATTTATTAAATAAAAAAAATTTATTAAAAAGAATATTTACACAAAATATTGATACTTTAGAAAATTTAACAGGATTAAATGAAAATTTAATTATTGAATCTCATGGTAGTTTTTCAAAATCACATTGTTTAAAATGTAAAAAAGAAATTAAACGTGAAAAAATTTTAAAAGATGGTTTGAGAAAAGGTAAAGTAATTAAATGTGATTATTTTATTAATGAAAATGAAAATGAAAATGAAAATGAAAATGAAAAAAATCAACAAAAATGTAATGGTTTAGTAAAACCTGTAAATCTTTTTTCTTTTTTTTTTCTTTTCTTCCATATTTTTCATTTATCAATAAAATTCAAATTTTGAAATACAAAGCTAATGATTTTAAAAAAAAATAGGATATTGTTTTTTTTGGTGAAAATTTACCTGATCGATTCTTTAAATTTTTACCTGTATGTTCGAATGAAAACTGAAAACTAATTAACTAAAAAATATCAATTTTTTGTACTGATTTTTCCTTTATTTTTGAAAAAATAAAAATAGGATCTTAAAGAATGTGATTTATTAATTATTATTGGAACTTCATTACAAGTTCAACCTTTTGCTTCATTAATTGATAAAGTACCTTTAAATTGTCCAAGATTACTTATAAATCGTGAACCTGTTGGACCATTTACTCAAATAAAATTAAATGAAAAAAGAGATATGTATTATAAAGGTGATTCAGATAAAGGAATTTATGAACTTTCAGAAGAATTAGGTTGGAAAGATGAATTAAATGAATTGATTGAAAGTGGGAATAAAAAATTGAAGATTAGATATGAAGAAAGTGAAAGTGAAAATACTATTAAGAATAAACTCGATACGACTCTGAAGGAAGGCTTCGAAGATGAGACAGAAGAAGCAGATGAATTAGAAGAAGCTATGAAGAAACAATTGAATTTATGATATCATCAATTGTCATATTGGAAGGATGTATTTGCTAATGGGTTGACAATATGGACTTTTCGCTTGGGTTCTGTACAACAAATCGCTTTCAATGTTGTAAATATGCCCGATATATAAGATGCAATGTATATCAACATGTGTCTGGGTATGAACTTGATCCGTGAATTATCGTTGTCATCAGGAAAATAGTATAAGGTACAACTAAAGTGAGAGTAATGGAGTATGATATTCAGCTTCCTCGTCTTTTATCCAACCCTTTCACCACTCAAAAGACGTTATTGAGATTTGACGGACTACAATACCACACATTTTTTTCCTTTACCCCTACCTCTTCCACTACCTTTTCTCAAACTTTCTTTTATAGCAGCATCGAAAACTTCTTTAACTCCCCATCCTTCTTTAGCAGAACATTCTAAATACCTCTTAGCACCTATTTCTTTTGATATTTTTTCTCCTTCTATTGATGTAATTGGTTGAACACCTTGAGCAGCCATAAGTGATTGTGTTTGTGGATCATTCCTTAAATCGGTTTTTGTACATATTAATAATATTGGTACGTGTTCGCAGAAATGTGCCATCTCGGGATACCACTAATGAGGGCAATAAAGGAAGCAAAATTAGAGATAAATCAGTTAATCAAGATGATAGATTGGTGAAAAGAAAAATGAAATAAGAAGACAGGGATTAATCAGCTCTGCGTTCATATTGAGCTGAACACTTCGCCGTCGGTCTCATAGATACCAACAATCTATCTGTCTGTTCCCTTCCCCTGACACGGATAAAAGCGTACTCACCTTATCTTGTACATTTAATAAACTTGGTCGATGATTACAAGCGAAAACAATTAAAATAACATCCGTATCATTATAACTTAAAGGTCTTAATCTATCAAAATCTTCTTGTCCCGCTGTATCCCATAATGCTAATTCAATTATTTTCGTAGGATCATTAGGTGAAGGAATCATCGTTATTAAATTTTCGAATACTGTTGGAACATATTCCTAAGATCAGACGTTACGAAGAAGTCAGCTAATATCACTCAAAAAGATCTGTAATTCGATTGATGTAATTTTGAATATCTTACCTCTGGAAATCGATTCTCCGCATATACCGTTAATAAACATGTTTTACCGCAACCTAAAGCATACTGTTAGTCATATCTGCTCTAACCCTCAGATGATTGCTCAATTCATAACTTTTGAACTGAATACTCACCACCATCCCCCACTACCACTAATTTTCGCTTTATATCTGGTCTTCTTGTCGGTGCGCCATTCTCATACGACTGTTTAAACCAAACATCAGTTAAACCCAAAGCGACAAGCATATTTCAGCCCATCTGAAAGTGGTACTTACCGACATGGTATTTCTATCTTGATTGCAATCGATTCGGGAGTATGTCTAATTTTGATACTGTGAAAGTGAAAGGGTGAGGTCGTAAAAGTCCTTGATAATTATCCCATTCAATCGTTAATCAATATTATTATTTGTTTTTTTTGTTGATTTCCATTTTATACTATCTTTTAACCAGAGACACAAAGAGCAAACGCGTAAAGATCAAAGCGCGAGTAAACTTACGTTATCATATATATATATATATATATATATACGTATTACACGTGTAATTATTTGTTCCTATCGGGCTTATCATTATCACACCCTATCTTACCAAATTATTATAGCCCCTCGTATAAAATTGCAATTTATGGGATTTCGATAGTCTCCTTTTGTCTTTCATTCTTTCTTAAAATACCAAGCCCACTTCAAGCCTAGCCTTTGAGGCAAAGCTACAATCATTGTCTCGCTGAAATGTTCACTTCTTGAAACTCTATTAGGACAAGATGATGCTCGTATCACCTCGTCCTGTTCCCTTAATCCAAACTTTTGATAATCCTATATCGCCAACTGAGGTTGAGTCAGATATCAAGGTTGAAAATCAACTCGAAATTTCTGTTTTTTCTCCTAGTCTGGACGAGGAAGTGGACATCTTACCACTTCAAGCTTCTGGATCCAGGTCTCGTTCAACTTCTGCTCCTGCTTGTAGGACTGAAAGGAGATTCAAATGTCACTTTAAAGGTTGCGATAAGGCTTATTTCAAACCTGCAAGATTGGCTGAACATGAATTGACTCATACAGGAGAGGTGAGTCAGCAGTCGATGAATTATTGGACCGATGAGCTGACTTCGATCATCATCTTAGCGCCCCCACAAATGTCCAGAATGTGGTCAATCTTATCTCCGTGCTTCTCACTTGACAGCGCATATGCGCACTCATCTTTCGGCGGATGCTAAACCATTCAAATGCGAAAGAGAAGGTTGTGATAAAGCTTTTTGGACAGCGACACATCTGAAAAGACACGAAGATACTCATGATAAAGCTGAGGTCTATCCTGTGAGCTGATATCTTGTATCGCTGATATGAGGCTAGAAGCTAACAATGCATTCTTAGTGTCATGTTTGCGATCAAACATTCACCAAAGCTCACTTGCTCCGTGAACATCATGCCCTTGTCCACATGCCAGAAGGCACGAAAGTTTTTCAGTGTCCTCATGAAGGATGCGACAAGAGCTTTAACATGAAGGCTCACCTTAGAGCTCACGAGAAAACGCATGATTGTATGTCCCTCCCAGCTCACGAATGACTTCCTGTTAGAAATGTAAGCTGATAATAGAAATTGGAATAGCGAACCGATATACATGTTCGCATCCTTCACACGGAACCGATTGTCCCTCTTTTCCGGTATGGTCGGCCTTACAAAATCATATTCATCAAGCTCATCCTCCTATTTGCCCACACACAGAATGTGATGGCCGGACATTCAAGAACGCTCAACGATTAAAAGATCATCTCAAAGTGCACGATCAACAAGCTGTGGATAAGGCTGCTTTGGCTTTGGCTCATCCCGAGGGAGAACTTCCTCCGCTTCTGTTAGAAGGTATCTCCCGAAGCAAAAGAAGGAGAATAAGTCAAGTTGAGAAACCTCAAGATGGCGGTGCAAGTCCTAAACTTAGGAGAGTCATGAGTGGGGAAAGTGGGAAGGATTGGTGGTGTGATGAAGAAGGTTGTGAGAAACGGTTCAAAACTGTGAGTTGGCACCTTGTCCGTTACATATAACTATTGTAACTTTTTCCCTCATGCCCCGACCCAAATTATCCATTTCACCCGCGCAAATGATTAGAAACTGAAGTCGCGACCGATCTTTTTTGCTCTTTGTCAAACGGAAAATGCCTTCGGGCACGATCGTGTTTGACGAAGATGTGAGGAAGATCACAATATGTGCTATTGACTTCATGCACCACCCTCTGATGCGCTCCATCCCCTCTTCCTACTTGTTATGCAACGCATTGATGAAACAGGAACTGGGACTGATCAACGATTCGTATAGAAATTCGCCCTTGAGTCTCATCGAAAAGCTATTCATCTATCTTTAAGACCCCACGTTTGCCCAATCGAAGGATGCGGTAAATCCTTCCCGCACAAATCGAACCTCACAAGGCATATTGCTTCACACTCTAGACCAACCACTCCAGTGGACAGGGATGATGCGACTTCTAATGGAATAGTAGGGAAAGTGAAAGAGATGAGAAGGTTTGGATGTCCGGCTCATTCATTTCACAAATTTATTCATTCCCCACCAAATACAATTTCACCTGAAACCCCTGCCATGGAAGATATTGGAGTGATCGAGTTACCAGCGGAAGATCGATGTTTGAAGAGGTTCTGGAGAGTATATGATATTAGAAGACATTTGGTAGCTGAACATGCGATAGAAGTGGACGATATGGAATGTAGAAGATTATTGCTATTTGATGGACAGGGATAATTTCGTAATAAAGTTGTATATATCGATATTGGGTTTTTGTTGCTTTGTTCATAGATCAGATTATACGATACATCTTTAAATGAAAATTACGAATAATGCAATGACTAACATGATATGCTACATCTTCTTATTATACAATAGCAGGCATAATGTTTTGTAACAAAAAGATTTGATTTACCATACTCTACCTTGAGGATTGGTTGTGTCTTCGTTTATTTTTCGTATAAAATTAGATTTAGCTATAATTAAATATTTTCTCATTATTTCATTTGATTGAATTAAAGGTAAATTATTAAACCATTTAAAATTTAATATTTCTTTAGTATTTTTTCTTAAATTAGGATCAAGTTTAAGTAATCCTTCTATTATTTCTAATATATCATTTTTATTTTCATTATTAAATTTATTTAATTCTGGTAAATAATTTAAAAGTTTTTTAGATTTTGAAAAAGGGAAATTAATTTTTGAAGAATCAGGTAAATTTTCAAAATCCTTAAAAAAATATTAAAAAGAATTTTTAGAATCAGTTTTTTTTATCAAAATTAGAATTCTCTTTTGTTTGGGGTTTTTTTTTTCAAAAAAAATAATTTGTAATTGGAATTTAAGTGAATATATAAATATATATAAATGAACTTACAGGCCAATTTTCTTTTGTTGGTGTACCTAATATTTTAAATATACTTGATGATAAACCTAATGAACCATATTTTGAATTAAAAAGTGGTTTTCTAATGAATTTTAAATTATCCAAATTATCAAAAATATCAAATTGTTCTTTTATTGAATTATTTGAAATTTCTATTAAAGACGATTTTGTTGAAGAAGAAGAAGAAGAAGAAGAAGAAGATTCTGATCCAAAATTAGAATTAATTTCAATTGATTCAAATGGTCTAAATAATTGAGCTATAATACATCCTATAGCCCATAAATCAATTTTTAAAGGATCATATCTTATAGGAGAAAATAATAATTCCGGTGCTCTATATGATCTATTCAATCATTTTTTTTTCTCTTGTTCAGCATAAAAAGCATAGAAAAAAAAATTCTCTTTTTAAGGTGACTTACCCTGTTCCAACATCACAGAACAATGTGAATTCATTATCTTCTTCTTTTATACAGTTTGAAAATTCTTCTTGATCTTTTGTTGTTAATGAAAATGAAATTCCAAAATCAATAATTTTTAATAATCCATTCCAATCTAATAATATGTTTGATGGATTTAAATCAAGATGTGATATAGGAGAATTTAAATTATGTAAATAATTTATACCTTGTAAAAGTTGATATGAGATATATTTAGGTATATCCAAAGGATTATTTTGTATATGAGTAATTTGTTCGTGTTCGTATTCAAAAGGAAAAGAAGAATCTTGAAATAATTCATTTAATGTTATAGCGTATAAAGGAAAGATTAATTGATGTTCAAATGTATCATTGTTAAAAGTATACCTTAGAAGAGTGGTTATCTATAGAGTTCATATGAATCAGCATAATCATTCGGTGAAGTTTCCAGATTTTTTGGTTCTCTATACTGATTTGTAACACATACGTTAGGATGATTTATTCTTTTAAGCAAATTTACTTCTTTTACTATATTATGTGGTTGTTTTCCAATTACTACACCGTTCAGAGGGGCATAAACGGTTTTTATTATTTGCCATTCTTTTAATCCTCCATATACGTCTATCTCATCTGATGCAAGTGAATGCTCTAATTGTCCTTCTTCATCCTTATTTTTATGATAATGAATGTTGTCATTCTCGTTGATATCTCTTGATTTGAGAGCGTATATATCACCTTGACGCCCTTGAGCTATATGAATCATCATTTGGACATTGTAGAATAGGCTCTTGATTCTCAGCGACCACCTGATTATCCTCCTTGAAGCTATTCACCATTCAATGGAGCGTTCTGTGTTATTATTATCGTCTATATATATATTCAGCTGAATTCCATTAAATGACATCTTTCAATCTAATAATTAACTAAGGCACCGGAATGATTACACTATTATTTAATTATTTGTGCCTCCCATTCATTTTCAACATTTCGGCTTCAGCAAGTGTCTAAAAAAGTTCAAAGTACAATTAAACGAAAGTCATCGATATTGATCACTAAAGACTAAAGATACAACAAACTCACATCAGGGTTATACTTATCAAGAAGAAGCTCATATTCGATTTCCACGGCATCGATATAGTGAATCACAGTATCGTTTAAAATCGAAAAGTTTAGTTGTAGTTGATCATATAACATATTTCCTATTTCAATTATTCCGAAATTCTACTCAATCTTTCGCTAAAATGGTATGTATTCGTCTTTCGTCTGAGTTTATTCAGCTTGGGATAGATTGTCATTGGATGCTCGCGTTAACACTTGAAATAAACGATATTAGTCCGCTCCTCGAGTAATTGCTGAATTGGTAGTGACGGGTATAAGGGTATTAGGGAAAGCTACAGCTGCAGCGGGATCTCAGGCTGTGAAGAGTGAGTTAAGACTTCATACTCAGAAACGATTTTTTGCGTAAAATGAAATTAATATGAAGAATGATCATGCGAATCTGCTCCGGTAGCTTTAGGCGGACAAGAGGCTAATTTGTCAATCTCTCTTGTGTAGACTTCAAGCATAAACCTGAAGGAGCCACCGATACTGGACCTGTAGGAGCAGGATCATCGAAGAATAAAATCACGAGTCAATTGAATATGAGTTTGGATGAAGCTCATTTGATTTTGAATGTCAAGAAAGATGAACCTATGGAAATTATACAAAAAGTAAGTGGTTTTCGAAATATGATTTCATTTTTATGTACCACATTAATTCTGTTTGATTATTTTAGCATTACGATTCAATATTCGCAGCGAATGGACCACAACCTATAAAACCAGAAGCTCATACTACACCTCAAGCAGCTAAAAAAGCATCACGAATTCCTACACATTCACATTATTTACAATCTAAAGTATATAGAGCATTAGAACGTATAAAAGCAGAACGTCAAGCTGAAACTCCTCCTCCTCCATCTTCAACAAGTGAAACTGCAAATTCATCTACAATTGTTGAAACTTCTAATCCTATATCAGCGGAAGCTACTAAGACTGTTAAGGAAGGTGAAACTGTTGCTCCACCTCCTCCGCCAGGTTCAACTTAAATCGACGAATATATATTGAGAGCTTTTCATAGTGGTATATAGGATATATAATGCATGCACTTCTCTTGGGATATGATGAAAGCATTTTGAATGGTCTGCGAATTGCTCGATATGCGTTAACGAATGAATGAGGATGAGCAAATTATGCTCTCACGTGAAGGGACGAATATGATCCGGGATAAATCTCATTGTGCGTCATAATAATCTTACAAAATCGTGTATCGTATACGCGACTGAAAAGAATAAATCATTAAATCAAAACATCAATTTAAAGATCATCCAACTTGCTTTTTACTGACTCCATTATCATTCCTCACTTTAGTCATATGCTTGTATCATGAGCATCAATTCACCCTACTCACCAACAGGGAAGGGTCGAACAGATTCAACATTATTCGATTTTTCAGCAGCTCCTGAAACTCAACAAGAAGGAGAAACTGAATTTTTAGATAATATAGATTTAGATGCTCCTTCACCTAATCCTGACAAATATAAAAATGAAAATGAAAATGAAAACAATGTATGGAGAGTATCAAGTTCTTCTTCATCATCATCATCAATTTACCCTTCACCTTTAATTGCTAGTTCTTCTAGACCTCCTTTATCGACTAAATCAAGTGCTTTAAGTAGTACAACTGTATCTACACTTATGACTTCAGGTGAAGGACCAACACCTTTAGTTTTAGGTGTAGCTGTAGTAGATTTCAATCATCTTGTAAGTTGTAAGAATGTTTATTGCATCTATTTCGAATGATCATAATTAACATGTATGAATATTTTTATGACAGATCGGTCCTACAGTTGAATTCGCTTATCCACCTTCACTTCAATTAGCTATACAAGATGATGAAGAATGGATGAAATTGTTACCATTCTTAGCATTACCTGATGGAGCTCATTTGGTGAGCTACTCTCTCCCTGTCGACTGTATACAGCTCATATAGGTTTGGTATTTGTCTAGAGCGAAGAAGATTATTCGTATTTTGTGAGTTTACTTCGAAATGTTTTGACTTCAGATCGATTCGAGATGGTCTGACCGAAATGCAATCGTAGCACTGTACATATAACCCATCTGGCGGCGAAGTACCTACGGATGTCCCGTCAAATCAAACGTTGTTTGGTATATCGTATGTCGACATCTTGTAAATATCTCATTTCGACGCCAACGTAGCTCATTCAACATTCGTTGTTTAGATGTAACCGACAATTAGCAGCTTCTGAATTAACCCGCCGACCAAGTGATGTTACTAGAAGTATGGTCCAAAAGGCAGTAGTGGTGATTGCCAGTCAGCCTGTATTTGTGAGCTGCTCTATCCGTTGATTCTGAGTAAAGCTCATACGTGTCTTGTAGGGTCCTATACGGTCAGTTGGCATAGCAGAACCTAGAGAACAATCAGCTGATAATAATGGTCAATTAGGGATAAACTTGGAGTTGTAACTAGAGCATATTTTGCACAGCGGTGAGTCTGAATTGCAGTCAGCTATAGCCCAGCCTTGCTCATAGAGGCGGTTTACAGCGATTTCACTCAAACTGAAATACTTGAAGATTTCTATACATCGCTGGAATCTAGCTTGGAAGGCAAGAGTGGTGAGGGGGCCATTTACATAGGTAAGCTGGGGTTTTATGATACGAGTGTGCGCGACATCTGATTTTCCACTAGGGACGAGCTTAAGGGAGTTAGTGCATAAGTTCAGACATAGGACGCTGGTCTTGCTGAAGTTACTTATACTGCAGAAGCGGGTGAGTAATCATCGAAATCCATGCAATAACATGTAGCTGACTCATTGGCTCTGATTTTATCTAGGTGATGCTATTCGGCTATCCAGTGGAGAAGTTGTGCACTTATCAGTATTCATTGGTATCGCTAATACCGGGTAAGCTTCTCAGTGTGTTCCCCCTAGTACTTTTGAGCTCACATGTCAACATAGGGCTCTTGATGAGCTTACGGGATTCAGGATCGCCTGACTTGGATGTCAAAAAGAAAAGGGTACGACCAACATCTCTAAGGACCAGCGACAGATCGAGTCTTCTCCGGTATATGGGTTTACGTGCGTCGCATTCAGCTCTCTCTTCGATATCATGTAATTTTCAAGGCTAACTTGGTATGTTACACCTTGCAGCTTTACAAGTCTTCGGTAAAGACTCTTTCTTCCAGCCTTATATGCCGTTACAGCAGATTCACATGTTACAAGCGAAATCATGGTTGGTTGGAACGACGAATCAAATTGTTACTCAACAAAAAGATTGTAAATATGACTTATTGGTGAACGTGAGTGAGATGTATGATCGTTGATCGAAAGTGTTGTGAGAGCTTATAAGGATTGATCTAGATCGATACCAATGCATTCGAGTTTAGCGATCCCAAGATCGAGAGACTAGTAACGTTGACTCCAGCAGATAGGAAGTGGATGGATGATGTAGTCAGGACCGTGGAAGAGTCATATGTCTTGGTTAGTTGTATATCGGCTTCAGAGTTGTCCGACATTCAACTATGCTAACATTCAACACTGCTCACAGCCCGAAGGAGAACGACCGGGGTAAGTTCAGTCGAACTGTCTGAAGTACTGAATATGCTGATGAAGCTCAAAAACAGATTCAAAGGTAGCGATGATGATTTGCGGGCGAGATTTGAAGAATACCTTTGCGCAGCTTTGTCTTCAATGAAGTACGCAGATTTCTTAACGAAAGCTAAGAGGCAGGATATTTCAATAGTTGGAGTCGGTAAGTAATCACTCCTTGTCCTGTTGAAGCAGCACTTGCTGTACTTCGAGAGAAGAGACTGAGAGCGTAAATCTGACTAACAGGTGGATCAGCTGGAGATGGACCTATTCTCTCCCCTTTCAGCGAACAATGGATCGCATCTTTCAGATCTACCCCGGCATACGAGATATGGAACGGATGTACGGATCCTGCGTTATTTGATATTTGCGAACCTCGGTGAGCAGTCGCCATTCGACGTATTCGATTGGACACAATATCTAATGTGATTACAGACATCCATGCGAAGGGAAAGTCAATGCTGTATCCGATCTTGGATTAAGGCTAGCTGGTGAGTAGATGGTTGATATTAACTTTAATATGCGCTAATCGAGAATTTAATAGAAGGTTTCCATGATTTACATTTGGATCAACAATTAGGTCCAACTCGAGATGCATTAAGTTCAGCATTTGCAGCTGGATCTTCATCAATTTTTAAAGCTTTTGACGGAGTAAGATCAGAAGTAAATACAAGATTACAACAACAACGTGAAGAATCACAAAAAGGTAATTTAAATTCAAATTCTGGAATTTCTACTCCTATAACAACATCAACAACAACGACAACAACGACAACCACACCAACAAGTAATGTGAATCAATCTGGAAAACAAATCGAAGATTTAAAATCTACTTTAGGTGGAATTGGAAGTGGAATTGGAAGTTTTTTTGGATCTAGATTAAATAATTTAAGAAATAATAATATAAATAATACTTCTTCTTCTTCTACATCTGGTCAAATTCAAAATTCGACGATTAATGGACAAAATAGAAGTATAGGGAAAGATGAAAGTATTGGAAAAGGTTTGAGACCTATGAGTTTGATTGGTAGTACTAATAATAACAATAATAATAGTAATAGTAATAGTAATATGGGATCTATCAGTAGATTAGGAGGATGGGGTAAATCTTGATAATTTCATAAATTGGCTTATAGCGATAATTAGATAGATGTACTATAGATATCATATCTCGCATAATACGAATAGACGATTTATGTATGATTCACTCTTAGCTTATTTGAAAATGATGGTTGCCCTTAAACGATCCGATTGAATAAAAGACATGAATTCATTCATATATTTTTCATGGCATGATATGACATTTACATATTGGAGAAAGATGATACTGAGAAGTACAATAATAATTGACAATACTATTTTAGGTAGTACCCTATAACAAACAAACAACAATACAATTTATCGAAAGACACAGAAAAAAAAAAACGAAAACAAATTTACACAAATTTATAAATTACATAATATACGAAATTAATCAAAAACACATTTATAAAGATTTTAAAAAAAATGTAATTTTATTCAATTACTATTCTAATCCAATCTTTTTTAAAATGATTTGCCATTTCTTCAATTAAACATCTACCAAATGCAACAATATTTAAAATTGGTTCTGACATACCTAATTCAATTGGCCAATTAAAATTTTCAGGATTTTTATCAATATTTAAATTTAAATTATTATTATTTATTTTATTATTATCATTTAAATTGATAATTTTTAATTTATTATTATTATTAAAAGAAGAAGAAGAATTTAAAGCAAAATTAAAAGTTTTTGGAAATCTTTTAGATAAAATTAAAATTGTTAAATAATTTCTTGAATTTAATAAATTTTGTTGTGATTTAAAAGAAGAATTTGTTGAAGAATTAATTAAAGGTAATAAATCAGGCGGTAAATTATAATTTGTATTTATTGTAGAAGAAGAAGAAGAAGATGAATTACAAGATATATTTGATTCAGGTGAATGTTGATTATTATTTGAAGAAGGAGAAATATTATTTTGTATTTGTACAAAATTAGAATTATTTGGAGGTGAAGAATTTGAACTTTTATAAGAAGATGATGTTTGTTGTTGTTGTTGTTGGTGTTGAACATTTATTTGAATTGAATTTTGTAATTCTTTTCCTCTTTGATTTAAATGAATAAATTGTTCAGAAGTTAAATGATACCCTATGACAGCTTCAATCAAATACCTACATGAAAAATATAATCAGCTAATAAATTCCAAAAACATCTGGATTTGAACTCACATCAATCCAACCATTCCCTGAGCCATTTCTCTCCTATCTTCTTCCTCTTCAAGAGCATTACGCATTTCATTCTCCCAAGCTTTTTTGACGTATTCTCTCAGTGGAGCAGACTCATTGTATGGTGTAGCTCTTACACGACCACGATCTTGTTCGTCGCAGAAATAAGAGTATAACCAAAGTAATACCGCGTCAGTGAGGGATAAACAACCCTTTAAAGGATCTTTTGGTAATTGTGAAACGTATTTCGGTTGGGCAGTTGAAACTCGTTGATATGCGTCTCCATGTCTTTTCATTAATAATGCTCGTTCCCGATACCTATTCGACAATCGTGGTAATGATTAGCGTCTTAATCGATATGACTCAGTAAGGCAGGATAGAAATATGAGAAAACCTACATGATTGCGGTGCTTCGCCATTTCTCCTTGGACCAATTTTCTTTACTTTCTTCTTCTGTGACTTCATTCCTTAAATTACTGGTACCTGGCTTTTTACTGCTCGTTGTTGGGATCGAGGACGATTGACCCGACCCAGCGGGAGTAAGACTTCGACCGTTTTGATTGATTGCTGAAGATCTTCGAACGGTATCTGGTTTATCATTCTCTAAGCGAGGTTTCTTTCTCGCTTGTTCAGGAGAGGACATTGATAAACCTAATCCTAGACCTAATCCAATATTTCCATTTGCATGATTGCCAGTAAAACCAGAAGATGGTATGTCTGTCGAAGAGTCTGAAGAAGATGAAGAAGAATCAGTAGCTCTTTTCCTCTTATTCCTCTTCAGAGATGATCGAGCATAATCGGTGAATGTTCGAGTTGGAGAACCGGCTAAAGAGATAGGTGAGGTAGATGGAGTAGGCAAGAATGTCGGAGGTAGCTTTTCAGGCAATGGGGCAGGTAATGAGGATAACATCTAGATAGAAAGCTCAGCACAATGAGAAGGACAAATTTTAAGAATTCTTTGTATTGACTCACCTTCAAGATTGCTCTAGCAGCTTCACTCTTCTGCTCCTTTCTTGATTCATCTTTCACCTCATTCCTTAATCCACTTACACTTCTCTCTATAGGACCTAACCGAGGTGTCGGAGCTGCGCCTCCTCCAATGGAAGGAGACATTGTACTTGCTTTGAGCGAAGTGTCGAGTCGAGAAGTAGATGATGATCTACCATGGTTAGAGTAAGTTGCGGCTTGAGGTTTAGGTGGTAAAGCGGGAGAATTCGGTCTTGAGCCTAAAGTACTTCTAGGAACGTATGAAGGGGAAGGGGCGTGAGTAGTCATTCTAATTGCAGTTGTCGACATCTTGATCGTCGTTTTGCCGACGATTTTGCAAGTATAGTTATTGTATCTGCTGTAGTGGTTATTAAAAGGGATGGAAGGAGGATTGCCAATAGTGAGAGCTTTGGTCTAGAAGGATAGGTATTGAGGCGCAGAAGGAAGACAATGATCGGTCAGTCGGAGTTGGAATCCCTTGCCCCACAAAATCCTCTCCTTTTAAGGTTGATCCTGCCTCGTCTAATTCTTAACAGCCTAGATTGTGAACCTCTGCACGCAGTTTGGTGCCCAGATACTCTCTGGTATGAATGTACCTCCAAGAAGTTGGGAATTGAAGTGAGGGGAAGTCTTCTTCTTATTCTTTGAGAAGAGAATGAAATGTCATAACATGCAGAAGGCGTTGATTGGGATCCCAGATGAGTGACTAGATTTGGATGAGTTTGAAGTCTGTGCGTGTATTGATTTGATTTAAGGGTACATGTATAGCTAGCTGCTGTGTAAAAAAGAGTATGTTTGAACTATTTTGATGGGAACTGAGAACCGATTCAATCGGTCTGACGAATTATCAATCCCTTTCGATTTTGGGCGTAATTCTAAGACGGTAAGATATAGTTGACCAAAGTCGTACGTATGACAGATGAAGTGTCAGATTCGTTGTTGTTAGTTATTAGAGGGATAAGGATTTAGGTTGTACAAAGTCTCGAAGTAGTATGGATGTCGTACAACGGTTGTCTCAGGGTATCTTGGCTTTTCCACAAATCGAATTGAAAATATAGGATTTCTTTTCGGGTGAATGATTGAATTGTAGTTAAATTACTATTGTTCGTGCAGTTTGATGATATGAGCTTAGATATCTTGCAACTTGAAATGATGATACGTTCGCTGATAGATAACTAAAACGACCGATGAACCAAAGGAAGGAGAGATCTAACTAACTATAATCTCGATAGTAAAGTTGGGAAAGTGTTTCGGAGTTATCGTGATAGGTTATAATAATAATCGATCAAAAAAGTTCAAAAATCAATTGATTATTGTCCTTTGATAGATTATTTTATCTCCTTAACCCAAATTTTAGAACAGCAATAATCACGATTTGCAGTCATATACATGCATACAATCTATGAATAGACGATGATTGATCATTCACCTCCCATATTAAAGAAATAAAGCCCCTTACTGCTTGACCAATATTTCGGATCAAAACCGGCAGACAAGCAAGCTTTGATTTATCACACCTGACTAATCACTCTTAAGTATGGAGGATTTCCGCCTCTTCCTTTCCCTTGATTTTGAAAAAAAAGATACGTAAGAAACCACATTTTCAAGGAAGCAAAGAGAAGGTTTTGACCCGAGACAAAAAGAGATACTTTTAATATACCCTGAATTTTCGATGATCTGTACGCAATACCAATAAATGCGCCGAATCAGCGGATTGGGAATATTTTTCAATTTTGGGATTCTCGAGGAAGCATGCCTTATAGAGGTTGGTCTTTTCTAGTGGCGGTGCCTTTCATTCTGTTACCATCTTTTGGGCTTATAAGTGGAGATTAAAAATGGTAGCATTCCTTTACTTAATTTCAACTGAAGATCATTTTTAGTGTGATATTTTATGTATGATAGAGGTATTTTTATAAGTTCATTACCACATCGACCATATATTTTATAGTATCTCATCAGACTACATTGTACAGAAAACTTATGACATGTATATCATATTCAAGACCTCACCGCAAAAATCATGCAATACTAATTGTAAAAGTGCACGAAGTATTGTTATATCTCATGATCGGACATAAATTGGATTTTAATTTATGCTCCGATCGATGACTTTGCAATTACACGCCCCCTTGACAAATCATGATTGTTTGGAATGCATAGCTCCTGTTGATTCATCGTCGTCATCTCTCTCTCTCTCTCTAGGTCATCCTCCCTTCTGGTAATCTACATTGCACTATCACTAAGATCGAAGTGAACAATTTGATTCACCTGTTGATGGACGTTTTAGATGAAACTCTTCTTATGGAATTACCAAGTCAAGGTATAAAAAGGGGGGTGTTTCATCTTTTTATCACGTAATCGATATCACCAGCCCCGAACAAATCCGTGCACGGACTGAAAATGATCAAGCTTAGTTGGGATTAAGAAGAAAATAAATAAAATATTAATTGCAAGACGCGTGTTTTAAACGTGAGAAGTTAAGTAAAATGAGTGACGTACCTTGTTTTTTAAGCGTGGTTTTTTTTTGTTTTTGTACAAGGTTAAGGGTAAGGTTAAGCTGATAGTAGACTATCGGGATGATTTACCGGTAAATTCATTCCAATACCATACCCATCAATCATTTAGGTTATTGGGAGTAGTTTCTTTTGATAGTGGAAAATCTTCTCTCTATCTTGTTATCTCATCATCATCATCATCATCATCACTTCATCTTACTACATTTCTTGACTTTGACTAACATATTAAATTTGAGAAATAATCATCATTATCATAGTCTTGTGTTTTTATCAGACGATCAAAACTTCCTCCGCATAAACAAATTTTTCTTGATACTTTGTTTACAAAGGCATTTCTTCTTCTTGAAACCGCTCCGAACATACACTTACCGTTCATCAACTTTTCCTCGTGATATCCTTTCATCCTTCGCGAGCTTATCATTCACGTTAGAAAGGTGAAATACGTGGAACGATTATAGATACATAGTGAGCAAAACTCATCTGATTTTTAAACACCCTTGAACTCCATTTCGTATCAACAAGCTCTTGCCGCTATTAACAATATTTCATGATTTGCTGATATATCATCAGACAGAGTCCAGCAGTCACTTATACTCACTCCATCACATCTTGTGCACTTCTCCGCAGAGTTTGTTACATTCGACATGTCGCAACCAATCGCGATAACTTTCCATTTCCCTCATTCCTCATCAACTGGTAATGCCGGTCCATCATCACGTACTTTATCAAAGCGAAAAATAGCTTCCAACAACAGAATCCTTGCTTCATCATACATCACGATCGATAAAGCTTCTCGTCCGAATAAGCTCACCCCAACTCCTGCTTCCGCTCAATCCAGTATCACTTCACCACCCGATACATCATCATCATCGTCATCTTCTGAAACGGTTACTACCGTATTATCAACGGGATCAAAAAGACGTAAAGGTCCCGTATTTTTACCTCCTTCAGATGTCAAACTAGCATCACTCACTCCGTTGCTCAAGCCAATAGTCAATAGATGTACAACATCGGCTACACAATCAGAGGAAAGCTTAGTTGTACATGCTTCTCCTACTAGAAAAAGATCTAAGAAATCGACACCTGTACCATCTATAAGCGCTCCATCGACATTACATCCTTATTCCAAATCAAGTGATCTTTCCAACACGCGATCGAGCGTTCCTTCTCCGAGAGAAATAGCTAGAAATAAAAGATTAGAAGAAGAGAAAGCGGCACTGAAGAAGCAAAATGCAGCTATAGCACGTGCGAATGCAATCGCGAAGAGAAAATCAAATAGGAAAATAGGATCAGGAGGTAGAGGTGGAAAATCACAATCACGTAGAAGTTCATTTGAGGCTACAACTACTGTCGCATCGAAACCTTCTAGCCCTGAAGGAAAGAATTCTGCAGTTCCTGTTATAACTACTCAAGCTGCATCTGAAGATGGATCACCAGTATTAGGTAGTCGACCGAACGGAATGAAGAGAACAAGAAGTCATGGTGTATTACCAATTTCTACTAGCTTGACAAATTCCATCAATGGATCCCCTGTGATAGGTAGTCCTCTAAAAGAAGTTATGAGTAGAGACCAAGATGAAGAAGGAAATGATGCTTCTAAGAAGAAATCAAAATTATCTGATTCGATAGAAGGAGGAGAAGGAGAAGCAAGAACGAGTAGGAGAGCTAATACCCATTCTCCAACGAGTAATTCATTCGATTTACCTGATCAGGAAAGATTAATGAAAACTGTTCCTTTATCTCATGGAAAGGTTTTACCTCCAAAAGCTGTTTCCATCGAAAGTGGAATAGGCTTAAGAAGATCGGTATCTAATACTATACCTTATGGTCGATCTGGAAGTGTAGTTTCGGTTGGCAGTAATACCAGTGAGAATGGACGAACGAGGAGAGAAACCCAATTACCGGAGAGGTTGAGGGATTACGAAATGAAAGCTAGTGTATAATGGGTGAGCAATCCTTCTTCTATCACTCATAACATGTATCGGCTAACACGGTCAGCAGCTCAACAACGTAGCCCAACCATATTTCCTGATACTGTTCCAATATTTTATCTTTCGCATCACATCATATCTGAAATTGATCTACAATCCCACTTAATCAGTGTACACCCTCTTCCCAATGTATCGCTCTCATCCATGCTGGGCCTGTTCCTCTTTTTTCCCTGTCATTCATTATTTGTCATTTTAATCTAACATATTGCTATTCACGATTTTGTCTCTTATGATGTGCTATGTCCACTGTGTACCGATTCGCCCGTTGATACCTAGCTAGATCTTTTTGTACTCCTTTCTATTTATTTAACATGAAACTATTCGTCCCAAAATAATCCTAAGTAATGACGTAGTAAAAATTGATTGCCGAGTTCGGTCATCTCCTAACAATTATCTGGCAACCAATTTAAAATGCCACGTTGGGAAAACCAATATCATACACGACGCGTATTATTTCTTTTTGTGATGATTAAAGTGCCACAGCACGTGTAAGGGATATAAACAAGTCAAATGACCCTTAAATCGAAATGATTATGATGGGTAAGGGTCTTAAAACGGTTATGTGACTGTTTTTACTTTTATCACTTTTCATTCAACTAAAACTACTAAAGAAAAGAAAAGACTTGATCATTCATTCAATTTTAACATAAACTCAAAACATTACTTTTCATCATCTATTAATATGCGTAATTCAATTGAAATTAGAAGAAGAAAAAGTCATGATTAGATCGAAGTAGAACCAAATCAAATAAGAGAAGGAAATCCCTCTCTCTCTTACTCTTTTTAAGGAAGTAAAGGAATCTTTTATAGACGCGTTCCTTTTAACCTTCTTGAAACCTATTTCATCAACTTTGACCAATTTCTTATTGAATTTGAATTGAATTTAAACTTTCATTGCATCATACTGTATACACGATTACGACCTCTTTCTCAATATTTCTCTTACCAGCCAATCCATTTTTTTAATAATCAATTGTTTGACAAGCCTCATTATCGTCAATCAACATCATTTCGATTTCGATTACGACTTACTTTATTCAATTATCAACAATTAGCAAACAATTCTTCAACGTATCATCAATCTTCATCATTATAGAGATTGATAAACAAAGGACGACGTAACAGTCCATAGGAGTGATCTGTCAAGATGACGGCAAGAACTTCAAATCATAATGGACCTGTCCTTCAACCTTCTTCTACATCAACATCTAATTCAACAACTAATTTCAAAGTACCTAAAGCGAAAGGATTAAATAGACCAACAACTTGGTTTAGTAATACTTCATTTGGGAAATCTTCATCTTCTTCGAATTCTTCTTCTTCTTCTTCTTCCTCTGCTGGCGGAGGATCTTCTTCTTCATCAGGAGTAACTGCAAGACCGAATGTAGGTAGTCCTATGGCAAACCCTTTTTCAGTACCTTCTTCATCTTCCTTCAAATCACCTTTCCCATCATCAAAGGGGAAACACAAACTCTCACCTTCTCCTTCACCATCAAACAAACAAGACGACGATTTCGTGATGATATCTCCTGTTAGACCAACTTATGGACTAGGTGTTAACCTTCTTCCACATCAATTAGGAAGCGGTTCGGGATATTCGCCTTCAGCCTCCCCTTCACGATTAGCTGACCTTCAGAATAGTTCTTCAGTTTCATCTTCATCGCCTTTAGAAGAAAGTCCGACACCTGCCTGTGGAATGGCAAGCGCTACTGCTAGATTGAAATTAGTCGACGATGAATCGCCTTTAAGGAGAGTTCCAGGACAAAGTAGGAGTTTAGCGAGAATCTCCAAGAACACAGAAGATCCTAGAAGTGTTGGGAAATTTGAGATACGAGATAATTCGAGCCCCCTAAAATTCGCTACTAATCATTTAATGTCTAATCAAGCTGAAGATGAGGATGATGAATCTCCATTCTTGCCACCCACACCCGTTATGAGTAATGGATTACCTGCACCGCCACCTCAACCACTTTTCCCTCCCATACGCACCTCGCAATCTCAAGATAGTAGTACTTCAGGAGCACTTTTCTCTGGTAATAACCAAAAAAGCGATTCTTCTAGAATACCCAGATTATCGACATCTCACCCTCTCAGAGCTAGAGCTGGCACAGATGCAGAACGTCCCACTTTGGGCTCAATCACGAAGAAAGCAATTTCATTGGATCAAATTCCTACTACCAGTGGAAGTAGTCAAGATGAACTATTTGGTAGCAGTTCGCATATACATGTCAAAAAGACACGGCCAGCTTCGACATTCGGTCCGTCGGGCATGTCAGGTTTGCCCGCTTCTTCCTCGTCAAATGGTAGAGCACACAAGAGGATCAACTCGGGTGAAGGTTTACCACACGTAGCCAATAGCGCTTCACTATCAAGATCTTTTGGTGCCAAGTCATTAGCTTTATCTCTTACACCTAATCTTGGACCTCTACCAGACTTCAGCTATTCCAACTCTTCCCTCTCATCCTTGTCAACAGCAAATCTTACACCACCAGCATCAGCATTCTCACCTGCTGAACCACCTATATTTGAAGACGTCAAACCGTTACAAGAGGCCTTTGAACAATCTCATAACACAGTTAGCAGGAAATTCAAACCTCGTGATTCGGGTGTATCGATGGGACCTGATATAGACGAGGAAATAAGACCGAAACCTAAACTTATGATGCCCCCGCCTTCAGTCATGAAACCGACCGCTTCGGGTAGACCACGTCGGCCTGCAATGTTAAAAAGGACTTCATCCATGGGTGATGAAAGGTCTTCGATCATGGATATCGAGACTCCCGGAATCGGTCCAATGATGAACAGCGGTTGGCCAGGTAAACAAGCCAACTCTTTCGATTTCCTCGGTGAAAGTGGGGTTGGTTTAGGGTTAGGTCAAAATGGAAACAGTAGCGAAAAGCCATCTATGCCTGATACTCCAGTCAAGAAAAATGCTTTCACGCATTCATCGAGTAATCCTAGAGGTATAGGACACTCAACTTCTCAACCTACACTTGGATCATCTGGTTTGGAGGATGAGACAATTTCCAATGCTCCGTCGGAAGATTCAGGTAAATCGGATGTCTCATTGAGCACTCGATCTTCCAATATGCCTCCTCCTTCGACAAAGAAATTACCCCCACCATCAGTGATGAAAAAACGACCTGGATCGGGTGTTCCTCAGCTGACACTCACAACGTCATCATCGCCTGAATGGGCAACACCCATGGATACTGATGACGCTGCGTCAAGTCCTACGGTCAGAATTGGATCAAATGCTGCTCAAGCCTCAGCACAAGCTCAAGGCTTGAAATCTCTGACGTTGGGTGGATCGGGAACGAGCCAAGTCAACAGAATTGGATTGTTACGAAGATTGAGTAATGGCGCGGTATCGGAAAGTGAGGAAGAGGGAACTCCGACCAAGGATGGGGGTGATAGAGCTACGCTGGCCGGTGAGTGACACAAGTCACTAAGACATTAGGCAGACTGACTAATCAAGGACAAACGGTAGCTGCTCGATCTAATCTCATCACACCTACGCCGAGTCCTAAGACAAGCTCCTCGGCCACTTTGGAAACAACCCAACATCCCAAACCTCCACCATCATCCATGAGAAATATTTCCACCCAGGGTTCAGGTATAATGCCAAGGTTGTCACTACCGGCGTTGCCACCTTCTAAACCCCAGCAGCATCGTACGTTACATCATCGGCAGTCCCATCCCACCACATCCACGGTCCAACTCGAGGAAGAAGACTTGTTCGAGAAGAAGTTCATAACCCTCGAGGTACTAGGCAAAGGGGCTTTCTCGACTGTGGTCAAAGTTCAAGATCGACATGGTGAAGGGCTGTGGGCAGTCAAGAAAGCCAGAGGAGTGTTCGATGGGATCAAAGATCGATTAAGACACCTTGAAGAAGTTGATATCCTCCGACATCTATCCAAAACCCCTTGTTCTCACGTTATCAAATTTGAAGATGCATGGGAACAAAATCGGCAACTCTTTATTCAGACTGAGCTTTGCCTGGGATCATTGGCTTTTTTCCTTGAAGAGTATGGACGAGTGGTTGAACGATTAGATGAAGGAAGAGTATGGAAAATTATTCGCGAATTGAGCGACGGTATCAATCATATTCATTCGAACGGCGTGATTCACTTTGATATCAAACCTGCCAATATCCTGATTTCATCCACTGGATCTCTCAAAATAGGAGATTTCGGTCTTGCTACTCGATATCCTCGAATCTCTCCCTCGGAAATATTTGAAGGATCTGGACTTGGTCCTGGAAATACCTCACTTAGTACATTAGGTAAAGGATATGGAGAAAAGCTTGAAAGAGAAGGTGATAGAGTTTATATGCCACCTGAAATGTTAAGAGGAATGTTTGTTATGGCTGCTGATATATTTTCGTGAGTTAAGTCGAATGATGTCTAGCTTGAAAATGACTGATGTTTGATGGTGGTATAGATTTGGTTTGGTAATTTTGGAAGTTTCAACGAATATATGCGTTCCAGATGGTGGATCACCATGGCAAGCATTAAGATCTGATGATTTCTCTGTAGTTGATTTGACTCCACTTTCACCTGCACTTACGGATTTGATTACTAATTGTATGAAATCAATACCTGAAGCTAGACCCACAGTTCAACAGATAATTCAACATCCAGTAATCAAAAGAGCAAAGATGAAATCTGAAAAACCTGCACTTGCACCTGAAGATAAAAATTGGTTAGTTGATGTATTAGCTGGTGGATTTGCTGCGTCGTCAGTTCAAGAAGGAGAAGATGTTGAAATGATAGAGGGATAGTGGTTGAGAAAGAAATGATCAATTTTGTTGTATATATATAATAATTATGTCTTTGAAATAAAGTTGTATAAATTTAGATAGTTCTAGAATGGTTTCTTGCTTTTAGGAGTAGGAGTTTGAAATTTGCTTATATTTGTCTATTAATGTTGGGAATTAAATTATGTTTTTCTTTTGTAAATATTACAAATATACATACGCTTGAAGCGATCTTTTATATAGTCTTTTCCTGTTCAAAGTAATTCAACGAAAATATCAATTTTATGAATTTAATGCATGATGAATGAATGGAATGAAAGTGAAAATCAAAATGAAAATCATACGCGTTTCAAAGATAAAAACGTCGATCTCGGATAAATAACAAAACAAGTTTAAATTGTAAAGATCGATATCGTCATTTTTTGAAAATTATTATCGATTTGTTTTTAATAATTATTCAACATGAATCGCATATAAGATATCTTTAATTATAGAAATTGAATTGGGAAATAAGGATTGTGAAGTTATCACGAATTTTTCAATATTATCGATTCTTTGTAAAAGCAATTACTTTATTTTATTAAAGAACTCGTAAATTGATCTCAATATCGATCTTTTTTAATCGAAATATTATGGAAATGGAAAGATGGTAAAAATATCAATACCTACTTTACCAAAAGTACCTTTAATACCACTTAGTGGAATTTCAATTTTACCTTTAAAAGAAGCTGCTTCTTATTTATCAAATTTTTTAAATAAAGGAAAAGGAAAAACTGTAATTTTAACTGGTGCAGGAATAAGTGTTGATAGTGGAATAAGAGCATATAGAGGTGAAAAAGGTACTTATAGTAATCCAAATTATAAGTAAGTTATTAAAAAAAAAAATCTTCATATAATCTGAATATATATATATATGGGAGTTTTAATCTTATATTTAATTATTTTTGATAAGACCAATATTATATCATGAATTAGTAGAAGATAGTGAAAGAGGTGATATGTTCAGGTGAGTAAAAATGGAATTCATCCAAATTTCTTTTTTTGATAAAAGCTTATATTGAGTTTCAAATAGGCGGAGATGTAAGTTTTGATTACGAATTATTGATCAATAATTCAAGTGGAAAGATACAAATTTCAAAGGCTAATATAATATGATAATTTATCTTAGATTGGGCAAGATCTTTTCTTGGTGTAAGTTTATATTTGAATATGACAATATCTATTAATGGCTAACTTACAATCTCTAATAGTATCCACCTGTACGAGATGCTCAACCGAATCCTACGCATATTTATATAGCAGCTTTACAACATTTAGGATTAGCTCCAAATTTAATAACTCAAAATGTATATCTTGTCTTCTTCATTTTTCCCATCTCATTTTATAATATTAAAAAAATCTGATAAAATAATTTTTCATTAGGTTGATAATTTACATCGTAAAGCATATTCACTTCTTTCTCCAACATATAACAAATCTTCAATATTGGAATTACATGGTACTTTAGCAAAAGTACATTGTTTAAAACATCGACATGAACAAACGAGGGATGTTTATCAAGAAGATATAGCTAAAATGAATCCCATATGGGATCAAGAATCTAAAGAAGCTGAAAGAACAGGACAGTGAGTATGATTGATACGTTTCAGCCATGATCGGTTTTATCGTATAGAGGATTCAAGTATATGTGTTGATACAACGATACACCTTACAGGCGTCCACGGACCAATCCCGATGGTGATGTTGAATTGCACGGAGTCGATTATAGGTCTTTTAGCGTACCGCCTTGTAGGATATGTGAACAGGAAAAGATGACAAATTCGATGGTAAGCTTTTTCTCTGTCAGCTCTAACAACACCGAGGCCAAGGTGCTGAATAAATCTTGCGGTAAATTAGGTTAAACCGAATGTGGTATTCTTTGTGAGTTCTTACAGGACACCGGGATCCGGGGCAAGTCCACTAATAACGATGTGACCGTAGGGAGAGACGATCACTCCTGAAGTACGAGACAGATCGTGAGTCATCCTCTTGTTAGACTCGTTGATTGTGCATGAGCTCATGTCTGTTTCTTCAATAGGCTTGATTTGATCGCAAATTCATCATCACTTTTAATCCTGGGTACATCTTTAGCGACATATTCAGCTTATCGCTTGGTCAAGTTAGCTGTAGAGCTCAAAAAGCCAATTTTGATGATTACTACTGGACCTACAAGAGCTGACCCATTTATGGGAAAAGGTTTGGAAAAGATGGATAGAGTCGCAGGGGATGTATTGGGTAAATATCTGGATGAAGCTGTCAAGTGAGTGTTGATCCCTTTGTCTAGCTGTCGGTAGTGCAAAATCACTTGTAATTTGATGGTTAGAGCTGAAGTTTATGCCAACTTAGAACGAGCACAGGTCAAGAAGTCGAAGATGTGAAACGATATCTACATTCAGGTGTAGTGAAACGCCCGCCTGAAGTAGAAGGACCCAGAGCGGAAGGATAGAACACACGCTAGGTCAAATCATTGGCAGTAAACTATAATGCATTGCAACGAATATATATCTGAAAGGACAAATCGCAACTCGGCATTCGCGTTTTGCAAAAATGCGACTCGCAAGGAGCAAAGATGACTTGAACCGAGATCAAAGGTGGAGCTATCGAATTATGTAGGATATCAAAATTAAGCGTATATTGACTTATTTGCATGTTTTATACTCATCTATGATCTATAGTATCTGTTCGTTTTAAGCAATCTATGGAACTTATTTATCTATTTCAAAATATAATTGATACTCTAAAGTTTTATTTATTATTGACTGAACTGGCCAATCCAACTCTAACTCCATTTGAATAATCGTAAATACTATACCAATTTTTTAAGAAAGCATCACCAATAATAGCTAAATTATCTGGAAATCCATCTGCTACAGCTAAAACAGCTCCAACACACATATTTGATCCTGATCCTGTTCTACCTAAATTGAAATCGATTATATTCATATTGAAATTTTTATTATTTAATCCTAAAGAAATTGTTAAACTTGATTTACATGGATATTGATAAAATCCTTCTCCATATTGATCAGCTCTACTTGAACCTGGAATTTGTGAATAAAATGAATCGGCTATATTTGTTGGAACATAAATCAATGTTGTTCCTGTATCAACGGCCTGTTTAATCGTAGCATTCAATTTCTTGTCAATTATGCGACAAAAACCAAGGCGAAACGGGCTCCAGAAAAATTACTCACTCCGATAAGAGATTGACTTAAAGCATTTGATTTTCCACCATTTGTACTAAAAGAAGTCATACTAACTGACCAATAAGTTTGAGAAATAATAGGTATCCAATTAATTGAACCTTGAAATTTTGAAGAATCATAACAACCAATACATAATTGACTACCTTGTGATTGTCTTCTAATTAAATGAAATCCAAATAAAGGTGAATTTACATTATTATTATTAATTAAATTTTCAAAATAAGTTGATTTTCCACTTGAAGATATTGAAGAAAATGCCATTCCCATTACACCTGAATTTGGATTACCTTGAAAATCACTTGATTCTGAATTTACTGAACCAAAATATTGATTTAAAACTTGAGTATTTCCAACTTGTACATTATCTTGTGATAATTTACCTGAAACTGATCCTGATCCATATTGAACTGAAAAATCATTTGAACTTGTTTTATATGTTGATGATTTACTTGAATCAAATTGTTTTGATTGACAATTATTACAATTTACTGGAAACTTTTTATTATACAAAAAATAATATTATCAGTATCAATATAATGTAATGGATTGAAAAAAAAAAAGAAAGGATTCTAGACTAACCCATAAATCTGCGGAACCAGTATCGAAATCTACAGATAAAGTTTGAGATGGTGTACCAATATTTATATTTCCATAATACAATACATCCATTGATCCTTGAATATAATCGATTAAAGGTACAACAGGACTTGATCCTCTTTTTTCTATTGTCATTTCAATATCTCTAACTTGTAAATCACCAAGATCTTGATTACTTTGTGATTGTAAATCAGCTTCGATCCAATTGGTTGGTAATGAGGCAAAAGCGTTGTGTGTTTTGGTATTTGTTGTCGTGGTTTGAGAAATCGTGGTTGACGTTGATGATTGAACGAAGGAAGAAGTTAGTACTGTATTTGTAGGTCTATTCGAAATTGTTGACGAGGTATGAGAACCAATGATAGGAGCTAATAATGGAGCGTGATTATATGCGAAATTGAATACGCCAATATTATCAACTGTTACTGAAGCGATAGGAGGTATATTGACTGTCAATCCGCTTTTATCACTTGAAGATGTTGATACTGCAGTTGGTACTGAATTGGGTGCAATGACTGTTACTCCGGTAGAATAAATTTTGGCGGATGTAGAAGTTAAACTTCCGGAACTCAGTCCTATTGACGCGACTGGAGTAGGTATGCTGGTTGAACTTCCTTTTATAGATGTTGTTAGTACTGAAGAAGATGAAGATGAAGACGAATATGAAGTGGTTGAAATGGATTTAGCAGATTGAGCAGATTGAGCAGCTTGAACTGGTAATCCAGCTGTAGGTTGTTGAAAAGTTATATCTGCTTCTGCTACTTGTACTCCACTTAAATATTGAGCAGCTTTAGAATATTTATTTCTGACTGCTTTTAATTCTTTTCTAACTAAATCTGCAGCTTGTTGATCGAATATTGGAATTACATCTTCAGTTCGAGCTGATAAAATTGGATGATATACTAATGGAGATCGATGAGTAATAGGGATTATAGTACCTTTGATGTTTGGAGCAGTGTCGGTATTGGAGACTTTGATTGGCGAAGCGGAAGTTGAAGGGAATAAAGCAAGAACAAGTAAGATTTGATAATATGTTGAAGCGTGCATCTTGTTTATATATTTATTTTCAGTTTCTGTCTTGGTTGATTGTGTAGATGTGGAACCAGCGATAGATGATCTCAGATCGAATGTCAGATTAGTTTATTGTTTAGTTGTTGGTTGTGATTGTCAATTGTCAGAAAGATGAGTAAGAGAAATCTTGAGTTTCGATTTTGGATTAGCTTATATATACGAATATCGGTATATACTCTGAATGAGTCCTGCTCTCATCTCATCATCGAATATTGATTTTTCGCCAATAACACTACTTACCAAAGTGGTATCATGGTCAAATTCGGCAGTCGCCATACGATTTTGCGAGTCCTCTTCCCAACCTTCTTTCGCCGGACAAATGCATTAGGTAGGATACTTGTCCTTATCTTATCGCTTCCGGTATGTTGCAGTCGAGATTGCAATTTCACTTCCCTGAATATCCAATTTCGGAGAAGGCTATACTCCGTTATCGGTGTTTTGGAAAGGCTAGTCAACATCGTAATTTCTTCACATTTGCTGGCTAGGCTCAAAGAGGGTAAAATTAGCGTGCATTGTCATTGCAAAGGAGGCTAGGACAGGTCAGTCATTATTGTAATCATTATTCTGTCAAAGTTTCCACAATGGTCGGTCATGGGGATAGGGTTAAAATACCGAAACTAGAAGTAGTAGGATTATATCAATACATGCAATGAAAACACGTGAATCATAATGGAGACAAATATAGGTTCGTAAGCGGAAATATACATTCTTGTCACGTTTTAAAGATCGGTATTGGCGGGATGAGGTCTCGACTGAATCGGCGACAGAAGGCGTCGGGAAAAAGATCTGTACGGGGCATTGCAATCTAGGAGTGGAAGGATTTATCGATTGTTCTGGTTGTTGAGCTAAACGATGTGCTTGTGTTAAATGCGTACTTTACATATCGAAGCAACGGTCACTTACAATTCTCAAAATACTCAAAAACAGATTGAGGAAATCCAAATACAATGTCAAAGCCCCCAGTATGGCTTCATCGACTGACAATCTCTTCATGATTTGTTGTGTATCATAGAGCACGAAGCCAGCGAAGAGCAGGGTAGAGAAGCATGCGATTCCCAAGTCAACGTTTGCGTTGAAGGGAAGGAAAATTTGAACAAGTGATGCGGTGATCAGACCCCAGATTCCAACGAAAAGGAATGGTGCGAAGGATGAGAAATCAAACTGTTGTTTCTTTGTCAGCTCAATTATAACGTTCATTAGGTTAGTACATACTTTGGTTTGAAAGGTGAAGAGGGTTAATCCTGCAAATACTCCCAAAGTAAGGAAAAGCGCTTGAAGAACCTGCATGAAAGTCAGTTCGACTGCAAAGAAAGATCGTAGTCTGAAAAACTTACAATTCTCCCTTCTACCATACTAGTGACAAATCCGATGGACATAGCCTCGAATAAAGTGAAAATACCAAGCAAAATCAAATTTGCTGGGTGATGATGTCTTTTCCAGTATACCATGAAAAGCGATACCATACTTCCTACTAAAGGAATCCAGATAATCCAGCTATTCTGTTTGGTGAAATCGGATACCACGGGGAAAGACATTCCGAGGGAGACTACGGAAGTCAAAACTAATTGAAGAAAAAGAATTGAATAAACTTTTCTAATAAAGGCTAATCTTATTTCTGTGTCGCAATCAATAACATTTACGCCGACCTTGAAATCATCTGGTAAATCATCTGGAGATCCTTCATCCATCCATGCATTTCTACCCAATCCACTTTGAGCTGACGTGCTAGCTTGAGCAGCTGCTAACAAAGGTTGACTAGCTTCAGCATCATTTGGCGTAGCGCCGTATGACTTCTTAGCTGGTAGAGGGGCTGCTTGGGGATTGTCTGTGTATCTTGGTGGAGACGACATGTTGTTCAAGTTGAAGATGTTATAGGTGAGGTAATAAAAAGATGAATAAGATCGAATTGTAACAAGTGAATGGAACAGAATGTCGGTCGATGTGACAGATCCGGTGGCAAACGACGTCAGTGCATTGAGGCAGTTGAATAGGTACATTCACCGGTATATAGACTTTACAATAATTTCACATTTTCAGCAAAAACACGTGGAAATGTCTCTGTCGTATAGGTGGTCAGTACGTTACATTGTGGTGAATCTACAATTCTGTGGAGACAGCTGTTCGAGTCAGCTCAGGGACATATCTTTTTGCGTCTGCACCACCAAGGTTGCTCGATGACTAAGGAAATCGCTTGATGCATACATCTGGTGCAAGAGGGATACGGTTTTGCATGATCAATAAGACGAGACTCGTAATATTGATGATGAAGACATTGTATGAACCAAGATTACATTCCTATTGAATGGACGTTGTATGACCCCGCGAATCCGGGCCTGGGGGATGTTACGTTTGTGTACAAAATTCTTCCATTCGTTCATTTCTCACTAATTCAAGTTTACCTTAATTTCATTTCATCTCTATCATTGCATGCTTAAAGGGATAATCCTCAGTCAGCTCTCATTTCAATTCAAGACTGCAGGCAAGCCGAATTCAGTTTCTGTTATAAACGTTCTTTCAAGACACATGACGCATTCCGTCTTACCACCTTCTCTCAAAAGACCTCGTTCCACTTCGCAGCCGCCTTCTCCTTCGTCCTTATCTTCTCCCAAACGAGCAGCTTCGGAAGATCCTTTTCCCTCGACTGATTCCGATTCCGGCAGACCAGATATGCCTCTTCAAAATAGCAACAACTCTTTGACTGGGACTAACAGCATGGTCGGAACGAGCAGTCCCTTACGAGCGAATGATTATAATGATGTGGATGAGACTGGTAGTAGAGGTTGGGTCAAACGGACCGAAGACGTCAAACTTGGCTCGGATGATGGACATGGAGAAGAAGATGGCGATATCACTATTACGCGAGACTCAATTGCCTCTGTGTGGAAAGGGAGATATGACGAGATGTTGAGTGAGTTACTCCTTGAGTACTTAATCCTCTGACAAGCTGCTAATGGGATGAGTAGATCTGTTGGGTCCACCATTTACACCGTATCAAACATACTACATCCTTCCCAAGTCTATCGTAGATAATTTCACTGAATTGGCCTATAGCGACAATGAGGGAGATGCAACCTCCCCTTCTTACCCAGTGGAATTGACAGAAGCCATGACAAGGCTAATTCCAGATCAATCAGCGGAGATTTTTTGGGTCATCCAATCCGTCAATACTCCTTCTGGTGGATACGCCTTGACTGGGCAGGGAAAGGAAGAGCAGGTCTGGACCAAGGGTGATGCAGAGGAAAATAGGGATTTCGTTTTTATCTCTAAAGAAGGTTGGAATAAAATTATTGAATGGTAAGTCACCTGTGTCCACCTAGCTTGGTTCTGCGTGTATCGAAAGCTGAGGAATACTCTCCTAGGCTTGGGCCGTATGATGGTCCTTCGTTGCCACGATATTGTGTACCACCGGAGAACATCGAGATTGAGCCTGCTACCATCAGATTGTTCATTATCGTACACCCTTCGACGACTTACACCAAACCAGAAAACGATGAGAATGCGCAAGTACAACTCTTATGCCCCAGCACAACATCCATGCCCATCTTCAAATCCTTTGTCAAATCCGTCGCTCTTCAGAAATTGAGGATAAATACGAACATCTTGCCTGCAAGATTATGGAAAATCGAGAAATCAGGTTTAGATGATGAAAAACTTCTCACTTCCGGTCCTCTCGTCATTTCATCTTCAGCTCTGATCGGAACCCAGAACAACTATCTGTCCGCTGAAGATGAAGCTGAGAATCTAGCAGAAGCTGTTCTGGGGAATTCAAAGGATCAAATTGTAGCTATAGAATTTGGTCAAATCGAGAATGGCAATACAGTCTGGAATGTGGATATCAATGCGGAGAAAAAAGCTGCCGATAAGAAGGCTGCACCACTTTTCTCTAAACCTGCTTTCTTCGGCGGGTCGAATAACGGTCTGAATGTACCTCAAACTGCGAACTCCGCAAATGGAGCTATTGAAACGAGAAGTCAATCGAAATTGGATAGAAAAGGCAAAGGTTTAGTGGGTTTACAGAATTTGGGGAATACATGTTTCATGAATTCTGCCGTTCAGTGTCTGAGCAACACTCAAGAACTCAACGAGTATTTCCTGTGTGAGTTGCGTGGATCGGTTGTGGATTTGTTGTCAGAGCTGACAGTCTCTTGCAGCCGGTGTATATACTGAAGAGCTTAATCGAGATAATCCATTAGGTATGCATGGTAAGATCGCTGAAGCTTTTGGGGAAGTAATTGAAAATCTATGGAGTGTTCCGTCATCGTCATACCATTCATATTCGCCTCGAACACTCAAATACACCACATCGAGATTCGCTCCGCAATTTGCTGGATATGGACAACACGACACTCAGGAATTCATTGCTTTCCTCCTCGACGGTCTGCATGAGGATTTGAATCGAATCATCAAGAAACCGTATATCGAAAAACCTGATTGGAAAGCTGGTGGAGGCGAAAAAGAACTTGCTGCTTTGGGTAAAGAGTGTTGGGATGGTTACAAGAAGAGAAACGATAGTGTTATCGTGGATTTATTTCAAGGTCAATTACAAAGTACCTTGGTTTGTCCGGAGTGTCACAAGGTGAGCTGTTACATATTGAAAGTTGGAATGGGGCTAATCTTGATCAATTCGAAGGAGTCTATCACTATGGATCCAGTAAGTGGTTGCTGTCGATCGAACCCATATCCCAGTCACTGACTATGCTACTCAGTTCATGTATTTGACCGTTCCCATGCCGATCGCTCAACATCGACACATGAAAACCATATTCGTGCCTCGCGATGTCGACAAACCTCCTTTCACCGTCAAGCTGCTTGTGCCTCAAAACGCATCTTTTGCTCAATTCAAAGACAGGCTCGCTGCTCTCACAGGCAGTAAGGCATCGAATGTGAGCATTTTGCCTTAGATGCTACAGTGCACTGCTGATCGACGATCTCGCAGCTTCTCGGTTTCGATCTCTGGCACGGCCGTCCTTACAATTTTTGGATCGATGCCGATCACAATAGTGAAGCTAAAGAGCACGATGTAATCATCTTTTACGAACTTGACGCCCCGGTATCCGCAACTAGAAGGTCAGTCGGGACCGTTCCTATGGACGAATCAATCACTGTTCCCGTATATACCTTCAAGACCAAGGAAAATAGACACCGATATGGAAGCGAATATCCAAGTGAAAACGCCGCGAAGCCTTTCTTCATCACCCTTGCGAAAAGCGAGGCCAGCGATGCTTCCGCTGTTAGGGAAGCTATAATGAAAGGATATTCTCGGTTCGTCCGACCTGAAATGAAGGACAAGCTGTACGTGCATGCTTCAAGCTCAAAAGCGGTAATACCATCCCCCATTACGCCGAAACAAGAGGATCACGAGTTAGTCACCGAGATCCACCTGAACGGAGTGGGTGAACAACCTACCGTAATCGAGGTCACCTCCGACAGAAACTCCATGGATGTCGATTCGCCAACTCACGCAACAACCTCTGTTCTCCAGACCAGTCCTTCGGCCACCTCGCTTGTCAGTCAAGGATCCGCATCTGGCCGGTCGATCACAGGATCAGTATCGGGTAAACTAGTGCCCCGAGCTGATCTCTTCAAAGTACATGTATCCGAAGCAGCTAGTGAATCAATGTTGAATACGTTCAAAACGAAGGAGAAATACAACGTTCATCGGATTTACGATAAAGAGCCCAGCACAGCTTCTTCAAGTTGGTCATCCCTCGAATCTAGAAAGAAACCCAAGAAGGCGCTTTTCAAGCGAATGACAGCTGGAATCAATTCGATCGTTTCCCCATCGTACCAATCAGAAGATGAGGGGAATTTGTCGGATTCTTCCACTTCGCATCCTCATGCGCAAAGTGGGCAACCTATTATTCGACCTGGAGAAGGTATATTTTGTGAATGGTCTCCTGCAGCGTTTGAAGAATGGCTTGATGAGGACATCATGGGTGACGAGATTGTCGATCCAGCCATCGAGAAAGAGATAGCAAAGAAGAAGGAAGGTCGGAAAATCACAATAGAGGATTGCTTAGACGAGTTTTCGAAAGAAGAAACACTCGGTGAAGACGACCTGTGGTATTGTCCAGTCGTAAGTTTCCTTTTTCATCCAATACCAATTAGCCATTGGTGGTAAGACTGATAATCTCGACGAATATAGTGTAAGAAGCATCAAGCGGCAACGAAAAAATTAGAAATCTACAAAGCCCCTGATATCTTGGTTATCTGTATCAAACGATTTGGATCGTCAAGGAGGATGGGCGATAAATTAGACAATTTGGTCAATTTCCCTATAGATGGGTTAGATCTTGGTGAACGCATCGGAGAAAAGAAGGTCGCTCAGAGCTTGAAGATGAATGGAAGCAGTTTGGAAGAAATTGGACTGGGCGAGCAAGAAGGCGAAGAGATGATCTACGACTTGTGTAAGCTTTCAATGAGATGCCTTGAGGCTGTTCAACTGATGCAACCTTGCTTCATAGACGCCGTTGATAATCACTTTGGTGGTATGGGAGGTGGTCATTACACTGCATTCTGCCGAAATAGAGTGGATGATCAATGGTACAACTACGACGATTCCCGTGTTTCGAAAGCAGATGTCGATTCGATACAGGTAAGTGGCAGGCCGATCGAGGCCGGTGATTGTATACTGATTCTCAACGCAGAGTCGTGCGGCGTATTTGCTGTTCTACCGACGAAGGACGAAGAGACCTATTGGAGGCGTATCGAAGGAAAAGACTGAAGTGAGCATCCGGCTCCTCTACTTCCAAACTACGTATCAGCTGACGTCATGAGTGATTTAGGCGGCATCTCGTGTAGCGACTCCACTTCCCGGTTCACCTGTAGCTGGACCATCAACCATCAATCTCCATGATCAAATCAGTCCTCCAACTCCGACTTCACAAAGCTCAGATGATTTACCATCTTATTCCGATTCAAGTGATACTCCACCCACTCCAGGACAACCTTCTCCAGCCATAAGTGACGATGAGGAATTTATCAATCCTGCATTGAAACAAACTTCTACCGATAATCAGACTTGGGACAACGTAGATCTGAGCGGGATCGGCCAAACCATCGGATTCGGTAATAACGCTTGGGGTTCCAAATCATCGACAATGAATCGGGTATCACATACATCTGCGGATACCTTGAACCCTCGAAGTGATATGAGTTCCACTTCTACAATCAACACAGAAGAGCTTGACGTAGCAAGCATGGATGATGAAGAACCTACTATGCCTGGTGGTAATGAAGTTATAGGTGGTAAGGATGAATAAAATCTTCGTGAAATAATGAAAGAAAAGGGTTTGTTGTACGATAGATCAAAGAGGCGGGATTGTGAATTGTTATTGCGTTTCTTTGGCTGAAGAGAAAGTCATGACGATATTGACAAGTAACTTTCATCTCATATAACCGTCAATGCATCATAGTAATCTATCTACCCTTTTTCGTGTCATCACAGGAAACAACGCAGTAAAGGCAATTGGCAGCTGTAGCTTACAGGTTTGAGGAATGGATGGGTGGCTGAGAGGAGATATTCAGTATTGATCGCTACGAATTGGACTCGTGAACATTTCGTTATAATATTCATAAATTCTCTTTGATCTGACTGAATCATTTACTGTACAACTCTACTAAACATCTAAGTAAAAAAACAAATAATTATTGAATGCGCTTTCGCGCAGTGATGTGAGAATGATTTACACCACTTATGATAATCTGTTGAGAGTTATCATTGATATTTTTGAAAAAGGAAATATAAATTACAAATCCATCCCGACTAAAACCCATTTTCTGATATCCCATTCCCACCCGTTCAAAGACTTTGCAGGTGATTTCAATACTTGACCACCTACATACATTAAGGAATGTAACAATTCACCTAAACTTTCTTGATCATTTTCGTCTCGATCTAGGAGCAATACCATATTACTGGCTTCTAGAGCATCTGCGGACAAATCCAATGAAGCTGTAAGGTATTCCTTAATATCTAAGCCGAAATTGGTCATTCCAGACGCATTTGACATTGCCAGACCTGAAGATAATGGTGGAGAAATCGATAATAATGGATCATGAGGTCTAAGTACTTGAGAGAAATTAGGAGATAATGCTTCTGGACGTTGATGCGTATTTGAGGATATCGATAAAGGCGGTAAATGGATAAAAACCGTTCGTACTTTGTGATCCACTATAAAACCTTTCAAGAGATTGGAGGGAGGTGTCACTATCTCAAGAGTAGAAGAAAGACTTGATATATCTCGAAAGTGATTAGGAAATATAGAAGAAATGAGATGAATTACTTCTCTTTCTTGTTTATTTGGTAACACCGTCTTGTGCTTAGGGCTGATTTGAGATTTGGGAGGAGATGAATTCTCACTCATTGATGAGCAAGAAATGGGCGTAAGAGGTAATGAGAAAGAACTATGAGTTTGATTTGTTGCTTGTTGAGGTATATCAACTGATTGAGTGAAGGATGATGGCGGTGTTAGAGGGCCTGCCATATTTGCAGGTCTTCGAGAGTGAGTGGGTGAATTGAAGGGGGATATTTGCGAGAGGGGTTCATGCAGGTAGGACATCAAAGAGTCTCTCGTGGTCTCTGACGACTCGCTGGCGTTGTCAAAATCATCGCCCTAAGAGTGTATAAAAGAGCGTTATGAGCTTGTGTTTCTATTGTCAACATGCAAGCGCACAGACTTACAGGAAGTGTTCTCCTCCTGCCTTCTTCAAACCCACTGCCGGCCGCCGCCAGCGAAGGAAGCGTAAGACGATTGATCCCCACATCCAACATCATCAGAGTAAACATAGACTTGTCCGCCTTTTCCTCCTGCTCTAGCAATAGCTAAAGGTGGATTATAGGCATTATCGATATCGTGGTGATGATGAGAGGAGAAGAGTAAGGGAGTTGAATTCGTAGCCCCTGCGCCAGCGTTTCCCAGTTCGCCGCTATACCCGGTTTAAGAGTCAGCATTTGTCCGCCAGGCAGTAATGATCAAAAGGACTTACGCGGGGCAAAGATTTCGATTGATGTTAATATTCTTGGATTGATGATTCATGGTAGACTATATGATCTTTACTCGGTCGGGCGTCTTGCCAATAAGGATGTCCTGTTAAGGTAGATCTGCGAAGGGATTCTTAATTGTTGATAAGATTGAGCGGGTTTCTCAACGAAACTGAGTGATTTGCTTGTCTGATGATAGTGACGTAGAGTGTGATAGATTGTGAAGAAGCAATAAGAAGGTAATGATACTTTGATTGTATGCCTGATAGCTACATACGAATTCACCAACAAAGGGTGGCGCTATCGCGAACTCTGTATGGTGGCGAAAAAGGGCTGAATTCAGCCTAAATTATCAATTCTTCCGGCTATTGATGTTTTAGGTTATCCAATCAACGTAACCAACAAACATTGTCAAAACAGAGAAAAACAAAAAATATTGTCCCTGAGCTGACTCGAACAGCTGTCTCCACAGAATTGTAGATTCACCACAATGTAACGTACTGACCACCTATACGACAGAGACACTAAAGCGACTATGAGAGCCACCAATTTCTACTGAGATTCTGAAAATTCGTACTGTATATATACCCACATCACTGTTCTTCCTCGACCAGAACAGTCAGGTGATGAATTATTCGGACCACGCCAGCCTGAATATACCCATCGGGGTGAGAGGAGACAGCAAGATGTAACTTCGAGCTGAACTTGAGGGATGGAAAACGACATATGCAGTACAGCTATCGTCTTTCTATCATCATGATGCCCTATTGAGGATGATGCATATTGATAAATCATACATGTCGTACAATCAAAATCCCAAATCTATAAAGTAAATTCCCCAATTTCATTCCCGTTTTCCGTTTCTTTACCATTCTTTCTATTTTCTAATATTTTGGCTGCTTTGGCTTTCCAATCTGTATTGAGCCACTTGTTGACTTGCTTTTCGTGATGATCTCTAGTCATCAACGGTAATATGAATGGTTCTATCGGGGTAGATAAAGCTTTCCGTATTGCGTCAATGAATTGAGTTTCGTTGCCACGTAAAACATGATACACGTATCTGCCCCAAGTAGGAGCATTTAGCAAAGGACCGGACAATATCATCGAGGCAAAATGTACTCACGGTTCAGTCAAGGTTTTCAGTGTATGATGTTGACTCGATGCCCAAGTCTCAGGATCATCGAGACTACTCCAACCATGCATGCTGAACTGTGGGGCATTAATCAAGTCAGTCCAGACCCATGGTCTTGTTGGCCAGAAATAAACTTACAGGACTAATGAATGGTATACCCTGGAATGAGCAGACCGGGTTAGTGAGATACAAAGCGACCCATCAGGCGGAGTGTGACTTACCAAACTCAGTGCGACATGCGGACTGGGACTAAGAGTAGGCCATCCTATACCCAGCATCACCCTTGAATTGGCCAATTGACGCTCAAACTCGACCTTATCCATCTGCCCCAGATTCCTAATCCCCGGAGGCAGTTCCATGGGTACTTCTTCTTGTTGACCCGCATTCCTATCATCCCTACAACCAACCACAAATTCGAACCCAGGGAACTCCTTTTCTAATATCTCTTTGGCCCGCAAGAAGATCCCTCGATCCTCCCAAGCAGGCTGCGCGCCAGGATAGAAGTATCTCACAAATTTCGCTAAGATATAAACTTGGTTCGGACGTTGAGATGCAGGGATATATGGGGGTATCGTCGCTGGTTCTACGACATAGGGTATGAATGTGAAATCTGCAAGAAGTGCGCTCGCTCGAGTTAGTATACCGCGTGGTAAATTGTGAGTTGAGATGAGCTCACTTCGCTGATGTTGCGAATATCCAAACTCAGAGTGCATGTTCCAGGCGTCTCCTACTATCGATGTATAATGATCCGGGAAATAATTGTACACGAAGAACTAGACGATGATTCGATCAACTGTTTGAGGTCATGCGCTCGACGGAAATCAGCTCACCTGCCATGCCGGTATTCCATTTGCCCTTCTACCGGTCTTCATCTGCTCTTCAAAAGTTCCAAATTGTCCAGTCCGCCAGGCGATTATACCCTAAATGAGGCAAGTCAGCGTTTTCCCTCACAGCAAGCTACCTTGCTCACCTTGACCATATCTGGTATTTGATTATACAGGTACCACATATATACTGTTGCAACGATACTTCAGCTCCTTCCCAGACTCAGCGATGTACAATGCGACTCACTCCAATCGTCCCGAGCATGCAGTATTGTATAACCCCACTTGCTCAAGGTCTCAATCTGCGTGAGATGTCAGTGCCTCGATTATGAACTATGGCATTACATGACTCACCAGAGATGCCGTCCATATACCTTCTCCGCCCATATATCCCTCATATATGTGGAAATGATTGAATATATGACCCAGGATGATGACCTAGTAACGTGGAGGCGTTCCATCAGCCAGAGACCTTCTCACCATCTGCGAAATCGGGATAAGGCTCACGCTGGTTTGATTCTGCCTACAAGTATCTGTGGCCATACAAACCGCTAATTTCCTCAACTCATTCTCCGAATAATACTTGTAATCTTCTCTACCATGATCTCGTCCTCCCCAATTAGGATTAGGCCGAAATTTCGTTTCTACTTTTGCAGCATAGTGTATTTGCTTTATAGCCAAGGCTTTCTCCTTCGGTGATAATTCATCTATACCTGGCGGTATTGGTATTGGCATGGATTGCCATGTTGAAGGTAAAATATAAGGTGACGATTTGATATCTGATATTGTCGGACGATAAACGATAACCAGACCGGTGACTGTTATCATCAACAGGAAGAGAAGCAGTCTCAAAGAAGAGCTCAACCTTCTTGTGGGTGGCATTCTCGTATTATTTGTTTCACCCTTCTTTCCTCCTCTCGCTAATACACCAAAATAATATTTGAACTTATAGACGATCGAATGACTTGACGGTATCACCACCTTCATATGTGATATTGATATTCGAATTAGAAAGTCCGAAGATAAAAATACAATCGAGAGGGTATCTGCTTATGACCTATTGGTTCAACAATGTAGGTACGACATAGCACGGGAAGCTAGATTCCCATAAATAAAAACAAGATAAAATACGTTATGTTGTTGTCTTGTTCGGATTAAACTATCTTCTGAACCACGTGGCCAACTGTACGCTAGAACGCCTTACATGCCTCCGGATCAAAATTAAATTACTAATATGCTAACGGGAAGTCACCCGAGAACACGGTATCGATTATTGATGTCCCTGAAACGCCTTGAATACTCCGGATTTGGATGGATGTTTCGGTACTCTTTTTCGATGTGTTAATCAATGTATATCGGAATGCAAATTCGCGGAAACATGCGTGAGTTATGCATACTCGTCATTTCAGACTTGATGGGGGGTATGTATACTTGATACCAGTGACATTAAACTGCATAGGTGGCTGTCGGTCCAGCTACATGAGTTCTTCCTGTTGCGGAATTCACTGACGTCTAAGCTTGTCATTCGTAAGTTCATGAAATATTCTTTTGGGCCAGCGTTCCTGCAATCAATGATTCATTTTAGACTTACCATGCGGGAAAGTGAAGCAACTCGGGCGATCTTCCTCTGGGAAGCTGATCATTTTAGCCATCCTTTGGCTCACGGATCATCCGATCGACTCTAGGTACGCCCAGACACTGAGTAAGGGCTAGTTGATATTTTCAGCCCAGATAGTGGCGATTCATTGCACCGCTTGTGTGCCTCGGACCTCTAAGAATCTGTTGCATACTTCAGACCACCCCGTTTTGCATGACTAAGCATCAGTACTCATGAGTCGTTGAACATCTACGCGAACAACTCCAGTCTGGTATAGCGGTGCATAGCCGATAAATCAGTCTAAGATACGATAGTATCCGGACTGTGACGCCGAGTAGCCGAGGCGGAGATGAAAAGAATGGTATCTGTGCTGATGATCTGGAATGGACATAAAAGGCAGGTCATGCTTTAGTCAAACTGAGAAGATCTCCAACCATACTCATCCTGAAGGCTGAAAACGCAATGATTTTCACAAGATATCTCATTCTTTTTTCTTCGCACGCTGTCTTTGAAGGTGCCTCCCCTATTACACCTCGGGAAAGCGAGGCGAAGCCTATCATCACATGGCTCAATTGCTCAGACGCTATTCCTCTCCCCAACCAACAAGCTAATCTCACTCTATCGACTGCTACACTTTTCACGTCCAACGAGAAGCTGATGAGTGGTGGGGAGTGAGCCATGGGACAAAAATGAATATGAAAAGCTTGGTCAGAATATCCAGAATTACACCAATATTTGTGCTCAAAATTCGCTTCCTCAAATAATACTTCAACACGTAGGCTCGGTTGCTGTTGCTCAAGATCTCGATTTGCTGAGAGAGGCTTTGGGATATGACGAGATGCATTATCTTGGATATTTCTAGTGAGTAAAACAAGCAGTATGACCAATAGCATACCACTGAAATTGATTGCTCTGAAATAGTGGTACTATCTATGGTCAAGAATATTTGAACCGATTCGGAGATGAAGC
The DNA here is from genome assembly GCF_000512605.2 of Kwoniella pini CBS 10737. Classification (NCBI taxonomy): domain Eukaryota; kingdom Fungi; phylum Basidiomycota; class Tremellomycetes; order Tremellales; family Cryptococcaceae; genus Kwoniella; species Kwoniella pini. The sequence continues at coordinate 1,219,885 of NC_091723.1, read as the reverse complement.
TGGGCGGTTCATTCTTTTTAGCATTCTTCTTCATGCCGCCGCTTGATGATAGCTGATGAAGATTGTAATCCAGTTACAATATAGTCAATTTTCAAGGGCGAGATTTTGATCGATTGTTCGAACGTGCCGATAAAATGTCAAAGCAATACTACCGCTTGTCCTTTAGTATCCTTAGGAAGCGGTTCTGTGCCCGCTGTTTGTATCTTCTTTGACATTTCCAATTATAATTGATGCTAATTGTCATCTGATCTTAGACATCCAAACAAGTCATGAACCAATACACTATCAGTACAGATACCCTTAGTGCATATATAGCAGGATTGACCAGTATCGGTTTACTCTCTGAGAATCCCATTTTCCAATGTTTTACCGGTACTCTTGCGTTATCCGCAACAGGAAACGACACTCTATCGAAATATACCGACGATTTTGCTGCTGTTTTTTACTCAAAGCTTTTTGTCAGCGACTGCCCCGACATTATACTCCGATTTCGGTAAGATCGGCATTAATTGTGCTTGTCTGCTAATCATCAGGAAATCTCTTTGCTGAGTTTGCATATAGTGATCGAAGACCCCAGCTGGGAAGGATATAACGATCTGATCAAGAAAGTCTACAGCAATGATAAGTATGGCGGGAGTGATGGTATATTCTATCTTGCCTTTGTAAGTTGCGTCTTCAGAATCTTATTACTGTCCTTGAAGGTTTTGCTTAATCGTATGGCATACAGGCGATGTGCGCATCGTGGCTAACATCAGGAACAAGTGATCTTGAATGGAGATTCAAGAAGGTCACAGATCACCCAACATTGCTGGTTACTCCAGATTAGGATTTGAATACTCCAACTGAATCAACTGATGTTACAAGGTCGTATAATCCAAACTCAACTTTATTAGTTAGAAATGGTGATGATCATGTATAATTTTTCGTACCTGGACCGGTGAAGGATGCTATGTTGGCGTACTTCTATAACTTGACTATTCCGACTTCATATGAAGGTGATATTTATTCTGTATATGCTGTGGGAATAAATAGACCTGGGGTGGTCGATCCTTACGTCGCGCCTAATGTAGCGGCAGCTGGAGATGTGGTTGAGTAATAGCTCTTCATTCCAGACCCCAGAGTCAATAGTGCACAAGGGGATTAGTGCAGATAAGGGACGATGTTTGCCATTGTCAGGTATAATATAGAATACATTTTACATCATATTCGGACAATAGAATGATTGGAAATGAGCAATTCCTGTTAATTACGACCCGCTTGTGAATACATTACTGTGTCCGAGCCATTTCTGGGATTTATGGCACTGTGACCCCTCATAGATATACTTCCATTACCATAAGTACGCTACCTAGTACGTGCCTGATGAGCTTCGCAAAGCAGACCCACGAGCAATAAGCAGAAGACACTGGAATGCCAAAGTTCTTCATTACAAGGAAGCGGTGCCACAGTCGCGGAAATTACCTAAACTAGATAACGGAGTTCAAGTCCTGTCCGTTCATTCGAGATTTCCGAAATATCGAATTGATGAAATGTCGAATGTTGTTTCAAAAGATGTTTTAACGAGAAAAGCTCGAAATCGTTTTCGAAGATCGCCCAGTACACCAGGTATCGACGTTCAGATCGCGATGTCATCAAGAAGAGCAGCCTCTCGAGTAATTTGTCGAGCAAGTAGCTCTCGACAAAACAGTATCCCGGTATTTGCTCGAGCCGCTTCTTCCGACGCTTCCTCCTCATCCTCTTCATCATGGCAACCAGCTCTTCCAGCCGGTCAATCTCCAGCATACGATGCTGCGTTATCCTACCTCTCATCTCATCAATCTAAAACACTGAACAAGCTCGACAAACTTCGATCGAACGTTGACAAGGTTAACCCAGATCCTGAATTAATAAGAAGAATAGATCAATTAGAGATTGAAGCATATGCAAATGATCCTGCTATAAGAAGGAAATTTCGAGAAACAGGTGGTAAAGGTGAAATGTCAAAAACTATATATAGATGGCTGGCTGAACAAAAATGGAGAAAAGAAGGTGGATTAGATTTATTAATGCAAAGATTGTTACAAATGAAAATTGTTCCAGACGTTTTACCTTCTTTACCACCAACTTTTCCCCTTTCCCTTCAATCTAAGAATGGAAACTCAACAATTGAACCTGGTTCGGTTCAACTTTCATCAAATTTCTCATCATCACCTTCAATTTACTCTCAACTATATTATCATCCATCTGAATCAACTAATTCAACACCAAATCCAGAAGCTTTACATACTTTATTAATGATTGATCCTGATTCACCTTCTCATGAAACTCATTCATTCCAACAACGAATACATTATTTAAAAACTGATATTCCTCTATCAGTAATTTCTGGAGAAGTTAATTTGACAGATTCCACAATTGGAAAAGAAATTCTAAAATGGGAATCACCTGCTCCTGAACAAGGTACACCAAATCATCGATATATTTTCCTTTTGTTTAGACAACAATCACCTTCATCTCCTTCTATCACCAAACGAGATAATTTCGAACTTAGAGATTACTTGGCAGAAAATGATTTAGTGATTGATGATTTAGTTGGAGTGAATATGTTTAGATCGAAATGGTCTTTAGAAGAAAATGAACATATCAATAATGTTTATATTTCTCAAAGAGGAATTGAAAGTGGTGCACCGGTATATGGAAAAATACCAAAAGAAGTCAAATATGGTTATCCTATGTCAGCTAAGAGACAACGTAAAGAGGAAGCAAGGGAAGAAGCTTGGGATAGAGCTGTGGTTGAATTAGAGGGTTTAGCGGAAGAAGTGCAAGGGTTAACAGGATTATCAGAGGACACAGAGAAGGTCAAGTTATGAGAAGTAGAATTGATTCATTCAGTAGATTCTCAGCCTAATGTATGCATCGCACACTGCCTTGCGCTGAATCTTGGTGCAAATGACAGAAACTTGCAGGGATCTAGGCGAACGCTCGCTTGCCTTTCTGTCTTTTCCATCCCCACACTAAAGCCCATCCAGACTCTCTAAATCACCTCTGATGCACCTCCTTCGCTTTCTCCTCTCCTTGTTGTGGCTACCTCGGTCACAGACTCACCGTTTGAAGTCGATAAATGTCCATCCCCTCACGATTCGCCAATTCGTCCCAAACAAGCTCATCCTCCAACGAACTGGCAATGCGAACGTTGATCTGTATGTAAGCTTTAATCACGTGAGCAGTGTGGATAAGTATCTCAACGAGAGACTGTTTAGTAACGCAAATCCTGTATCACCCCTCAGATCTGGTGAATCGCTATTCAGATAGAAAAGCGGAGAGGTTCAGTACGCAAGAATGACCATTTGTAGCAATTCTCCATGACTTCGAGGTGTTTTACTGGAATTTAATTTATGCAACAGTCAGTAAATGATCTGGATTTAGCCTGGATCGAAATGGGGTATGCGTAATCTTTAATTAATAGGAAGTACGCATTCCCGAGATCATATTACGAAGTTTACCGAATAGAGTAGAAAGTTATAGCAAGGCGTAATGAGATGAATGTACGTTTTGGATTGATATCGCACCAGTTCTATGATTGGTATCTGACAAACGACAAAGCAGTGTGTGTATCACTACACCTTGCAAATCCAATACTGATCAATCTACACAGATCGTCGCGTACATACAAAACTAAACAGATGAAAAAAAGCACCGCCAAAACTCGATGACGGAGCACCGGGAACACGACTTGCTTTAAAATGCATAGCTTTTTCAGCCATCGCCGTCACTGTTCGAATGATAATACTCCGATACGCGTATTCTACCTTGGTAATGAAACCTTCTCGGGTGGTTTAAGGGTAAAAAAACAGCTTAAGTGAGGTGCGATGTGAAAACCTGCTTTAATATAAGGGTAATTTTTAATGAAACACGGTAAACAAGCAGAGACATTTATAAGATTATTATTAGTAAAAAGAAGGAGAAGGAGAACACCGCGTTGCTGCCACATTAGGATCGGAGTTGTAATAACTATGTATACTGTAGTTAATAAAATATGTAGCACCGCGCGCTCGGTCAGTCGGGATCAGAAGCCATACACCATACCACATACACCATATACCAGGGAAATCCATATTGTCTTTACAGGCGAGACAATTTGACCATTCATACATTATACATTATACATCACTACTCAATTTCTTCATCACTTCAAATCATACTTATCCTCTTAATCCCTCCCACACCTTGTATCATCTTCACGACCAATTGTTAGTATACTGTGGGCGAGAGAATTTGACCTCACAAAGGCAAGAGGAAAACCGACGCAACGATAATTTCTCTTCGCGCGTTAACAATTTCAATTGGAATCCATCAATCGCAGGATCCAATTCGCTCTTCTTCTTCTTTTCTGCATAACGACCCATATCATTGAGCCAGACAGGTTCCCGGCGAATCTCAGCCTCCTACCCTCCCAGGGGATAACCCCCTTTTACTGTATTAAATTCTTCACGACCTCACGCCCATCATGTCTTCATCACGACGCTCATTGATATCGCCAATATCGCTACTACTCACTCTCTTGGCCACTGCACTATATGTGACAGGTCTGCCATATAACGAAACACTAGATCCATGGAATATAAATAAAAATCAAGGTGAGTTGGCTTTTTCTTGTTAACGTTACCTGCGGAATTAATTGTCGGACTTGGAAATCACAGGCGCTGCCGATGATGTCTTGCAATATTCCACTGAACGTTCGAACAAAACATATACGCCGTCACCAGGCAACTGGCGGGTAAGTCCTCTCAACTTTGTTGTCAATGTTCATACTGATCTTTCCCTAGTCTCTGCCCACATATACACTCCTGCTGGATAAATGGATTGACGGTGCACCCGATAACAACGATTTCTTCGGTCTCAAATATGAATATGATATCAAAGAAACTCAATTACGTTCAGGTGGTGATGCTCAAGGTTTAATGGATGCGCGAGGATTGGATTATCTACAGGCAATGGGCTACAAAGCGATCTACATTGCTGGTACCAATTTCTTGAACATGCCTTGGCAATCGGATGGTGAGCCCGTCGTGTACTGTGCTGGGTATGGTAGCGCGCTAATCTATCGCAGGTTATTCCGCCATCGACTTTTCGCTGCTGGATCCGCATTACGGTACTCTCGACGACTGGGTCAAGCTCATCGACGAGATGCATGCTAGAGGAATGTATATAATCTTGGATTTCACTGTGGGAACCATGGGAGATTTGCTCGGTTTCGAAGGGTGAGTAAGGTCCATACAACGTTGCGCTAATTCGTAATCCAGCTATCTCAATGTATCCACCCCGTTCTCACTTGACGAGCACAAAGCTCAATGGAAATTGCCGAGTTACGCTCCTTGGGGTTTCCAAGAGTATCCAGATTTCAAATTCGAGAATACCTACAACGATTCATGTACCTACCCGACTTTCTACGAAGATGATGGATCTATCTATGATCCAGGAAAGACTGGTTGTTATGGGAGTGATTTCGATCAATACGGAGATATCGAAGCTTTCGGTGTTTTGTGAGTACCCTGCACCCAGTCCAGTGGACCAGTTCCCAGTCTAGCGCTAACACATTCGCAGCCCCGATTGGCAACGACAACTTGCAAAATTTGCCTCCGTACAAGATCGTCTCAGAGAATGGCGTCCTCAGACCATGGACAAGATCAAAGTCTTCAGTTGCCTCACCATCCAAGCCCTTGATGTTGACGGTATCCGTATCGATAAAGCCACTCAAGTGACAGTAGACGCTCTCGCCTCCTGGTCGAACCACACCAAAGAATGCGCCGCAGCTGTAGGAAAGAACAACTTCTTCATTCCAGGAGAGATTACCGGTGGTAACTCTTTCGGTGCCGTCTACCTCGGTCGAGGAAGGACTAGTAGCAACTTGCCTCCAAACTTCGACTCCGCTGTCAACCTCACCCAAGACCAAGGCCAGTACTTTTTGAGAGAACAAGGCCAAACTGCTCTGGATTCCGCAGCCTTCCACTATTCGATCTATCGGTCCCTCTGTCGTTTCTTGGGTATGGACGGTAATTTGCAAGTAGCCTACGATGTCGATGTCAACTTTGTGACTGCATGGAATACCATGGTGGTATCCAATGAGTTCCTCAACTCCCAGACCAACGAGTTCGACCCCCGACATATGTACGGTACCGGAAATCAAGATGTCTTCAGATGGCCAGGTCTCACCAATGGAACAGAACGACAACAACTGGGTCAATTCGTTTCGAACCTTTTGATGCCCGGTATTCCTCTTGGATGGTATGGTGAAGAACAAGCATTCTATCTCCTTGATAATTCTGCGAGCAATTATCTATACGGACGTCAATCGATGGTATCCAATCAAGCTTGGAAACGACATGGTTGTTACAAACTCGGTTCCTCCCAATACTATAACATGCCTTACGACAAAGTGTTGACCGGTTGTGATGATGATTGGAATTCTCTCGATCATTTCGATGCTACCGCCGAACCCTTCCGGGGTATCAGGAGCATGTTCTGGCTTCGGGAGACCTTCCCATCTCTTCAAGATGGTTTCGGATTAGTCACTCGAGGTAACTGGACCAACTTCATCCAGCTCCCCGGTTCCAATCAAACTCAAACCGAACTCGGTATGTGGACTGTCACGCGAGCACCTGTGTCCGAACAAGAAGGTAAAGGATCATTTGGCACCAACGGTACTCTAGATCAAGCTGTCTGGCTCATTTACACCAACGAGAATTATACCAAAGATTACGAATTCGACTGCAAAGCTGAAAACTGGATCTCTTCCCCATACCAGTCCGGTAATACCGTCCGAAACTTGCTTTACCCCTTTGAGACTTACAACCTCGACGATTCCCTCGATCCATTCTACGCTAACAAACAAGCACCTTGGCGAGGTTGTCTAAACAAGATCACGCTTCAACCGTTCGATTACAAGGCATTAGTCCCCATCGACCAATGGAAACAAGCACCCCCTGCTGTAACGAAGTTTACCCCAGGTCACGACTACAGAGCCGCTTCGACCAACGGAGGCAACTTCGATATCGCGATAGAATTCGACACTGAAATGGACTGTGCGAGTCTGCGATCTCAAATGTCTATCACCAAGCAATCAGTCGGCTCAGCCACCTCCACGGCGACCCTTTCCCAAGGTGACTGCATTACCATCGCCGCAGCGGATCAGGAAACACCTTACCTTGTCTCAGTCGCCCCTGGTGCTTGGCGTTGGACGGGTCAAATCCAAAACGCTGCCGACGGTATCTACGAGATTACTATCGGCAACGTCTCGACACAAACGAACAACCTCTACACCGGCGCCAACACCCACTTCCTCATTCGAATCGGTGGTACTGATAATCCAATGGTTTATCCCGAAGAAGCTGATTACAATAACAACATCTTCACCACTTCAGGTGACACCTACACCTTGACACATAATGCTCCTGGTGCCGATATGTTCCGATACTCTGCCGACTTTGGTCAGTCCTGGTCTGCTTGGGCCAACTATGAAGCTACTACCCAACTCAACGCCACTATGTTCAAAGCCAAAGACATCTGGTGGGACGGTGATCACGTCATTGTGCAGTACTATAGTGCCATTGCTGGTTCCTCCAATCATCAAGTACACGCCGACGCCAATTTCAAGGCCAACTACAAGAGATACTATCCTCAAATCCTTGCCCGAGGTGCCTTCAACACGTGGGGTTATGATCTCGGTGCTTCTGCCCACCTCAAACTTGAGAGCGATCACACCTGGCGAATGCCCTTGATGGCTGCTTGGCCCTCTTTCATCCAGCTCAACATTTGGTCATACGATGATTATTTCTATGGTGATGTCGATGGCGATGGTGTCATCGATAGATTCCCACCTAACTCTCAAACCGCCAATTATCTTAACATGTCCGTGCCCCCCTCACCACATCTCGCTTGGAACCTCTACGTCAATGACAAGACCGGTGAATGGAGTACAGAACCTATCGGTACTGAGACCGTTACTACCGTTGCTTTTGTTCTACTCCTTGTCATACCCGCCATCACAGCCTTCGCCGCTGCCCTCGCATTCAGATACTCCTTCTACTCTATTAAGGTGAACAAGTGGGGTCTCAAACCATCAAAGGCCGCTAAAGAAACCTCCTACTTCCCTATTGTCGGTGGGCATGGTGAGAAGAAGGGTGAATTCAACGAAAAAGGTGGTATCGTCGCGCACAACGAGAAAAAGGTCCCTCATAAGATCATTGGTTGGCCTGAAGATCAAAACAAACGAAGAAAGGTCCTGATTGCGACGCTCGAATACGAAATCATTGATTGGAAACTCAAAGTCAAGATTGGTGGTCTTGGTGTGATGTCAACCCTCATGGGTAAAGCCATGAGTGATGTCGATCTGATTTGGGTAGTTCCTAAAGTACAAGATCTTGAATACCCTCAAGGTGAATATGCCGAGCCTATCGAAGTCATCATCTTCGGCGAACCTTATCTCATCGAGGTTGAAACTCATCAACTTGACAATATCACCTATGTAATTTTGGACAGTCCCGTGTTCAGAGCTCAAACTAAGGCTGATCCATATCCTCAACGAATGGACGACTTGTCTTCCGCTATCTTCTACTCGACCTGGAATCAAGCTATCGCCGAAACCATACGACGATACCCCATCATCGATATCTACCACATCAACGATTATCACGGTGCCCTGGCTCCCTTATACCTGCTGCCTAAGGTTGTCCCTACCTGTCTATCTTTGCACAACGCCGAATTCCAAGGTCTATGGCCGCTCCGAACGAAAGACGAAATGAAAGAAGTCTGCGCTGCTTTCAACATCCCCAAAGAAATCTGCAGTAAATACGTTCAATTTGGTAACACTTTCAACCTTCTCCATGCCGCTGCCAGTTTCATCTCCCATCACCAAAAATCAATCGGTGTTGCTGGTGTGTCTGACAAATACGGAAAACGATCATGGGCTCGTTACCCTGCTCTCTGGACCCTGCGAAACATCGATTCCCTTCCAAACCCCGATCCAACGGATATTGCCGCGCTCGACGAACAACCTCTCGCCGTGGACAAGATCGAAGTTGATACCGAAGCTGAAGCGAAACGACCCGAATTCAAACGACAAGCGCAAGAATGGGCTGGTATCAAGCAAGATCCTAATGCCGACCTCTTCGTGTTTGTCGGTCGATGGTCTAAACAAAAGGGTGTCGATCTTATTGCCGATGTCATGCCAAGTTTACTCGATAAGAAACCCAAGATCCAATTGATCTGTGTTGGACCCGTTATTGATCTATATGGCCGATTCGCCGCTGAAAAACTCGCTCGATTGATGGAAATGTACCCAGACAGAGTTTACTCCAAACCCGAATTCACCTCTCTCCCACCCTATCTGTTCAGCGGTGCCGATTTCGCTCTTATCCCATCTCGAGATGAGCCTTTCGGTTTAGTAGCTGTAGAATTCGGTAGAAAGGGTGCTCTGGGTGTTGGTGCTCGTCTTGGTGGTCTTGGACTTATGCCTGGTTGGTGGTTCCCTGTCGAATCTAGTGCAACAGTGCACATGCTTTCTCAATTGACAAAGACGATCAAACTCGCCTTGAAGTCAACAGAAGAAGAACGTGCCATCTTGCGAGCTCGATCCGCTGTACAACGTTTCCCTGTAGTCGAATGGCGTCAACGTTTAGAAGATTTCCAAAAACGAAGTATCGCCACCTCTCGACAACTCGCAGGAGAACAAGCTTGGGGTTATGATCAAGTCGATTCTTCTGTCGGCGGTTTCTACGCTCACGGTGAAAATGGTTCTGTCACCTCGCTGGCCCGAGGAGAATGGGGCAGATCTGCTACTCCAGACTCTACCGCCCCCAATTCTCCCATGCCAGGCCACTCGCCTCTTACAGGTGGCGACAACCCAGGCTACTTTGATCCTACAACTCCCATGGCCACTTCCAACAACAACAACAACAACGGCCTACTCGGTGCGAATCGTGCGAATTACCACAAGCGATTTGACAAGAACGCCAACAGGCAATCCGCCGAGTCATTCTATGATGAGGACCCCAACGCTTCTCCATTGTATTACGAAGACAAACGAAGATCTCGCGCAAGTGGCAAGCCCAAATTCTACGGCTACGACGATGAAGACGCACCTTCTTCCCAGGGCAGTTCTGATCACGGTGACACCACCGTTGTCGGTTCTGCGACATCTGGTGGAGGAAGAAGCGGAGACGCTTCCGCCGCCCATTCTTACGATAACTTCCTGGCTGCCGCAAACAAACAATTCGCTCGAAACACTGGTGGACGAAATGCTCCCGATCCATACTTTGACAACAGAGCTTCCGTTGACGCTTCTGGTAACCCCACCCGTCCATTCACCGTTCACTCTCGTGTATCTTCCTTCGATTCCATCTCTTCTATCGTTGATGAAAAGGGTGCATCACCGCTTAACAAAGCGATGGACACTTTCACAGACTCTGACGGTGAAGTCGCTCAATCGTTCGTGCAAAAACTACGTGATCTTTCTGCGGACAACTCCAAGGGTGATTTGTGTATTGAGAAATTCTTGATTAAGAGTGAAAAGGCTTTCTTCGATGAGATCAAAAAGGAGAAAATCTCCGCCATGTCCCTTCGATCATCACGAGACTCATTCATCAACTCCCGTGCCCCAAGTATGATTGACGGATTCAGACCAGAGTGTGAGTTACCCCGGACGCGATTACTGCGGTTACTGACGCTGACGCTTGTAGATAATCGTCGTGATTCATCGATGACAGCGCCTTACTCCAACTCTGGACACGGACATGACGAAGATCATTACGGTGGAGGCGGCGGCGACATGTACGAAGAGAACGGTCCTCGCGAGACGCAAATGACTAGTCTACAGATCTTCATGGGTCGACAGATTGGGGGATGGCCTCTTTATTCTATTATCATTTCGCTCGGTCAACTCCTGTCTGCGGTGAGTGCCCCTATTTATTTGAGATAGTATTACGCACTCTGACTCGTTCAACAGACATCCTTCCAATTGAGTTTGCTCGGTGGTTCCAATGTGCAAAAGGAAGTCGACCTATACATCATCTGTTCCATCTTCGTCGTTGCTACCCTCGCCTGGTACACCTTGTTCAGAATGAAGCCATCGGTCTGGTGTCTGTCACTCCCCTGGGCAACGTGAGTCCTCAATCGCCTGTACAACTCACCTTTGCTGACTTTTAACCCAGCTTCGCCGTGGCGTTCTTCATGATTGGTCTTCCATCGCTCCATGGCGCCCTCCTTGGCCCACGAATCACCATCACACGAGTTGCAACATGGTTCTACGCCATCGCGTCGTCCGCAGGTTTCCTTTTCTTCGGTTTGAACTTTGGTGAAGAAGCTGGTGCAGCCACCGAAGTCTGGGTTACCCGGGCTTGTATCGTGCAAGGCCTTCAACAAATCTGGGTATCAGCTTTATGGTATTGGGGTTATACGTTGAATGGTACAGATCCATCTGTATACGTCCCTTCCCGAATCATCTTATACATCACCTGGCCCCTTGCTGTCATATCCGCCATCTTCGCTTGGCTCATGTGGGCTGGTATGCCAGAATACTACCGACAAATACCACCATATGTACCCAACTTCTTCAAAACGCTGTTGCGAAGGAAATTGGTCATCTGGTTCTTGGTCTCAGAAATCCTTCGAAACTACTGGTTATCCGGACCCTACGGACGAAACTGGCAATACCTTTGGAACGCTTCGGACGTAGCTCGATGGGCTGTGGTTGTCATGATCGTGATTTTCTTCATCGGTATTTGGGGTCTGTTTATGGGTATCCTGATTAGTGAGTCCGTGATTCTAACTGATTCCACCCTCGCTAACCTTTCACCCAGAATACTCCAAAATCCACTCATGGCTCTTACCCGTCTTCGCTATCGGTCTCGGATGCCCACGATGGTGTCAAATGTGGTGGGGTACATCCGGTATGGGTCTTTATGTCCCATGGGGAGGAGTCGCAGGACCATACATTGGTACTTGTTTGTGGCTGTGGTTAGGTGTACTTGATGCCATTCAAGGTGTAGGATTGGGTATGATATTGCTTCAAACATTGTCCAGATTACATGTCTGTGCGACTTTGGCAGGAGCTCAATTGTTGGGATCTTGTATTGTCATGCTTGCGAGGTGAGTTGATCTTTCAATCTCAAGATAAGGAGAAAGCTGACTCCTGATCCTTTCGCAGAGGAACCGCACCGGACAAGGTTGGACCAGGAAACGTATTCCCCAACTTGGCAATATGGGATTTATCAACAGGACAAAATAATCCATTCGTACATTGGGAATTCTGGCTTTGTTTGGTTTGTCAAATTGTAATTGTTATTGGTTATGCCTTCTTCTTCCGAAGAGAACAATTGTCTAAACCATAATCACATTCTTCAAACATTTCATATATATTATACACAATTCAAAAGCAATGACTCATCAATGGACAATTCATGTTTTTCTTTTTTATTTCTCCTTTTTTACCTTATGTAGGAAAGCCTTATATATACATATAACCTTAACGTAGAGATACCTGATTCAAACGAACGAAAAACTGAAATGCATATGTTTGAACTAAAACAATTTCAATGATCATCTTCTTCTGAACCTGGACATCCTCCCACACCGTCCATCTCTTCAAATGAATTGTATTTGTAAGAACACCAAAAGCAAAATAAATGTTCGTTCCGTAATTGATCTACCACAAACTGGAGGTATATTTCGGGCTGTCCATACGAATCACGAATCAGCGTTGTCTAAATAACAGGAATCAGTGATGAGCTAACTTACATCCATTGCTAAAACCCTTTTCGCCCCATTGACTTGGTCGTTCCAATCCACTCCTGCAAATTCATCTTCATACTTCCTTTCCAACTTCTTACCTTCTTCCAGCCCATCATCGTCCTCCTTTATAATCCCAAAACGAACTAGACCTTCCTCATCATCATCATCGCTATTGGCATCCGATTTCAGTGTCGATAACATGTCTCTTCTCATCTGTTCTCTTAATTTCTCAGCTGCACTTAAATTACTTTCTTTTTCATACCCCTCAACAGCAGTTGTTTGTGGAGGAGGTGAAGGAGAAGGTGAAAATGCTTGAGATGGGTAAATAAGTTTCAATAATGGTCGAGGAATGGTTTGAAGTGGTAACCAAGGGATGATATGAAGTGGGTGAAACTATAATACAATACACACAGTATTAGCTGAATTCTCATTTTCGAGATTGATAGATCTGTTCACTTTAATACCCTTCTCTTCGTCAAACGTTTTCAGCTTTTCTCTAGCTGCTCTACCTTTACGTTCTTTTTCTTTTTCATTATATTCTCTCCTTTGCCTCGTCCTAAAATCATCAGTTTCTTTATTTAATCTTTCTAATTTTTCAATATCTAATGAATCTGGATCACGTCCTGATAAATTTTTAGGTAAAGAAGGAGGAGGAGAAGGTGATTTAGCTTGAAGACCTCTTCTACCATTCCACATTGAAATTCTAATTGGTTCAATAATATTTGATTTTTTTGGTATTTCATCTTCTTCATCACCTGGTAAAAATTTTGGTCTTTTCAAATGAGAATTTGATGATATTAATGATTCGGAAGAACGTTTTTTACCTAATGATTCACCTATATTCCAACCCATTTTTTGCATCATATTTAATGCTACACCACCACCACCACCACCAATATTACTATTTGTCGGATTTACATTTGATTGCTGATCAAATAAAGATTTTGATAAACCTTCTTTTCTACGTTGTTCTTCTAGTTGTTTTAAAGGAATTTGATTTTTTGATTGACCTTTTCTCATTGATTTTAATTGATCTATATTCCTTTTTTCACTATAAGTTTTGGATTTTGATGATGAAGATGATCCCGAAGGGATTTCCAAAAGGAATTTATCTGACATGAAATCTTCTTCAGAATCTGACATTGAGACTATATCACTTCCGTTCTATATATGGCGAGGTTTATTTTAAGTTGGATTTGAGAAATCTGTTCAAAAGAAGAGGAATGATAAGATTGATCATTGTTCAGTTCAGTCCAACTGGTCCTAGGAGTAGCTTTCAAAGATCGTCATTGAACGCGTTTCCGCCGGAAGGAATTGATTGTCAACAATGCATATGCGATATATGAAACAATTCAATGTTCGTGTAAGAAAGGTCCACTTGAATGCTTTCGTCTTCTTCGTTATTCATACACAATGTTACAGACTATATAAATCAATCAAAGAACGGTTGAAATGTCACTATCATCTTTGAATGTAGACTTGTCCATTTCAACACCATCCTTACACCCAACCATAACATTGCATCTGAAGACACCTTCGACCTCCATCTTACCTGATCCATGCAACTTACAAGCCAAATTATCAATTCGATTACCTGATGAGATATTCTTGGATCCAGACGAATTGAGTGATAAATTTGCTGGATCAGCTGTAACATCATATTCACTATTCAACTCAAAAACCCAAGGGAAAGTAAAAGTAGATATTGAAAGACCGGCAATATCAAATATTACTGAACATACAATTTTAAATTTGAATATCAAAGTATCGGAAAAAAAGTTTGAGAATTTAAGAATAGAAATACCATTACATGTTAGATATTTAAATCCCACAGAAGATGGAAAGACCATTATAAAATTCCCTTCAACTGAAGGAAAAATAAAAGGTAGATGGTATTGTACGGAAAGTGAGTATTACTTAGCGATGATATCAAATCTCAAAACTGATAATAATATTAGTTTCAGACTCGTTACCATTTATTGATCCCACACCCGTCAATATCATTATACCGACTGGTCAACATTCTCATCAACCTTTTGTCGAACTCATAACTCCTTTAGTCATTTGGGCGGGTTGGGGATGGTTAATTTATAAAATAATCAGATTGAGGAATCGAAGCAAGTCACTAAAAGAAAAGGATTTTTGAAATTACACGTCTGATTCCGTTTAAGGCGATCCTGATGTAATACATTCGAAAGGAAATACAATGATACCAAATTAATCTAATTATACATACAAACCCTTAAAGAAAAAGTATCAAGCACTCCGTTACCTACCGATTGGACCTGAAACACACCTTCCCTGTGATCTAGATACAGTCAATCTTCCATTTTCAGGTTGTCTTCTAGAAACTCTCAATCTTGAAGAATGTAATCCATTAATACTTGATCTTAAATGAGTTGGTTCGATAGAAGTATAAGCTTGAATATCATTTTCTAGGATGAGGATCTTATCATTCGATAAATTCAATAAATGTCTGGTCGAAGCAAGTTCCTACGATCAACGCATCAGTTCATGCACCCACATTTCGTGCGAGACGAAAAGCTCACCTGTTTGAGAAGAACCATTTCCCTTCTTACACCTTCTACATAGTTGATTCTTTGATACTCATTCTGATGTCCTGCCAATTCGGCATTTTCCAAACCCAACTTTTCAGCTTCTTCCACTGCTACCCTTTCACGACATTCCAATATCTCATACTTTTCCTGAAGATCTGCATATAACTCTTCATATGCCGCTGCGGAGACATAAGCTTCTTGTAAACTGACAATGAATATTAGCCAGGATTCATGTATATATATATACATAATCACACCACTTACTGCTTAACCTCCTCATCTAAAGCCTCTTCGGCCATCTTACTTCGCATCACAGTCTCATTAGCCCTTTTCAAAGCTTCTCTATCTTCCTTGGATTGATTCGTACACTTCTTCGCATCTTGGACTGCACTACTCAGATCACCAGTCAGTTGTACAACCTGACTTTCAGACGCTGCGAGAAGGTTCTGTAAGTTGTTAATCATTGGTTGACACGGTGCATGAGCGGCTTCCAACCCTTGATGAGATGTTCGTAACTCTGCAAACGACTGTTGAAGGTCGCTCAGTGATTGGACGTTAGAGGCGAGTATCTCTTTGGTCGTCTCGTATTTTGATAGCAGGTCGAAATGTTGATCCTCGATATCAACAAGCTGGGTACGTAGATGACAGTTGGCCAATTCAGCATGATCTACAGCCAATTCGATTGCGGGGAGAATCGGTAATGTTCTGAGGGGCTTGATCACCTCCCCACGTACAAAATCTTTTACATGAGACGATATATCCTTTCGAAGATCTTGTTTGTCTTTCAATACAGATGCCAGACTTTCACTCAACATGTTGACCTCTCTTTTATGGGCTCTAAGCTGGTCTGACAGATCTGTGTTCTCGTACTGTTGAAAGCTCAATTTCGCCTCTAATCGCTTCACCCTGTTCTTGTATTCTAAAGAATTTGTATGGGCAGTAATATACTTCGTCTCCAATTCACGGTACCTTGCCTTCGATGTCGTGTTTTTGTAAAGTATCCTATACTGTATACTACAAGCTGAAACTAAGTTTTCTAATATCTCATTCTCTTCTTCTACCTCGGTCAAACGAATGACTTTTTCTCGCAAACTTGCATTTTCCTTCTCCAAAATGCGATTTGCCTTTCTCAAATCATCCTCTTTGTGAATGTTCCTTTCTGCCCTGTGGTCGTTCCTCTCTATAGAAGCTTTGAGATGTTCAACTTCTGATATCAAAGAAGCTACATTTCTCTCTAAACGATGTTTTTCAATCTTCCATTCAGTCTTTTCATTCTCGTAATCCCGTGTTTCTCTTTTCAAACCAAGATCGGTCTCTCTTTTGAGGGTATTGATTTGCTCTAGTAACTGCATTTTATCCCGATCATTCGACTCGATCTTGCCTTTTAGGTTAATTGTCTCCTGGATCTGCTGGGAAAGAGTTTCTTGCAAAGTATTGTTCTCGGTTTGTAAGTTTGCAAGTTGAGCTTGATACTACAAATCTATTAGCTATTGTCATAATTTTCCGCGGTCTTACCTTGAGCTTTGAGCTACGATGTTTCTCAACTAGATCTTCCAGCTTCATGTTAAATTCTGAATCTGGAGCTTGATTGCTTTCTTTGTTTCTGATTTCTAGCGATTTTATCGTTTCTTCCCTCCTTATTATCTTTCCTTTCGCCTTCTCAAGCTGGAAAATGGATTAGCTATGGCGGTGAGCAAAAGACTTTTAGGGTATAGCTTACATCTTGCATCAAGTCTTCTATCTGTTTTTGGGACTGGTGTAATTCCATCTTCCACCCCTGAGACGTACCCTCAGCTTCTGCTCGCCTCCTCCTTTCGTCAATTGCCTCAAGTTGTATCTTCTTTAACTTGTCATCGTATTTATGATTTGGCTGAGAAGTCTTAATGTTCGTCACAGTGGATATGCCCAAAGGCTGTTTTGTGGTCATCTTTCTTATCTCTCTAATGATCTCAGATCCTTTATGTTTCGTAATTTATGCAGCATACATCTATGTTTTTGATTGTTTTGACGTTTGTTTATCTAATTCCTCATTCGAACTTATCGAAAGGTCAGTCGCGCTATCATCGATTACCGTGGGAAAGTAAAATGAGGGAATTTGATTCCGTCGATCATTAAAAGTTAAAATGCAAATTATTTTGACAGTCTCAAAGTATTATTTTAGTGTAATTTATCACAAATTTACAATTAAATCTCTAAAATTTACTTGATAACTTCGAGAAGTCAGAGAATAGACTTGAAGGATATTCAGGACCAACCTTGCTTGGAAAGATGAAGTCAAACTTTGTATTTCAAAATCTGTGCGGAACGGTATATCGTCAAGGAAATGTGGTTTTTACTCCTGATGGAAATTCAGTTTTAAGTCCAGTTGGAAATAGAGTATCAGTATTTGATTTAGTCAAGTGAGCTTTTATAACCGCTAAAATTAGAATTTCAATTTCTAATTCACTAAATCATAGTAATAAATCAAGAACATTACCATTTGAAAATCGAAAGAATATAGCTTCGATAGCTCTGTCGCCTGATGGAAATGTGCTTATGTCGATAGACGAAGGTGAGTTCATCAATCCCTCCACGACGTACAGCTATATACAATCGACAAGGTAGTTTCAAGCTTACACATTTCTCTGAATCTTTAGACGGACGAGCCCTGCTAGTTCATTTCAGAAAAGGTACGGTAATTCACCATATCTCTTTCAAACACAAAGTGAACCATGTTTCCTTCTCTCCGGATGGCAAATACATCGCTATCACCCATGGACATAAAATACAAGTTTGGAAAACACCTAGTACTTTAGTCCGAGAATTTGCACCTTTTGAATTGCACAGGGAATATACAGGTCATCATGATGAAGTCGTATCGGTATGCTGGAGTAAAACTTCAAGGTAAGTCAAAGCATACCACGCAATGCTCAGGACAAGCTGTAAATCATCTCACTCTTGCAGATACTTCATTACCACTTCCCGCGATATGACAGCTCGACTCTACACACTTAATCCCGTGGAAGGTTTCAAGCCCAAGCAATTTGCCGGACATAGAGATGTTGTCATAGGAGCTTTCTTCTCGCATGACGAGAAGACGGTAAGTGATTACCCTCTCTCACTTCGATCACATTGCTGATGAACGGGGACAGATCTATACCGTATCTCGAGACGGAGCGGTGTTTGTTTGGTCGGCCAAAAGAGGTGTATCGGAAGAGGACTCAGATGTGGAAATGGATATACTAGACGCTCCAACGACATCAGCATCAGGTGCCAATTTAGTCTTAGAACATACAGTAGCATATACTCGATGGGGTATACAAAATCGACATTTCTTCAACCAACCAGGCACCAAAGTTGTATGCGCTACATTCCATCCTAAATCCTCTTTACTTATCGTTGGTTTCTCAACTGGTATTTTCGGATTATGGGAGATGCCTTCGTTCACCTCAGTCCACACTTTGTCAATATCAAACGAGAAAATTTCTTCAGTAGCAGTGTCCCCTTCTGGTGAATGGTTAGCTTTCGGCGCAGCAAAATTAGGTCAATTGCTAGTATGGGAATGGCAATCGGAATCTTACGTCCTGAAACAGCAAGGTCATTATTACGATATGAACACTCTTAGTTTCTCTCCGGACGGTCAAAATATAGCCACCGGTGGAGAAGATGGAAAGGTTAAACTATGGAACGCTCAAAGTGGATTTTGTTTCGTTACTTTCCCTGAACATACAGCATCTGTTTCTTCGGTGGAATTTGCCAAACAAGGTCAAGTCCTTTTCACAGCTTCATTGGACGGTACCGTAAGAGCGTATGACATGGTCCGTTATAGGAATTTTCGAACTTTTACTTCACCAACTCCGGTCCAATTCTCCTCACTCGCAGTAGACCCTTCAGGTGATGTTGTTTGTGCGGGATCCCAAGACTCGTTTGAAATTTACATGTGGTCCGTCCAAACTGGAAAACTTTTAGATGTACTTACCGGTCACTCTGCACCTGTTTGTGGATTATCTTTCTCGCCCTCAGGAGAACAACTAGCTTCGGCATCTTGGGATAGATCCATAAGGTTGTGGTCCGTCTTTGGCAGGTCCAGGGCGACTGAACCAGTAACTCTCTCCTCTGAAGCCACGGCCTTAGCCTACAGTCCGGATGGAAAGGAAATCTGCGCTTCAACGCTTGATGGTCAACTGAGTTTCATTGATGTTGAAGAGGGTCAAATTAAATCTGTCATAGAAGGTCGCAAGGATATATCTGGAGGAAGAAGGGTGGACGATAGGTTGACAGCTGCAAACAATGCCGCCTCGAAATACTTCAACTCAGTCACATATAATGCGGATGGAAGTTGCGTTTTAGCAGGTGGACAATCGAAATATGTTGTAATATACGATCGACAAGAAGGAGTCATGATTAAGAAGTTCCAAATTTCAGAGAATTTAAGCTTGGATGGGACATTGGAGATGCTAGATAATAGGAAATTAACAGCAGCTGGACCAATAGATTCAATAGATAACACTGGTGACGCATCGGATGTAGAAGACCGATTGGATAAATCTTTACCTGGTGCAAGCAGAGGAGACTTATCGAAAAGAAGATATAGAAGAGAAGCTAAAACGACATGCGTTAAATTTAGTTCTACAGGAAGATCTTGGGCTGGATGTTCAACTGAAGGATTACTAATTTATTCACTTGATAATTTAACAAATTTTGATCCTTTCGATCTTGATCTTGATCTTACACCTGAAAATACATTAAAAAAATTAGAAGAAAAAGAATATTTAATATCTTTAATTATGGCTTTAAAATTAAATGAAAGGAATTTAATTAAAATAATTTATGAAAAAATTCCAACAACTCAAATTGGTTTATTAAGTAAACAATTACCAAATGAAAATTATTTAATAAAATTTCTTAATTTTATTAATTATCATTTAGAAAATACACCACATGTTGAATTTGATTTAATATGGATTGCAAGTTTACTTACTTCTCATGGTAAATGGATTGTAATCAATAAAAGTCAATTAGCTCCTACTGTTAGAGGTTTGATTAGAGGTTTAAGTGGTTTACAAGGTAGTGTAACTAAATTGTGAGTATATCATATAGCCTTACTTTGCAATCAATAAATACTAAATTTAGAGAGTTTTTGACTTTTAGGAGCGACCAAAATACTTTTTCGATTGATTATATATTATCGCAAATTGAAAGAGATGAAAAAGTTAATCATGCTAACGGTTTATCTGATCTGGGGATACAAGTTGATATGTAGGTAATATATATACCGTATGAATAATCTGATGCATATAATTGTATTGTATTTTCACGAATGAATTGAAGTCAAACGTGTCTGTCGATCCTTTTTGTATAATCCAGGAAAACGCCACATGCATTGTTTGGTGTAAAGTGGTACCTTTTACTCTAATGTGCTTTGGTCAGTCACCTTTTAATACACTTTCGGGGATTTATTTATTTACACTTAAGTATACCCATTTAAAGGAATAACGGAATCAAATCAATACACGTTATATCCTCTTGATGCTACTACTATGACTATTATCATCACTCACCTTTGACTAAATAGATGATATTACATTGATACCTACTCATCCCTTACTTGTTTGTTCCCAATTGAGCATCACATGATCAAGAGAGAGTAGAAGACATTATCTAGAATTACCAGTGACATACATTGAACACGTTCTTTCATCTGTGCTTCGGTCGCTATACCAAACCCGACAAAGTATTCAACGGACTATCCCGATCAACAAACACGTAAATAGATCGAACAACTGTACTTGCACCTGCTAAGGTGGAATTCGGTAAATGCCAATCCTTCGTAGATTAGCAATATCAACACCCCCTCAAGCTCAAGCACAATCACAGCAGCAACAATCCCCACAAATCACAACATACTCACCAAATTAGAATGAATTAAATATGTCTTCTAATCAAACCTCTACATCTTCTTACACTCAACTCGCATCCCCCATCTCCACTCAACCACCCAAAAGACCGACCTCCCAACTAAAACACCGACACACTTCAGATTCTTCAAATGCTGATGTATTTCGCCTGCAGTCTACTCCAGATAACAAGCGTCAACATCTGGATGGTAATGGCTTAGCACGCAATTTATCTTCGTCATCTCTGAAAGTCTTGCCGAAGATGGAAAACGAGGAAAAGAGGAGATCTAGACCAACTACTTCGCCATCTATCGGTGTGAATAACGGTGATGGAAGCATGACGCCCGATCCCGAAGATGATTTTGATGACGAAGAATACAATAGAAGGGACAGTATACTTGATCCACCGCAACAACGAAATCCGACTAAAGTATCTCCTTTAGCTAAAAGATTAGGGGAAGAGCCACCATTCATGTTACCTCATCCGTCGAAAGATACCACAACTAGTCAAGCTTATCCCGGTGTTGTAATTGGATCTTTTGCTGGAGGTGGGAGTACTTTTGGCGAAGGAATGGGATTTGACGGAGGAATGGGAATGAATATGGATGATATAATGGATCCTTGTTCCTCAGATAGAGCTGCAAATAAAACCGCCGCAGCTCCGAATATAGCTCCTTGGTTGATGGATGAGTCACCTTCGAGTAACTCATCGCAATTCGTTTCTCAACCTTTGGAAATAGAAAGAACTATATCATCGAAAGGACCAGCAGCTACACTTCGAGAAAAGGATTCTAGAAAAGCTTCTGGAGTTTTGAATCATTTCTCCTCGGTACCGTCATTGCCTAAAATTCGTCGACAACCTACAGTAGATAATTCAGGTGGATATAATGATAGTTCAGGATCAGCTTCCGGTTCAGGATCAAGAACTGCTTCTCATACTTCCATTGCGACGACTATTGGCGGTTCTTCAGCTTACCATTCAATCGCTGAAGAAGGCAATTCGAGACAAAGAAATATTTCTAGTGATAGTTTACAAACACTCAATCAACGGTCTAACCGAGATAGATCACCTAAATTCGAAACAGCTTCTTCGCATGATCGATCAACTTCTCAGCAATCTAACAAATCCCAAGGCTCTGCTAGAGTAGGAAGGTTTGGCAGCACGACTAGTAGCAATAGCGGAGGGGGAACTACGGGGAATGAAAAGAAGAAAGGTTTCTTAGGAGGTTTCTTGAGCAAGAGAAGGACGGGACCTAGCATATCCCTTGGTAAGTCCACAAACCGTCTGCACTTTAGCTGACAATCAGGCTCCGTGCCAGATTTCACACCTCCTGACACACACACACGCGGTTCAACCGGCTCGACAGCGTCCCGAGTGTCCAATCCCCCATCCATCGGATCTTTGATGAGCTCAACTCAAGGCGGATTATCCCCCAACGACCGAACACCGTCCGATTCATACGGAAAGTCATACCGTCAAGGCTCGAATTATACCTCAGAAGGAGCCATTTCGCCGTTACAAGAAATTGCCGAAACGCCCTTCCACCTCGACATGAACCTCGATGATATGGAAGGTATAGTGGATCCCTCTAAGTCAGGCGTTCAACCCACATTCGCTAGACCGGCACCTGCAACCAATAATTCTGGAGCCACGGCTACTACCGATTCTACCGCCGGATCCATGTCCATGGAAGATGCTCTCGCGCAGACCAGTAGCTTCGCTACGACCGTGAGCGCTGGCGGATCAAGCGGTTCTAATCAATCATCTGCGCCAGCGACAGGAAGAGACCTCCTCGGAGAAGCAGAAAGGCTGTCTGGACCATTTGTTCGAAACCCATTTTCTACCACTGGAAGTTCTGCCGGTTCTATCGATGGGAACAAGCCTTCTACACCTCCATCTCCTCACACCCTTTCACCTCGACATGGGCTTCCACCAACAACACAACCTAGACGACCGTCCCAGTTGCGAAATGTAAAAATGGGATCGATTGACTCTGAACTCAGTGAATCTGTCGACGGGTCAGCCCCTATAGCTCCATCCTGGGCATCCAATGGCGCCGTGCAAACCGTGTTCAATGATCCCTTCGGTACGAGCAAAGCTCTCGCGCCTATTGTGGATGAAAGTCCCGTACCGCAACAGGGTTCGAGCGTAGCTGGAGAATCGCGCAAAGCATCCGCAAGTACAACTACAGCCGAAATGACAGGCTCTATATCCGCCCTGGCCTCATCTGCCGCCGCAGCGGCATGGGCAGCACCTGAATCATGGGGCGTTGAAGGGGATGAAGACGAATCTGATGAGGAGTCGAGCTCATCGGGTGATGGAGCAGATGAGGAGTGGAACGATAATACTAACATGCCCATCCAATCTAGTCTGACCGAATCTGAAAGAAATAACAGGATACCCAGTACAGCTTCTTCGATTGGCACCAAGTTACCCGATGTGTCTTCTCCCACTGGTGTCAAGAAACCTCCTCCATTTGGATTCAAGTCTCAACAAGGTGGCAGCGCAAAGGGTCGACCGCCCAGTGGAAGGCCTTCGACCGGTCAAGGTAAAAGAGGGAAACTTAACGGCGGACGCCCGTCGACGGCTGCTAACTCGAACAGTGGTAGGCCTGGTACGAGCGGATCAACCCATGCGACTGCTACAGCGGTGAGTCTCATTCTGACAAGATTGTGCTGACCCCCTCTTAGCACTGGATCCGGATGTACCGCTCCGATGGCTCGTACACATCGCACAACCTTCCAATCAACACGACCACAGCCGAGTTCATAGGTATACTTTCAGGCCAGAACGAAGCACCTTTTGGCAAAAAAATCACCACCAGCATGAAATTGTATCTGCGAGAACGAGGCCAAGACCGGCTTCTTCTTCCCTCTGAGAAACCCATCGCTATCCAACACCGTCGATTATCGCAAGCCGGTTTCACCGAGGCTGAACACCCCGAAGAGATCGGTAAAGACGATATGGGTATCCTATGTCGATTCATCTACCAAACGCCAGCTTTGCCAATCATGAACCCCGAAGAAGAAAGTTCGTATGATTCTTTCGAGTTCATTGATGTCGCTAGACGAGATTTACAAACGATCCCCATCTTCCTGCATCTACATGCCCACAACATCATCATCCTCAACGTGTCAGCCAATCCCATGTCGGACATACCCCTGGACTTCATCCAAGCTTGTAGCAGCTTAAAGGAGTTGAGAATGTCCTACATGGCGTTGAAACGAGTCCCAAACTCTATTCGAGCGAGCACAACTCTAGCAAGATTAGATGTATCATGTAACCGAATCGCTGATCTTGAGTCAGTCCCACTCAATGAAGTCGAAACGCTCGTATCTCTCAAAGTGCAAAATAACAAACTCACCTCGATTCCAAGCTATTTCGCCCAAATGAAAGCTCTGAAATATCTTAACATCTCCAACAACAAATTCGAAAGTTTCCCTTCCGTTGTATGCGAGATGTCTAACCTCGTGGACTTAGATGTATCTTTCAACAATATTACGGAATTACCTTCGAAGATGTCAGAATTGAAATCTTTAGAAAGACTTGCGCTTTTCAGTAACGAGTTGACCAGTTTCCCACCTTCCTTCTCCACCTTGGCCAATCTCCGAATCCTCGATGTCAGACGGAACAAGCTCACTGATCTCACTGCTGTTTATGCTTTGCCTAATCTTGCGACTCTCCAGGCAGACCATAACACTATCGTTACCCTTGATGCGCAGATTGGAGCGAACGTCCGACAATTTAGCGTTCCTCACAATTCGGTCACTCGATTCACACTTGCTCCTCAGCCCAATATGGCAATGGTGACATACAATCTGACCAACCTCGATTTGTCTCACGGAAAAATCTCAACTCTCGCCGACGACTCTTTTAGCGGTCTTGAAAATCTTGTCAAGTTGAATTTGAATTTTAATCAATTCACTCGACTACCTTCCACTCTTGACCGATTAAAAAACCTAGAAGTGTTCTCATGTACAGATAACATGTTGAATGATCTGCCCGTCGGTTTAGGTAAATTACAAAAGCTTCGTGTTTTGAATCTGCACAATAACAATCTGAAAAACCTTCGATCGGAGTTATGGGCATGTACGGCCTTAGAAATCATGAATGTCTCGTCCAATCTTCTCAAAGGATTCGAACCATTACCTGATGATATGGCAGCAGCCATGGGAGTGCATCCTTCGGAAGTGGCAGAAACCATCAATGGTCTCCCACCTTGTGCAGTCAATGCAAGGCACCTTTATCTGGGGGATAACAGAATAACCGATGAAATTTTCCATTACATAGCGGATTTGCCAAATATCAAAACTGTCAATTTGTCTTTTAACGACATATATGAAATCCCGCCCGATACAATTGGTCATTGTTCTAAACTTGAACATCTGTACCTGAGTGGAAATAAGTTGACCTCCCTACCCGCCGAAGATCTAGAAAAATTGGTAAATCTCAAAACTCTACATCTCAATGGAAATAAACTTCAAACTCTTCCTTCGGAATTAGGTGCTATAAAGACACTGCAACATCTTGATGTAGGAAGTAATGTACTCAAGTATAACATTGCGAATTGGCCTTATGATTGGAATTGGTATGTTGGAATACCGTCTTTTTGTTGTGTCGGTGCTAACACCCCCATAGGAATTGGAACACTGCTTTGAAATATCTCAACTTATCCGGCAACAAACGACTTGAAATTAAACCCACTTCAGCTCAGGACATGAACCATGCATCCAGTTTCCGAAAAGAGCTATCCGACTTCACCGCTCTCACTCAACTCCGTGTACTAGGTCTCATGGACGTCACCTTGCGTATCCCGTCTTTACCCGATGAGACCGATCAAAAGAGAGTTCGAACTTCCTTCTCTGATATTAACAATATGGCCTATGGTATATCCGACATGCTAGGTTCGAACGAACACTTGGCAATGTTCGATCTCGTTGTCCCCAATTTCCGAGGCCAAGCAGACGAATGCCTGTTCGGAATGTTCGGTCGGACCACACCCAGTTCCCACGCTGGAAAACTTCCCAAACGACTTCAAGAGCTTTTTGCGGGTCAGTTGATGCGTCAAATCGTGAAATTGGAGAAAGACGAGGATGTGTCCACTGCTCTTCGACGGACTTTCCTGTACGTGAACAGGAGACTTTTTGAGGATTGTCTCAGCCCTGGAACCACTCGAAAAGGATCAGCGCAAAGTATCGCCTCTATAGAAGATATGTTCCGAGGCTGGGATCCTGCCATCGGATCGCCATTTCGAACAGGTTCCTCAGGTGCGGTGGTCTACCTAGTTGGCAAAACCCTTCACGTAGGAAATGTCGGAGATATCTTGGTCGTTGTTTCCAAACGAGGTGAAGCTGAATTGCTCTCAAAGAAGCACGATCCGACAGACCGAGAAGAGACCGCGCGTATCCGTCGAGCAGAAGCTTGGGTTAGCACTAAAGGATTCGTCAATGACGATAAGGATATAGACATCTCTCGAGCATTTGGTTACTGGCACAACTTCCCCGCTGTCAACACTTCCCCAGAAATCCGAACCCGACCGCTTACGGAACAAGATGAATTCGTCATTATAGGTAATAACGCGCTATGGGCGTGTTGTTCATATCAAACCGCCGTAGATATCGCTCGAACGGAAAAAGACGATCCTATGATGGCTGCTCAAAAGCTTCGAGATTTCGCTATTTCCTATGGAGCAGATGGTAGTGTTATGGTGATGGTAGTCAACATCTCCGATCTATTCTTTGGACAGTCTGGACATCGACCTCGAGCACCAGTACCTCAAGGTGATTCTACTGCTGAAGTTGATGGTCAAGCCAATACAAGCACAGCGGTTACGAAACGATTGATAACGCGGCGAAGGGAAGAAGTGGGGGATCGAACCCTTAATAGACTTCAGCAAGAAATTGAACCTCCAACCGGTCACATCGCTATTGTCTTTACGGATATCGTCAACTCAACTCACTTGTGGGAAACAAATCCTGGTATGCCAACTTCTATCAAGATTCATCATAATTTCATGAGAAGACAATTGAGATTAGATGGAGGATACGAAGTTAAAACAGAAGGAGATTCGTTCATGGTTTCTTTCCAATCTGTGACCGCTGCTTTACTTTGGTGTTTCAATTGTCAAATCGGTTTACTCTCTCAAGAATGGCCAAGAGAATTACTTGAAGCGAATGACGGGAAAGTCGTTTATGATTCTAAAGGGATACTCATACAACGTGGTTTGAGAGTTCGTATGGGTGTACATTGGGGATCACCTGAATGTGAGCGGGATCCAATCACACGAAGAATGGATTATTATGGTCCTATGGTCAACCGTGCGGCACGTATCAATGCATCTGCGGATGGTGGTCAACTTATGGCATCGGGAGACGTTATCAATGAGATTACAGCTGTAAGAGAATATCTAGAGACCAACGATGAAGAAGCTCTTAATGAACTTCAAGGAGATATCAAGAGAGAAATACTTGAATTGAGAAGAATTGGTTTGGATATTAAAGATATGGGGGAAAGGAAATTAAAAGGTCTTGAAGGTGAGTTGTTATTCCCAAGGGATATCGATATCATGCTGATGAGATGAGATTCCTAGTTCCCGAGAAATTACATTTGCTTTATCCTAAAACACTTTCGGGTAGATTGGAAATGTCAAATGAAATTCGACCAGATGTTGAAGTAAACGAACGTAAAACTGAACATCGTATAATTGATATTGAACAAGTTAAAGAATTATCAAAGATAACACTTAGATTAGAAGCCATTTGTAATGCTTCTGAAATTATAAATAATAATGATAATTCAAGTTTAAAAGAAATTTCTTCACCACCTGCATCACCACGTGAACATCAACATTCACATTTACATCCTCATCAACATTCTCCACCCAAAAAAGAAGGTCTCTCTATTACAGGTAAAAAATCAAATAACATTAATGTAAATTTAGGACCAATAATTAGAGATGATATGAATGATGAAGAACTCTTAATCATAATTGAAAGTTTAACTACTAGGTGTGAAAATTCTTTATCTACTCTTGTAAGTTTTTTTTTGGTTTCATCCTTTTGCGCTTTTGCTATTTTGCACTTTTGGGAATTGATTAATTGAATTGTTTACTTATTCTTTAAATTTGTTTAAATATAGTACTTGAAACAATTGGGTGGATTTTCAAGTGTTATGGCTGCACTTGAAAAAGCTACTAAAATTGATTCAAAATTAATTACACACGCTTTATCACTTATGAATGGCGCATTTGGAGGATAGTCGAATTTGAAGATTCTTGCTCAGAAGAAGTAAAGGGTTGATCTAAATAGAGAAAGTAAAGGTATACATAAGGATTTTGACTATTGACTATTTGTTTTGGATTTTTGATTTCCGGATTTTGTCTTTTTTCAATTGTAGCGATTTGTATGGTTTTTTCTACTTTCATATTTAACACGCATATAACAAATATATATTTAGATTTTCGATTGATTATAACTGTTTCCCAATTACTTAGATTTTTATCTGTCATCTGGTTTTCTGCTTGTTTTGTTATGTTTTACTCATTTTTCATTCGGATTCGGATCATCGCATTATAATTTTCATATGTATGGCAAAGTGGAAATGAAGCATCGTCCGAAACATGTCATTGGATTTTGATCGAGTATCAATCGTTATTGCGCTTCAACGATTTGACCATGCGAACTGGTGCATTTATGGAATATCTTATTGATAGTTTTCAACGAATTATCTAATTATATACATCTAATATCACATTTCAAGAACACAGATACAACTGACACAATTCCATCACAAATTATGATACACCAATGTTATACAATAAAGCTCAATAACGATTTTCTATTTCTTTCCTCTTTTTTCTCTCTAATTTATCTACTCTATCTTCTAGGTATTGTAAATTATGATGTATATCAATAAATAATTCCGAAGTGGTCGTAGTCTGTCGAGATCTATTAGTCTTTTATTTCATAATTATAATTTAATATCTTTTATAGAGTATATCTTCAAGGGCAAACTCACGAATTGGTTATACCTATTTAGTAAACCTCTTACATCATTTTCAACTTTAGATAATTCGGTTGAATGGATTTGTTGTTTCTTTATGGCATTTGTCAAATCCTTGTTATAAGGAAGTAATTCTATATCAATTCAAAATCATCAATTGTGAACTATTGATTTAATGACTGATGTATATCCAAATGGTAAAAGATCAATACTCACTTTCTAATTGTCCACTCCCTTCAACATTCTTTTGTTTTAATAAATCAATCTCCCTTAAAATTCTCTCTGATTGTTTCAAATCAGTAGCTGATTCTAATATCATATTTAATTTCACTTGATCATTTAATAAATCTGATTCAGTAATTGGTTTATCTTTATTATCGTTTTCTTTAATATCATGATTATCCGTAAAGGTAGAAGTTGTACCAGGTAAAACAGTTGAAAGGTTTAATAAAGGTAAATAATGATCATCTGAATGGTTAGAACGATTAGTCACGAATTTCATCACGATGGTTGTGATGAGTTTTCACTAACATCCTTGTATTAACCTTTTAATACCTTCACTTTCATTACTTAATCTATCAAATGTTTCTTGAGATTCTCTAATTTGCCTTATAACTGATTTATTAGATGTTTCACTCCTCTTGCTTGAATTCTCACTAAATGAAGATGGTAATCCGTATACTTGAGCTTCGATCGTACGTAGTCGAATATCAAGAGGTATAAGAGGTGATTCAGTCTTGGCCGTCATGTTGACTTAATCTTTCGACTGCAGATGAAATTCACTCGAAAATCATAAGGTGTAGAAAGATGTAATTATGATACCTGCAGCTGAACGCGTTTGAACCAATTGCCATTCCCGGTTAACGGCCGGTACCTTTTTGGGTGAGTAATTGAATATGCATCTACCACGTGTCATGTCAATAAAGCTTGTGCTTTTACCAGATGTAAGAGTAGAAAATAGAATTTTGTGCGTTAAATGATTAATTGTAACATCGGCATAAAGGTGATACTTATTTTCTTTAGACATCTTTCATACCTCTATCACAACGGGAATCGAATTTTACTCAACTGACACAAATCCTCATCATGAGCTCATCACTCACTGCACGACCATTATTCGGAGGGGCGATTTCATTGGACTTACCTGAAAATTACATCGATGCTAGGTGAGTTATAAATAGTTCATCATTGTTTTAATTCCAAGACTGTTCAAATCGAGTCTAGATGCTGAGCTGAAATCACCGTATCATGACTATTGCAGTGACTTACGTCAAATTCCCGACAATCAAGAAGTTTTCTTATCTTCAACTTCAGATACAGCTATAGTACTTGAAGTATTAGGTATGGTTGAAGATGGATTAGCAAGTACAGATTTATGGGAAGCTGTAAAGTGAGTTTTGAGTTTTTCGTTTTTTTTGGTGTTCTTTTGCAATTTCTTTATAATTGATAATATTATGATGATTTCAGATTTCACTTTTCATCAATTGCACATGATAACGCATCATTAGAATCTAAAATAATAACTTTACCTCCTTCTGAACCTATTAAATTTAATCCTTCATCTAATTCATTAGAAGAAATCAAAACTCCAAATCCAATAATATTAAGTGGTACTCAACTTATACATAAATTTTCACATAATTCAAATGGATTACCAAGAGAAGGACATGAAAATGATTTACCTGATAAAGTTTGGATAGGTATTTCATTATGGAGAATTTGGATTCAAGATGAAATCAAAAAAACAAAAAAAAAAGCAGATTTAGTTTTAAGTATAAATGTTAATCTTTCTGATAAAAATGGAAATGGTGAAAAAGAAAGAGAAAATATTGAAAGTTGGTTTTTTAATAAATGTGTTAAAAGTTTAAAAATTGAAGATTTCAATTTATTTGGTGATTTAGAATAATTCACAAATTTAGATGGAAAATGAAATTGATAAATAAGAATATTTATAAATTAGAAGATTGAAATTGAAGTTGAAAAAAAAGGAGTATTGGGCTTTTTTCTTTAGAAAAAGCTAATTCTAAAGAAAAAAGCTAAAAGTACATCGAATTCAATAGATATAGAAAATCATAGTAGGATAATCAGGTAACAATTAGAACCACTCATAAGTGATCAACGTATGTGATTATAAGCAGTTTGAACAATTGTACTTGGTATGGTTGTGAGAACAGCTTTATCAGTCGGACCGGCTCTATACAGATTTGTACTGCACGAAATACTACATAGCCCACATATCAATTAGAATTATCAAGATGTTGTTTCAATGCATACAATACAAAGTGTATCAGAATTATATGACTATAATACACAGGAAAATCATGATTGATGTATGTATGTACACGGTACTCAACTTGACAAAGGTGAACAATTCGATGCACCATCCAGAACTGACAGCGCGACATGCTAAATGCGGACCAGGCGTATCCTCCAGATATCTCTTATACTCTAAATGTGTGAATAGACAATCCCAGATTTACGCCAAGTATCTATAAGAACCCATATCATCTGTTCTTTCTAGATATTCTCGCTTCCAAAGAATATCAGTAACGATTTATGTAATCTTTAAATCGGAATCGAATGACTTACATCTATCAAACCTTCTATTCTTTTCTTGATTAATGACATTGAAGGACTAAATCTAGTTGAAAGTTGATGTGCAACTTCAGATATCAAATCATTATGAGACATAATTTTACGATCTTTCATAATTCGTACAATACATGCCTTTATTAAGAAAATCACAATTTAGCTTTGGAAAAAAAGAAAATTCTTATTGAGACGAATTGAATTTAACTCACTTCAACTTGATGTTTTCTTTCTTCGTCAACCATTTCTTGAGTTTCTTCTCTTTCTTTTGAATTTTCAACTTTACTTGCAATTTGCATTATCTTAATTCTTGCTAAAGGTGAAGTGAAATTTTCATTAAATTCAAATTTATCATTTGGATTGATATCCCTTCCTTTAGGTATTTTAGTTAATACTCTAAATTTAGCACATGCAAGAGATTGTAATGTTCTAATTAGGTCGGAATCTGGTAAATCCGTTAGAGATTTAATTTCCTATTTATACCAAGCGGACAAATGAATTCTGTTAATTAGGAACAATTCAACAAGGAATGTCAAAACTTACGGGATAGGATAAATTTTCTCCAGATTTGACGTCTTCGAATAATAGTAATACGACCAAAGCATGAGTTGATAAATTTAAATCATGAGACCGATTCTTGAATCGCACTTTGACATCCGCTGTACCCAAATTACCTTGCCAAGTTAATCTTCTACCTGAATGCCTCGAATCGTAATACCTCTGGAATGTTTCCATTGCCGGTTGAAGGGCTGTTGGGAAAGTACATGTGTTTGTAGCGACTATTGGTTGAGGCCAGTAAGACGCCGTTAAAACGTTTACGCTCAGATCAATCGGTAAAGCCTAGACAATCATCATAATTAGCGTGAGCCAAGTTGGTATCCATAGCCGATTTTACTCACACCATGCCGATTCAAGTAATTTCTAAATGTATTGGCACTTTCATTACTCAACCTCATATCGGTAAACATTCCTTCCAATTTCTGAGTAAATTGGAAACCCCTAAAACCACATATATCAGCTTGGACTGGCACAATCTGATCTCAACTGGGTCGAAGCATAATTCACATTTCCATTTTGAGCTTGGTCACCATTTGTTTCTCCGAATCGTCGCTCGCGCTTCTCGCATATAACAACCGCCTGGCTAGGTGATTCTTGTAGTATCGCTCGAATTTATCTTTATCTAATAAGAACCTGAATAACACAATTGTCTTTTCCAACGCCGATTCAATCTCACTATCCGATTTCTGTAATCATTGAATCCCAACGGTTAGCCTTAGATCGTGCTGAAATCGACAACAACATACCGCTTTTGTACCTTTCTTGAGGTTCTCGTCAATGAACAAGGACAGGTATTCGGGCGCTCGTGGATTAGCATTGATGAAAGATTGGAAAGCCTGGTCATACATATTTAGTTTGATTTACAGTCATGAATTGAATCGACTCACTTCATTTATGGATACTTGAACTTGTTTATCACCCATAAAAGCACTATCCAGGATGTTATCGAATTTATCTTTCAGGTCGAGAACGTCTTGCACCCATTTCAAAGCTGAGCTAAGTGCATTGTTCGTAGGAGCAGATTTAACCTTCTCCTTCTCTTTTCCTTTTCCTTTTCCTTCCGCTTGATCATCATCTTGATCGATTGTTGACGGTCCAGCCTCGATCGAACTTCCCTCATTAACGTTTTTACCTCTTTCTTCTATATCTAATCTCAAGGCTGCTCGCAAAGAGGTCTTTCCAGCGTCTCTAGGAACCTTAAGATATAAGGAATACAATCGTCTTAAATCTGCTATTCGGTCGGAATCTAGCATTACAACCAATCCACTACCTGGCATATCTAGTATGGTTTGCAAATGTGGCGTTAGAAGGTTCGCAATTAAAAGTTCTTGTAATGCTGGGTGGGTCGTTGTTGATAGATAATGAACGGTACGATCCGCTTCTTCCGCCAGACGTCTTTCCACCTATACCACCGAAGTACGTTGAGCTCTTCGTTCAAACTTATGGGTAGAGGAATAAGAAAAATGGGCGGCCACTTACGCGTCTGAGATACTGTGCAGCGTCTCCTTTTTCCAGCTCCTCGATAGCTTCCAACCCGTAAAATTCCGCGCTTCTCTTCAAAAATTCAGGCTCGAAATCCGTGACGTACACAGTCTTACCACCTTCTCGTTCGGGAACATTCAATCTTAAAAGAATATCGGTACATTCCCTGATTGTTGAACGAGTTATAGTTTCTCCATCCCTTTCTAATTGAACTTGAGATAGTAAAGTTGATATTAAGTGAGTATGAATGGGATGTTTAGATGATCGAATAATGTGAGATAAGAAGAGTGTTAAGCCGACATCGTAAATCAATGGCAAGCCGTTGGCAAAAGAATAACCTTTGTCCTGCAATCAAAAGCGATAATATGTTACCAAATGGCGCAAGATCTGCCTTGAGGAGGAAAGACACTTACCATATATTTAAGAATGTCCCTAATTTTCCTCATTGATCCTGTATGATCTTCCCAAGCACTCTTGACAGCTTTCAAAAATCTATCACCTTCCAAAGCTCTTTCTATTGCTTCCGCTCCACCTCCTAGTTTACCTGCTCCCCTTGTACCTCCAGACCTAGGAAAAGTAGGTACAATCTTTTCCTCGGCTAATCTGTCCAGGTATTCTGCAATCAAAGCTTTGACTCCATTATATAGTTGATCTCCATCTGCTCAACAGCCAAAATTTTCAGGTCAGTGCAGTCTTGCGAACGAGGCATGGTGAGAGGAAACGTACGTTTGTGAAGTACCATATTATACCCATACCTGTAATGTTCTTCATATGATAATTTCGACGCGTTATGATTTTGAATTTCTCGAATTGCATTAGCTAATTTCGTCCATGTATCTTTGATAGGAGTTTCTGAGGTTGGCTATTAGATATAACAATTCATCAGCTACATGCTTATATGTTTAAGCTATCAGCTGAAGCTTACTCTTTTAGGAGGTCGCTGTTACCATTCAAAAAGCGGCAAGGAATTAGCGTTTTGACCTTTAGTATCAGACATGAATACTCACGATTTTAGGTTTACCCCGACGAGCGGCTCCCATCGACATAGCCATGATGATGCTGCAAGTACTGAAGGGACTGACCCAATAATGAGGTTGTAAATAAATTATGCGATGTTGAGGAATATGAGATATAATTGATAGATGACGGTCTATAAATTAGGTTAAGCGGGGTAGAGTGAGTAACGTGCGCAGGAGGAATTTATCCGAACATCTTCCACCATTTATCTTAACTTTTCTCTTTCTTCGCATCATCTTACCTTCCATAACATATACATACATTCCTTAGATTGCAAGAGCCAGCATCTTCAATGTCAAGCAGCTCAAGGAATGCTCTACATGTGCTTCGTTTGGTGTTGCGCACCCAAACTATATCGAAGAGCCGACTTGCTTCATCCTCTGCAACAGCAGCTTTAATTCGAGATAGCGATATTTCCTCTTCCTCTTCCACATTAAACAATAAATCGCATGCCATTCTCTCAGAAGATACAACAATACGACCTTCATTCCTAGAATCAGAATCAGACGAATATACGACTGCATCATTGTTACTTCCAGATAGAGAATTAGATCCAGAACCAATACCTTGGCCAAAATTATTTTCACATTCCGGTGAAATCCCACCTAAATCAAAATTCTGTGATCCTATATTCAGATTAGTAACTCAGGATAGGTACAAAGAAGCACTTACAATTTATCATGAAATAGTTTCTCATAATGACAAAATTCGTCAAGGTGTAACAATTGGACATTCAATAAGAATACAACATCGACATGAATATTTAAAACCTGCATTATATTCTTTAAAAATAGGTGATCATAAATCTACTTTAATGTGGTTAGGAATTTACCCAAATAGACCAGCTACGTATAATCATCCAGCTCTTAAAGAAGTATGGACTCCGATTATAAATGTTTTCATTAATGATAAAGGATCTTTCAGAGATGATCCAGAATTTTTACAAGAATTTTTGATTTTAGCTGGACGAAAAGGATTACTACCTACACTTTTACCTCCTATCTTACCTCACTTGGTATTCTCTTTTCCTCCCGAAAATTCTAAAGCAATCTTAGAAAATGCGATTCAAGCGTATAGAGAATCTACTACATCAGACACTTCACGTACCCCACGAGCGAAATACCAAGAAGAAATTGTAATTAAACAGATTATAGAATGGTGGGGTTCTTATTTGCGGAAATTACTAATAGCAGGATGGAAAATCGAAGCTAGGTATCTAGTCGATGACAAACCTTTTGAAGGCGAATGGGATCAGATAACACAGAAATTCATCATGGAAGAATTAAAGTCAATCTCAGAAAGTTCAGTAGACAAGTCTGAATCTCTCAAATTGATTGATACATCCGATATAATCATGCGAATACGATCGTCCTTGGTTGACTTACCCACACCGACCGAATTGGCAACGTTGATACGAGCATTATCACATCCGCTCATAAACCTAGAACACCCTACCTTATTGAGCAGATTCAAATCTCGATTCACGCGACCACCGAGCACGCATCGAGCAAGGAATTACCCAACGATTCAACAGAAATTATGGCTTCACGCTGAAATACTAAACTTACAGAGAGAGGGAGATCACTGCACCGCATTAGCGTTATTTAGAGACAATTTCGTTTGGGCAGGACTACCAGATCAAAGTCTACTTTTCGGACAAGCACCTCCGCCCATCGGTAATTTGCAACTCAAATCATATCCAACTATTCAAATAATAACGACCATTATACCTTCAATTATCTATAATCTACCTCATCCAATCTCCAAAACAATATCGACATTTTATGGAAATTACGTTGAGTCAATACACACCTATCCTCCTTCATTAAGACCGAATTCAGTAACTTATTCGACATTGTTAAGAGAATTAACCCATCATTCTGGATCTTTAGCTGGGTTAAGGGCAATAAGATTGGTAATTGATAATGGTATTGAACCTGGAGAATCTTCTTACGCTGCTGTACTTTATGCTCTTGCTGGAAGAAGACAAATTGAACAATTTTGGAGTTTCTTATATCAAGCTGAAAGGGAGAATATGATTGGAACGACAACTTATAGAGGATTAATGGCTATCTTAGTCAAAACGGGTCTTACCAAAGATGCTGAGAAGCTTTTTTGGCGTGCAAGGGAAAGGTATCAGAATGAGAATGTTTTCGACGGATTAGATGTGGAGGGAAAGTGATATACTCTTTTCAATAGTGTAGATCAAAATGAACGTCTGTGAGATTCATGGATCATCTCTCGGATCTGTCGTCTGACTGGGTGTTATACTAAAAAACTCGTCTTTTGTATGTTGTATATATTATATAATAATGTATTTGATATGATTGGGTGGATTGGTGCCCCGCTTAAATTACCCGTTGCTCGTGACTACATATCATCAACATGAATAAGAGCAATTCACTATTGTCATACCGAATTAACGAATACTCAGTCATATAGAAGAAGATACTCTACATCATATCGAATGCCATACACAACTCGCACGAGAGACTCATTCATCATGTTTCAGAATATATAGAAAGCCCATACCGGCTTAAACTCCCTTTCTCGAAATGATTGATTTTTTAGGTGGTGATCCACCTCGGCCAACCACTACCGTACCTGATCAATGGATAATTGATCTCCCCACGACCGATACTCACATCTGCATATATCGTTACCGACAATCTTCTCGGATCAATCAGGCAGGCCCTTCGACTTCGAGCTCAAGCTTCAGAGATATACTTGTAGATCCGTTCGAAAGAGCTTGGCGTACTGTTAATGATGCTTCGAATGAAGATTATACAATCAAACATGCTTTAGATGAGCCGTGTGGGATAATCTCCAACGAAGATGGAGAAAAGGCCTTCTGGTACTTTTCCAGTAACAACGATGTAGAAAGTCCAGAGTTTGAGGGTTTAGAAGGTAGGTCGATCGGCCTTTTCATACAGCTAAATCATACTGTTTATCTTGATTGGTAGTGTTTACACCTTCCCTTCAACCTTTAAGCATCACGCAGCTAGTAACTTGTTCGAAACATGGACACGATACATCATGTCTAGGTCGCAAATTGCTTGAGACTGATACACCTTGCAACATATCATTAGATTTGTCAGGAGGTGTTGCTCGTCATTTGGATTTACTTGCTTCGGCTTTAGTTGAAAAAATGGCTTGGAAGAGAGGTCATAGACTATCAACGCAATTGACACTTACAAGGTGAGTCAACCTTAAGGTCTGCTAACCCCGGGACTTTGTGCACTGACAGATGATTTCAGTTCTTATGCATCGCTCAACCCCGCACTTCGACCGATATCGCCTCAGAAATTCCTTCTTACCGTTCGACCCTCATCTACACCTTCATCAAGCTCCGCTCATACACCTTCACCCTTGATACTTGCTCCATTGGGCCTACCAGCTTTACAAATTGGTCCTTCCTTCCTCACTGGTGCTCAAGAATCCCACTTGATCTCCACATTCGATACCACCTTTAGCCATACGTGGAAAGACGGGCGGTCGGAGCGTCGTGCAAAATCTCACATTTTAGGCGGAACTTATTCTGACTGGTCGATATATTGGGTTCCAATCGATGATAAAACTTCCTCTTCTAAAGGGAAGATGACTCCTCGACAATTGGTAAAAAGTTGGCAATCTTCTCAGGGAGTGTTAACAATTTGGCCGACTCACTTATCTCAATCATACTTCACTTTCACTCCCCCTAAGAACCGGGATGCGAATGTCAAACCTCATCTACCTGACATTGAATCTTCGGATTTATTGGGCATTTCGACGGGTTTATTTGATTTCCTATCAACGTATAAGGAACCTGATCCGCCGGTTGATCAAGAGGAAGATGAAGAAGATATAAATATGGATGCTGAATCTACTGTTATAACGGTTGAAGCTGATTCAGATCAAATCCTTCATCAATCCACTGGTCTTAATGATCTTCCAGATGGAATAGAAGGAGGAGATAGCGATTTGGATGATTTGTTCTCTGCACATTCTGATTCACCTAACGTAACTATAATTCCAGATCAAGATCAACCTATAATTTTAATGGGTGATACAGATACTCCGATCGAGGTTTCGTCGAGTGACATCGTAAATTCCACAAGTCCAAAAATCCCAATCACCAACAATAATACTGGTGGACCTGCGCGATTAAGTAGGAATGGAACTGGAAACGTTTTGGAGAATGGTCAAAAAGAAGAAATGGTCACTGAAGATGATTTTGCATTTTTCGATTCGCCAACAGACGAGATTGATGCTCCACTCGAAGATACAAATGGTTTTGAAGAGAGGAAACAGGACATACTGGACGTACATCAACATATTTCAACTGACGTACATCAACATATCTCAACTGATGTTACGATGGAAGTGGATAGTCATCATCAGATAGATCAGATAGAAATACTACCGGTGCAGGAGGCGAAGATTTCAGAACAGCATTCGTCACTCGATTCGCAGCCGGTAGCTACGACAGAAAACCAAAATATCCCAGCAGCAACTCATGAGGACATCGATGGCTTTGCAAATCGTAGCGGTATACAGCAGGACATGCTCCTGCTGCCCGTTGCGACTCTGCCATCGCCCCCAGTACCGCCATCACCGAATCTTGTGCCTCCGCCTTTCCCGCTACCACATATAGTACCGCCTGCGAGTTGGGTCACGAAAGACTTGGTCCCTCCATCCTTTTCGCCATTACCACTTCTCCCACAGTTGGATTCGCCTTTCCCTTACTCTTTACCTACTCCTGCTCCTACCCCATCAGATCTCAATTGGAACTTGGTAGAAAGGCTTCAACCTCCCAAATCGTCGAACCCGTCTTATGCCAAAGACTGGAAGGTGGACGAAGAGCTATCTGAACTCGATGACGCAGATACTTATACTGGTCCACCAACGCCAATGTCAGATTATTCCACTGACAGTGAAGAAGAAGAGACCAATAGAAAGAATGATGCTCAGACTACCAGTAGTACTCCACCTGAAGGTTTCGAATACGTAGTGGAATTTGGTGGGATCAGGTGCGCAGGCGCCGACTGGATACACTTGATATACGATGTCCAAACTTTGCAGAGTCACGCTGTAGATTGGAATCCATCTTGGGATGAGAATTTAGACAAAAGCCTCGTTCCACCACATTCACCGCCGGAGCAAGTCATCATGAAGAATTGGCATAAGGGGCTGGATGTTAGTGGACTTATCAAAGAGCTCGTAGGCAATTTTGTTTTAAGGGACACATGCTCGAACCGATCCCAAAGGTCAGCTACTATGATCAATGCCGAAAGATTTTGGCAATCCTCCTCTATCAAGGAGGGTATGAGTTTGTCAGATCTCAATAGTAGTAGGTTTTACCTTTTACTACTAGCAGATTATTTGCTAATTCTATTAATTCGCCAATGATAGGTATGAAAAGTAGATCATTATCTCAGCCACAGTTATCAGCAGGATATCATCATTATTCGATCAACCTGAACATATCATCCATCCAATATTGGACTGAACTCGGCTTACAACCTCACGGTGGATACAAAGATGTCAGAGCTAAATTCTTGTGCGTCGCAAGCGACGAATCTGCAGGGGCTGCGGATTGGGCCGTACAGATAGGGAAGCAGATCAGTAGGATCTGGAAGGAAATGAATTTAGGTCATCACAATCTCACAGCTGATAGAGTCATTACTGTCAAACCATCTGCTCTGTTGGAATCAGTCGGTGAGTTGTCCGATTCCGAAATAATCTGCAATGAATTTGACCAAAACTTCCAATAGCCACCACCCTGAATCAATCACAAGCGAATACAGCCCTCTACATCGTCCTACCTATTAATCGCATTATCACCTCAGCGATTAAAGATTTGTTCAACTATTCAGTATCGCCTT
Source organism: Kwoniella pini CBS 10737 (assembly GCF_000512605.2). Classification (NCBI taxonomy): domain Eukaryota; kingdom Fungi; phylum Basidiomycota; class Tremellomycetes; order Tremellales; family Cryptococcaceae; genus Kwoniella; species Kwoniella pini. The sequence continues at coordinate 1,179,174 of NC_091723.1, read as the reverse complement.
CGTGCTCAACCGTAATTCACATTTTACCAAGTCATTCCCTCTCTTTGACGGATTGCAAACAAGTAGCTTTAGAAGTGTACAATAAAATATCTGAACCTATAAGGGAAACCAATCCTAGAACTGTTTCTGATCCATATGGCTTACAACAACTTGAATCTGAACATGAAAGTGAAAGAACAACCAGACAAGCTTTTAATTTAGCTAGAACTGAAATTCCAACTCCTGAATTTAGCATGTCTTGGCCTCTTCAATCGTATGATGTCTTGAATAAAAATCGTTTTATACATTCGACATATACGATAAACGAAGATATCGGAGTAATGATCGTTTTCATTATTGATGATCTCGGTGAAATGTTTGATATGAATATTTGGACTGATATTGATAAGATTAAATGGGAAAATAGAGTTGAAAAATTGTTTAGATGGATAAAAGTGAGAGCGGATAAATGGATTATACAATGGAGATTGACTCTGATGAGATCTGGAAGAATGATGGAAAATGAATTGAACGGTGAGTATTATGTTTATATATCTATTAAACAATGACTGAGGAATTATGAAATAGCTTGGAATCAATTACTTGAAAATTCAAATTCACCTATTACCTTATTATTGGTTGATCAACAAGAATATAATGAATTGAAGGAAAATGAAAATATACCTCATCCAAAAGGATTTTCAAATATTCCAATATCAACTCTGAATGATCCAACAATGTCAATTATTAATCTTAATTATTTAGCTCAATTAACAATTTTTGAAAATAAAATTCCAATTGATCTTTTATCCTCAAATGAAGAAATTAAAGTGATTTATCCATTATCAACTTTTTTAATTTCTCAATCTTTAAAAGGATTAGAAGGGTATGAATCTAAATTATATAATATATTATATAATCAATTTCCTTTGAATTATAATAAGAAGAAGAAAGAAGAAATTGAATTTGAATTAGGAGAAGAAATTTATAGATTAAATTGTTTAATTGATTTAAGATGGAAAATACAAGGTGGTTTTCAAGGCTTATTGGAAATTATCATACAAGGTTTAGAATTTATCAGTGAACCAAAGGAGAATGAGTAATCTCTTAATTTATGAAGGAAGGAGAAAGAAAATAACTGAATTATTTGATTTAAAAAAGTTGTAAAAACTTGGTTGTCATTAAGAAAGAGAAACGATTCGATTTTGTAAATGTATGTTGTAATATTTTAGTCTCATATTGATTTGTCATTCCCATGCATGGATAAAATACTGTCTTGTATGATTAAAGACGTTGTATTTGCATTGACGAATAGAAATGATCCATACAAAACGCTGCATTCTGTATAAAAGAATGGGAAATCAAATGAATAACCTCCACTTCAGTTCATTCGAGATGATATCATCTCGTTCTTTATTAATGATATGAAGTTTATCGCTCTCTAATTTGTTTACATGACTCTTTCTTACATTTAAACCATTCATTATTCACTGTTACAAGATTAAAAATTCAAATTCTATTTTCCTTATTTTGATCAAAACATATAAATCTCAAAATGTTAATTTCACCTTCAAAAATTCATTCAAATTTAATATCATTATTATCAACAAATTATAAAAAAGGTCCACATACAGCTTTATTAATTTATCCAAATGGTCAATTAGTTTCTTCTGCAAATTTACCTTCAGATGATTATGAAGATGATGATGAAGATAATCAATCAAATGGAAAACTCAAAGGACAAGAAGAATTGGAAGAAGAAGAAGAAGAAGAGGAACCTTATTTAGAAATTCAAGAAAGATTTAGACTTTTACTTGGTTTAGCTAGTCAATGGGATAGACAAGATAGTGGAAAAATGGAATGTGAAGTGAGTTAAATTATTTCGAAAATTAAAACAAAACATCAATATATCTCTTAATCATATTAAAATGAAATTCTTATTTGACACTCTTTTTTTGTAAAAAACAAAAAAGCTCGGTAAATTACATTTTAAATTTATTCAACTTCCAATATCACCTTTAGTTTCTTCAATAGGTAAAGAATCATTACCTTCTGTTAAAAATCAATTTATTGATGGATTTATATTAATTTTAAATTCAACTAAAAATGTTGAATGGAAAATATTATTGAATAAAGTGAGTTTGATTTTGAATTTTAAAACTTTTTCAATTTTAAATTCATTTTATCTATTTTTGTTTTAAGGAAATCATCAATTTTTTATTTTTTATTAATATCAAAATGTTTGAAAGCTGATTTTACTAAACTTTATTCAGTCGGAAGAATTTAAGAAAAATTGGGACTCATAAGTTCAGATAAATTTGCAAGCTAGATAAGTCGATTTAATTTAATCCATATGGATTAAATCGATTACAATGAACAAATAGAAACAAAAAGACAAATAGATAATAAAATATAAATTGTATTCTTAAATATTATGCATAGTTGTATTAAATTTGACCAACAGCACATCCATCACCTCTTAAATCACTACCTGCAGCCCAAACTCTTCTATTATTATGTTCAACCCTTTGTATAATTTGTCCTCTACCTGCAATTCCTCTTTGAAATTCACTAACAATTTCACAAGTATGTCCCATTTTACTTAATTCTTTTACTACTTCTAATGAAATTCCATCTTCGAAATAGATTTCACTATTTATATCACCTACTGAACTTTCTGAACCTTTTTTATTTGCATTAGGTAAACCAGCTGAAATACAAAATCTTGGTGAATCTAAAGAAGATTGAACTGAAAAACCTCTTAATTTATTTAATAAAACTTGAACATGACCTTGAGGTTGCATAAATCTAATTATAAATCATATAATAGTCAGCCTCATTCAAATTATATGTCATTCATTGAAATGTAAAATGCACTCACCCTCCCATGACTCCATATGACATTAATAAATTTCCATTTTGAGTTACCATAGCTGGTATAATAGTATGATAAGGTCTTTTACCACCTGCAACATTATTTGGATGTCCTTCTTTCAAAGTAAACCCTGTACCTCTATTTTGAAGTGTGAATCCAGTTCCTTTAGGTATAGCACCTGTACCGAATCCTAAATAGACAAGCTCAGTTATATAAACGCTCGTGAAATAAAACGTCCTTGGTATACTAGTAGGTGGTCAACCTTTAGAGTTTCCCCACTTACCAGCATAATTTGAAGCAATGAAAGAACAACTATTACCCTCATTATCGGCGGTTGCCAAGTAAACTGTATCACTTGAATTTATAGGATTACCATGAGTGATATGACCTGATTTCTTTAAATCGATTAAAGCAGCCCGTTTAATTAGATATTCCTGTCGTGTCACAGGTCAATTGTAAAGTTTCCAACTTGGATGACCATAGCTTACCTTGGTTAATAGCTGTTCAACAGGTACATGCACCACATCAGGATCGGTAACGTAGTATCTTGCTACCATGATACACGACTGTCAGCTCACTATCCCGTCAAGTGATCTCAAGATGATTCAGGCGTGACGTACTGTCTATGACATCGAACAACGAATAAATCAAGATTATACGGTATGAATTAGTTCACGCTCTTCTGGATTATCGCACGAACGCGAGCAGACTGAAACTCACCTGCAAAAGCCAATCTCAAAGCTTCAATCAGAATATGGAGATATAACGTAGAATTATGAGGTAAATCTAATACGTCAATACCATGTTGCACTTCTACGGCTTCGATAATACCTAACGCTATTAATGCGGTCAATCCTTGACCATTTGGAGGGCACTAGGAAAGTTTTCATTGACCAATTAGCGATGTTTCAAGCAAGACCAATCTATGTAAAGAAGCAACCCACTTCCCATAGAGAAACGCCTTGATCACCTGCTTCACCAACTTTGAAATCGTATTTGATTGGTTGAATCACTTCCGCATCTGCCTCAGCCAAATCTTCTAAAGTCATGATTCCTCCACCAGATCGAACCAAATCGACAATGGCTGGTTGCACAAACTTAGCAGTCCATTCGATGATGTCATTCGTCTATCCTGCTCACCTTCAGCAATACGACCTTTGTAAAATCCTTCCCTTCCATGCTCGGCCACTGCTTCGAAAGTATCTGCTAATTCAGGATGAGTCATAACGTGGGAAGGGAGTGGGAAGCTCTGTTGACATTAGGTCAGTATGATAGTCAAGTAGTCAGTCGTTGTGGCTCTCACCCCATCGGGCATCATCATTCTACGATCATCTGATTAGCAAGCGATCCCTTGCACGGAGCATCATGACAGACTGCTCACTCCTTCCAATTTGGCGAAGCATTCTTGATCAGACTCTCGGAATTTGCCCACTAGAAGCACGGAAATCAATTAGCTTTTCGCATGAATTCCGATCGGGTTGACCAGCATGATACTGACTGCACGACTGTTCAGTTCATGTTCAGGTACACCTTCCCTAGCTAATCTAATTGCAGGATCTAAAATTTCCCTCATTGATAATTTACCAGAACCGAATTCTGAGATGGTCTTAAGCCATCCTGCTGCTGCACCTGGAACAGTCACTGAATTGAGATTTGTCAAAGGAATCTGGTCATACATCATCATATTAAGGAGCTTTCTCACTAGTATGCGCGAATATCGGCCGGCGACCGCATACCGGGGAACATTAGATGAACTCACACTATCGCCATTTATACCTTGGCTTCGTAAATACTCCAAAGTTAGACCTTTGGGTGCTCGTCCAGATCCATTGATACCTTTGACCGTCTTGGACTTTGCATCATAGAATAGGCAAAATATATCTAAATTCGTGTGAATCATTTAGTCTTCAATGATCTCGACAACGGTCTTAGCTCAAATGTATGCTCACCTCCTCCGATACCTGTCGTCCGATGTGTGATCGTTAGGCTCGGATATTACTCAGTGAGACATAGATTGGCAACTCACCAGTGCAAGAAGGCTCAGTAACGTTGAGTGCGGCGGCAGTCGCTACAGCAGCATCGGCTGTACATAGTAACAAAGATCAGTTATTGGTCAAACAAGATCAACTGGAGGGAATGTAAGCGGACCTGCATTTCCACCTTTGTTGAGTATTTCTAACCCCGCCTGACAAGCTAAAGGGAGATCTCAGATATCAGCTGTTATCCTTTGGCGTTTAATCGACAGGTGAGCCCTTACCAAGTGGTTGCGAAGTGGCTATCACTCCCTTTGTGGAGAATATAGATGACCTCCTTGAAGGGAAATGGGCGAATTGAGGCTCATACGAGGGGTGTAGACGGGAGAAATCTAGTGGTGCCATGGTGATTCTCTACCTGGTGCGATCAAAGGTCAAACTTATCGAGATGAGGTTTTCTGTATTTGATTTGCAGACCCCTTTGAATACATCTGGCCAGTTGGAATTGTTATCATTGATCACGTCGTGACAACAATGAGGGAATCGGTCATATCCGTAAGTGGAGGTTGATCTGGCGGCTGTGCCCACTGAATCACTCTCTGGGGCAATGGGCGAAACCATCGGTGATTAATCAGACTAGTCGGTCTTAAGGCCTACATAGCTTGTGCCACAAGACAGCTCTCTCACGTAATACCGTTTTACACCTAAGTCTTTACAATTATAGTAAATGCAGGTAAGCAATAGTACAGTGAGGCGGGTTTGATCCCTTAGACTGTCATTGCTTTGCACTGGGGTGATCCTGTGCTCCAATCCTCACAATCACTCACTCACTCACTCACAGTCTGCTACCGATAGTCTCTGTAGGTAGTTGCTCGTTACTGGATTTTCATCAAAAGATATTGAATTGAAAAATCTTTTGAAAGGTTTCTTCTCTTCATCCTTCAAAATCAGTCAACATGGGTTGTAAGTATTAACATCATCGAAACGAGTTAGAGAATCAAGCTAATCATAGGTTGTTATTTTCGCTCATCTCCCTTCGCCAACATCAATTCTCAAACTTATCAATTCACGACATTAATCTCATATTTATGTTTCACTTGATCAATATTCAATAATTCCCTCGTACACGCACATATAGCCAACAAGCCTCGAGGTTTACAAGCCGCCCGAAAACTCAGAACTTCCAGAAGGGAGAACAGATGGGCCGATAAGAACTACAAGAAGAGAGCTCTTGGTAAATTCTACAAAACCTCTCCTACCGGTGGATCTTCTCACGCCAAAGGTATTGTTTTGGAGAAGGTGAGTCATTAGTTAGCTTGTTGTGGTGTGAGGAATAAGGAAGGAGAGCAGAGTCGTTCTAGGAAGATTGATATCGGAAGGTTACAAGAATGAACAAGGATACTCTGTGGTGCTTGACAGACAGCTCTAGGATATCGGAAGGACAGGAACGCGCAAATTGCAGAGCAGGATTGCAGAATTGCATTAGTATCAGAGATTTGCGGATCCGAGAGCTGGGCCAAATTGAGGCGACGTGTAGAATATGTTGGAGGAGGATTGCTCGACAAAATACATATAGTCGCTGATACAATCAAATCTTGTCTAGGTCGGTGTTGAGGCTAAACAACCTAACTCCGCTATCCGAAAATGTGTTAGAGTTCAACTTATCAAGAACGGAAAGAAGGTTACCGCTTTCGTACCTAATGATGGTTGTTTGAACTTTGTAAGCTCATCTTGAATCATGAATCATTTATCAGAGAGCCATAGCTGATATACGCGTTCAATAGACCGACGAAAACGATGAAGTTCTTATTTCAGGTTTCGGTCGACGAGGTAAAGCCAAGGGAGATATTCCCGGTGTGCGATTCAAGGTCGTAAAAGTATCTGGTGTTGGTCTTTTAGCTCTTTGGAAAGAGAAGAAGTGAGTAATAGTCCATCACTCAGTAGTATAAACAAATTGATGAAACGGACTTGAATGCTGATGATGTAAATTTCAATTATTTAGGGAGAAGCCTCGATCTTAATCCATTCGTTTTCAATACCATAAAAAACAAAATTAGCATTATTCTTATCGTATTTTAGGTTTTGGACGATTGGGATGCATGTATGATCTGACATAAAAATGTTTATCACGATTCAGATTTGAATTTGAATTGAGGAATTGTAGACTGCTCGTACGCTTTTTGAGATGATTAATATACCAGATTGGATGGACGATGTTATGAAATGGAAAAAGATGGAGTTATGGGATGATCATATGAGGAGGTCATGTTTCTGATCGTACATCTTCAAGCAGAATTTTCAGTTTTTAATTGTCTGAAATTCATCTTGGATAAAGGTTACTTGGCATGAGGGGAACCTAATGGAGGTATGATTTAAAATTGGAAAATGGTGTTGACTCTCTGATTGTCTCATCCCTCCTCTGTCCAGGACTTGGTTAAGAATTTCATGTGAGATAAACGAGATCCATCAGAATTTCAGATTGGTCTGATCCTCGTATGATATGACACACACTAATAGTTGCACACTAGATTACGATGTTCTTCTATTTGATAATTCTTTGACATTTCAATTTCTGCATTAATCGTTACTCCACATTGTTAAAAACGAACAAGATTGACATGTTTCATATTGATAATCTGATATATCGTCCTTATAGATATTCACATTTCAATACAATACATACAATACAATACAACATATAAAATCTTATAAAGCTACAAAATCATTCTCATTTCAATATGCGAATTTCTAATTATTATATTCTTTTAGAAGAAAGGGGAAAAAAACAAATTCCAGCCAAGTAAATAATAAGATAATTTAAAGTTAGATAAAAACATCAAATTATGAGAACAGGAAAGAATATTTTTATTTCTAAAAACAAAAAAAAAAGTTTTATACATGTCCACCTTGTATTTTACCCCAATTTGATAATTCAGGACCAAGTATATTATAACCTTCACCTTTAAACCAATTTATAATTTCATAAGGTGATAAAGTACATTTAACTTTTTGAAATTTAAATTGATTTGAATTATTTGAATTTAAATTATTATTAATTGGTATAAGTAAAGAAATTTTTAATAAAAGTTTAAATGCCTATTATGTTATGAAAAAAATTAGCTTAAAATTTAATATGTATCTTCACTTTCCCAAAAAAAAAAAAAAAAAACTTTACATTTTTTAAAATACCTATTGGCCATCTTATTTTACCACTACCAACTAATTTTGTTCTTGAAAATTTAAAATATTCATCTTCAATTTGAGAAAAATTAAATTCTTCTTTACCTGCAAATGATAAATGTTTTGAAATTATTAAAATACCTAAAGCAGGATGTGGTAAACTTTTTAATTTTGATAATTGTATTCCCCAACCTGCACCTTCTATTTGATTTATAATATTATCTGTTATATCAGGTACAGAAATATATTCAATTTGACCAGATAAAATGCTAGTAACCGGTAAAATCTAAAATAAAGCTCCAAGAACGTTAATCCGCTGCCTATTCCTAATCCACCGCCGTCAACCAAGAAACCTGAACTCACAAAAGGTCGATACAAGTTACGAACATCCGTTGTCAATCCTGTTAATCTAGCCAAATTTCTTTTTATCCTTTCCTCGTCAAGCAGCATCTTGAATTCATGCTTGTTAGCTTGATCTTTCGTTTTGATGAACAAAGTAGAATCAACGAGCTTACCTCAATGGCGAATTGCCAATCTCGCTGCCAAATCTCGCCTTGTGGTTCCACTTCTTTTGGTGGAGTGGGAATCAAAGCATTCTTGAGGAGCATTTTCCACCCCATACCCTCCGACGAAAGAGGTGAAGTAATCCGGAAAGTTCGATGAGAAAATCGTGATTTTACCCGTTTCTCGAGTAACAATAAAGTGTCCTATGCCACCAACCCCACGTCAGCGCTTCAATCTCTCAAAGATTTTAAGTCCCGATTGAAATTGAGGCGCAGAAGACTGGGAACACTAACCACTCTTGTTGTTATCCCTATCACCGCTACACCCCTACCAGTACTTTCCACGGGTCCAGTTTTTATACTTTGCACAACGTCCACTAAGATAGCCCGGTGATCAGCTTCAATCGTATCATGGCAGCTCCGGTATAGTGAAGTTTCAGACGAGAATGAACGGAAATGTCGTTGCGGTCTTAGTGGGAAATATCCGTAAAGGCCAAAGATTCAAACAGGAAACTTACATAGGCAATACAACAGGGCTTGTCTTGCATGTTCTGTGAATAGATCGAACTCCTCGATAACGATGATTATTGCTCGAGGGGAAGGTTGTGTAAGAAGCGCAAGTAAATGCGATGGAAGGGTCGTAGGTGCATATTCCTGAATGCAAAGAGTCATTATCCAGAACATTGCGGCGGCAGAAAGCGTCATGCGACGTACCTCATCGTTATTCTCATTCTCCTCTTCTTCCGTTGATTCGAATTTCTTCCCCTCCGCTTCGGCAATTTGTCTACCCATTTCCCTTATAGCCAATCTGTCATTTGTTTGAGCATGTCCCGATAGGCGCACAATTATGGGTGATGATTTCGAGCTTGACGGTATGAGGTCTATTGCTCGAGCAACCGTCTACGATCGTCTAAATTAGCTTGGAACTGCGGCATTTGGCAGGATCGTTTTGCTCACTCTCGTCTTACCAACACCCCTCGGTCCAACAACTAATGCACTATTACCTTCTCCTCTTTCTACAGTACCTTTCAACAGGTTCACGATACCGGTCAAAGATTCGTTTTTCTCCTCATCTAAGAAAGGCGGCGGATTCATCACTGCATCTTGGGAGTTCAAAGTTGATAGTACTCTTCTAAGGTATAGCTTGGCTGACTTGGGTATTTCAGTTGAAACCAATTTCTCATCCTGTATATCGTCCATCATTATTATATCTTCGTCAATGTCGTCTCTGACATCCACATCGGGTATAACAGGAGCTTCTATACCTAATGGATTGATATCCTGTGTTGCCGTTCCACCATATTCATCGACTTCTTCAGACTGCCGTATTGAAGGAGAATCCTGTCCTACTACCCTTCCTGATCTAGTTAATTTAGGTGCAGAAGCTTCACCCTCATAAGTGAAATTTCTAGCTTCTCTTTGTCTTTTCAGAGCTTCATTCGCCAGAAATGCTTCCCTCGTTATCTCCTCTCGTTCCATTAATGATTTCTCCTTATCTTTAGAAGATTCGAATATCCCATCATCAAAATTCAGCGTCTTAGCGATGGCTGGTGTTGATATCCGAGGACGTTTTCGAGATGAACCATTTTGCTCGAGACCAGGTGAAGGAGTAGGTAGAACTTCTTTCAAACTTGATGCTAAAGTTGGTGTGCCTTTGATTCTGGGTGTATTGGCTGATTTCCTGCTTGTAACAGGTGTAGATTTTTTGGTAGGAGTGACATTTGACTGAAGGGGTCGTTTGGAAAGAGGTGTATGTTTTATCTTTCCATTAGGAGTTGGACTAGCTCGATCTCCACCTTGTGTTTTCTTAACATTCGTAGTCGGTGTTCTCTTTGGAGTATTCTCATTGGTCTTCTTGCGCTTTTTAGGTGTAACAATCTCAACGACCGGTTGATACCTTTTCTTATTCGGAGTGGAGGCTAGTTTAGGTGAAGTTGTGGTTACTATTATACAATCGCCAATTTCTTCTTCATCTTCTTCATTTGAGCCTGTCAGAGCCAGCGGATCAGGCGAATTTGACATATGATATGACATCTTTCAGATGTTTTTGTCAGATCTTGACGATACAGATTCGCTATATTGATTTAAAAAGCAGGATGAGAGCAATCTCAAATGTCAAAATAAGACCACTTAAAAGCAAGTTGAAGCTGGAGAAACGCGTTGATCTGAACCTCTCAGGCACATCTTTACGTAATTTTACCTTTCAATGCTTTGAGTATGCTTTCCCACGGTTAGTCTATTATGATGACCTGCACCTGGGACCCGTGTTTACCCTCATTCAGTGACCGTGTTTATCATTAATTATTGATCTGCATTCACATCTACCTCTTCTTCCTTTATCACATCTTTTATTCCTATCTTTCCCATCCCATCACCATTTATCCGTCAAGATGTCAGGAAGACTGTTAGATGGAGGAAGGTTTATCCCAGATAGGAATGGACATAATCTACATGCGGTATATCAATTCAATACCGATCCAAATCCCAAGGAAGCTACATTTACCAAATTATTGAGAACCGAATTATCACCTATTCCACTTCACGACTCAACACCTATAGCAGGTCCATCTAATTATTCTACGGATTATCCACTCTCAAATGCAGGTCATACACCATTACATCATCATCCACCACCTTCTTCAATGGGTGAAAGAGAATCTTCTCCTGCATCATCATTACCTCCTTTAGCTCAACATGCACCTCCAACACCTACTTCAGGTCACGGTCGTCCGCCTGGAGCAGGACCAAGTTCAAGTCATATGAGAGCTCATCAATCTCAAGTGGCTCTTACTTCATCTGCTGCGAGACAACGATCATCACCAAATCTCAATGGTAGATCAGCTTTTTCACCTCCTCCAGGTAATACAGCAAATATGAATAATTCTTCACCTTCAACACCGAAGAAGAAACGAATATTAAATTTCACTTCACCTTCTAGTCCTCGAAGTCTGGGTGGACTGAGTGGAGCAAGAGGAATAAGTGGAGATGGTGGTTTGGACGATATGTCTCATCCAGCGTATAGTCTTAGCCCTATAGGGAAAGAAAGTCAAAGGATATTACAAAGCCCAAGAAAACAGATCAGATCGATAGCCAAAACACCCTTCAAAGTGCTTGATGCACCGGAACTGGCCGTGAGCTAGGTCATGAATTTTCGATGTAATTTGTGAGCTGACGAGATATCCTGTCAGGACGATTTCTACCTCAATCTGGTTTCTTGGTCAGCTTCAAATGTCCTTGGTGTTGGCCTGAACTCGTGCGTGTATCTCTGGAGTGCACAGACGAGTAAGGTCACCAAATTATGTGATCTTGTAAGAGTTGCTCCGGATGGTCAAGAGATAAGCGACACAATAACAGGTCTTGAGTGGACAAACAAAGTGAGTTAGAGGGATAATATTTCGCATACGCCCAGCTGACACCGTATACCTGATTTAGGGGAGTACAGTAGCGATAGGAACGAACAGTGGGCTAGTTGAAATCTGGGATGCTGAATATTGTAAACGAATACGAACGATGTCAGGACATACAGGAAGAGTGGGAGCATTAGCATGGAATAATCATATTCTTTCGTCGGGCTCAAGGGATAGAACGATCTTACATCGAGATACAAGGATACCTGAACATTACATTAGGAAACTGCAAGGACACCATAAACAAGAAGTATGTGGCTTGAGATGGAATTCAGATACCGATCAACTTGCCTCTGGAGGTAACGATAATAAACTTTTCGTTTGGGGTGGAACTGATTCTAAACCAACTTGGAGGTTTGGTGAACACCGAGCAGCCGTCAAAGCCATTGCCTGGAATCCTCATCAGAGGGGTCTTCTCGCAAGTGGAGGTGGTACAGCAGATAAGAAGATTAGGTTCTGGAACAGTCTGACTGGTGGTTTAGTGTCTGAATGCGATACTGGGTCACAGGTAAGTGTAACTTCAGAATTCGTGTTAGAGCGGTTTTTCGGAACTGACTGCTCTGTCGACTTGTGTAGGTGTGTAACCTCATGTGGTCAAGAAATTCAAACGAGTTGGTATCAACACATGGATATTCTGGCGGACCAGTATCAAATCAAATTCACATTTGGAAATATCCATCTATGACACAAATCGCTACCTTAACTGGACACACCTATAGGGTTTTATATTTAGCTATGAGTCCAGATGGTCAAACTATAGTAACAGGAGCAGGTGATGAAACCTTACGTTTCTGGAATGCTTTTCAAAAAGCTAAAGGGGAAGTTGGGAAAGGATTTGGAGATGGCATGGGTGTATTAGCGAAGATTAGATAATATGCTTCAAGTCGTCTAAAATGCTCAATTTAGAAGAAGAAAGAAGGACATTGTGTATTACCATCGATGTTTTCTACTTGTTGTAGTTGTAATTGCTTTCAAATTTTTTTCATCCTTTTCATTATCATCTCTTTGTTAACCCTTTTTTTTAAAAAGTTGTTGCATTTCATTGATCGGGATTTCACTTACAATTTCTTAATCACTGTATCTTATCATTCATTTTATATTACCATCAAATTGTAGAATTCAAATAAACATCCTTCAAATTCAATTTATTTATTTATTTTATCGCTTTTAAATTATGGACTTTTTTCCCTTTTTTCCCTTTTTTTCCAACATCACGATAACGATATCCATCTTACGAAGAAATGATCTTTTTTTAATGATTTTATAAGTTATATGTTGAGATTATATAGTATCACAATACAATACAAAACAATACAATACATTACAAGTACAGTACATAAAAAAACGAAATTTAATAAAACAATGCAAAAAATGTCACATTCCTAATCATTTTGAGATTTTATTAAAGATATACAAAGTTTCGCAATAAGATTTAATTATATTATTCATTTATACTTTAGATATTCACCTTTGATAAATGTAAAGTAGTAGAAGATGGATAGCCTTTTTGATTGATGTATAGGTAGATACGATATTGCTTTATCACCTTTGAATATCGTGGAATGATAAGATTATCATTTATGGCTGTCGTAATACCACAATTCAATATTAATGTCATTTTCGCCACTAATTTTATCCAAATACCAAATTACTATACTTTCTTAGTAATAGACAATGATATTTAACAATAACAGGTTGATTAGGATTCGCAATTTATGGACTGGGTTTGAATCAAATCATTCAGTTGATTCACATGTTCATAGCTAGCTTTTCGTCCCAATCTGTATACTATCAGGTAGCTAGTTGCTCAGGATAGGTGTAGAGGGACCCTATATATAACGTTGGGATGATAACACAGGAAGGATGATCAACTTCTTGTGATATTGCACTGGTCAGTGATTGATCGAATCATCCTTCATCGTAATCGGCTATTTAGTGATTCGCCTTTGTACCTTTTCTCTTTGTAAAAGACGTAACTTTGTCTTCTGTATGAGATTGAAAGAGAGGACGAGTAATTTGTTGAGATATCATACTTTTGAAAGCAAGGGACGATTGTTTGAAATTATCCAACTCAATAGAATGACTTTTATAATAAAGTAAAAATCTGACGATGCGTGAAGATAGTCGACCTTCTTCATGGCTTTTTCTTTGCGTTAGTCAATCAAAGTATATTGACCTTCATTTCAATACTCAGGCATGCAATCAACAATATATGCAGGTTGGAAAAGTAAGTTGATGTGAAAAATATGTAAGTAAGAGATCAAAAAAAGCAGAATCTAATTGAATTTGATTAGGGGATCAAAGCGAACATATTGGTTATTATTGAGTATCCTTTGGATTAATAGGAAATAGCAAATTAGACTAGTGTCATTTACTGATTGTATGTCAAGTTTTGATTGATCAGTATCATATCAGTGTGGCGTCAAAGTATAGATTGGCTAGGACGTAGAACAATTTGAAGGATATGAGATAATAAACGATGATTCGAGATTTTAACTTTTTGATCCGATCCGTCTAAAATTCTGAAAAATGGGGAGAATGTTATTAATGATTCCACTAATATACACACTCTTGTATGTTCGTAGCCAGTTTCATGAAGAATAGACATATTCACCTACTATATTATCCGTGCATCAGTAGTAATAGGGTTTGCTAATAATAAAGTTAAATCAATGCCACAATGGGTTATTATATTGATGAAATGCCGATTAACCCCGTTATTTAAGTTGCGGAAGGGTCCGGTGATGGGATGAATGGTAGGTTATTGAGTTGTCATCGAGTGTGCCACCTTGGTAAATCACATTAAACCTACTATATTCAACATCATCATTATCATCATCATAACAACTTCAATTGTTTAGTTTCAGATAGATCATAACACACAATAAGCATCTTGGAACATCGCATTTAGATCATAACCTATCAACTTCTTGTTTTCAAATCAAACAAGAGTTCAGTACCCTAACAAATCGACACGTATCGCTTTATCAGCTTTACTTCAGTATCCTTTATACCGACAAGGATCATCAAGTTCATCAACTTTAATTTATATCAACAGACTAGTAATTGACAATTCTTTTGTCAATGATAGATCTGGTCAATAAACCCAAATTAAAGCCTCCTCCTCTACTCCACCTTTCATCCAGATTAAAGAACAATTCTCCTTTGTTGCAACGTGACAATAGTAAGTGTAGTCATTCATCATTTGATATTATCAAACTGGTAATTTTACTATACCAAGACTCATGAAAATTGGCGGGACTCATCAAATGGTGTTGTCACCGATCCTACTCCCTCTTACTTCTTTCCTAATCATCTTTATGGTATTATGGTTTGACGTTTACATTTGCTAATTACACTCACATTTCAGGTGTAAATCCCATATTCCAATCCAACCTGGATGTTTTATCCACATCAACAAACATCACATGCCTCGACGGGCGGAGGAGCATCCAAACATCACGACAGTAATGGAGATTCAGGTGGAAATAGACTAGGATCCGGAGGAGGTGGAGGAGGATGGGCAAGACACCCTTCTCATCCTTCTTTCACACCTTCTGGTATGCCTCTGCCCTCACCAGGAGGATATCCAGTCTTAGGATCTTCAGCAGGGGGAGGAGGAGCATACCCACCACCTGGAGCAGGAGGACATGGCCATCATCAACATTCAAATCATGTCCACTTACACGGACATAATCAACATCATCCCACTTTCGGTGGAAGCTCAAACATAGGGGGAGGATTAGGTGGTCCGGGAAACGCTAGTCATGGACCAAGTTACGGAGGAATGAGCATCTTTGGCGGCGGTGGAACCAATCAGCAGAATAGTCCGCCAAGGGGTAACGAACCTTCGATGCCTTTGACGGCTTTTTGGCAGCATCAAATGCTAAGAGCAGAGGTGTGTCCATTTGTTCACTACGTCATCTCGTTAGCTAATCTCCACTACGTTATAGGCTTCACGACTCTCGTCTTCACCTCATCACCGGGCAAGAGCAGCAGCCATATCCTCTCGAGCAACGAATAAACCCTCCGCTGTCATAATAACTGATCCTAACAACCGCCCCGCATCTTCGCAATCAAACGCCTTAAATGGTATTCACCGCAAACAAACCTCCTTATCAGTCACGCGAGCAGATTCAGATCGAGGGATAACTCCACCACCTCCGCCATCCGACCCCTCCTCTACACCTGGACCAGATCATGCTGATCCAGCCAATCCCGCTCATCCTCCTGCACCCAACGATAAAGAAGAGGATAGAGTTTCAGAACCTTGGACAGGACTAGATCTAGGTGGTATCAGATTAAAGACATTATCGACCGCTTTATTCTCGTTCGACCACATCACTTCTCTTTATGTTAACCATAACGCTCTTACAACCATCCCATCCGCCATCTCACGTTTGCGACAACTTACTCTCCTAGATGCTACAGGCAACGAACTTACATCAATACCGCCAGAGTTAGGTGTTTTGTCTAAATTGAAAGACTTACTGCTATTTGACAACAATCTGACGACCCTACCATATGAATTGGGAACACTGTATCAACTGGAAACATTAGGTGTGGAGGGAAATCCATTAGATGATAGACTGAAGAAACTTATAGCGGATGAAGGTACAAGTGGAGTCATACACTTCATGAGGGATAATTGTCCACCTGGACCCGAACCACCCGAAAGACATTGGATAGAGATTGAGCCAGACGTTTCATCGCCATCATCCGGTAAACAAGAATCATTTACAGTCCTTACCTACAATATTTTATGTCATTCATTCGCCCCGGGCACAACATATTCGTATACTCCAAGCTGGGCATTAGAATGGGGATATAGAAAACAAGCTATTCTAAACGAAATTGCTCAAGCATCAGCGGATATAGTATGTCTTCAGGAGATAGATTGCGAACAATACGCGGATTACTTCTTGCCTGAACTCAAGCGACATGGATATGAAGGTCAACACTATCCTCGATCTAGAGCTAGGACCATGTCAGCAGATGAACAAAAAGCTGTGGATGGTTGTGCGACATTCTGGAAAAGCGACCGGTGAGTTCAGAACTTGGAGTCAGGTAAGGCTGAGATTTACTAATTTCTCGTGCGCAGGTTCCAACTCGTGGAAGCTCAAGTAGTCGAATTCAACCAGTTGGCAATAAGCAAGACTGACATGCGGACTGAGGATATGTTCAACCGAGTAATGTCAAGAGATAATATTGCTGTAGTAGCCGCTTTAGAATTCAAAGCTTCCGGTGCTAGATTGTTGGTTGCGAATTCGCATATCTATTGGGATCATCGATATAGGGATGTGAAATTAGTACAAATTGGTATGTTGATGGAAGAGCTCGAAAAAATAGTAGAAAATTTCTCAAGATTGCCAGCGAAATTATCTGCGGATCCAGAATATAACCTTGGTCGAGGTCCACCTAAATACGATCGAATTCAAAAAGGACGAGATATCCCATTGATTATGTGTGTGGATCTCAACTCTTTGAGCGGATCGGCAGTGTATGATTATCTCTCAACTGGAGAAATACCACCTGATCACGAAGATTTCATGGAACATACCTATGGTACATATACCAACAAAGGTCTCAAACATCGACTGGGACTAAGGTCTTCCTGTGCAAGTTTCGGTGAAATGCGAATGACCAATTTCACTCCGACATTTGACGCTGCTATTGATTACATCTTTTACGCACATAAGACAATGAAAGTTACTAGTGTCCTAGGTGATGTGGATAGGGAATATTTGGATAAGACAGTTGGGTTCCCAAATACGCACTTCCCATCTGAGTGAGTTGACTTTTGTTTCCGACAAACACGACAAGCTAATGATATATTAATATTTATTAGTCATATTCCGGTATTTGCCCAATTCAGACTTAAAGGTTCATCTGACAATTTAAATGGATATTAAATCTCCTACCTAACCGAGTATCTTATAGTTATATGTGAATTTTACACAACTCCCGTTATAAATTTAGATCTTTCTCACAAATATATATATCCATCATATCAAATGTAAATTTATACAGTGGTATGGTAATTTTAGCATCACATAATGTACGAATATCAATCAATAAAATGAAATAGAAAGGATTATGGAAATTTAAGAGAAAGAAGAATGGAAGTAGAATTTGAATGAGAAAGAGTTTTTTGTGTTTGTTGGTAATTTAGAAGAATGATATGTGTTTTTTTTAAATTCAAGTTGAAAGTGTGATTTTATATATATAGAAATGAAATTACATTTTTAGTAATTTTTATATATATCGTATCTTTTAAAAACTTATAACTTGATGTAGTGAATTATTTGATCAAATAAAAAAACAATGAGTTGATTGATCATTTACAATTTTAAAAGAAAATGAAAATGAAAATGAAGATTACTTACTTTTACTTTATTTGTTTGGTTCCTATAACTAATATTATCATATCCCGAATTAGGTAAAAAACCATTCGCGTGGAAATCTTATTCTTATTCAAAATACAAGCCACATAATGGATAAATTCATTTTCTTATCTTTACTCTTTTTGAGTTCTTCAGTATTTACCCAAGAAGGAGGATATACTGTTAACTATTTGACCTTTCAGATGTACACCAAATTATTCATTTTGTAATTTTGATGTTTATTTGATATTTAATTAAATGAATTAATAGAAATATAAGAAAATATAAAATCAAACGCGTGGAATGGTTGAGTTTATAAGGGTCATTGGAAGTTGAAACGCAAGGCCGATACCAATTCATAAATCATTTCTTCACTTTCATGATCATTTCTCAAGTATAAACAACAAATAATACATGAGTGGGCAATCTGGAAAAACGGACAAATACCTATTCGAGAAATAGACAAATTAAATTGGCATTTAAAAAAATACATTACTAGATGAAAATAAATAATGACAAACACATCAACTTCTCCTCAATTGGAAGGAGGAATTTCACCCTCTTTTAAAACATATGATTCTACTTTAATATCAACAAGTCGTAAATCAACTTTTCCAATTTCGAATCCTATTACAACTTCCAATAAGAATTCACCAAATCTTTTAAATAATCCTCAATTATCTCATATACTTGTACCTGAAAGTCCTTTAATTGATTTAACAATGTCTTCACCTGATCATAGAAATTTAATTGAAACTGCTAGTATAACATCTTCAACATGTGGAGTAATAGGAGAAGAAAAATCAAAAAATAGTATTAAAAGGTTTGTCTTTTAAAATCAATTTTATCTTGGTTATTTTGGAAAATGACTAAATTTTTAATAAAAAATTTACCTTTTTCTTTATAGATCAGGATCATATAAACGTCAAATTGAACCTCGATTTCTTAATGATCCTTCACCTTCAAATATTTTATCTCTCCTTGAAACTCAAGAATCATCAAATAATGATGATAATGGTGATTTAGGTAGGGAATTAAGAATTGGTTTAATACTTAGACGATCAATAAAATGGGCTATAGAGAGAAGTGATACGGAATTAATTGGTTGGTTAGTAGGATTAGAAGGTAAATGGGTAAGTAAGAAATCCAAGAGATATAAAAATATACAATCAGGATGTATTGTAGTCCGATTACCCGTGCTAATTTGCTGTACAACTTTTTAACAGGCCGATATCCTTGATTTCCAGGCTAATCAACTTGAAGATGAAGAAGGATGGGGAATTGTTGGAATGGCTATTCAAGCTTCTTGTCATAGGCAAGAGACTGAAGAATGCGTAAGGATCATAGTGGGTAGATGGGGCTTAGAAGTAGGTCAGCGTGGTGGTAGGGATAGAAGTGAGTAGTCATTCAATCTAACCTGGGCACCGTTTACTCCGAACAATAGCGATTTACAGAAAATAGGTGTTAATGTAACATAAACCTGATTTAGCCGGCTGGACACCATTACATCTAGCTGCCCTAATCTCTACACCACCACTTATTTCGTTCCTTCTATCCCGCGGAAGCTCGCCTCATGCACTTACGAACAGGGGTCTCACTCCGCTTGATCTGGTAGTAGGCATGCCAGACCGAGAAGATGTAGCGTTATTTCTTGAACACGCAACTTGTCATGGTGAATCCTCTACAACACCTAAAACAGCTACAACGATTATACCTCATTTCCCACCTGCTCGTCAAGCGATGCTCGAACGCCGTCGTCGTCATGCAACTCTAAAAAAAGAAGCTATCGAGCGTGAAGAAACGAAGCAACAATTGGAATTGGAAAGAGAAACTTGGTTGAGAGAAAGAGCTAGAATGGTTGATGTTGATCCTGAATTACTCATTAAACCCCTTCCTACCAAACGAGATAGTAAGACACCATCAGATGATAGTGGATTAGGTTGGATGGGTTATGAATTAGATTTAGAAGCTGAACGAACAGATGATGAGGATAGTGAATATGGCGAAGATGATGATTTTGACGTAAGAATTTGTTCTTTCACCCGCATTGATTGTCAAAGTCTTCGATCTCACGAATCTGCGATTACAGGTAAATCAACTTGACCTCAACTCCAACATGCTTGTCTTCTCGTTATCTCATTTACCTACTATATTCGATATACTAATAACAGAGTATATACCTGTGTGTCAACCTCTTCGACAACGGACTTTACCTGCAAATGCACTGTACCTGTATGCGAGATTCGCTCAGTATAAGTGTGACGAGACTTGGTTAGAGGAATTGATAGAGGGAATAGTGGATAGGATCGAACAAGGCGTATATGTGAGGCATGTCCCTTCAATCATCATGGATTCAAGCTGATACAAATGAAACAGAGTAACGTAGAAAACCTCGCCTATCTTGCATTCTGGGCGTATAATTCGGCTGTATTGTTACATCTGCTGAAGTCTGATCCTCCTATACATGCCGCCTGCGAACATTTGGGCTTGCTCAGTATGATGGAAGAACTAATCAACGCTATTCATGGTATGTTCTGCATATGCGAAAAACATCGGACGAAAGACTGATAATTCAATTAGTGTTCGTCATTCGAGTCGCGGAAAGGCGAATCGACATGTACTTGGACGCAGCGATCCTGGACTACGAGACTCTTGAAGATTTTAATGATATCCGATTTGAAGGTGAATGGTCATTATTCAGATCGTTCGCACCCAAGAAGAAACGAGAAACACCTCGAGCCGCCTCTATCTTCGCTCCTAGTCCAGCTCAATCCAGCGGTCAAGATTCGCCTCATTCCCCTTCGGTTTACGGTACCCCGCATCGTACGCCCAACAGACATCAATCGATGAGTGATCTACGCCTTGGAACAGGTACTCCTCGCTCAATTTCGCATGATTCCAGTATAAGTGGACATTCGGGTTTTTCTCATATGACTCCAACCGTTGAGCTAGAAATCAACCCTTCCCGGATAACCGATATTCTGTCAGGAGTATTGTTGATTCTACAGCTATACGAAGTCAATCCAGCTATAGTAGTCCAAGCTTTCTCTCAAATATTCTTTTGGATTTCATGCGAGTTATTCAACCGGATTTTGGCTCAGAAGAAATACCTCTGCCGAACGAAAGCTTTACAGATAAAGATGAACATTACTGTCCTTGACGATTGGGTTCGCGCAAACGGACTTCCAGCCCAAACGGCCACGAAACACCTTGAACCTGTTACTCAATTGCTACAGTGGCTACAATGCTTATCGCAGATTAAAGAGTTCGACACTCTCATAGGGACAATGCAAAATATGAGAGCGATAAATCCTCTTCAAATGCGAAGGGCGGTAAGGGATTATAAATATGAAGTGAATGAAGGCAAAATGAATGAAGAATGTGCTCAATATTTAGCTCAACTCCAAAAAGATTGGGAGAAAAGAAGAGTGCAATTTAGCGTACAAGAAGCTGAACGACGTAAATCGCTCAGCTCCCTTTCTTCTGATCAAAATCATGAACAACTACCACCACCTACCTCAGATATGCAAATCATAGCAGATGACTCAACACCCATCGACGCATTGTTCGATGGGACAATAGCATTAGGTGAATTCGTTCCGTCATCTTCGCCTGAGTGTTTGGGAGAATTATTAGATTCGAGATATATGTTACCTTTTATCCTTCCATACGATAACGCATATCTAGTCGCTGCGCCACCTAAAGATGCGGCTTATCGAAATTTGTTCATGAACCCTGCTAGTCCTTTCATATCTGATGGATCAAAAACGAATTCAAGACCACCTTCAAGAAGTAGTTTTTCGTCTTCACGACCTATGGGATGGCATTTACCAAAACAAACTAAATTAAGGGAATTACCTTTAGATTTCTTTGGTTGGTTGAAAGAAAGAGAAACAGATCATAAATTAAATAGAGATGCTTGGGAATTCAAGAATAAAAGAATGAGTTCTGTACATACTGATTTGAAAGTTGATCGGGACACGGGATTTGAAGGATTACCTATACCTAACAGAATTCAACGAAATAATTCTCAACATGGAGAAAAATCTCCTACTCCTACACCAACTCGACCTGTACCATTAGTGGATAAGATTAAAATTAATCAGTCAACAGATTTACAAGGTTTATTACCTTCTTTAACTGAAGATAATGATAAAACTCCAATAAAAGAATCCGAAAGAATAAAATATCCTTTAGGTGAAGATTTACCAAATTCAAATTCAAATCATATTATTAAAAGTTCAAAATCTATACAAGAATTAAGAGAATCATCAAAATTAATATCTTCACCTACTTTTGAAATCATTTCAAACAAAATAGAGCATAATAGATCGGAATCTTTTGAATTGAAATTACGTATGCAAGGTAATATTAATAATATTATTGGTGAAACATATAAATCACCTTTTATATCATCTTCAATAAAATCTCCAACTTTAAGTCAATTTTCAGAAGAAACTTCAATATCAAATTTAAGTAATAATAGTAGTAATGAATTAGGAGGTAAAAAAAAATGGTGGAAATTAGGAAAAAAATTAAGTTCATTAAATTTAAGAGGAGAAGAATTTGATTTTGATAAAAGGAAATTTAGAGACAGTAGTGAAGATACAATTTCACCTGGGAATGGATTGAATAATTTAGAAATGAGAGAAGAAATTAGAACTCCTATTAAATCTCCTGAATCAGGATACGATCGTGAAAAGAGGGGATTTTGGAGTTAATATAAAGAGAAAATTATTCCCTTCAGTTGTATGGTATTTTATTGTGTTTTTGCTGATTTGTATGAAGGCATTCTCTCATGTATTGCATTTTTCAATTCACTAGGTGACATTTACAGATTGAAGATTATGCACTTGCTATTAGATACCCGTTATATACTGATTTAATTGTTTATAGGATATTTGCAATGAACCGCGACTCGGCATTCGGCGCGATCAACAACTACTTTGAACTTGGAAATTAGAAATGTTTATTTAATTTCCTGTTCTTTTTACGATTTCTAATCATACGCGTGATTATTTAATTTATCATTTGTTCATACTACCTTTGTTTTTTTTCTACTGTCGATCTTTGCTATTTAACCTCAAATAATATCAGCAAAATAACAACGATTCAATTGATTGTACTATTGCTTTCCTATTTAATCTAAAATCGATGGAACATTAAATAAAATCAAAGCTTTAAGCGGCAAACGAAAAAATCATTTAATAATCTTTTGAAACTTTTCTTCAAAATGGTTGAACAAGATCATTCAAATTCTATAAATGATCAAGAAGAAATAGATATGGAAATTGATATTTCTAATACATCAACTAAATCTAATTCTCCAATACCTTTTATAAATCAAAATCAAATTAATAAAAATGAAATTAAAATTAAAAGTAAATTAGAAGATCTTTTTCAAGATTTAAAAGAAGATTCAAAATCTACACCTACTATACCTTCTATAATTAATGAAGAAGATTTAAAATCACGTACACATATTAAAAATGAAAATGATTTTAAAAATTCTTCTTCTTCTTCTTCTTCGTCATCATCATCTTCACCATCTTCTTCTTCTTTAAGAATAGGTAATAATAATGAAAATAAAAATAAAAAAGTTAAAATTGAAAATAATATTAATAATAATAAAGGACCAATTTTAATTAATGATTTACCTTTAGCATGGGATGATGCATATTCAACTTATCAAAATTTAGATAAATGTCATTATGAATTAAAAAATTTAGGTTTAAGTAAAGAACAAGATGAAATGATGATTTGTGATTGTATTTATGATAAATGTGAGTTTCAATATCTATTTTACTCAAAACCAAATTTCATGCTTTTTTCATTTGTCTATTCTTGTCTACTAGCCACTAAAAGTAATTAGACATAAAAAAGAAAAGAGACTGATACATGATTTATCTCAGCCGACCCAGATGCGGATCCATGTGGACCAGAATCGGATTGTATAAATCGTGCATTATTTATAGAATGTCTTGCAGGAGAATGTAGAGCAGGTAAACATTGTCGGAATCAACAGTGAGCTAATTCGAACTTCTAACCAACATGATGCTACAGATCTCATGGCTCAAGACTTGTAAATTGACTTTTTTGATTTGTTTAGATTCTCGCGTAAACAGTATGCAAATGTAGA
Organism: Kwoniella pini CBS 10737; assembly: GCF_000512605.2. NCBI lineage: Eukaryota > Fungi > Basidiomycota > Tremellomycetes > Tremellales > Cryptococcaceae > Kwoniella > Kwoniella pini. The sequence goes on along the minus strand of NC_091723.1, from coordinate 1,154,735 downwards.
AGTGGTTTTGACGGAGAAGAAAGGATTTGGTCTAAGAGCAGGATCGTTTATCCCATCGTAAGTGAAATGTTCATATCCAAATTTCAAAGCTTATAGCGCTCGCTGATAAATACACTCCGATATAAAGAAATACTTTGATATATGAGTACATCGGTGAAGTGGTCGTCGAGAAAACATTCAGAAAAAGGATGCAACAATATGCGGACGAGGGTATACGTCATTTTTATTTCATGATGTTACAGAAAGAAGAGGTGAGTAATGCTTCTCAATCCCTTGCCTACGTCTACCGGGATCGTATACCTATGCATGAATGACATTCGTCTTGTAATGATCTCATTTGCTTAGCTGACAATTTCTGTCATGTAGTATATCGACGCGACCAAGAAAGGAGGAATTGGAAGGTTCGCCAATCACTCGTGCAACCCAAATTCAGAAGTACAGAAATGGGTTGTAGGAAGGCGACTACGTATGGGTATATTCACAAAGCGGGATGTAGTCAAAGGGGAGGAGATAACGTTCAATTATAATGTGGATCGATATGGGTGAGCTTTCTTTTCACCGCTCGTCAAGCTTCTGCTAGACGAGAAAGCAGGGTTCAAGCTGATTGGGAGACAAAAGTCACGATGCTCAGATATGTTATTGTGGAGAAGCCAATTGTGTTGGAACTATTGGTGGAAAAACCCAAACAGATGTTAGCTTGAGCACAATGAATGATCTCTTCCTTGACGGTGAGCGATTTGACCTCGTACTCAAGATCAAATGCTTACAATCAACGTCATAGCGCTGGGTATAACCGATGAAGTAGAAGCTGGTGGTATGAAGGGTAGTAAGAAGAAAAAGTCTCGTCAACTTGACGAGGATTTTGTGGTGAGTTCAATATACCAAAGATTGCTCAATGTTGTAGATGATTAATAAGGGAAATCTAGCCAATACTACGCCCAATACAAGAACCAGAAGTTCAGAAGGTTGCTGCTGCCATGCGTCAATCGATGGAAAACCGTACCATGATGTCTCGACTACTACAACGTATAAAAGTAAGTAGATTCCTCGATTTCGGATAACACAAAAGCTGATGGTCATGTCAGATGACCGAGGAGCCTGCCGTTCAGAGGCAACTTGGGCGAATGCATGGTTTTAGTTTGATGAGCATGGTACTGGCTGAATTGGCGGACGATAGAGAAGTGGTGCTACTGGTAGGTAACAATCTCATAATTTTGACACGTTTCAATAGCTGACAAAACAACCTTCCAGGTGCTTGAAGGTCTGAGTAAATGGAAATTACAGATACGGAACAAGATCGAAGACTCGAATATTGAGGAACCGGTCAGAAAGCTACAAGAAAGCGGCGATGAGGAAATCAGCAACCTGGCCAAGCAAGTACGTGGTGTGATCATCGTTCGAAGATTAGGTGAATTTATCATTTGCTAACGAATTACTGCAGCTGCTGGAGTACTGGTCAACACTTGAAATGTCGTATAAGATCCCCCGAGTCAACAAGATCGCTTCCGTAAGTCTGGATTTGCCCGTATACGCACTAGGACCGGACTGACGAATTACACTCAGCTCGACGCCGAAGATGAAGCTGGTACTACAACGATAGCAGAAGCAGCATCTCTTTCCACGTCAACACCTCGACGTCCGGATGCTTGGGAGAACACCGCTCAGATCCAGATTGACGTTGCTCCTGTTCGACCAAGGGTTCCTGTCCCTTCTTTCCACAGACCTCGTCCCCCGCCGCCTCAAACTCCCGTAAGACCGCCTTTACCTGTATCGCAATCTTCCGATCGATTAAAAATAGACGCTATCATTGCTATGGCTCAACAGAACATACAGTCCCCAGTGATCAATCCTGGACCATCATATTCACCTGCTGCTGAATCTAGTCGATCGGGAAGTATGATAGTTGAGGAAGAAGAGCGTCGAAAGAGGCAGAAAAGATCGCATTATGATTTCGAAGAGGAAGACGAAGAAACTAGGAAGGAAAGGCGTTTATCTAAATTGGTAGGAGAGGTTGTGGTTAGAAGTATGAGCAAATACAAGGAACAAATGGAACATGATACGTTTAAGCGGTATGCTAAAGAGGTTAGTCATACTCGTCTATAAATTCTTGTCACGAGGTGTAATACTGATTCCTGGGATGACAGTGTACTGGTATACTTGTTGAGAAAGAGAAGAAAGGAAATACGTATTCAACGACTAAGCATCCCACCCTATCCGATGAGAAGAAAGCAAAGATAAAATCATTTACCAAAGAATTTACACATAAAGTATTGAAACGTCTGAAGGAAAAGGGTAAATTACGAAAACCAGCTTCAACCTCGTCAAGAAGTCTCAAAGCGGAAGGTAATTTTAATGCCAATACACCAATACCTACTCCAAATGGAACGATCATCGAAACTCCAGGTGAAGGTGACTTGCTGGATGACATATTTGGTAAAGATAATGATAATATGGATCTTGAACAAACACCTTCATCAATCAATGGGAATGAAAGCGTAAGAAAGGATAGTATCGTTTCCATCGAAGCTAAAAGTCCAATTGACGAGATCAAATCTGCTCCCGTGACTGTCAGGAAGATAAATGGTGGAAATGGTGGATATACTGTGGAGAGGTTAGATTTATCTAGTTTAGGTAAAATAAATGGACAATCTCGTAATGGTCATGAGAATGGTAATAGACCAAATTCCTCAACTTTGTAGTCTTGATAATGGTGTGAAGGTAGGAATTATAGTCAGAAATGCATTCTGTGCGAAAGTACATTTGAAAAACAAAAAATTTATTCCCAATTTTCCCATCTTTCTAAACCCGTCACAATTTCTCCTTTATTCAAAGAATCAATAACATGTTGAACAGAATAAATACAATCATTTAATCCAACTCCACCATATCCATTACCTATTAAACTTAATTTATTATTCCAATTACTTTGTTTTATTTCGTGATGTAATTCTTTCATTCTAAATCCATGTCCAACTTTATAAGTTGGAATACAATTATAATTAATTTTACCAATTTTTAAAATTGGTTTTAAATTTTTTTCTTTTAAAATTGGAAAAACATTTTCTAAATGATTAATTGAATTATTAATTAATTCTTCTTCATTTTTTGGAATTTCTAATTTAGGTTTATAAAAATCTTTTTTATTATTATTATTATTTGAATTCCAATAAGGACCACCTAACATTAAAGTTAATTTTGTTACATTTTTTAAATCTTCTTTAAAAGGTATAGCAGTTGAATCAAAAATACAACCTAATATACCAAATTTATTTAATTTTTTTGTATTATTTAAAGGTGGTCTTGGAATTAAATAACCAAATCCTTCTGGATGTAAATTTTTCGATAAAATTGGATAAACTAAATTAACAACACCGACTGTTGTATATGAATTTGAATTTAAATTTGATAATTTTAAATTTTCTTCTTGTTTTTCTTCAATTAAAAGATTTGATAAATTTAAAGGTGAAATTGATGAAATTATATAATCAGTTTCTAATTTTTTTTCATTATTTAAAATATCAATTTCAATTAAATTATTTTTATTTTTATTAATTTTAATTGAATTAATCATTTGATTTAATTTAATTTCTACAATTCCTTTTTCTTTAATTGATTCATTCATTTTATTAATTAAATTACTTAAACCACCTTTAATTCCATATAAACTCCAATTTTTAATATTTTCATTTAAATCTTTACCTAATTCTTTAATTTCATTTAATTCTTCATTTGATTTTTTATTACTACTAAATAACATTCCTAAAATAACACTTCCAAATTTTTTTTCTTTTTCCCATAAAATTGGAAAACTTGATCTTACTGATAATTCATCAGAAGAAGTTGCATAAATTCCATGAACCATTGAAGAAGCTAAATTTTGTGCTAAATTTTTTGAAAATCTACGTTCAAAAAATGAATTTACACTTTCATCTTTAATTTCATTTGAAATTTTTGATTTAAAAGGTTCTTTTATTATTGAACTTATTAAACCTTTCAATAAATTTGAATTTGAATTATTAAATAATAAAGAAAAAAGTGAATTTGGTAATGAAATTAATTTTGAATTTGAATTAGAAATATCTAATAAAAATCGATTTTTTGCTGCAGGATGTGAAAATGGTATTGGTATTATATCATTTGATAAATCTAAATCTTTTATCTAATTTTGATTTATAATATATGAGCTTAAATTACTTTATTTCAATATATATATATATATATATATTGTAATTTGCTTTTCATTCAAAAATCCAAGTCAAAGTGGGATTTTATCGTACTTACCAATTTCAACATTCCTATTGCACCTTTACTTCCTCTAGGTCTTAAACTTCTAGGTCCACTTTCCAATGTTACATCACCTTTAATTAATTCTCCTTTTTCATTAATAAATTCTACATGATGTTTTGTAGAATTTATCCAACCTCCAATTCTATTTGATCCTTCAATTAATGTAATTTTACTATTTGAAGCTTGAGGAAGTTGTGATAATTTATAAGCTGTTGTTAAACCTGATAAACCACCTCCTAAAATCGTAATTCTTTTAGGAAATGACATTTCACAACTTCCTTTCGTCAACGTAGCATTTGAAAATATGTTTTTTTAAATTAATATCAAATATAAGAATCGCCGTTGATTGCTTTGAGAGAAAAGGAAAAAGAACAGTTGAACGATATTACGATGACACTCGATGGACTTTTCAAGTGGAGGTGCAAATTGAATAAATATTCCGGAATTAACCGATCGAGCCTTTTAATTGCGGATCCAAGAAATCCTGAATTCATGATAATTGACCCATTTAACAATACAACTATAAATACCATACACGATATGTATGCAAACGAGTCCTGATTGTAAAATCTACCTAATCTATCCATGGTTTAAAGTACCTCATTTTTCTGCGCATAAGCCAAAAACCTCCAAATCTCAGATACCTCAACTACCGTACTTTGGTCCAGCAAATCCTGGTGGATCCCTACTTCTTGGACCTCTTGGTCCTTTTATGCCGCTGTTCCCGCTAGTAGAAGAACCATTACTACTCAATCTATCACTCGTCCCAAACGTTGTAGTCGTCGAGGCCGTTACCGGAATAGGACTTTGTTGTCCTGTTGTAGAAGTTGAAAGATTAACCCGGTGACCAACGCCGAATTCTACAGGACTATGTCCGCCTTCGGTTGTCCTTTGATCGTATAAATCCAAATCATCCTCATCATCATCACTTCGTTGAGCTTCAACCTCATCATATCCATCTTCATTTAAAGGAGTTACTAAAGCCGCGCGTTCTTGTTTATCTAAATCTTGGTCTACTCTGTTTTTCTTATTATCACCAGGGAATTTTTTCTCTTCTGATCGATCTTTGGATTTCGATCTTCTACCATGATGACCTAATGTAAGATCTGGTCCTGATGGGAAATGGAAGATTCCACTAAATCCTTTATGTCCCGAATGCAACTTGTTACCTGCGGGTTGTGAATTGGTGTATGGATCGAGGTGATTCGTGTTCGATGCTGAATGAGATAACCTTTGAGGTTCGCTGCTAAAGACTTGATCTCTCACAATCACGGGATTAAATTTCTCTTTCGTGAGATCTTCTTCCTCTTCCTCTTCCGGCACAGGTAAGACTGGCCCGCCGGATGGTTTCCTAAGGCCCATCTGCGGGAATTCAGAGGAAGGCGATGGAGGTGGCAGACTATGTTGTCTATATGTATGAATAGCTGCATCGTCAGGTTGATTGCCATAATGATACTGATGAACTACGTCCGCTTCTTCGAACTGTTGAAAACAATTGATTCTGTCAGCTTGATCACTTCTTCCACTTGCACTACTCTTCAAAAATATATTCGACGAGATTAGAGGATATGTCGAAGAATTGTACGAAGATATGGTCATACTCGGACTTGCGATAATATCAAGTGGGATATATTCTATTTTGGGAGAAGAAAATTTCTGACTTGCCTTTAAGTGAGATTTCGATTTGTGAGGAGAAGGGAAATAATTGTTACCCATCGGGAAACCATGCGGTGAAATTGCTGAAGGGGATTTTGCAGAGTGTAAAGAGATTTGGTCCATTGCATCTGCTGGCATTGGATTGTCGGATACTATGATCAGTATTATATTTAGCGGAAGATCTTTAATTCATCAACTTATCATATCAAATCAGTAAGGACAGCTTACATTGAAATCTCTCTAGATGACCTAATCCATGTGTACTCAAATTACCACTACTGTATCCATACATTCCTTTATTGAAACCAGTACCTGAACTAGCACTTGACATACGCCTACTGATACTTCTCGCTCGGATGATTGATCCAACAGCACCAAAACCTCCTCGAAGAGCGTCCATACCAGGATCTTCAGCTGAGGTTACCTGACCTTTTTCAGCATCTTCCGTTTGATGTTTGGCAGCCTGCATCAATATTGTCGATTTCCTATCTAATTTATCAAGAGATTCAGGATCAACTTTGGATAATTGTAATAGTGTGATTCCTAAACATGTGACTAAAAACCCTAAAACCATGGTGATCAAGGTTACGGCTGATGCTTTTAGTCCTTGATATAAAATGAAAGACGTTATGAGTGTCGCAGAGGAGAAGAAGCAAAAATAAACCGGTACGACCATTGAGGTGCTAGTAATATATGTCAGCGCTTGCACGTTTGGCCAGAATTTCTCAAAGTACTCACTTGAATAATTCTAGAGCTTTGTTCAGGTAATTGATCCTAAAACGGAAACAAGGCATTAGTCTCGCTCCGTAGGTGTATAATTGGTTTAAAGATCCAGAACTCACTCGGTCAACAAGGTGATCACCACGAAGACGAACAGGAACCAGAAGAACCAATTCTTCACTTGATTATCACTGCCAGATTTGTGAATCAGCATCATGCATCGGTCAGTGATTGCGAGTTATGATATATTAACTCACCCTCTAATAGAGGTCACGATACTAGCTCCTAAACCTTGAGTGCAACTAACGCTGATTCCCCCAATGAGGGAGCAAATACTAATATATGGTAACATTGATTTTTTACCCCATTTTGGTGCTACGAAGAAGATGATCCCCAAACTTCCAACTATCAATATACTTGCCCAGACTAAGAATCCAACGGATAAGAATAACTTCTTAAATTCTTTAATCGTAGTGACTGATTGTTCTTCCGGTGCGTTTAGTGCTAAGATTACTGCTCCCATTATACACAATGTACATCCTATCCATCCCTACGCCTCAATATCAGCAAATGGTGACGAGACACAAGGGAAGAACTGGCATAACAAGCTTAAGTAAAACTCACAAAAAAAGTCAATTTCTCTTTTAATAGAAAATGCGATAATATAGCTGCTACAACTACTGATAACGCTCCCATCGGTGTTACTAGAATAGCTTCTGTGAATGCACTATCATAAGATTATGTGTAATTTAGCATTTTGTCTGTTTCAGTAGAAATCAAGAAACATTACATTGTTTTTGAATTAAAAAAACAAAAGATCAACTCACTATGCAACGAAATTACAAATTTCACCAAGAATCATAGTAATCATTCCTGTCCACCATAACCAACTTTTTAAATATCCATGACCTTCACCAGCAACATTTCCATATTTTTCAGTTGATTGTATTAATCCTTTTTTCTTAATTACAAAACTTGAACCAATTAATAAACCTGATCCTACAGCTAAACAAATTCCAACAATTTTAAAAGTTGAATTTCCTGTTGTATCTACTAATCCTGCTGCATGAGATGATGAAGCCGATGCGGAAGCAGAAGCTGAAGTTGACATTTTGATTCACAGGTCTTCTTTTTTGGATTCCAGGATATCTATATATGTCCCTTTATTCGAGCTATTACTTATCTATAGATTTCTGAACATACGTGAATGGTCTTAATGCGGTTGATTGATATTATTCGTTCGGATCTTTCGTTGAGGTACAGTACAGCTATAAGAATCTCTAATATAGTTTCGGTGAGATTGTCAACACTAGCTATGGTGTATTTTGCGTTTGTCCTGGTCGTCTAAGCTCGATCTTTGTTGTTTCCTTGTATCAAGCGTTGATGGTACAACGATTCATTGAAAACTTCTGTGTCTTCGTACCAATTTGTATAGTCGGTTGAACAAAATTGAATGTTTCGGAATTACTTTATATCCTTATTTTGATACGAAATCGATGAACGTGCGGAATGATAGTTATGACCTTTTTATGCGGAATGTTCATATGAAATGACGTTCACAAAGGTTCAATTTCAATCTACTCTTCCTTTGAATCGGTAAAATATACACATGGATAGGTTCGAACTATGAATTGATGCAATACAAAACAATACACTGCTATTGTTAATGCATGAAGTTATTATTGACACTGCGCATGAGTGCGTACTACGTTATGCTGTGTTATGGTGATACTGTTAGTAGTATAATATTATGAAATTTAAATGCCATCATAAAAAAGGCGGGCGCGTTCAATTTGAATTTCAGGGTCATCCTATTACCAGTTCTCGTCATTTTGTATTGTTATTTTGGTATTATGTAATATCAACCCTAGATCGACGCGCGAAGGAGTTTACCACCGGTTAAAATACATCCGGAATGATCCAATGCTCATGTGGTCAATTCAATAATCATTGTATGTTGTTGATAAATTAGACTCTGCTTGATCTACAAATGACTCGACGATTCGTTCGTAGCATCGACGAGAATTAATCAAGTCAACCTGTTCTAGAATTGTGGGAGAAGCGAGCAAGATGAGTGTACTTCAGCCTATACGTAAAGCAGCGATAATAGGAGCAGGACAGATGGGATTAGGTATAGCGTAAGCTCTTGGCCAGTTTTCCTTCAGACGACTCATTTCTTCGCATTCGCTTTGCCCTTCCGAGCTTGTTTGGGATTCAAATAGAGGTAAATCGTTAGCTCACGTATCTCTTGAACAGCTACGTCTCAGCAGTCCATGCTAAAATTCCGATTACAATTCATGATCCATCCTCATCAGTGCTTTCCTCGGCTTTAGATAAATACAAATCTCTAATTTCAAGGGACGTATCGAAATCTAGATTAACTCAAGAACAGGCAGATGAAGCATTGGGAAAATTCAGCATTGTACAAGGTGATGGAAGTGGTGAAGGTATAGGAGAACCCTTGAAGGATGATGTAGATTTAGTTATTGAAGTAAGTGTGCTCCATAACCGTCAATGTACTTATACCAGGTTGACCTTTTTTTTATGTAATTTGATATAGGCGATACCTGAAATACCCGAATTGAAATTAGGTCTATTCAAAAGATTAGGTAGAATATTACCTTCAACAACGATATTAGGAAGTAATACAAGTAGTATAAGTATAACCAAATTATCTGCTTCTGCTGGGTCGAATTTAAGTGGAGATGAGGATAGAAAGAAATCGTCAGAAAGGGTAATAGGGTATGTCTAACTCTTATATCATAATCTTGATAATCGGAACTTACTCACTTTTTATTGTTTAATCTCCAAGAATACATTATTTCAATCCTGTTCCACAAATGTACGTCTCTCTTGGAGAAAAAAAATCAATCAATTTAATCTAATTTACTGATTCTATCTACATAGGAAATTAGTTGAAATCATACCAGCTTTACAAACTTCTCAAAATACGATTGATCGATCAAAAGCCTTCGGGAAAGCATGTAAAAAAGGCAAATCCATCATGTTACCTTTCAAGAATATTAGCCAATTTTCAAGCTAACGTTGATAATTTTTTTTTCTTGGTGGTGCAGAAGTGACCACTTCGAGCGATTCACCAGGTTTTATAGCTAATGCAATACTTATGCCAATGATAAATGAAGCTATAATAGTTTTAGAAAAGGTCAGTCTAAATTCTGACTTTTTTAAATACGAAGTTGTGAAAGAAAAAGAGTATCAATTGATTGGATTTTAATTGATATATCTTGATTATCAAAATGAAATAGGGAATAGCTACACCAGAAGATATAGATACAACATTTCGTTTAGGTATGGGACATCCTATGGGTCCATTAACACTTGCAGATTTAATAGGTTTAGATACATGTTTAAATATTCAAAAAGTTTTACATAATGAATTTGGAGATAGTAAATATAGACCTTCAAATTTATTAATTAAAATGGTTGATGCAGGTTGGATAGGAAAAAAAATTAGAAAAGGTTTTTATGAATATGATGAAAATGGAAATAAGATTTTGAATTAATTAAATTTTAATTTAATTTTGAAAAATTAGTTAAATTGTTAAGAATTGAATTATGAATTATGAATTATGAATTCACTAAAATTGTTTTCAAAAAAATTCATTCATAATTTATTATATATATATATATATATATATATATGTATTCCGTTAAAAATATTATTTTAGTACAAATCGTGTTTAAATATAATGACAACTTATTAATAAACTCATTTTTAGTACAGGAAATTCAAATCAAAAAAGAAAAAAAACCAAATTAAATATCAAAGAAGGAAAAACAATTAATCAATGTAAAAATCAGAAATGAAAATGAATGTTTGGATTTCTCAGAAATTGAAATTTATAAAAGATGAAAAACAAAAAAAAAAAAATCCTTTTTCATTCATTAATTTGAATTTTCTTCCATTGTTCCATATCCAATTTTATTTATATTTTTTGAATTATTTCTGATATTTTGAATTCCACTTTCATTTCCACTTGTATTACTTAAATTTGAACTATTAACTCTTTTAATTTTTCTACTTCTACCTCTAATTCTTTCATTATTCTTCTTATTATTATTATTATAATTATCCTTCTGTGATACTATCAAAGGTTCTAATCTAATAAATGACATACAAATTTGAGCTAAAATTAAACTACAAGTAGCAATTGTAAAAATAGTCGCAGGATAAATTCCAACAGTTGATGCAAAAACTGTACCAAACATTAAAGGTGAAATTAGATTTGCACCTAAAGCATGTAAAACACTTAATGCACCAAATAATTTACCAGATTGTGTTGAAGGATCATTTAAAAGTGATAATGCTAAAGAATTTGCTGCAGGATTTCCAGATCCACCTAAAGTTGTCATAATTGATAAAAGAATAAATCCAATTGGTGGAGGTGATAATGATAATAATAAATATGGAATTGATTCTAATAATAATGAAACTCTAACTGTTAATAAATCTAAATGTGCTGAACGTTTTGTTTTTGTTTTCATCATTATATCACTTGATGAATTTGTTAAAGATGATGATGAAGCAGTATTTGATTCAGTCGTTATTGCTGATGTAGAAGCAACTTCATTTGTAAATGCTTCTTCATCAATTGTTGGATGTCCAGCTAATATAGATGTAGATGTTTCATCTTGTTGATATCGAGGTTTGACAAAGTGCATGATGACTGGTAAGTGGCAGGATCAGATTCAGCTTGAAAGCTCGTGCAATTATTGAATCGAATCAGTCGCGATGCATCAAAACTCACTTGGCACAAGAACAATGAGCACGAAACTTCTCGAAAAAGCAGTGATTGACATATAAGGACCGAGCTACGATTAGATATAGACAATTTAGCCAAGATTGTAGCACAACTCCGGAAGATGGGGAATATAATTTACCTGAGCAGAAGTCCAACCGAAAGCGTAAAATGTATATTGAGCTTTAATACTCATTATACCCTAGATGGTGCAGATTGGTTCGCATCAGCAGGAGTATCTCGATATGGAGATAGCGATAGAAGTCTTTACTTACAAACACCATACTCATGAAGAACAACCCAGCTCCAACAGCAGTCAAATTCCAATCTCTTCGGTTTTCACCTTCTTTTTTAACAGGTATAAAAATTGCAAGAGGTTCCAAGAACCCAAATACTCTTCTGAATATTCGTCTGAAATTACCTATAGTCTTCTTACGAGCTTTACTAGCTCCGTTTCCGGTAGTAGCAAATGACATTCTAGACCATCCTGAAAGAAGTGGATCTGTTTCATCAACTCCATCAGCTGGGAAAGGAGTTTCATCTTCCCATTCTCTTTCTAATTGATCTCTTTTCTTAGCTTCTTCGCGAGCTGTCGAAGCGTTCTTAGCTAGTGTAGCTCTTGCTTGGTTCGATAAAGATTCAGGTAACATCAATAAAATGAGTGGAATGTAAATCGCAAAAACAACTGCGTTCACGTAAAATGGTGTCATGCTGTGGCGTGTAATTGAATCGTTAGCCTTACTTCTGGATCTATCTTATATGACTAGACTTGACCTACATGTCTCCAGTCCAACTGATAAGTAGACTTCCTAAGACTGGACCAAGTGCAAAACCAGCCATGAACATTCCACCGATTCTAGCAAAGATTGTGACTCGACTTCCATCGGGTGTGACATCTGATACGTATGCGTTAAGAGTAGCTGATATAGTACTGTATCCTCCTAACAATCCTTCAATCGTAGGACCAAGTAATAATGCTCGATAACCACCTGGAATCAAGTAAGGGAAATTGGCTACTACTATGAAGCATATCTCGCTGATCAAATCGACATGTAGTCAGTGTGTGCTCAATTTGCAGAAGACTGTACCATGCGAATCCAATCATGGAGATCTGTGCTCAATTAAGATCGCAGACTCACTTCAACAGAAGCCCAAGTTCAACAATAGCGATAACTTTGGTTCGGCCAAGCTTATCAGAAGTTTTTCCCCAGAATCCAGTGGTTAAGGCTGATAAAAGACCCATCGTGAGGGTCATAACTGATAATATGAAATGATTCATCGTTAATTCTATTCTAGCTTTAAGTCCAATTTAAAGCAAGATGATTTGCAAGAAATAGCAACATGAGGTAAGGAGGAATAAGGAAAAAATCCCTTACCCATAGTCAATTTAGCAGCAGCAGCCTGTACTTTAACGTCCTTTTTACATAATCTAGGATCAATAGCTTGGTAAGGTCTGTGATCTTTATCATCTTGATCCCGATCTTTATCATTATCGTCACCTTGATCCTCATCATCATCATCTGAAGGATAAGGTGTTTGTTTTTGCTTATCATCATCATTTGAAGGGAAAGGTTTATCAGGTCTAGGTAATGGTGATGTAGGTTCAGGTCTTTCATAAGAAGTAGTAAAAGTAGGTAAATTGATTGGTTTAGAAGAAGAAGGTGATTTAGTTGAATTTCCATTATGATGTAAACGATATTCGTACATATCATGTTGTAATTTCAAAAACCATTTATCTGCTGGAGATAAAACATAATCACCTCCTGTTGGTATTCCACCTAAAGTTGGATTAGAGTCTTCAATAGGTTGAATTCTTCCTAAACCTTGAGATTCAACGAATGATAAATAAGATATACCACTTTTTGAAAAATCTTCAAAACGATTAATGGAATTGACCACATATTGATGTGAAGTTGAATCTTGTGAAGCTGATGGAGGATGAGCTAAACAAGCTAAATTCACATAAAGTTCTGCTTTTGGTGCCATTGACATTCCAATACAAAGTGGTACACCAATTATAAAAGGATATAACCATTTTGGACTTGCTTTTCTCCATTCCGGTATTGATGATGATTCAACAATATCTGAATGAGGAGATGTTGAAAGATCATTATGATTTTGATTAGGAGTAAAAGAAGGTGGAGCAGGTGATGTAAATCTTGGTGTTGGAATAGGTGTATTATTTTCTGAAAATAAAGCTCTTTCTGTAATTCCTTGAGAAGATAATCCTAAATCATCAAAAGAAGGTACGTAATTATGTTGTTGATTATGAGGTATGATTGGATTAGAAGTTGTGTGTTGTTGATGATGGTTGTGAGTTGAAGAAAATGAAGTAGGTGCAGGGGAAGGATTTGGATGAAGTAATGATCTGTCAGTTTGAGAATGAGAAGATGTCATGGTGGGCAACATTGATTGTATAAGCGAGGAATTAGTGATTGAGTCTTGAAGTGAGGAGATAGGCCGAAATCTATTGCCCTTGTATCATCGAGTACTGAGTGATGAAATCAAACTGTCGTCTGAAATCAAAGGGGAGTAACGTCTACACAAGTGGTGAGAAAGATATGTTATTGATATGGATTATACGATCTTGTATTTACACAAAATATAAGACATGGAGTTGTGGGCGTTCTATTTAGTTGAACTAGAAATATTTGGTTGAGATGGTTGAGATTATTGACAAGAAAGACATGACTATATTTTCCTTGTCTTCCAAGCTTGCATGTAAGCAGAGCATGCACAAATTGTCTTAATATAAGGAAGAAAAGAGATAAGGTATATTTTATATATAGGTATAATTTCGATTATGCGATAATATGATTTAGATCGATTGATCAGCGCCAATTAGCGTTATAACGTTATCGTCATAATTATATTGTATACTGTACCTCGCGGCCTTCCGGTCATTTCCGAAAGGGATTTAAAAGTTAACCATATGGGGTATAATTCTAAATAAGATATGAACGGAGCGAGTGAGTACCTCTTCGTTCATGTGGTTGTTAATGATGATGATGATTATGCGCATGCTCTGGCCGAAGCGCTTACGGATCTTTCGCAAGAATGGTTTCATTACATTTCGTGTATTACAAGATATAGAATTTGTCATCATTTATCATTACCATTATCATTATCATTATCATTACCATTACCATTATCATTATCATTATCATTATCATTATCATTATCATTATCATTATTATATGTATCTTCATCATTATCGTCAATATCATCAAAGTTTCATACCATACACTCGTCGCTGAGCAGGCAGCGATTCTTCATTCGAAATCTTGTTATGAATAGACCATTCCAAATTTAGTTTCATGTCTCGAAGTAGTTTCATCTATTTTACCCAAGTCTCCCTATTATTCAAAAGACTTTTCAAACTCCTTTCATAAATCTCAAGAACCCCTTCAAATTCTTTACATTCTTTATTTAATCTATTTTGGTTTGTATCACATGAATGTGTTAAACCAATTTTCAATTTATTTTGTTCATAAATTTCAATTTTCCTCTTAGCTTCATTTTCTAAATTTTCTCTTTCTCTTAATGAATCAATTGAAGATTTTATACCTTTTATTTGACGTGAAATTGAATTTCCAAAAGACTGACAATTATGTATATTTTCTGATAAATTGCTTAAAGAGTAAATTAAATTTTCAGTATCTTGTTGAACGAGTTTAAGTAAATTAAGTAAAATTGGTAAGTTAGGTTTTAATTCTTGAGAAATAGAAGAGATAATTGGTGATAAGGCATTTTGATGAATTAGAAAATCATCTTGCATTAGTGTACCATACTGGTCTATATGTTCATTATCTTCTTCTTCCTCGGTAGTTTCATTGACTACTTCAAGATGCGTAATATGTTCCGGACTAAAATGTGATTGTCTACTTAGCTGGTAATCTTGTTCAGAATTTAATTTCCCAATCCAACCTATCGAATCTCCATATTCATCTTCTTGTTCTTCATCTTCTTCAAGATTTCTTTTGGGTAACACATCATAATTAGAATACTCTTCTGAATTACCTAATCTAAATTCATTCAAACACATATTCAATTCCCTTATCCAATCATCCCTAATTTTCTCTATATCATTCATTTTATTTAAATGTCTTTGTAAATTGTCATTCAAAGAATCGTGATCTAAATTCTTCAAATCATTTAATAATTTTGAAATTCCAATTAAATTTTCTGAAAGAATAATCAAATCTTTTGGTAATTCATTTAAATCATCTCTATTACTCATTAATCTTTTTAATGATTTATTCGAAATTCTATTTTTTACACTTCTGTTTTTTGTAGGTGAATAATTTAAATAATTTTGATAATCATTAAATTCATTATTATTAAGTGAAAATTCATATTTTTCACTCAATTCTAAATTTAATTCTAAATTTAAATCTATTCCTCTATTAGGTGAAATATCATCTAAATTAGTAAATTCATAAGAAATTGAAGATTTTGAACTTTGTTGTCCTTTTATATTGTTAGGTGTTTGCAAATTGGGTAAATCTTGTTGAATTTTAATAGGAGTTATGGGATTTTGTAATTCAGCTTAACGATTTTTCCATTAATTCAGGTTAACTCCTCTTTTTTATAGAATATTCCAAAGTAAGAATTAAATAAATTTACCTTGATTATCATCGTTCATTTCATTTTCATCTTTTACCCCCCCTGACTTATACTCCTTTTTATCCACGTCAATAAATTCATCAGCTAATGATTGACCTAAACCTATAATCATCGATTGATCATTTTCAAATTCTCCTGCTAACTCATCAGCAAGTGATGAAAAAGCCATTATCTAATTTATGTTATTAATACCGAAATGATCTTCAATTGAAAGTAATATGTATAGTTTAAGATCTTACTGATATTGAATTCTTCACTATTCAATTATTACAGGTCATTCGGTATAGTGATTTGTAACAAAGGAGGCTGAATATAGTAGACTACAGGATAATTTATATTCGTCTTTATCCTATATTCTGTATTTCATCGCATGTATTCTGCGTGAAAGATAATTAATCATATTATTGATTTGTATGATGATGTATCTAAGAGAGTGCATTCAGTAAGGGGTTTGTGCGATGTGAATTCGGTATCATTGTAGACAGATTCTCAAGGAACAATAAAAAATATCTGAAACGTCATTCTCAACCCTGCTTCGACAGCTACTTCATGTGAAAATGCTAAAATTGCTTCTTTTTGAGCTATATACCCTCAACTGGGTCAAAAAGTCAATAGCATCAGTCATCCTTCACAATGATGCTAACAGCCGTCTCAGAACAAGCCAGTTGCATACGGCCTCATTAGTCTCCTTTATCTACATCTGCTCAATGATTATCCGTGTTGGACCAGACACTTGAACGAAAATCTGAATTCAATTTTCTGCTAACATTGCAATGGTCACAAAAAATCATGCCGAGAATCGTATCCATCTCCCGCGTACAAAAAGACTTCTACACATAATACCCAAACTATCAAACCATTTCTTTGATCTAATTTGTTTAAGCGTGTTTGGCCTTTCTGGCTTGGAGTTTTCTAGAGTAGAACTATTAAAATCATCAAAAATCAGCCAAAGTTTACAAAACAAGAATTTCCATAATATATAGCTCACCTCCAATTCTTTTCCTTCAAGAATGTAACCATCAGCTCGTCCTGATTGACCAGGTCTTGAAGTGATGATAGCCAATAATCGACCAGTTTTGAATTGTTGTTCGAGGAGAGGATCAATTTTAGCATCTTTCTTTCTCTCTTCGAGGACTCTCTTAACGTGGTTAGATTGTTTCTTGTCGGAGGTGTCTTCAGCAGCGGCGGTTTTAGCACCTCGAGCAATGGGTTGAGCGTACTATCAAAACCATCCAAATCAGTATACTCCTTAGACCGGGACGTTGACAAAGCGGTAGATACTCACGTGAGCTTCGTACCATTGTCTGAATGGGGTAGCATCAACATCGACGACGGCAGATTTTACAAGGGTTTGAGTTCTAAGAAGTTCGTTGTTGGTAGCGTTGTATCGCTATTTACACACAAAATAAATTAGTATTGGTTTATTCATTCTTAATTGATTGTCCTGATTGGTCCCCATGACTGTCTACAATGTCTTTTGCTTTGATAGTTTAAAAAAAAATTGAGACGAATACTTACAACGGTCAACAATCGAGTCTTTCTGGTGGTGTGTTCAGAACCCCAAGCAAAGTTTCCAGAGTCTAATCTCAAAGCTCTGTATTTGGTGTTACCACCTCTTACTCTAACTTCGTGAATTCTCTTGGAAGAATCAAGCTTGGTCATAGCTGGTTGTCTACCCAATTCAAACTTTCTCTTCTTTCTGTAGTGGGCTCTTCGAGCACCTGAAGCTGAGCGCTTGTGGCGCGAATCACGAGTTATACCCATTCTATTTTTGAAAACAAACAGTATTAGTATTGAAAGAATGTTGATGATGTACTATGATATCCCAAGTAGCGATTAATTTCTTCAAATATTCGAAAAGCTTCTTTTATCCATCCCTTGAAATCCTTTCCTTTTCGCCTTTTATCCTTGTCTACTCCATACCATATTCGCTACTTGGGATATCATAATGTAATAGTCGAGTATACTCACTTGAATTTTGATGGCTAGAAAAAGAACAAATGTTGAAATTGAAGATTTGACCAAATATGACTGAGAGTAAGTGAGAGTGTGAGTGAGGATCCCAGTCAATCTGCGTGGTGTGTAGTGCGACAATTGGGAATACACCCGCCGTACAATACAATATACAATACCTTCCAACCAGAGTCTGCATACTGTGCGTTTAAGTGGAGGGAATGAATGAAGAGTGAAGAATGGCAAGGAGGTTCAAGTGGCGCGTCGGATTTAAGATTTAGGAAGATTAATCGCCGATGATAGCGGTGTTTTATAAACGTCGGAGGGCTTTGGGTACGCGCGTCATATCCATATTGTAATTGTGCACTCGATAGAAATAATATATAGCTTGATCATCATGCATATTTATACAGATTGCCCGGAGGTAGATGATATGACATATACTATACAATGTATATTTATACATTAAAAGTTTCAACCCATTTCCCAACTTCTCCAGCTGATTCTTTCATTAAATTTTCATCCCAAAAACCTCTTACAAAACTATATTTATTAACATATAAAATAGCAATTTCACTAAAAATCTTTTTTAATTTATTTATATAAATTTTAATTGAATTAATTAAATCATTTATCAATTCATTTTGTTTTAAAAAATGATTTTGATTTTGATTTTGAAAAAAAGGTAAAATTGAATAAATTAATTGACTAAAACTTAATATATACCAATTTAAAATTTTCCAATCAATTTCACCATTTTCTAAATTTAATTTTAATCCATTATTTAAAATTATTAATTTTTTGAAAATTTCTTTTTTCTTTTCTTCTTCTTCTTCTTGTTTTTCTCCATAATTTAATTTTAATAAAATTCTTTCATTTACTAATGATTCTAATATAATTGATAATGGAATGAGAAATTCAAATGAATTTAAACGTCTTTCTTTAATTTTATTTGATTCATTTAAATATCTTTCTTTTGGAATTAATGTATAAAGTATATTTAATAATTCATTAATATATTCTTTATCTTTTTCTAAACCTAATATTATATCATTATTACCAGTATTATTAAAAGATTGATTAAGAGAATTTAAATTTGAATTTAAATTTGATTTTGAGTTTACTGCTGAATCAGATATTGAATAATGTAATTTACCATTATTATTATCGTTCTTCTTAATATAATTATTATCAGGTTTAAGAGATTGTGATCAAGAATTAGGTAAATGATTAAATGATGATACTTTTCTTAATAATTTATTTGAATCTTTTGAATTCAATTTTGATTGTTTAATTTGTTGAATATCATTTATTGAATGAGTTTTATTATGTCCTTGTTTATATTTATTATCTTGATTTTGATTTTGATTTTGATTTTGATTTTGATTTTGATTTTGAGTCGATTTAGGATTCAATTGATTTATATTTTGTGATTTATTTCCTGATGAATTTCTTGCAATTTGACCAGGTTGTAAACCCATAGGTAGAGTATAAGGTAAACTGTATATAGGTTGAGGAGAAGATCTATTAGTCTGCGATTGAATTGGTACGTTTAGTTGTGCACTCATTTGAAATGTGGGAGCAGGACCAGGTCTAATTCCCATACCCATTAATTCTTGATGACCTACTCTTCCACCATTATTAGGCAATGAGGGGATAAGTCCTCCATTCAATAAAAAGTCTAAAGAAGGTTCGTTTTTTGAATGGGTTCGTACCATCTTGCTCCAGTCAGATTCGATTCACTCGAAATTTCGAAAAATGAAAAGAATCTGATCAAATCTTATGGTAAATGCTAATCCGCATCAAGATCAAAAGGTCAGTATGATAAGCAAACAGGAGCGATCAGAACTAGCTTTCGTCCATAATAATGATCTAGGTGTAAGTGTTTTCGCTGTTACTTATACATCCTTTGTTCAGTAATGTCGAAAGGACACCTGAGTGCCTTTGATTGTGAAGCTGTCCTCATCTGGTAAGTAGTCCTATAGCCAGATGAAGAGCACTGTTGATAAGCATACGCGAAAGGTACGTATGCATACTGATCATATCCTTCGATAATTTTCAATCGGAAACTCAGGTTGTGTGACGTCAACGTTCCGCCTAAATGTCAATACCATAGTTCTTTCTGTACTCTTTCACAGCTGCTAATTCCTTCTCATAACCACCCTTAGTTTCCAAATAAGCTATAATGTCTTTTAAGTTTAACAGAGCTTCAATTGGTATACCAAATTCTTCCTCGACTTCTTGGACTGTAGACTTAATGGTATTTTGTCCCTTTTCTTGTCTGTCTACTAACTGGACTACACCGACCAATTTGGCTTCGGGTTGAGTTTTGATAATGTCGATCGCTTCTCGGATTGCCTTACCACTTGTGAGGACATCATCAATGATGACAATTCGGCCTTTGAGAGGTGCTCCGACAAGTGCTCCTCCTTCTCCGTGCTGAATTCGTTTTTCAGAGGCGAGAGACGTATGAAGGACGGTATTTTTTCACAATTGATTTAGCCGGATTTTTAATTACAAGGATTGAATATTTCGTCGAGGATAGGTGAAATTGGAGCAATGGGAATATGATGCGTCATTTTCATATTAGCTTTATTCGGCTTCTCTTCCTGAGATATTCTGATACAGTACGCTCTGCCTCGACTTCAAGAGCGCCCCTTCCGCATGGCTGGATTCTCGCCATGGGCGATGATTACAGGTAACGCTGTTCTCTCAATGATGATTGGCTTTGTTTCACTTACATCTTTTTTCTCTTTTCTGTTGTATGCGAAACCAACTTCCCTTCCTTGTCTACTTAAATCTACAGCAGTGATAGCAGCCAAAGCTATACCTTTATAAGCTGGACCAAAAAGTACATCAAATTCAGGAATACGAGATGAATTGAGAATTTTAGCATAAGCTTTTGAAGTGGATGAAAGTAATGATCCGGTGTAAAGTAATCCTGCATTGAAGAAGTATGGTGATTTTCTATTTGTGAGAAGAACAAATAGGGTCGTCTCAATTTTTCAGTTCAGATCCTCAAGGTTACATTTATGAACTATTGTAACTCACCTTCCGGACTTTAAAGTGAATTCACCGAAAAGAAGTACACCATTTTCAATAGCTGCTTCGATGAAAGTTACTTTTTCTTGACTGAGACTTTGAGCTGATGCCATCTTGACTGATTATAATTTGTCTGTGAATTATACATCGTGAAAGAGGAGAAGAAGGAGAAGAAGAGAAAGAAGAAAAAGGCAAGAAGTCAATGATGAGCTGAAATATCTGATATTATCGAAGGGAAAATGATTCCTTATCTCTCTCCTGCCAAAGTTAAGTTTATTTCGGTCATATCCGCCCAAGTGGTCTTTGCTCTTTACGTAATTTTGAACCTTTTGCTCCTAAGCTTAATTGCGAATCCCCGTTAGCTGATTGAAGCCTACATCTACGCGATTCAAGGTTAATCCGACACATGATATCAACCTCATATGTCTCTTATTTCATTCTTAAACTTACCATATACTTATCATAAACCCACTAATCATCATCTGAGCCTTTCAACATGGATCTCGACAAATCACTAGACGACATCGTAGCTGAAAAGCGAAATGCTAACAAACCACAATCCCAAAATAGAAAGGCTCCAAGAGTGAGCAATGGTACTGGAGGTGGAAATGAAAGAAGGTCAAATAACAGTCCTTATAACGTAAGTCAACTCATAGTCTACCTCTGAGCAGCTGCTGATAATCATGAGGAATGATTAGAGACCACCACCAAGATCCACAGACGAAAAATGGGTACATGATGCTTATCAAGGACCAGGTCGATCTGGAGGTGGAGATCGAAGAGAAAGGTCTAATGTTAATCTAACTGGTACTGGAGCCGGATTCACTGGTATATCAACTAGGATTGAAGTAATTGGATTACATTATGAAGTTACTCCAGCGGATCTAAAGGTGAGCCTGATTCTGCGCTGATCTCTCCCGAGTCAAGCTGATGAAGTATTGGATTACAGGGTATTTTCTCACAGGCTGGTACACTTGTACAAGGACCTACTATACGTGTAAGCGATTGAATCTTCCATCATTCAACTTCAGATCATCTCGAATGAGGTCGTCCATCAAACAAGCGAAAATATCACAACTTCGTCATTCGAGGAAAATGAGAATTTGTAACTCGTGTTCTGGACAATCAGTCAAAGGGATAGAATTTTATGCTTATGCTCCGCTTCCTTCTTGTCCCCTCTTGGTAAGCTAAAGAGTCAATATTGTCGCTCCTCAGGCGAAATCTAGCTTATATACTGATGCTATCATTGTTACAGATCATTACACGTCAAACAGTACGATAGATCAGGTCGATCAAAAGGTGAAGCAACGATGGAATTCGCTTCTCCACAACAAGCCAAAATTGCCATAAACAAGTTCGATGGTGCTATGACCAAGGGTGAGTTTGCGCACGTCACTACTAACTTCAAGCAGGAATGAGTATTGATGGATATGAGACAGGTCAAACGATCTCGATCAGGTTACTTGCTCCTATTGTAGCTAAACCTCGACCTGGACCAGGTGGACCAGGCCCAGTCGGTGCAGGCGCAGCCAGTGGTCAATCTCTGCTATCGAGGATTCAAGGTGGAAATGCTTCCGCCGGTGGACCTGGACCTCAGAGAGGCGGTAGGGGAGGAAGAGGAGGGTAAGTCGGCCCGTTTCAAGTGAAGAACTGTAGGGACCAAGCTTATGGATATACTTTAGACCAAATCGAGGTAGAGGTGGACCTGCTGGTGGAAGAGGGGGAAAGAGGGGTCCGGCAACTACAGGTGATTTGGATAAAGAGCTTGATAGTTTCATGAGTAAAGACTCGGTAAGTTTGGTTTTTACCTTGGCCGAAGCTGCAATTCGTCGACTATCAGCTGATTCCATGCCTAGACGAATGCTGGCGATGTTGAGATGGCTTAAATACGACATGATTTGATCTAAATTGCGATGCATTCAACTAAACTGCTTGGAACACTCCATGCGCTATGTCTCCCAGACTAATGACTGCTTCTTGAAGACTTGAACTTTCAAGCGAGTCTTTCTGACATCTAGCGCCGGGATAGGTGGTGTGTACAGTATAATCCACCTTACCCTCAATTAAGACTGTCAAAACATCTTCGTTCAAATGGGAGCCTGATGTACCATAATATTCACAATCTCAGATTCATCAAAGTGATATCTACTGTGGGAAATCTATAATTGATCTGTGTGTGCTATTTAATGAACATGATGATTTGGGGTTTAAATAACAGCAAATCAATGGAATTGAAAGCTGAAAACACATTAAAGCATGTTAAATCGTAATTGAACATCTAAACAGGACTTCTTGCTCTTCCTCTTAATCCAGTATGTTGTGCTTTCTCGCCACTTAACGCAGCAAGACTATTTCTAACTTCTACTAGACCTCTTTCAAGTAATTCATCAGCACCTACACCAACTCGACCAAGTGTATCATTCTCTTTTACGAAAATCCATTCGTCAGGTGTACTGAATGGTCTTGCTGTTATAGCAGCGAGCTCTTCTCGAATTATGTTGTTTGTAAAGAAGTCCTATAATCAAAATGTCAAAGATTCATTTTTTCATTCAAAACATAGATGAATATTGAACTTACCAAATTTAAATCATTTTTATCGTATCCAAATGGATTTTCAATTTCAGATCCAATTTCAGCGAAACCAAGAACGATATAGGAAGTGATCTAATAACCATATTTCAGTATACAATTTCGTTTGAAAATTTCAGATAAAATTCGTGAGAGATTGAATGTTCAAAAAAACTCACAAGAACAGCAGGAATAGTTATCCAACCAAAACCAGAATCATAAAGTTGAAAAGGTAAAACTAAACAATAAATCCAAGTAACTTCCCAAATATGTGCACTATAAGTAAAAGGAATTGGAGTAGTTAAAATTCTTTCAAGATTTGATAAAGATTCAGACATTAAATATAAAGAAGAAAATAATGAATTTAAAGTTGGTACATCAATTAATTTTCTTTTTTGTAAAATTGAAATAAAACAAGACATAAACATTGTAATTTCTAAAGGAACATTTTGACCTACACCACCTGAATTTCTTTCTTTTCTCATTTTTTCTTTCATTAAAATTCTACCTTGTGCTTTATATCTTTGTTTTTTTGTAACTAACCATTTAAATGGAAAAGTTTCTGAAAATCTAAATTTTGGTGGATTTCTTGATGGATTTAAAATTGGTCTATTCTTATTTTTAATTTTAATTTCAATTTCATTTTTTATTGAAAGTGTACTTGTATTTAATGAATTTTTAGATGTATTTAATGGTTTTAATTCTGTTGAAATTGAATTTTGATTTGAATTTAGTGTAATTGAAGATGATTTATTATGTTTATTTTGAGAAGGAAATCTACCTATAGCAATATTTGCATCTTCGGAAGAAGGGATACCGGATGGAAGATGTAAAGAAGGGATAAATTTGACTAGATCATATAGGTCTTCGTATAGGCTATTGAAACCCTCCCATGATTAGATAGAATCCTTATACACGGGATATCTGATCGATTGAAACCGAATGAACCTACATGCCCTCCTCGCCTCGCAGGTAGTGCTTGACCGCCACAGCAAACGCCAATCCCATTCTGACTACAGTAGCTTTCTCAATAACTGCTCTCGTCTCTTCGTGAGCTCTTTGTTGTTGATCATCAGGTGGACTTGCTCGGATGGCATCGGGACCTAAAGGCGGAAATTTGGGTAAGTCGGATTAGGCAATCTTGAAATCTTGGAACCTATGAGACGAGTTGAAGCTTAGAATATGACTTACAGTGTATCCAGACTAATCTTGCCCACGTTCTATTAGCTTGAATAATTTGTGTCCATAATTTACGACCTTCCGAATATTGAGCATAAGCTGAAGAGGTACTGCAACGAAACGATAGTCGTCAGAAGTAGGCTCGATTGAGAGGGGAAGTTGAAGGATCGAGATAGCCCTGTACTTACCGATAACTCAGTGTTAAACCTAATAATACACCTAAAGCAGTCAACAAAGTAGATGGAACAGTCATTTCAGCTTTTGTCTTTTCATTGATTAATACAATTGCTGTTGTCCAACCTCCAATAAATAAAAGAGAAGGCCATATTCTAAAAACAGCAGTAGCTGTTAAAGCTTGAAATAAAAGTATAGCTGATTTATGTGGTCTATGACTTAATAAATCGAGATCAGGTTGAGAAATGAAATGATCATCTAAAGGTGTATGTGACATTTTGTCATTCATCATTTTCAGAGGAAAGAAGAGTGGAAGCGAATGATCAAGCCGGGATATATATATATAGTAATATGGTATTGAACAGGGTAAAGAGGATATGAGAGTTCAGGCTTCAAAATAGACTATCAGAGTGCTATTTCTATCTAGTATGTAGTGCTATGTGACAAATGTGAATACAAAGACAAGGGAGGGACACTAGTACGGTAGAAAGGATATTGTTACTTCATACTTTTAACACCTGTATGGAATTGTGCAAAATACATCTTTCATTAAGAGCGACTTGCTGCACTTCTCAATTTGTTCACCTGCCAAGATACGATAAACCGTCAACAGACTCGCTCCCCAGGGTCGAGAGCGATCATAAATGTGTGCCAGTCTCATTGCGCATTCGGTCTCATTATGGACACTCACTCGCTATGTATCAAGTCTGGACTCCATATAAAGCGGATCAAAGCGTCGATCAGAACATAATAAAGGGGTAGACGATCAATGCGTTTCACATCAAGATGATACATTTTCCACGTGCTTGTTTCAGCTGACTGGACCGGCGGGTACGAGTAATGTTCACCTCATACGCGTCTGACTTTCAATTTAGTCACAGTTATTCTGACTGTTCCTTCTTCCTTCCACAATTATCTTATCGATTTCTTCAATGTGAGACCACCATCGCGCCTTCGTCTACTAAAGTTCATGACTTGCCTGTGACCAAACATGCCGTTGTCCTCATCGTTTCATACGTTATCTCAGGTTGACAAGGAGTCAAGACAACCGAGAGAGAGAGATCTGTGAGTGACTGTCTTAGTTAGATTCCTTTCATCACTGGAAGACAGAAGTAAGACTCGTCTTGTAATTCCATCGTTGTCTCTCTTGTCTCACTTGCACATGAAATCCGCCTGATCACTTATTTCAAATTCTCGATCTAGACCGTTCTCGCGACCCTATAGCAGACAACACGAATATATGCCAATCGCTTCAGCAGCTCGAAATACAACTCGACAGGACGGTAGGAAGATATGGCGAGAGCTCAGCGATCAAAAACAAAAGGAAAGAGAGGAAAAAGAAAAGGCTTTCAGAGAACATATGGGCTTACCGATTGAACCAAGGAGAAAGTCGAAAAGGGACGATTACTGGGACGAAGATTACGTTGAACGTAAACCTGCTACTCTGTATTCTCAGCATGTCAGTCATTCTGTCAGACTATATCCCTTGCTTGTACGATAGCTGACAACAGCGCTGATTGATGGTAGATCGATTCCGCCCCAACGTGGCTCAAAAACGCAGCAGCTCGAAGCGATGCCAAGGGTTTGATGTCAGCCTGGTTGAGGAAGAACGAAGTCGAGCATCGACCTAATCACAGCGGTCACTATGGTAATCAAGGACCAGGTGAGCCTCTGGTTTGCCTAATGATTGCGTGATTCGGGCTGGAAGCACGGATTGAAAGTATATGAGATGTAGGAAATTACGAAGGATTTCCTCCCTTAAGATATCCGGCAGAGCAAGTTCCTCATGTTGCGAATCATCCACCGTATCCCCCCCAACATCAGCCCAGGCTTCCTCCCGCAATCCCTTATCTCCAACGAGACTATCCATACAATTTTCACTTCGACCATCAAGGCCTATACATACTTCCACAGCAACAGCCATCGGTCTATCTGCCCTCTGATCCAATGCATGCATTCCCAACATCTCACCATCAAAACATCGACCACACTTTTCCCGCTAACGGACCCCCTACTCCACTCCAGCAAGGACAGCTTTTCAATGGATACCTTCCAGATGCTGCTTCGACCCCACGCGGTCATCCCACTACTTCTACTGTACAGAGCTACCCATCCTCAGCATCCTCAAGTCGTCAGCGTTTCTTGCCCCCGATACCGATGAATGAGAAAGCTCTCTCACAACAAGCCCCGCTCCCCTATCCCCCAAACCAAGACGACTGTCAACCTGCACGCCGCCAGCTTTTCGAAGCATCCACTGCTGGACTGACTCAGCAACCCAGCGACAAGCTGGCCGTAAATCCCATTCCAGTTCAGCAGGTTCTACAGATCTATCAGAATATCCGCTCTCAGTCTCAGCCTAACCCCAACCTTGCACCACCTATCCTTCAACAGCCTCATCAGGATATTGTGCGTTTCAGAGCGGCTAAGATCACGGAGGCAGCTAGCCAAAGGAAATTGGATAGGCAGGTGATCGAAGACTTAGAGCGAATGGTAGAGTTAGATGCAGACGTAATTGTGAGTCATTCTAGGGGTACTGACGATTCGCCTTGCTGACGCGCCTACTGTATTGATACAGCCTCTGGATGTTCACCTTGTTACCAGTACACGCATTCGGAGAGCTCCAAGGGGCCAAAAAAGATATACCGACAGATACACCGAACAATACGGATATCGCAAAAATGACCTCATCAATTCTTCCTCCGATACCGACTCCTACACTAGCTCGTCAACGACGGAAGAGGACACTTTTGACGATAGAGTCAGATCTCGAGAGACAAGGAGTGGAAAACGAAGGCATTCAGGTCGTCGATCGCGTTTTGAGAGCGATCGCAAGCGAAGAAAACGAGCAGGATATCCAATTTTCCAGAACTCACATACTGACGATTCCTCTACCACATCGAGTTCTGATCAAGAGAATGGTACTGATCCAGAATTTCGTGCTAATCGCTTTATGAAAGAAAGAGATATTCATCATTCGAAACGACCTCTTGTGACAACGGAGAATCTATTCGACCCTGATGAATTTGACAGAGACAAACGCGGAAGTCATCGGCGACGAAAAACAAAACCTATTCAACCCCTTTCTGCCATAGCTGATAATGTTATGATCCCACCTAACATCCCGGCGGTGATTAAAACAGTAAAAACGAAAGCACGACCTGGAAGAATGGTCAAAAAACAAACGACTTATACAACTGACACCGGGGAGGCTGAGCCCCTAAAACGTGCTAACCCTTTCATCGCAAGAAAGAGACCACGTAATGTCTCACCTACAAATACGGAAGCTTTTGAAGATATTCAAGGGTTTTCCGATGAAGATGTGACGATGGAGGAAGACGGGATTGAGATTAGTCAAAGTCAAGAAATTGCAAATACTCAAGAAAGAAGAACACGATCCGAAAGAAGATGGCTGGCTAAATCTGATGAGAGGGAAAGGTTATCAACGGTAGACGAAGAGGATGAACAACAATTCATTCAAGGTCAAGCTAAAGAGGGAGATAATGTAGGTAATCGTGTTGTTATTGCTGGACAAGCAAGATCGAAGGAAGAAGAAGAGCAAGCGAAATTCTGGGGTAATGGAGGCGATTTAGGTTTCAAAGTATGGAGAGATGAATATTGACCGATTTCATATTGACAATATACTGAATAGTGGGTAAGGTTTATTGATTAAATGATGTTCATTCACTTTCTCACTAGATATGTATAGCAATGTATTTAGCCATAAACACTCCTACATGTATACACGATGCATGGTATGACATATAAATCTGCTTCCTATTAAAAAGGAAACTGTCAGACCAAATTCTTTGTAATTCTATGTTTTAATCAATCTTCTTATCAGTATCAAGTACTAAAATTTCACTTGAAATTTCGAATTTCCCTGATTTATTCAATCTATCAATTAAGATATCTCCCATAGCTATGGATGGAGTTAACATTCCACCTTTTTTGGCTGGAGTAGGTAATTGATCTTTAGATAAAACTAAGGATAAAGCTGATTCTGCTAATAGATCTATATCCCAAAAGAAAAATGATAATAATCACAATTCAGGACAACTCTTTCTATTCGGAAAAAAAAGGTATAACTTACAACATGTATTAAGGTAACCTGGATCACCTTGACCTTTAAAAGTAGTTATTACTTTTACATTCTTTCCATTAGGTAATGAAGTGGAACTTGATAAATTTTCAACAATATATGAAGCTTTAAACAATTGTCTAAAAAAAAATTACGTTTTAACAACGAAAAAGTAATGTTTCAAGTTTTTGTTGTATAAAAAAACGAAGAAAAAACTTACTCATCTGATACTCCTTCTCCAGCTTTAGGTAAAAAATAACTACATATATTTCGAATCTATAAATGTAATCAAATTTCAAATGGAAATTAGTTATTAAAAAGAACAATGATTATATAGTTTTTACCAATATATTGGAACTTACAAATTTTGATGAATAAAATAAACCAAATAAGAAAAAAAGACAAAATGATATAAATGATGAACCTAATTTACCATTTCCAGTTTCCATTGATTCTTCATATTTCATTATTTTACCATATTTTGGTATTTCATTTTCATTTACATTTTCATTTAATGAAAATAAATTAGATAAATATTGAGTTCTTCTAATTATCGTACGATTATATGGATACATAAAGAAAAATGAACCAAATCTTTTTTGTTTATTTGGAATTTCTAATTTATATATTAATTTAGGTATTGTTGAATTGGATTTAATTATCATTCCGTCTTAAATCAATAAAGAATAAATTATAAATTAATTTTTCAAACAATTCATTATGAGATGAAAACAAAAAAACTCACCACTTGGTATACAATCGTATTCACCTGATCTTCTTTTATCTTTTGGTAATTCAGCAACAGCATACATAGATTGTATTGTACCTCCAGACATTGAACCTCCTTTTATTTTAAAGAAAGATTGTGAATCATTTATTGTCAATTCAGGATATTTAGCTTGTAAAGTCTTATGAGCTAAATAAAGAGTTAAATCCCTAAATCGAACAGATAAAACAAAATTAGCTTTGAAATTTGTCTACATTGTCACGCCTTACTTGTAATCATTGGAGACAAATTCAACTTACGAAGGAATAGAATCAAATCCACATGAAGGAATTATGCAAGATTTTGATTTAATTGCTAGATCATTATATCTCGGTATAATATCTGTTGCTAACCATGATGATTCTCCACATAAATCGACATAATGTTTACCGGTCTTAACACATTCTCTGTAAAGAAGTAGCAGATTAGCAATCATAGAAGCTTTATCGTATCTTCACACTATCGACTGACCTGATCAAAGCTTCTGCATTATGCCATCTGAAAGGACCTAAGAATGTAATCAAATTAGTATGGCTAAGAACATTATTTTGCTCTAGACTCAGTTGTACTTACCAGCAAGATTTACCACTACATCTCCCTTTTCTACTAAACTTTTCACACCATCTTCATCGTTTAATTGACAAGCAACTATCTCTCTGGGGTAACTGAGTTTGACATTCGTACTTTCCAATTTCTCTTGATTACGTCCTGCTAAGATGAATTCAAAAGATGCTTTGTCAGGATGATTATCAAGATAAGCTAATAATTGTCGAGCAGTAAATGAAGTTGCACCGTAAATGATCAAAGTCGGTTTTGAGCTAGGCTTATTTGCAGGCGCCATATTTGTAAGAATGTTCAACACTACAATGAATAAATAGGAGTATAATTCGTCTTGTGAAATTTCAATTCAATGGGCTGAAGAAATCTTTATATTTTAAGACGATCGCTAAGCGTTAAATAGTATTGCAAGGTATATAAACATATACCAAACTCTCGTCCCCTATTAATAGATTGCTCGGAATTCCTGAATTATCGGAAACATTGATAAAAAACTAGCAGAGGAGGGGAGGATGTATCCGTAAAATACAACTCCGAAGCAAGATCCATTCGGCAATTCCTGCCTATATCTTTTTAACACTTGCCGCACATAACGAGATGTTTGAAGGCGATGACGAGGGATGCATATTGTGTCGAGATTAACACTTATCATAAGTGCCTGACATGGTGAGAAATCCGATTAAAGCGGAAACTTAAATTCTTTTCTGTATTTTGACCATCTATCTATAACCATTCATGTGTTATGGGCCACATATGGTCGATTCCTCGTGCAGCTTTAAAAATGCATGTGAATCATCTTAATTAGCTTAAATAGAACACATCAGACGTTTGTGACATTGAGATGGACGCACGAACGTAGGTCTGTAAACTTGTGACATCAATTCATTTCGGAGATTTATCAGAAAATGGAGATCTGTATCGACGGTTTTACGCATCTTTCTAGGGTATCGTGAATCGCTAACCGAAATGATAGTCGAAAGTCGAAATCATGATCAACCCGACGTTCCCTGTTAGACAATTTTCTGACTATCAAATCAATCTATCATAGATATGTAAGGGCAAGTATTATGTTTCATATACCTTGTTCGGATCATATCTTGATCATCTAATCAAGGATTCATGGAATTTGAAAGACGTTCAAAGGCATTGAATGTCGACTTACCTCCTTCTTGGGTACGAAAATAATGGGTTATTGCCTTGAAGCACGGACATCCTTTGTCAAAAGACTAATATAAAATGACCAATATATTGAATATATTGATCATAGACGATGTACGCTTTGATCGCTTTGAGCCATGTTTCTCACGGACTTGATGATCATTTTCAGGATTCTAATACTTCTGATTAATCCATCAACTCAGAACCCTTAGACCAAGTTTTGATTTGAACACAGAGGGTAAACACTACTGAAACACGTTGTACGATATTACATCAAACTTCATCATTGTGTATTGTACGAGATGACTCGAATAACCCATCAACATTATGACCATCGACCCCGAAGGCGATCAGTCTTTAGGTCAATTATCGGAAGCGAAGATTATTGGGTATCCATGAAGACGCGAAACTTTCCATGGCCATCAGCGACGATCACGCGTGAGCCGATGAAGTCAGATTATACATGAGAACGAGACATAGCTTACACAGAGAGGAGGACATAATCGAGTGTGGTCGACAGATCAGCCTCCTATCATACAACGTTCACCTATACAACGTACACAAAGACCCTTCATTGAACTGCTCGTCAAATCGATCTTGAAGAAAAGACCCTTCAAAACTGAACTGCTCGGCAAATCGATCTTGAAGAAAAAGAAGACTTCCGCTCTCTCTCTTGATGCTCGACAATGAACTCACTGCTGTCGTTAATTCAATGCCGTCCATATGCACACCGATAACATCAAGAGCGGTCCCTCGTATACGTAGACGGAGTATGATCGAATTGCCAGTCAGATCTGCGGTGTTGGCGGAAATATTACAGAAGCGGGGAGTCATTACAATTGAGATTGAAGGTAGTATAGTAGAATTCGTAATCAAGGCATGGAAGGAGGGTAAAACGGTCAGAAATTGGTGTCAAGATATCCAGCAAGTACTCGAGGCGGTAATCCACCTCTCCTTTTGACATATGGAGTTGGTAACTGTAGACTAATGCCTTGTTCGTTATAGGTAACCATTACTGAAACACTTGAGAAAGTTGTTGGCTCCCCTTCTTTCTTAGCATTGCTTCCTTTCGTTAATCTTCCCTCAATCGCCTACCTTGCAACAGCTGAGCCCCCCTTCCCACCACCGTTAATACCATCGGAGTCCTTGCGAGATATCAGTCTTTCGCATCTTACCGAGGCTCTTACTGAGTTGCTCCTACGGAATCAAGCAGGCGGCAGTCGCCCATTCTGCGATGAACCGTTAATTCACGAATTATGCCTCTCGTATATATCATCGATATGGCGAAAATCCTCTTTGCATCCGAGAAATACAGAGAGTATGATAGATAGCATAAGCAAGGACCTAACGGAAGTTGAATTTGAGGTAAGTCACATTTCTACATTTTCAATAGACCAGATCTTACTCAAAAATAAGCTTAAACTTAAAACGCTGTTTGGTCATGCTGAATCTTTTTTTGGTTAGTTACGATTGAATAGCGGATCATCCCATACGATCGACAGCATCTTACAGATCTTTCACGACTTCAGATTTCACCTCGGGTTTGTGACTTCTTCTCAGCTAATTACTAGGATATATTCCAAGTCACAACATGCACTACTCGCTTCCGGTTCAAGCTTCACTGAATCCCTCAATCTTGAAAACGAAGCTGCGAATGCAGAACACTTCTATGGCGTACTTTGTGCCTGGGTTGATCGAAGACTCTCTGTTGGACTTTCCTACCATACCGTTATTTCAGAATTAAACGATGTCAAGTCAAAGCTGGAAGATATCGATCATCAAGTGCTCATTGAACAGATTCTTGGATGTAGATTTAGTGCTTTAGGAGAAAGAGCGAATGAAGGTCTCTCTACGGATCAGTCTGGCCTACTTTGGTGCTCACCTTCCTCTCCGACCAATTCTATCACAAATCATTCATCCACTTCTCAGCCTCAGCATCTGTATTCTCAGCTCACTTCACCAAGCCTGACCTCTCTTTTTACTTTCAGAATGGGAAGGAAACGGTCGTTGACTTCACACGCGCCCAAATGGCTGTATCACAAACGTAATGCCTCATCTCCCAATAAACTTCGTGGTCGCAATAGCGATCAGTCCCGACCAACTTCAAATTATTTTCCAGAAGTACCCCTCGCCACAGGCTCTGACGGCAATAATAAGTCGTCATCTGATATATCTTTCGAATTTCCTCTCAGTGATCACACAATCCGACTATCCACAGTATCTTCAGCCACCAATCAATCGAGACCGCAAACGACCTTCAAAGATGTTCTCACTTCTTCGCTGATGTCCTTAGCAGATCCCGAGGATGTACGAACGGTCTTGCTCAATCAGCTGATGGAGATGCGATATCACATACATGGACATGAGGACGAAGGATGGTTTCTAGGCGGAGGTAGAGAAGAAGCGGAAGAGCTGATGTTGCATCTCGAGAAAAAGATGATAGGCAAAAAGGATCTCATGGGGTTTAAGGGTATCTTTGACTCGATGCGATCGGCCTTTGACCTTCCACCATCGATAGATAGCAACCGTAACACAAACACCATGACAACGTACTCGATTAACCATCAGGGGACCGGAAGCAGGACAGTAGATCAGTCGGAAAATAGGTCGACATTAGATCTCGATAGGTTTTTCGACGAAGTGGCAAAATTACCTGATACCATTCAGCAATGCAGTGTCACGCATATCGACGCAGAGCACCAGCACCATCAAGAGAGCAAAGGAAAACAAACACATAAGCGTCGAAGTGATACGTTATCGCTCGCCACAAAGCGGGATGAAGGCAATCTCGTCACAGGAAGGGAGTCTGGCAGTACTTATTCTATGTCAACGATGACATCCTTCCTTACCACCGAATCTACGGATGAAACCAGAATTTCGTCTTTCGAGATACAAGAGGCTCATAAAGAGTATCAGGAAGAGATCAAAGCTATAGAATATCATTTTCCCTTACCACCGTCAACTCCACCGCACTCTTCTGTAGCCAATGAAGCGGGGATCGGGAAGCTCGTTTTATCTGCTTGGCAGCCTGATTTCAGCGAGTCGAACGAAAGATATACCAGGTTACCTCCTCGGATCAATGACTCCAGACGAGGTCGAACGAGGAGGACGTCCGTCAAAAAGCATTCTCAAGAGGGGTCGTCTACCAGGCCCTCACCACGAGATGAAACTTTGAAGCCGTTGCCGCCAAGTGAGGCTATCGTGGATGTAGTTGACGCATATTCTTCGGCTGAACCTTTATCGCCATTGTCTCCATCATTAAAATCCGCTGAAGACTCACCCTCACGATCGACCTTTGATACTCACATCCTTACACCAACTTCCGTCCGATATCCTTACATGCTTGAAGACCACCACCAAGCGCTGTCTACCTTATCATCTCAAGCGACACTCTTCAATCCCCACGATACACCGTCTCAAACCCAGACTCTCAACCGTCGAAGGGCTTCATTGGGTCAGACCGATAAAAATCGTAGACAGATGCATAGACATTGTGCGGTTTTCGATGGCAAAGTATCTCCTTCTAAAGAACTCAATAGTCTCAGCATCGATGTGGAGAAAGATCAAGCAGATCTTGATCCGATAACGCCTATCATGAGAGCGATTCATCTTTCAAATGATTCGGATGAAAATCTTTCTCGATCTACTTGCAACCCTCGGACGGAGGAGGGTAATGAAGATACAACTCCTAAGGTGCAAATCAAAAGAAGTTCTAGAGTAGCGAATACACCAAAAAAGAAGTTGTCTTTCATGGGTAAGCCCATAATGAGTGATACCTTTCTGGCTAGTCGGTCCCGCAAATCGAATGTGGAAAAGAAACTTGCGCGTACTTCCCCGGTACCTTTGACGGAGGTCCTGGCCTTGTTTGCGCAGCACCAACACGAGAAAGAACTCAGCTCCTACCGAGTCGAGGCAGGACTCATTCACATGATAGAGATCGAGCGGTCGCGCGTTGAAAACGCTGGAGAAGAGTGGGATGAAGCGAAGAAAGGGAGAATGAAGTGGCTAATTGAACAAGTCGCTGTCATCGTAAGTCGACTTTGCTCGCGAAAACGAACGCTGCAGATTGTGGACGTGTCAGCTGATCACAGTAGCTCTCTTGTGTATGCAGTCAGTAGCTAATATCCATTTGAATTTGCTGTAGCTTGGTGACCCAATATACGTCGCACCGATATCGCGAGTGATTGACTCCTTAAACAACTGTTCTCAACTCAACCTTTCTCAACTCAACCTTTCTCAACCCCGTTCTCCTTCTCCGCAGATCGAACAATCAAGACCATCTGAGGTATTTCCGTTTTTCAAAAGACCAACATTATCTCGTTACCAATCTCAACCACAATTCTCAACATCTTTCTTATCTTCGCCACCTCGCCCTGAATCTATTCGACCTAATATTCTCAAACGCCACACTCAACAATGTTTAAGTATTACTTCACTCGATTCAGCCCCTTCTATTTATTCATTACCAAGTGCAGACGGCGAAGAAGAAACAGAATTGGAAATAAATAAGTATCGAACGGATTTCCCTGCACCAAGTATACGAGGTATGTTGATAAATTCAACAGCAATTGAAAGGGAAGATACAGAGAAAAGGAATATGAGATTATCGAAAGGGTATGAAGAATGGGATATTCCTATGCCACAACGTCTCGAATGGCCTATTCCTATACCTCATATACGTCATGTTTATTCCGATAGACGTAAAAACAATGACGGAGTATGGGAAAGTGAAAGTCCTAGTGAAGGTGGTGGAAGTGTGGGAAGTAAAGGAAGCACAGACACTTTTGGAGTAAGATAATTAGCGTTTTTCTGCTTTTTCTGGAGATGATCGAGTTTTATATGAATCTATATGCACATTTTCAATCCCACTGCTTTAAGTATGATGCAAGAAATACGAATCAACGAAATCACGATCACAATGAAATATTTCCCAATTAATACCATTCATTCAAATAAGACAGAACTAACAATTACGTATTAAATCAAATTATCAATGAAATACAATTAAATTAATTAAATATCAATTTCCCAATAATTCTCCCTTTTCGATATGTTTCCCAAACTAACCAAAAAGAAAAAACCAAAAACATTTATTTTATTATAACAATTCTTTTTAAATTCTAGAATTTCTTGATTTATTAGATTTATTACTTTTAATACTATTTCTTTTTTTTAATTTTACTTCATCTTTTTTTTGTTGTCTTTCTTTTTCTTCTGAATTTAATGCATCCCATTTTTTATCAATTTTACTTAAATTTTTTCTAATTTTTGAATAATTTGGATCAAGATCATCTTCATCTGAAGTATCTTCTCTCATTCTACCTATTCTTGTACTCCAATCTTCTTTAATTCTTTCAGGTTCAGGTGAATTTGGTCTTTCTCCTTTAAAAATTTCTTCATTACTATTTCCATTTCCATTGCCATAATCTGAATTAGGTGGTTGATAAGCATTATCAGTTGTTTTACCACCTTTTGTTATAGGAGGAGGAGCTTTTTCAACTATTGGTGAATCTGGGATTGCCATTCTGACTGATTTTCTCCTTGAGACTGTACTTGCTGTTTCAATATTACTTCCTACAGCAGATGAAGGTGGAGGTACAGAAATATGTCCAGGTGGTGGAGCTCTATTATTACCATTACCCGTAAAAGTTGGTCCAGCTTCAACTGTATGATCACTTGCTGTATCATCTCCATCTCCGTCCTCTACATACCTGCCTGCGGTAGCAATTTCACCAGCTCTTCTTACTTTCTCGTTCTCCACAACCTTGTAACCCATATCATCATCTTCATCCGCACTTGATCCTTGACCATCTTCGTCAGACCCATCTCCTTCATTGGCAGATTCGTATATACTGGCTCCGTCCGAGGTCATGGAGTGATAAGAGTTCCTTTTGTTATTGGACGGTGGGATACTCCTTTCCTCAGGTGCAGGCTCGGGTTCAGCAGGAAGTTGAACTGGTCCCGGGGCAGTAATGCTGAACATGGGTTTTGGTGGTTCTTGATGCACGGTAGGTGGAGATGGTGGTAAGGGGGAAGAAGGTCTCAAAGCTGATTTGAGTGGAGGCGATAGCAACCGAGAAGGCGGCAAAGGTGTAGTCGATCGTTTTGGCGAAGTGTCTTTCTCTTTCTTCGAGGTAGCAGGTACTTCATGATCTGACTTGGCTGCAGGAACCTTTTTGACAGAGTTCGACCTCGAGATGGTTCTTCCCAGAGTTGGTATATCTCCATTGGTATGCGCAGCTTGCGATTTGAGAGGTTCAGGGTGGACCAGAGACGATCCCGGTGCTTTGGGTAATTCCATTTGAGGTGTTACTTGAGATTTGGGTGCTTTGGGAACCTCGGGCATCTTCGGCGCATTGCCGTTAACACCATCTACAATTTGCATTATGTTCCTACCTTCTGCAGCTTGTTGAGCAGTGATTGAAGCTCGAGCAATAGATCCGTTAGTCCTAGTCTTCTTCTTAGCTGTGCCGGTTGACTTGACAGTGCCGGTTGATTTGGCAGAAGCAACTGACATGGAGGATTTGACTGTGTTCGATCTGCTCAAGCTCCCTTGATTTGCGGTGGTATTCGCTTTCGCTGATGCAGGAAGAGGGGTCATTGATCGAGGTCGGTTACCAGTGATTGTGCTTTGACTCGAATTCCTCTTCATACCTAAATCAGATTTGGCAGCTGGTTTGGCAGGAATCAGACCGCTTGCAATTGGCATAGTCGAGCTTCTCTTGATACTACCTTTTGGATCCCGTTGATTGTCGATTGACCAAGTACTGTTCCGGTTGTTCGTCACGCTGACAAAGTTACCCGTATCTTCGTCCGACGAAGAGTCATCCCCTCCTCCCCCTCTTCGACCGACGGTACCACCTCGTTTGATATTCGAGTCTGTTCTTGTATGCCATCCACCACCGCTGCTTCGTCTGTTGTGAGCGGATGCTCCATAAGGCGGCGACTCTCGACCGGATCTGCTCTTTCTTGTTGATGACGACCCTTTGAACAACCTACCCAATGAAGCGAAGAAACCTTTCTTCTTTTTCTGGCTTCTTATACTAGATGAGTCTGAATTCGCCCGTCGAGGAGGCGCGGAGTTGTTATGTTGTTCATCCGAGAATGTCCGCCTTAGTGGCTGTCGACCGGTGGGAGGTCGATATGCCATACCGCCTACATCGCTCGCAGCTCGTCTCCCACCAGATCGGAAGTTGGTGGGCTCGTCATCGGAATCATCTCCGTGAAGACCACCTCTTGATGCTCCAATGGTAGACGAGAGTGGTCTAGCCTGAGTGTTAACCGAAGGAACGCCTAAAGGAGATGGTTTAGGGGTAGTTCCACCTCCTCTAGCATGGAGCGCAGAAGCCCTGGATCCAGGACGGTTTTCATGCACAACTAATGTTCCTCCTTGAGCTTCATCCGCTGAACTTCCATCTTCATCTTCTTCTTGAATGCTTCCAGTGATAGAACCAGGTCCGTTCGGGTGACCAAACCCTCGAGGGAAGGGTACTCCTCGATGAGAGGAATCTTCGTAGGCGATTTGTGAAGCAGATTGGGAAGGGGCAAGTGATCCGTTAGAGTCGAGTTCAAATGCATCAGGTGGTAAGTCTAAGGAGACGTGATTAGCCTGATCCGATGATGATGACCCGAAAGAAGCCGAAACATACCTTGTAATCGTTCTAAATCGCGCAGACCCTTCTTAGACTGTTGAACCCACATCCTACCGACGACGTCCATCGCTCTGAATCGTTCTTCCAGTCCACGCATCATTACTTTATTTCGCTCATTCTCAATCCGAACCTCGAGACTTCGTAAATGTTCCTCGCATCCAAGTAATTCAGCTTGAGCGTCGGCTAATTTCCCAGCACGTTTGCCTTCTTTAGTTGATACTGTGCCTGATCCGTTACTACTCATACTAAGTACTGAACTTCTACTCGACTGAGCGGGACCATTGTGAGTTGAATAGCTAGTTGCTAATGCACTGAGATCTGATCTGGTAGGACGAGATTTGGTAGTTTTGATCAAACGAGTCACCAAAATCTCTCGATCTCTTTTAACTCTTGACAATTCCTCTTCTAACAGGTGGATCTGTTTAAGGTCTTTTCTGAATTGATCCAGGGAAGAAATGTACGATGCCCAACCGCCTTGTCCATGGTTATCGACATCAAATCCACCGTGAGGATCATTCATGAGTTCGGGAGAGAGAGGACCTTCAAAAGCAGCATGACGAACAGCTTTACGAATTGGGACAATTACACCTGGAGAAGAGGTCACATATGCGAGTAAAGAGGAAGTCGAAGAGTGGGAATGGGAAATTAAGGTTAAAAGGGAAGTTGAGAGTGATTTTTGTGCATCGCTATTCATTCAAAGTAATTAGTATGTATAGGATGGGAACTTGGAAACGATTGAACATACAGATAGTTGTTTAATAATCGATCACTACTGCTCCTATGAGCGTGGCCTGGTCTTAGGGCGTCCATCGTGATTTATGGCTATTCCCTTTACTCTTCTACAAGCTCGTTATGGTATTACCAGGTGAGTGGGAATTTAGATTGTTGTCTGAGTGAAAGAGAGTAAAGAAAGGGGAAAAGTTATTAACCAACTTGGAATGAGAATCGTCATGAAGGTTTTCAATGATGACGAAACATGAAATGTAAATACATGTTCGGCGACTGAGATGTAAGTAGTAATGATCATAAGTAGTCATAAGATGAGGTAGTACTCGTAGGTTAGTGAGAACATGAACATGCGACTCACTATATCTTACTGTTTTAGTAATTATTTAGATATTAAATTCAGGGACCGACGTCATTCTAATCATGATCGATTAACCGGAATAAGGGTTATCATGCACACATGGAAAAGAATAACACGTCAGAAAGATTTCATCTCAGACTGACTTGCGTATAATTATTTACTTTGCTGCTACATTTGCATGCATTGGATTATAACGATCTTACATGAGGTGCCGTAGAGCGTGTTAGCTATATGATTGCCGTCTGAGAGAACCGGACATGTCCTTAAAGCTTGGGAATCTCCGCTTTAGAACGGTATATCATCACTACGCTGAATTTGGTTTCGTAACAGATGGCTTAACGGAGTATAACCTATCAATCGTTCATTACATCTAGGAGCACTCGATGGCGATGTAACACTACCTTAGATATCTGACTTTTTCTTCAGCTGACCGAGCTCCTGTCAATGCTCGTCTGCAGGAGAGATTTGAAGTACTGCTGGAAACGGCATGAATTCTGCTATATTCTCAGGTGAAAAAATGACGAAAGGCCACCACCATATAATGCTTTCTCAAGATGTAGCAGCCGAGTCAGCGAAAGTCACTCCATACTGACTAACTATATACACAAGGAGGAGAAGGGTGACGAATGATGAATGAGTTGATCAAGTCGAGGTGTGATACAATCGCCACAACTCTTGTTGCCACCCAGCGCGTCAAAAATCAAGTTGACATAATTATGAAGTTCATGTCAACAATTTCAGAAAGTTATAGTTCATGTCTGATCGTCACACTACTACACTTGTAATCTTGACAATTGACCAATTCATCATTATTCGCATCATTTTTGAATCCCGATAAATAGCAGCAAACTCTTGAGAAGTTCCTATAATCTAGTACTCTGACATCAACGCACAAGCCCTTTCTTTCTTTTATACAAACACGCTTGTCCGTGCGCATCAACATAAATAAAAAGTTACATCACCTCGTGTTTCCCCTAAATTTTAATCATGTCAGAATCAACAGATATTCCTACAACAAACTCATGGGCTGATTTAGATGATGAAGAAGATGGAAAAGTTGAATTCAAAGGTTTAAACCCTTCTGCATCTTCCTTCAATCCTTCTTCTTCCTCTTCAATAACAAATACACAACAACAAAGTGAGTCATTCTATTTCTACCTTGGCGAGCACATGGAAAAAGCAGGATATAACAGGAGAAGGGACGTGCATACATGCATGGGCACCCTTTTCTACGATGAACAATGAATAACGAGATTCACCTTTGTCACTCAACTTCTTTAATCAATCTTTTGCTATTTCATCACCCCAGTTACATCGTTGTCAGTGATGTCGAAAGCTGATCAAACCCCTTCATCACTCTTCAAAGAAGACGACGCACCTGTAGCGTCTCTCCTTTCTCGGATATCGGGGCTAACAACCAATCCTGATCCCGCCGAATCCTCTTCAACGCCATCAACACCATCAGATCCGGCTTCTTCCTCAACATCGGCATCTCGACCAAAGCCCAACACCTCAAACCCTTTATTCGGCCGAGCATTAGCTGGTGTAAAGACTGACCGCCCACCTCCTGCTCAAGCCCCTGCTCAAGCGAGCACAAGTGCGAGTGGGTCGCATCAAGGCAAAGAGTTGATTGATAATAAGCAGGAGAAAAAGGAGGAATCAAAGATGTCTGGATTCGATAATGGTAAGCTACAATGACCATATCATTAACGTATTGCATGGAATTCATACGCCCCGCTCTAACAGGATGGGACGAGCCGGTGCAAAATGGGAACAGCAACAGCTTTGAAGACAATAATGAGAAGAAGACAGATACGAGCATGTCTGAAGGTGGTTTGATATCCAACGAATTCCAAGTTGAGGTGAGCACAGAATATCAATTTCTGTACGTCCAATGTGGGCAGCTGATGGCGCAATGGCATTTCTCAGGTCAAGTTAGCAGACTTGCAAGCAGATCCCAATTCAGCTTTGTATTCTGCT
Organism: Kwoniella pini CBS 10737; assembly: GCF_000512605.2. Taxonomy (NCBI): domain Eukaryota; kingdom Fungi; phylum Basidiomycota; class Tremellomycetes; order Tremellales; family Cryptococcaceae; genus Kwoniella; species Kwoniella pini. The sequence goes on along the minus strand of NC_091723.1, from coordinate 1,112,491 downwards.
AAAACTTTCGAAGAGCTCAACCTGTAAGGGGAAATCGTTATTTGCATCCGAGAAACATTGCGCTGACGAGACATTGTCAAAAGTCATGAATCTCTCATGAAAGGTATATACTCCGTTGGTTTCAAGAAGCCATCGAAGATCCAGGAAGTCGCTCTGCCCCTTCTTCTTAGCAATCCGTATGTACATGCTTGGGACTACCGTCGTTCTGACTGACCTCGATGAACGACATTGCAGTCCAAAGAACCTTATCGGTCAAAGTCAATCCGGAACAGGTAAGACGGCTGCATTCACACTCAACATGTTAAGTCGAGTAGACCCTGCTCTTCTCACACCTCAAGTGAGTCTGTACTGAGCTCTTAAACGCATTCATGGGTACTGACTGCTCCAATAGGCCATTTGTCTTGCTCCATCTCGAGAATTGGCCCGACAGATTCAAGAGGTCGTCGACAAGATTGGCCAATTTACCGATATCCAAACGCATCTGGCTGTTCCCGGGTCATGGAGTAGAGGCCAAAAAATCACCAAACACATCCTCATAGGTACCCCGGGTACTCTCGTAGATATGTTGTCTCGAAAGGGGACAATTTTCGATCCTAGGCAAATCAGGGTTTTCGTGTTGGATGAGGCGGATGAGATGATTGCCTTACAAGGTCTGGGTGATCAAACAGTGCGAATAAAGAAGTGAGTTTCGTCTCACTTAAATTCTATCATCAAGGCGTAGAGTGGTAAAATGGAAGCTGATATTGTGGATGCTGATCAGAATGCTGCCCCCTGGAGTACAAAATGTACTTTTCTCGGCCACCTTTCCGGAAGAGGTGCAGAGGTTCGCTGAATCGTTCGCACCCGAGGCAAACAAGCTATTTCTCAAGAAAGAGGATGTCACCGTCAAAGCAATCCAACAACTTTACCTGGAATGCGATGGTGAAGCTTCGAAGTTTGATGCCCTTTCTGCCTTATATGACTGTATGACCATTGGTCAAAGTATTGTGTTCTGTCGAGTGAGTTGCTGAATCGAAGTATCAATCTTAGAACAGCATTCTGACTCAACTGATCTTGATATCCAGACTAAAGCCACAGCCGATAACATTGCTCAGCGACTCACAGAAGAAGGTCACTCCGTAGCTTCTTTGCACGGTGACAAAGATTCGACGTCTCGTGATGATATCTTAGATGGATTCCGAAACGGAAAAACCAAAGTCTTGATTACTACAAACGTAGTTGCGAGGGGTATAGACATTCAACAGGTCAATATGGTTGTCAATTATGATGTACCTGATCTTGGAAGGGACGGCGGATTCAGACCCGATATCGAAACGTATATCCACCGTATAGGTCAGTAAGAAGCGACCACCTGCTTATGTTTAAATAAAAGCTGAGTATGCTCGTATTCTTACTTCAGGTCGAACTGGAAGATTCGGTCGAAAAGGATGTTCTGTAATTTTCGTACATGACGATCGTTCAAGGGACGATGTCAATTACATAATGTCAGAGTTGGGTAAACCAATGAAACAGATCAATGCAAAGAACCAAGATGATCTCGATGAATTAGAAAAAGTGAGTTAAATCCATTTGTATTCAATTTGAAGGCTTAGATATCAATTGTTCTCGCATGACTTGCCAGGCTCTAAAAATCGCATTGAAAGGCCCGAATTAATTGTAAATTAGACGATAAAAAAGTACCGCTACAATCACGATCAAGTTAGAAGGGGAAAGACAGTCATGGGATGATAGAGTCTAATAAGCTAAATCAAGCCAGTATAGGTTTAGTAGTAGTCAATGTATGTAAGAACCATGGTGGGTTTCCATGATTGGGATATCGCAATGAGAATTAAGTAGTTTATATATATTTTAAGGTACATCTGAACTTCCATGCATTGAAGAGATGTAACATAGTCATCTGATTTATTGGATGCGATCTGTCATTTTGTTCACAACACTCTTACAGGAATCGGTAGTGCACATGCAGGCCATATACATAGGAGTAGAGGAAGAGATCCATTATAGGTCATGTAGAGGTTGAGGTGGTGATTGAAGATCAACTGTCTATTAAAAAGTCATCCTTGGAGGATTCAACCGCAATGAGAAGACTTAGGTCTGTCTTGCAAACTAAAGTAGCAGGAATCAATTCGTAACGAGGGTTCCAAATGCAACCAGAATAATCGCGACGCCCTGAGCAAGCAAAGCATGGAGGGTATTATCGAAAAGAGATTTAGCAGAGGAAGTTGAAGATGAAGAAGGGAAAACTGAGGAAGAAGGGAATGGAATTTGACTATGTTTCCACAGGGAGATTAGACATGGCTTATCAGAAGTGATCGAATGGTAAGAAACCACTCACGAAGTAGTTATAGCATTTGGTATGTTATTTACAGAAGTAGCAGAAGAAGAAGAAGAAGTTGATGAACCGCTTGTGGACGAAGTAGTGACTATATGAAAGTGTTTTCTTATCTTTAACGACGATGCGAAAGTGTATATTTTTAAATGAAAATATAATTTTGGGTGAGGTAGAAAAAATACTCACCGATACCATCTGCAATTTCGAAAGGATTTGAAGTTGCGAAAATTTGATTTTCGTTTGTCGTATTTACCAAATTTACTATATATCCTTTTCTGTATTTTACATTAACATTTTCAATTCAGCTATGGGTCATACAATGATGTTTGGTCTATACGATCAGATCTTTTCTATAGAGATCTGACTTACCCAGAAGGGATTTGAGGTAAGAGGATTCTAACATCTTGAGCTGTAGCACTAGCTATAAATATAGATAACATTCTCAGTTGGAGCCGTGAATATGGGGATACAGCATATTGGCAAGAAGGGTATATTGAGTGACTCACTACTATCGGCGATACTATGATTTCCAGCTAAAATTGATTGATCTTCATTACTTAAATAAGTTCTGAAGAAATAAATATCGGTTTCTGGCATTGTCAAAGTCCAATTCATTTGAACTGTATTATTCTTGTACCTATCTCAAGGCATACTTCTTAGCCTGATATTATGATATACAACGAAAAGAAGGAAATTATCGTACCATATCGCTTCGGAATTTGGATAGAGAATTGAAATTGCAGCTGTGATGAGTACAATTTCAGCTCCAGCCATCATGTATCGCAGCGACAAATAGCTGACCTTGAGCGGAAGCCGCAAGTAAGAGAGCTGTGATAGTGAGTTTAGCAAACATGATGATGATGCTTTTGGCCCCTGCAAATCTTGAAGTGAGGATGATAGAAGACGCTGATATATTTGTTTGAATCGTTTGGATCAAAAAGACAAGCGAGAAATGATATATTCAATGAGTAGACTAAAGTAGAATTTAAAGCAAGTCAGAATAAAGGAAGAAGCAGAAGAAAGTGAGCCACGAGATATCCTAGATCCAAGAAAGGGGAATTTGTCAATTCAAGATCACTCTAAATAGTTGATGGGATAATTTGTGTTGAAAATGTTTCACTCATTCATCGAAAGGGACTCAATTCACGCGAACAAGCCTTTCTCAGGATCTCGTCCACATATTGACATGTTTTTCACGTGAGGTCATACCATCTGTCTTTACCCTCTAGATATACATCCATCACTTCAATCGGACCACTGCCAGGTATGCTGATGAATCGATTATGAAGCTTAGACTTAAAGGCTGTGTATAAAAATCAACGCACGAGCCTGTCTTTGACAAATTATTAGTGGACATACATCGGTTATTTAAGCCGGTTGATTGATATTTTCTTCCCACGTGGGTATAACCTCCTTTGTCCTAATCTACCAATTGAACCCTGAATGGGATGGTCGATTGAATATTGAATGATTATTGATTATCTTTTATCAACCATACATAGATTGAAACACTTGAGCAGAGACATCGACAAGCACGACAAGAGATACTAAAGCGATCGAAAGCATCTGTAACCTTCCGTCTTCTTCGACATCATCGAGTACATTCAATCGCAAAGGCATACAATAAGGTAAATTAAGCAAGACATAAGGAGTGGCTAATTCACTCCGGATTCCACAACTTCCACTCAAATTATCATTATTGGCCTCATTCCACCTTCGTTGCAGGAGAGATTGACAAAATGCCTCTACAACTCAAAGCTCGAGATCCTCTACCTCCATTCACATTCGCATTACAATCACCTTCACCACCAGCAGATTTAGGTTTACCAATCAATCAAAATGAACCAATTCCACCTATACCACCTGCAAGTTTCATACCTGAAAAAGATATGTACATGTTTGGTACTTATCCACTCAGATCTGAAGGAGAAGTTGGAAGAGGTATAATTAGATGTTTGAAATGTAAGAAAACAGGTATGGAATGGGCAGCGGGAGAACACAAGCGTGAGTTGGGGGTTTCTTTTTTAACATCAATGTTCATGTGTGTTGGTACGTTTGAGCGAAACCAAGGAAACGATCATATCTGAAGAAGCCTTAGATCAATTGGCTCGTGCATGAATTTCAGGAAATCATGGTGGAATGCTCTTAACTCTGTGTTCACAGTACTGAGCTTGCTGTTGTTGGAATAGGCATATGTAATCATATTCTCGAAGGAACTCCTTTAACCACCAAAAAGGTCAATACCAAAACTGGAAGTACGAAGACAACTGAGGTTTCTAAGAAAAGAAGAGCCAGTGAAGGTGAGTCGAGTTCATCTTTCTTGAAACTATGTGAGCACTTACGAACTTGTCTAAATTTCTTCCTAGTCTCGAATCCCACTCTATCGCCAAAGAAGCGTTCCAAATTATCTGCATTCCCTCTTAACGGTTCATCGACCTTCGCTTCATCCAATAAAGATACTTTACTGGAAAAAGATGATGAGGAAGACGATGTTTTATCGTCGAAAGGATTCTTGAAAAAGAATGAGATGAAGAAGATGCAAAAGGAGAAACAACGGTTAGAGAGGAAAGAAGCGAAAGAGAAGGAGAAGATGGAAGTTGCCGAAAGGAAGAGGAAGAGGGGTGAGTATGATGGTTCAAGTATCGCAGTACAAGACGCTGACTGCTTTATTACCTGTACTATCTGGATATGAAATAGCTACTGAACCGATAAATTTAGATAAACAATGTGGAGTCATTAATGATAAATCCTTACCATGTGCACGTTCATTAACATGTAAAACTCATACAGTTGGTGCTAAAAGAGCTGTACAAGGTAGAACTAGACCATATGATGAATTATATTTAGAATGGATGAGAGAAAATAATCCAAATTTCAAAGAACCTCAAAAGAGAGAAACTAAAGATTCATCTTTAAATAATAAAGATAAATTGAAAAAGAAAAAGAAAATAATTAATAAATATCGTGGAATTGGAGGTGCAGAAGAAGGTTTAGAAGATGATGAAGATGGATTAAGAGAATTAGAAGAATTAATTGGATTAACTAAAATGAGCGGAGAAAAATGTAAAAATGGTTTTTACAATTTAGGTATTGGTTTAATAAATTCTACTCCAAATAGAGAAAAATCTAATCCTTTAGAAGATATTTCAAGACCATCTTTATCAAATAATAGAAAATCAAGTCTAATTAATAACACTTCCTTATCGAATTCTATAGTCACTATACCTTTTCAAACTATTTGGAAATCAAGTTCAACTGAATTCGCTTCTGTTGGTCAAATGCTTACAAAAGCTTTGGCAGCTAGATCAAATAAACATTCTTTACCTCATAATCATGGTCATAAAGTTACTATACCAATTAATGGTGGAAAAAATACGACAAATCAATTATCGATTGATGGATTAGGCGTTACTGCTTAGAATTGAGTTAGAAATCTGACTGCACGCACATCTTCAGACCCTGTTCCTGCTTCACGTATAGCCTACCACAACAAGCTACTCGTCCCTTATGTATACCATCAGAAATCAGGTTATCATCCTTGATTTATTCAGGCCAACGACATTTCACTTCTTGCCTTCTATCTAGTGTTCATAGCATTTTGATTTGTACCATATTCATGCCCATCAATCTTCCTTTGTAAAATATCGCATTGGTATCACTAAATCTTTGTACATGCATTACGTCCTTATGATTTTTTCGTCGACACCGACAGACGATTTACGATATCTGCCAAGTAACCAATCTTTGGACAACTGAAATTGGCATTTGTACTGAATACATTCATTATTGATTACAGACTTATACAATCTCATTGATTGATATATATCTCCAGAACGAGATCGATTGCCTTTCTATTGTATTGACCTATCTTCATTGTCAATCACTACATCATCTTCATCTTCCGCAAGCTCATTCCGTATAGCATTAACAGGACTCATATCAACATCAGTACCTACTAAAGATCTTCTAGCTGCTCCACGAGTAGTTAATCCATGAGGTGTACTCTATAAAAAGAAAAACGAACAATCATATTAGCATATTGAATTTTCAAATTTCATCCATCAATTATGATTTTAGAAAAGAAATTAAAAAAATTAGATTTACAGGTGCATTTTTACCTGTAAAAATTTTCGGTGAATTAGATTCCTTTGAAATTTCTTTTTCTTTTTCTTTTTCTTGTTCTTTTGAATTTTTCTTTAATTTTGAATTACTATTTGGAGCAGTATTTGTATTTTTAATTTTAGGTGATATTTCTTCTTGTTGTTCTATAAAATTAGAAATATTTTCAGTTTCTAACAAATTATTATTATTATTCATCAATTCTTCATTTTCTTCAAATTGATTATTAGTAGTAGTAGTAGGAGGAGGAATAGGTTTTGGTATAGCTGTTTTAGCATGTGTATTTGGTGGTTTTTTCATTATTGCATTTGGAAATAAAGGATTTGTTGAATTTACTAAAGGTGGTAAATCTTCATCATTTAATAAAATTCCATTTTGATTATTACTTGTTTCTTCGTCATAAGATGTATTTTCTTCAATTGACACTACCAGTCCGAATATCATCTTAGCTCATACATTGTATCTATACGCTATTCTACCTAAAGTTCTTCATGATGACTTACTTTTCTGTTTTCGTCTTTCTAATGCTTCTGATAAATTCATCGGTTGAGGTATAACGTCTATATTCCAGTTGCAAATCAGTCTACGTTCAATGTCTGTTTCGCTATGACTGGAGGATAGAATGCGTAGGTGAATCAGGGAGAAGATTATGTATCCTTGTATTGTCAATGAAAACAAAGACAAACTCAGAAATAATTTTCGATACTTTTATATTGGTTTCATCGTGATGGTCAATGGATCAAGGGGAATTATTTGGGGTGATCTGCTATTCGAATATAAGAAGAATAAATTCAGACGTACCTTTTAAGAAGTCAAATTCTTCTGATCTGGCCACTACGGCAGCTATATAGCATCATGATTAAGTCAGTCAAGTTCATTCAATAACAATCAAAACAAGTCGATAGATAAAGCTTTGGATTCTAAACGAGAAAAGGATATGTCAAAGAAAAGAAAATTACTAACCCATATCTTTATAATTAACAATTTTTCTTTTTTCTAATCTAGCTTTAGTGTAACCTTCTTCCATAAAATGTTTAATAAAATATTCAGTAGCGACTGAAATCATAAAAACAGCTTCTGAACTCATATTTTCTAATTCTTTATCATTTTTTATAATTTTTTTAATTCTTGAAATTGGAAATATTGTAGTTCCTAATTGTTTTTCAGCTAATGATTGTCTTTGTTTATTAATTTTATTTTTAATCAAAATTGGTTTTTCAATTATATTTGAATTTTCTCCAATATCATTATCTTCTTCCTCTTGTTCTTCTTCTTCTTCCCCCTCTACAACTTCACTTTGAACTTGTACTTCATTTTCATTCTCCGAATCAATTACTTCTCCAGGTCTGAAAGAATTTCCTTCTTCTATCATACTTTTATCATATCCTGGTGAATGTTGTATTGGGCCTGGAAAGTTCGGAGAAGAGGATTCGTATTCCACTTGCATTTTGCGTGGATTTGACTTCTTAAAGCGGTCTTCGATACCTAGAGGAATAGGGGAGATGTGCTGGATTTCAATTCGGTCCGAATACGAACTAAGAAGAGTAATATATGATAGGTATGTAGTGTGCGGAAAGCTTGAGATAAAGGCAAATTAGAAAAAGGAGAAAGATAAAGCAAGAATTAAAGATGTCATGTTCAAATCGACTACACGCGTCGCGCGTAATATCTAGGTTGTAGTGGCACACAAAACAATTCGACCTCTGCCTTGAATCGCTACTGGAATGATCAAAGTCTTCCTCTTGTTCTCTACACTGAGACTGACCGCGCCATCGGAGGTCTCACGCTTACTCCTCTCAATACTGACAAGAGAGTAAAGACAGGTAATCATCTTGCGGACGTTCGACGCTTCGATGCCAGTACAGCAGCTCAATCGAGACTGGTACATCTTTGGCAGCTTATCCATCTCGTTTCATTAGATCTTGCACTATACTCGAATCTCAGGACGATGTCATAGGCGATCCTAGCCTCTTTGTCTATGGCATTATGACCAAAAAAGGCCAGATAGCGAGAAGATCCAATTATAATTCAGCTCGATATTCGTCACGAATCATATTTTTGATTGTGGGCACAGAAAAACATTAGAGCCTTCTTAGTTCAGTGGTTTAGAATTTGTCACTAGTAGTTTCTTTTAGGATTGCCATGACAGGGTCACTCGTTCGATTCGGGTAGAAGGCAACCTTTTTGTTTCCCGCTGCAAAGCTGCTCAATGGCAATCTCGACCCCTCATCTTCTGCACGATTGTTCTTTTCTTTTTGGTCAGCTCATATCCAAGCATTAATAAGCTTGGTACGACAAAGGTGGAAAAGTGATAACAGGAGAATAAGACTATTTTTGTGTTGTTTCTTTTGTCGGGGGATGCCACTTTTTACGGGGTGATAAAAGTAACGCGTGAATTACCTCCACGTCATGTCATCTGCACCGGAACTCACCGTAGCAAGTTGATGCTAACTTTACTCGTAGCTTTCGAGTTGAATGGACTGCGAGATCATTCATTATCATATATGTGCATCTCCAGAACGACAGTTGATTTTCATTTTCTTAGCTATCGAGTCGGTCCGATTGCGCGCTGTCCTCCTTCCATCTCTCGTCTCGTTCCCACTCTCATAGAAGGCAGCTGGCATCGATACAAATTAGCCAGCTGTAAACATATTCTCGCTTTGTCCTTTCGCCTTACTTTCTCGTAGTAGATACCCTACAAAATGGCACCCAAAGGCAAATCACCCGCTGCTACTCCTTCAAAGAACACTCCGATATCTACACCATTAGCGAAGAAGGCCACCGAAGATCCTCTAGCCAAAGCTATTATAGTTGAAGATGAAGAAATACCATCCGGAACAGTAACACCTAAAACGATTAAATTAGCTTATCCTTTACCGGAACATATATCTTCTACAACTATAAATAATACCGAATCGTTATTACGATTTGTCATCTTGGCTTTGATATGTGGTGCTGCCATTGGAAGTAGACTGTTCGCTGTTATCAGGTTCGAAAGTGTAATTCATGAATTGTGAGTAAGCTGCTTGGGATTGTGAGTAATCTTTGAAGCAAGCTGATTCCTCAATCTCACAGCGATCCATGGTTCAATTTGTAAGCCTCGTCAAAGGATTCTTTCATGACCGTTTCACTGACCTCTAACACAGTCGAGCTTCCAAAGTATTGGTGAACGAGGGATTCTACGTGAGTTTCTTGATTGCATCTCTTGCGACAATATGGCTAATGTGTGATGGACTATAGGAATTCTGGAATTGGTTTGACCCTACAGCATGGTATCCTCTCGGTCGTACCGTCGGTACTACGTTGTACCCCGGTCTGATGGTCACTGCAGGATTGATTTGGCATTTCTTGAGATTGATCAATATGCCAGTTGACATTAGAAACGTTTGTGTCATGTTAGCGCCTGGTTTTGCCGGTTTGACTGCTTGGACAACTTATCTGTAAGTCATTCTTAGCGCCAAGCAATCCTGTGAAGTGATAGAGCAGATACTGATCATTATGATATTCTAGCTTCACCAAAGAAATGTCAACTCCAGCTGCAGGTCTTCTAGCAGCCGCTTTTATCGGTATCGCTCCAGGTTATATTTCCCGTTCTGTAGCTGGATCATACGATAACGAAGCTATCGCAATCTTCTTACTTATGGCTGCTTTCTACACCTGGATCAAAGCTATGAAAACTGGTAGTGCTCTCTGGGGTATGCTGACCGCCTTGTTCTACGGTTGGATGGTAGCTGCTTGGGGTGGTTACGTGTTCATTACTAATAGTGAGTTCGCTTTGCTGTCTTCAATCCCCAACCTTTAGATCACACGCAGTTAAGACTGATGCGGATCCCAACAGTGATACCGCTACACGCCTTCGTCCTTATTCTCATGGGTAGATTCAACAACCGACTTTACACTGCATATTCATCATGGTATGTCATCGGTACGATCTCTTCGATGCAAGTCCCCTTTGTGGAGTTTTTGCCTATCCGAACTTCCGAACACATGGCAGCCTTAGGTGTCTTCGGTCTACTTCAACTCATCGCTTTCGTCGAAATTGTTAGAAGACTTGTTCCAGGAAAACAATTCCAGCTTCTTCTTAGAGCCTTTGTCGTATTGGTCTTCGTTGTTAGTTTCGCCGCTTTAGTAGTCTTGACATTCTCAGGCTGGATCGCTCCATTCGCGGGAAGATTCTACTCTCTTTGGGATACTGGTTATGCCAAAGTACACAGTAAGTCTAGTTCATCTGATCGCACTATACCAATTAGCTAATAATTAATTGCAGTGCCAATCATTGCGTCTGTATCGGAACATCAACCAACTGCTTGGCCTTCCTTCTTCTTCGATTTAGAAATGCTTATCTTTTTTTTCCCAGCCGGTGTCTTCTGGTGTTTCAAGGAATTGCGAGACGAGCAAATCTTCATTATCATTTATGCTACTCTTTCCGCATACTTTGCTGGTGTCATGGTCCGACTGATGTTAGTCATCACACCCGTCGTATGTGTGGCAGCGGCCATTGCATTCTCAAAGTTGCTAGAGGCATACATCGATCCCGTCATCCCTGAATCGGAAGATGAGATTGAGGAAGCAACAGCCCATCAACCGATGTCTAAAGCCAAAGCTAAGAAGATTGCTGCGGCTCGACAAAATAAAGGCGAATTCAATTTCACAGGTATACTTGGCGGGAAAGGAAACAAAGGAATTTTTGGTCTCGATACAAGATTCGCTGTCGTTTCAGTCCTTTCATTATTCCTATTCCTCTTCGTATATCATTGTACCTGGGTAACTTCTTCGGCATACTCATCTCCATCAGTAGTATTGGCAAGTAGGAATCCGGACGGAAGTCAAAATATCATCGATGATTTCAGAGAAGCGTATTATTGGATTCGACAAAATACTGAAAAAGATGCAGTTGTCATGTCATGGTGGGATTATGGATATCAAATTGCTGGTATGGCCGATCGACCCACTTTAGTTGATAACAATACTTGGAATAACACCCATATTGCCACTGTTGGAAAAGCAATGTCTTCAAATGAGGATGTAGCGTATCCAATTTTAAGAAAACATGATGTAGATTATGTCCTGGTTATCTTTGGTGGATTACTTGGATATTCTGGAGATGATATCAATAAATTCCTATGGATGGTTAGAATTGCTCAAGGTGAATGGCCAGACGAAGTTCAAGAAGTTAACTATTTCACTCAGAGAGGTGAATATGCTGTTGATGAGAGAGCGTGAGTTTTACTTTCTTTTGGGATGGATCACAGGAGATATTTCAGCTGATGACTACTTTCCACCTTGATAGTACACCAACTATGAAGAATTCTTTAATGTATAAGATGAGTTACTACAGGTGAGTCATCCGTCCATTATTGTAGTAACATTCATGCTTATAATTGTTTTACAGATTCCACGAGCTATTTGGTGGTCATCCTGCTCAAGATCGAGTAAGAGGTCAAACAATCCCTTCAACTGGTATACAACTTGATACCTTAGGTAAGTTTCGATTATTGATTATTTCAAAGGGAGCTTGTGAGCTGATTTCAGAGATTTTTGATAATCTAGACGAAGCATTCACATCTGAAAATTGGATTGTAAGAATATATAAAGTAAAGAAAGAAGATCCTATTGGACGTGAACATAAAGCTGTTAGTTCATTTGAGGGAGGTAAAAAATTAAAGAAATCAGCTAGTTCAATTACTGCTGCTTCAGGTGGAAAGAAAAGTAGACCTAATATGTGAACATGAGGGAACTACATTGAACAAATGAAATAGAATAATCCTCGTATCATATTCATAAAATGCATTGATGAAAGGGCTACGCGAAATTCCAATTCTTGACCTGAAAACATTCTGTCCTGCGTGCCATTGTATAAGACTGTCTGCATAGTTGACTGTTAAAGACCAAGAAAGCATTTGCGAAGATTCATTAAGACGTAATGAGTGGTGGGTTTTCTCAAGTGTAATTGTAATTGACCAAATCACTTGATCTGCAATTAAAAATTTATCGAATTGAAAAAATGCTGAGCATCACAAATATCATAAAAGTCTCATTACCTATTCATCTTATTGAACAAAGATTTTCAAAATCGAATTTTTCATAAGCAATTACTATTTACAATTTATAAATATTAGGAGTATTACTTGTTCTAACTACCAACTTAGAATACAAATGAGATTAAATGCATATCATTTGATATTCGAAATCTATCGTGTATTAGCATTACTTTACTTAACTAATTCCCAAGGTTATATACACATTTTCTAAAACTTTTCTACTTATTCCTCCTACTCAAATTAAATGATAAATTCACATTATTGGTTATGTGAATTTACAAATTCCACAACTAGCTGGTTCTCGCTTTTGAATTTGATTCATACTATTCACTTGACCTGATATACTAATCGTGGAAGGACTTGAAGTGGAAGTTTGAGCTGAGGAGGAAGATGAAATGACTGTATTAGGTTGAGATGGAGTAGTAGAACTTTGTTGTTGAGTTGTACTTGGGTTGGAATTAATTGATCTTGATGAAGAAGAAGAAGAGGAAGAAGTAGTAATTGATAAGTTTGAAGATGAATTAGAAGTATTCGAAATTGTTCCACTTAATTTAGTTGATCTACAATCACAATTTTGTAATTGATCAGAAGAACAAATTGAATTAGGTAATGATCCGCTTAAATCATTATTCGAAGTTAAAGATAATGAAACGATTGAATTAGGTAAAGAATTAGGAGAAGTTGTAAATTTGTTATTTTGTAACGTTAATGTGTTCAAATTTGTCAATTGATCGAATGATGGAATTTGTCCACTCAGAGAGTTGTAGGATAGATCGCTAATTAAAGTAATTCCAATGTATTAGTTCATTCTCCATTTACTGTTGGAACTTCGGCTCAAAGAATATAACACACAGATAAGTCAAAGAACTTGGTAATTTGTCTGCCTTTGGTTCTACTAATCCTTGTCCAGTCACTACGACTGTCAACAAATCCGTATTACCAGATAAATCAGGTAAAGTATTACCCAAGTTGGGATTATTCACTAAGACTAGAGTATTAAGTGTGTTGGCGTTTGAAAAAGGTGCTTGATCGATTGAACCGGATAGAGCCGAATATTCAATATCGATAGTTTTGAGATTTGGTGAAGAAAGTAAATTCGAAGGGAATTTCCCAGCTATAATAGATACAAAAGCTCATTCAGCGCATCTTCATCATTAGTTGGAACGGAAATTGCTTACTAGGCACACTTCCATTACCTAAGACATGAATCGCTTCCAACGCATAGATATTACCTAAACTTTCAGGTAAAGTATCCGGCACATTAGGATATTGAAGTAACAATCCTGTAATCCTTCCTCTTGAATCACATGAAACCCCATTCCAACCCCCGCAAGGAGAAGAATCGATCATCCAGCCATTAAGCCCATTCTTAGTTCCACTGACTTGCTGATAGACATCTTTCAGAGCACAAAATTGCAAGGTCGATCCGACACCAGTGGCATTTCCATTGACTACAGGTTGAGAATAATCATTAGTCACAGACGATAAGATCGGTACACAATCTCCGCATGGGTAGGTCGAGGGTTCGGGTGACACTCTAAATTGATCCAAGCAGCTCTGAAGGGTCTCAGAGGATGTCGAAGTTGGTGTTTCAGCTGAACTCGTAGCTGTACTTCTTGAGCCGTCGGTTGTTTTGGATGGATCGGACGAAGCGCTTGAAGTTTTCGAATCCTTCCGTAGGAGAGTTGTACATAGTCCAATGATCAATGCTGCCAGTACGAGTATAGCGAGTGCGATCGAGACCTGAGGATTGCAAGAGCCTATAAGCTAAATGACTGGGCGCTCAGATTGCAATTAATAGCTCACCTTCCATATTCTCTGTTTCCTTTTTAGCTTATCCTCTTCCGCTCTGGTGCTTCTCCAACCACCTTCATTGTTGGTGGGCAATCTAGCCTTCTGTCCTTCATACCCACCTGCAGCATACTCCCTTGCTCCTATCCAGCCCGGAGACCTTTTGTGGGCCCCACCACCCTCCCTGACTGGACTGGACGAAGATGACATTGACCAAGTAGAAGTCTGTTCCACGTTCGAACGAGATTTTCCATATCTTTGAGAGTGATCATCCTCGTAATCTGGGACATTTAGTCTGACTGGTCTGACATTCTTCCTAAACCTTTCCATCTCCTGCTCTTCTCGAGCTTTCATCGCTCGAAGCGACTGATCAGCTTCTAATGCATAAGATGGTTTCAAGATGGATTTTCCGGGTAACCATTCTGAATTTCTCGTTCCTTTAGCGACACCTACAATTGTGTCGGTAGCTTTACCCAGTAAAGTCTTCCTTCTAGTGTATCTTGAACATTCACCAATTGATGAAGGATTAGGCGAAGTATCGAAATATGTAGGTGTGAGGAGGACATTGTGTAAGACAGATTCGTAAGGTTCTTCTTCTTCTTCCGTGCGACTTCTTGAGTTGATAGGCGAAGACGACCTGGGATTTGATCCGTATGATACTAGTGAGGGTACTACTAAATCTCTGGGTATAACTTGACCAGGTTTTATATCAACTTGACCACCCTTCCAGGATGGATATCGATGACCAATCTCTACTTCAGCTACTTCAAAAGGATCTTCCTCGTAGACTTTTCTTCCAGCTTTCAGGTTCTTACGCTCTTTCTTGGATGATGGAGGTGCTTCCGGACGTATAGAAGCAGGCAGTTCAATCTTGGAGGTGTCAGGCTCAATGACTACATCAGAGTGATTTGAAGGGTACATCATTCTGGTTTTATCCAAATTCAGAGGTGGTGGTCTCTTTGGACCTTGGCGAGATTTTTCGTTTGATTGTTTGGTAGGTGGTAAAGGGGTAGAAGGATCAGGGTATTCGGAATGAACTGGTGAGATGGAAGAAGATACGACTGTCGGGTGGCAAGGTACTTCATGTCGATGAGGCATAGGATGAGTGACGTGTAAAGGTGGATGGCGAGCTGGAAGAAGGGATAAGATTGAAAATCGCGATTTGAACAAGGATGAGCGGGGTGTATCAGGAGCCATCTTGTTGAATGATCCTTTTCGGTTTATCGCTGGAACGGATTATTTGGGAATTTGACTTCTTCAGGAGTTCACTGAGCTGCTGAGGTATTCAATTGCCTTGTTCCAGGATTGATCCAGATCGGACGTGCGGCTGATGGCAAAATCGATAGCGAGTAGAAATCTGAAGAACACAATCAATAGTTAATCAAATGATGAAGATGAAGGATTAAAGTAATGTATAAGCAAAGCACAGAAAGATATTCTAGACTCACATACATGTGGATCTGTACTTATAAGATGTTCTCTCCCGATTTGTCATTGTTGGGTTGTCGTTAAAAGTTTCCATTATCAAGGTATAGGAGGTGACGTATCATCAACAATAAGCCAATCATTCTTGCCCCTAGATGAGAGAATACAAAACCCCATTCTTGACGTTCTAGAATTGACAGTGCAAAAGTAACTCAGGTTGCCAATTGAGTTGTAGCGAATTTTGTAGTCCTGCTGATGGTGACTCTCTTGAATATGAGAATAAGAACAAAAAGATTACCTCTGATTCTAAATATGAACAAAAAGACATCAAGATAAGTCGCGTTTTGATTTGAAACAACCTCATTTCTCTTTCAGGAACACCGCCATGACTTTTTAATGTTTTTAGCGTGTTTCATCTTGTAAAAGCTGTAATGTACTCCTCAACATGCATATTTTCTCCTATATCGCATTCATCACATTTCAAACACCATGGACGCATTAGGAGGTCGACATGTATACGTTGAGAAGCTGTCAGTGAATCTGCGGCACGAGTTTAAAAGCCTTCACACGTGTTCATAGCATTATACATATGAGCTGGACATTTCTACGGTATAATCCCTGAAGCTGTGAATGATTCGAATGGCTTGCCTGCAACTAACCAGCCTTTGAAAGGCGGTATTGGTGCAGGGTACTCTAATGACGAGCCTGGAATATCTGCAATACCAGTCGAAAGAATCTCATCGAAGCTCTCTAAACCTTTCAAAGTATTGCCCTGCTTCGGTATTCCACGTAAAATCGATTTAACCAATTGATATTTCGATGCATGATTATGCTTGTAATCATAGAAAGTCTTTTGGCTTCTGTCACGGACATCAACACGTCAACCTCTTGGAGCGAAAGAGTCATGAAACAGACTTACTTGACTAAATCGTAATTTTGGTCTGGATCGAGATTCGCTATAACCCTTTCATACTCTCCTAGTAATGCCAATTTACAAATCCTTGATCTACCTTTCTCCTTTATTAATTTACCTTTTTTCCAAGGATGTCCTAATGCTCCACCATCAGCTATGATTTCAGGCTTGACACCTTTTCTGGTAGTAGAGGCAGGCATGAAGGGTAAATGAGAGATAGATAACGGAGAAGGCGATGTTTCGAGGGAATCGACTGTTGGAGTCTTTGCTAAAGTCGATTTCGAGTGTTCGAACGAGTTTGAGCTGAAGTGGACTGCTGGCCGATGCAAGACATACGGATCAGGTATATGGTCTGTACAAGGCTCGCCATTTAGCGGATAGCCTTTTTCAGTGAGTCCTGGTTTGAGACATACCTTTTATACTTTCTAGCCTTCCCCATATAGATCGTTCCATCTCTCTTTTAATCTTTTCCCTCCACTCCACTTCATTCACAGATGAAGGGGTATCTAATCCGCCTACAATGATTCCATCAAGATAGATTGGTTCGAAAATGTTGGATAATAAACCGCCTTGAATACCAAGTATAGACCAACTAGCAATTTTATCACTACATGACATTGATATTGACGGAATAGAATCTGGTCTACCAGGCTTAGTGCGAAGTGTTGATAATGCGGTATATCCATTTCTACCTCTACTAATATGTATATCAGCTTGATTGATGGATCTGGAATCGGCTTCTTTCCATTGAGAAGCTTCTTCAACTGATTGATGGGATGAAGTATAGAATGTTGATGCATCGCCGCACTACAAAAAATACTGATTAATCTCGATTGGACAATTTTTAAGGATGATGTGGTATGGAGAAGGGAAAACGTACGAACAGGTAACATTGAAATGTATAACCAAAGTTGCAGATTACCTTTCAACCTGAATCTGCCGTTGACCAATTCCAAGTAGACTGTTTCATCTGTACCTTCTTCATCAGAGCATGATCGTGATCGAGTATAAAGTTGTGCTTGATATAAGAGCCACCTCATGAGTCCTCTTCGGGCAAGTATCTCAGCATGACAATCATGTAAGGTGTCTCCATATTTTGATAATTTTGTATAAGGTAAACATTTCACCCCTGTCCCCAGTGAGATCGGTATGATTGACTCAGTGGACGGATTGGAGCAGTCAACAAGAGATATAGTGGATAATATCGTCCATTCCGGAGTACCGTTACTTCTAACAACAGGTTTACCGTGCGCAGGGAGTGACGCATATAACTGATGAGCTGAATTTACAATGGCATCACGGAGAGCCTCCATTTCCTACCGAGATTTTGAACTCGCAACCCCAAATATGAATGTATAGGCGAGACCTAGTCTTCTATATGTGATGCTGATGACATGATGCCATTCGTCATATGGATCTAGAGCGATAAAAGTATAGCATTTTTGAACAAGTCGAGGAGTATATCATCCCTTATCCTGTAAAGCTGGTACCAAGTAGGATGAGGATGAGGATGAGCCTGATAATTGTGTAATCTCATCCGGCTAATGTCACAACAAATACACCATTCGACACATATCTGAACTTATCGACAAGCTTCTTTATTTCTATTTTCATCGCCATCATCCACTTACAAACACCGTCTATTTACACTAGTACAAAGCTGAGTGAGGCTACAGACGACACTGGCAAGACTACCGCTTGCAACATGTCGCAAGCTCCAGCGGGACCCAGTACACCGGGAGGAATCACTCGTCCTCCCGTTCAAAATCAATCGCAAACGACAATAAACACTATAGTGCATAATCTACCCAACTTATTTGCGATGCACTCAAGAAATGAGCTTTCAGAATCTCAGCTGATCCAGGTGTGTTTATCACATTTCGCCCGCCCTACTCTTTTCGTTCTATAGAGGGATAGCCTGTCTCCGCGTCTAGTTTCCTTGCAGGATTCAGCACGCTAACACGAATTGTCATTCTTCATTTCACAGCTTCGAAATCTTATGCACACTCATTTCCGACAAGTAATAGCTTCCTCGATGGCTGCCAATAGACCTAATCCTCTATTAGATCTACCTCCTGCTATTGATCCAACAATGCCATTCATGGGCAAACCACCGTTGATCAGTAAAGAAGCTTATACAGCCTTGATCAATACCACCACTCAACATATCAGAGAGGCAATGAACCAGAGGGCTCAGCAAGCCAAGAAAGATGCTCAGGCCCAAGCTCAAAGTCAGAATACAACCCAATTTCCATCATCGTCTACCGGTACAAGCGCACCGAACCAGATACAACCTCAAATAGCAGGTAATCCCCCACAAGCATCCAACGTGCAGACGACAAACAATACAAGTATTTTGAATCCGATAAATAACGCCGTCAGACCAATCCAAGTACCTCAGGGCGCAGTGACTTCTTCTGGAATGGCGAACCCAGCACCTATACCTCAACAGACAACGATGTCTTCAATCCCGACAACATCAAGTCAAGCACAGCTCACTTCGAATGGACTACCGCCTGGTGTCTTACCGTATAGTACTATGAGAGCAATAATGAAGCTGACACAGGAGCAAAGGACGAAATGGCTCAAGGAAGTAAGTTATTCCCCTGGGTGTTTTCTGTTAATGATACACACCGACATCCCTTTAAGTTGATGTGCTGAAACATTGTTGACTCAGGACCCGAGCAGAACGGGAGCCTTCAGCGTCTCCGCAAAGTACTGGACTTCTCGTACGGCTACTACAAACCCCTCTAATACGTCCACCGCTGGTCCATCAAGGTCAACTCCATCTCCGTCACAGTCCCAACTTCAAGCTCAAACCCAACTTCCTACATCCATAGCTCCAAGTGCGCTTCTCACTCCCCCGATACCACAACAAACAAACACAGTACCACCTGCAAATGCCCAACAATCAACAAGTGTACCTGCGCCTACAACATCCACAGCTCCGACAATAAATACTGCTGCGCCATCAGTGGTGCAGCTTAGCACAAAAGCAGATTCAGCTTCAGCTCATCTACAACCATCTACAGTTGAAGATACTTCGAAATCAGACAAGTCGATCCCTGATCAAACGAAACAAACCCCATCTGACCCGCCGCCTCCTACAGGCGAAGCAGGTATTAAGACTGAAGTGACCACAACGATATCCTCAGCAGATCCAGCGTTACCACCGGCAGCAGCCAATATGGAAAATGCAGTTATCGCTACCGTTACAGGAAAAGAAGGAGGTTTCGCAACCGCTTTACCTGATCCGAAAGTTTTCGCACTTAAACCACCACCTCCACCACCCGAACCTGAAAACGTTAGAAGGAAGAGGAAATGTAAAGAGTTTATAGGAGAATTGCATCCAGGTTTGGAGATGGAGTATGGAGTTGACAAGGTGAGTGAGATGTGAGATTCCCAAATATCACCTTGACTGTAAGCTCTTCAAGTTGCATATGGATCATAGCTGATGCCTTCTTTATATAGGTAATTGGAGATATACTTGATGAGTTGATCGACGAAGGATTGAAAGGAGCAACGAGATTAGCGAAACATCGTAAATCTGATAAAGTGGAATTGAAGGATATAGCCTTTTTTGTAGGTGAGTGCTGTATCAGATGTTGACATCTACATCTGTGTAATTGAGCGTACCGGACAAATTGATTTTGACGGCTTCCGACAAGGCATCAAGGCTGACCTTTTAATTTCACTCACAGACCAATGTTGGGGACTTGAAAATCCAGGATTCGATGCGCTTGGTCACACACATCGAAAAACTCATATACCGCCTGAAAGAGAGCGTAGGAGGACAAGGGTTGTTAACCCCCGAGCTGCTAGATTGGGAAAAGCAAGAGAGGAAGACTAGAAAAGCCGCATATTTGATTGAAAGCAGTCATGCGGTAATTGCTTAATATCAATACTATAATACTAGACTCTACTTTACGAGAAATGAACATCATGACCTATGCGTGTCCTTTTTGTCATGATATCGGAGTCAGTGTCGGATATCATGAACTAGACTCAAGCGTAGTTGTTCTCATTACCGATAGCTGTGTAAGTTGCACATCAACCTTTACGAAGTTTGCAGAACTTTGAATTGGTATAACGCCACTTGCGTGTATTCTCATCGCCTCTTTTGTATATCTGGTACCTAGTTTACTACTATAACATTGTATTAAGCAATCTCCGTACTGATGACGTCTCAGATTAACCTAACATGTGTATGATGTTTTATCGTTTTTAGTAGTTACGTGAGAACTCTGCGGAATTCTTCATTTCTGGGTTTTGAGGACACGGAAGATAAGGTAAGCAAGGGCAAATAAAAAGGGAAGGACATGTGAGACATCCGATTGAATTTTTCTTTTAAAGAGAATAGTAAAAACGCCCTCCCGCATATTTACCGCTTTGTTATATCTTATTTTGATGAATCAAATCACTGAGATGCATGTGCTTTTCGTTCCTCTGACTTAAAAGAAAGTACGTGCTTTCTTTAAGGTCAAGGAACTGGTGACATACTGCCACTCATGTCATAAAGCGTCCGTTTTTAAGGCTTTAACTTACCCGGTCGGGTCGGGACCGGGTAAAAGATCTAGAAAGAGTCTACGGGCATGAATAGGGTTTATAAGTATTTCCTTAGTCCTTGGAGAATTAAGAAATGGAGTTCTTGTCTGACAGACGCATCACACCTATGATCATCTACTTGAGTAGTATCTCAGTCATGATAGCTTGTAAGAAAAAGCGTAGCGTATGTAAGAATTCACAAATTTTGTAGTAAAAACCAAAATCTACCGCTATTCGTACTACCTATATAAGCATTCCAAAGTGGGGCTTATTTTCAAAATTCAACGCCAAAACGATCTTCGGTGGAGATATGTAACGTAATTTCAACCTGAATTTCCATGAGAAAGATTTAAAAGAGAACCGAAAGACAAGTAATTACATATTACATTTTACGCGTGCCTCGAATGTGGAGAATCAATTTAAGGAATTTAGAAACCGGGAACTCGGTATCGTGATCAAAATTTTGATGTTTTTATGGTATCCCTGTTCCTTTCCTTCCTTACCCCCTTAAGCTGTTTTGTTGTAAGCAGGCACTAACTTCTCTCCGTTATTCTGTTTCAGAGTGATCGGAATTCACTCCTAAGTCACTACGCAAAGGTCGATATTGTCTTCTTCCGAGGTATGTTAAATATATATTGTATCAGCTCTATATATATATACTGTAAATTCTATAGATCCCATATTGATAAACTCACTGAAACATCCCGGGTTCCGTTGTCACAGATGGGTAAGGTAACAGCGATGTTCTGGATCATCTCAGGTATGATAAGGGTTCGGAACCGGAGAGGTGTTTTTAGGACAAATTCAATTACTCCGTATCTTTGCATGCATTTCTTCTTGTTAGCTGGAAGAAATCAATAGAAAGATCCCACACTTTTAGGTATTTTAAACATTTATTCCGTTAAACTAGTTCAGGAATCAGGTTCATTTGCTATTCGGGTTTATGCAATTCTACTGCTGCGTACTTTTGGTAAAAGGTGCACGGCATTTATAAAAGCTTTTGCTAAAAGAACAAAGATCCTGAATCATCTTTATTATAAGCCCTAAATTCCTTGATTATTTACCCTTGAACGGAAAGTACAGGTGATCTGATCTACAAAGTATCACTGGATAAGCCTTTTGGATGAGTTTGTTGGAAAGAAGTAAGTAGAAAGATCCAAAGAAGCGGGTCTGAAATCAATCCAAGTATTATTAGTGAAAGAGCATAAGAGGAGAAGCGGATTATAAAAATACTTTATATACAAAAATTAACCCTCAAAATATTACATTACCCGATCATCCCGCAATTTTCGATTTCACCTTTTTATTCCCTTCTCTCTCTTAAAGAACCTATTTCATCATCATACAATAATGTCATAGTACAGCATCAGCAAAAGCATACCAGCTTTAGCATTAAGCTGATCTTAGTACAGTCACGATTTTTCATTTTCACGAAAACGTATCGAACGAAACGAAACTTTTAATGAACATCTGTAATATATCTTATCAAGATCTTCTTTAAATTTCACTACATTAGTTGTACTTTTGTTCTCTTAAAGGATTCATACGTGTATTGAACGGGGAAACTACGAATACGAATACGACGACTTTCATCAGGTACATAAATAATCATAATCTAGGTTCAAGGTCACAGACAAAAAAAAAGATAATCAACCCGTCACCGTCATAAATTTAAAAATCAAAGCCGAATACAGATTTTAACCGGATCAAAGGAATCTTGTCATCGATTTTTCATTTCACCTTATTGTTGTTGTTGTTGTTTAGGAAGTTTTGATGATTTGACCTTGTCAAAACAATAGAAAGGATAGGACAATCCATACATCAAGATCATTCCTCAATATCAGTGTTTCAGTTTTGGTTTTTGACCATAACCCTCAAACACACGCTCATGAAATTCTAGATTTGGTGTTGATTGCCACCCACTTGAATTATACAGAGATATACATCCGAATTCCTTTGTGATATTCCTTGGGATAAACAAAGTGGACGCGACAAGATATCAACGACTTTTTCACTCTGTGAGACTAAAGCAGAGTGATCAAGCAGCGTAAAGCTGATTTAGACAATAGATCTCACAATTCAAGTGATCAGGAGTTTCACTCGAGTAACAATAAAACCATCAACCCTCCTTCCCATGGGACGATCAACACAACGGGGCAAGATCATCAATCAAGAGTGAAAAAATCTCATGATTGTTTTTTGTGTGTTCCATACACAATAAGACTCAATTTTCAGGAAAGGAATCCATAAAAAAATCATAATCTTTCGACAATACGAACGAAATACTTTCGCAGGTATCTGGCTCAGCTATATACATACACACACATTGAGGAGCTTGGAATAGTGGAATGCATGGATATTCTCCTATCAATATATGCTCGAAACCGCTTCATCGCGTCAAACACCTTTAACCTCTCATATCAGGTCTTATTGATCGATCACTTAACAGTTCGATTCAAGCGGAAGTTATTCGTCTCCGAGAAGGGAAGAGAAGAAGTGGATAGGAGCAGAGAGGACCTGTGGAAGAATATAAGGGATATCTGTACAGACAAATAGTCGAACAAGCGTATAAACTAGCGGAGATTGGCTTCATGGCTATAAATCACGAGTTCTCAATTTTCACAGTAAGTACTTTGTCTCCTTGCAGAATAAGCTTTCGTTGCCAAAAGCCAAAGAGGGATTTACTGATCAAGCTTGTCAATCCATTAGTTATGAATCCAACTCCGGCTAAACGTGCTAGACGTACGTCTTCACCATCTTCACCCTCAGGATCGACCTCATCGCTTCAACAACAGAGAGCGAGACCACCAACAGCCTCGCCTTCGCGTCCAACATTACCTGCTCCCGTACCGTCGAATCCACCGGGAAGTAGCAGTGGATCCGCAGGTCCATTTCCACCATACGCCCCTGGACCTTCCGGCTGGCAATCCAATTGGCGTTCTGATCATAGGCGATCTTTCGATGCTGGTTCACCTAACTCCACTACATCACCTAAGCTCGCGGCTGAAGATATCCACCATGATGAAGTATCAGGCGGTGTGATCTTTACCAGGGATGTGAATAGCAGAGCACCAAGAAGTATGATGGCGTGTACGAGATGTAGGCGGCAAAAGTAAGTCTTTTTCCCAACAAATGGTCAACGGTGTCTCGCATCGAGACCACGAATCCAAGACATCCACATGACCATTACTTATCAATGAATCTAGCTGACCTCTTCTTTCTCACGCTCTCACAGAATGAAATGCGACGGGCCCAGTCAAGTCCCTTGCAGAGGTTGTCGACAATCTGGTCAACCGTGCATATTTGAACCTCGCTCAAGACCAAAGTCAATTTCTGTCATACCGTCTCGACCGCCGCCTTTCCACATGACTGGTAGACCTGGATCACCAGGATTGGGCTTCTATCCAGCCGGTCCACAACCTGCTCCTCCGATAACATCGCGCCTCCCCCCTCCAGGCGCCGAGACCTATGCATTCAGACAAGCCAGAGAACCTATGCCACCACCCCCCGCGACGTCTTTGGCTGCACTGACCTCGCCTTATACTCAAGCCAGACATTCCCCGCCACCTAGTTCCAGTGCAAGTATCGCACCACCCCCAGCACCACTATCTTCCATACCGTCCCAGCATCCTCTTCCGCTTCAAGCGATATACCATCCGCCAATCAACGTAGTCCACCCTCCTCCATTTCCGACTTCAAGTATGGTGTCCCAACCACCTCCCCCTCCCCCCACTCAGAGTTCAAGCACAGACTCACGTTTAAGGCATGTCGAGTCGTCTTTGCGTCATTTACACGGTGTACCTGCCGCCATAGCGTCTTTGCAACAATCGATGGTTCAGATACAACGGCACTTGTTACCTAAAAGAAGTGTTCCAGTTCACGAAGTGGCATGGGACAACTATAGAAATAGAGCTTGGCCGTTGACGCCCTGGTTAGTAGGTCTGAGGGACACGGAAGGTTTACCAGGCATGGTTGTTGATATATTAGGTAGACGAAGCGTGATTGAAACGGATGATTATAGGAAAAGAGAGTGTGATGCGCTGTTGCTTGATGTCAATAGCGAAGTGGGAAGGTTAACAAGCGAGAGGGGCGACTGGTCTAGAGAGGAAATCAGGTCCTTGGGTGTTTTAGCGTAAGCTACCTGTTCAAAATCCGAAGCGGTTGTTCTGAACTGAATGAGTGATTCATTTTTCAGGACATGGATCAACGAACCCGTCTACGCAGCTGTATCGATTGCTCAAGCCAGATCAGCTGGTTTGGATAAGGTGTTTGGCCCAAAGAAGAATCATGATGATTGGCGAGAATGGATATATCTCGTTATAATGGACCATTTGTGAGCTTTACATTCTTTCAGATTGAGGCGGAACGTTAGCTAAAGAAACGCCATTGATCCCAGATGTCATATCCCTGATTATCAACCGCCTGTTACTCGCGATCCTTTAGCCATGGCCTGGCGTGAAAAGTTGTCGCTTTCTCCTGCAAACGATTTAAATGTCCGTGACAGGGATTCAAAGTTGTTAGCTTGGTTGGAGTACACGGAGATCTTAGCTGAGCGTAAGTCAATATCACTCTATCGAAACCCAGTATTCATGAGTAAGCTAATTATAAATCCCGCTTCAGTCCAACAGCTTCAATCGATCTCAAGAAATGCACCTTTACCTCCACCTTCTGATACCATTACTGAAGAAACCATTCTGGACGATAGGCGAATTCGAGCGATGGAATCTTGGAGGAAATTTCAGGGTAGGATCGAAGGTTGGTCTAGGACTTGGCAAGTCAATAGCGATCCGTGAGTCATATGCTTCACCAATCGATAGTCTTCTGTATGGTCCAACGCTGAGGACTTGTTTCATTTCACGTAGGGTTCTTGGACTGCATCATAGTTATGTGACTCTTTTTGCGACTTCCCCTGCCTTCTTCGCGGATGAGAGAATTTGGCAAGAATTAGCGGATTCGAAAGAGGGTTATGCAACCTTGGAAATCGGTCGAGAAGCAGCTACAAAAGTTATTCAAGCCATTTGTTCAGTAGAAATCGGTAGAACATTACCATAGTAAGTGGCAGGAAGTATATCGAACAAAGAATTAAACTTACGAACTCGCTCTCCGTTCTTAGCTCTTTCGCACTTTTCAGACCATTATTAGGACTAGCTATTATACATCTCATGTCCCTTACTTTGACTCCATTACCTTCTACATCTTCACCTTTAGTTGGACCCCCACATTTACTTAGCTTATTACGACAAGCTTACAATGCGATTTTAACTCATCAACCAATTGATAGAATCCCAGTTCAACCTGGAGGATTACCTTGTTTATTAATTGAAATAGTTGATAGTGGAAGAGTTGAATTAGCTAAGAAAGTTTTCGGTTCAGAATTGAATAGAGAACTATGGAAAAAATTAGTTGGATAATTGATTGTCGATGCGGTTCAAATATATGTTCATATTCATATTCATCTTTTACTATTTCATTCTTTTATCTTTATCTTTGGTTACTTCTGGTTACCCTGCATAGAATTATTTATACCTCTTTCTGTATTGTCTTTATTCATTTGATTTTGGGTTTTTTTTTCCAAATTGGGTGTCAATTAGGTAGTAGATAAATTTGAATACCTGGCTGAAAAGTTGAAAGTACATGCAACAAACGTTCAAAACTTAATAGAATGTGTAATTTAATTCTTGCGTTTGCATTAAGATATTTGAAGTATCATATTTCCAAACTCCCGTATTCAACAGCATGTGCATGCATGACCTTCAGCTGGTAGAATTGAAGATGTTCGCATGCATGTTCCACAATTGATTGAATGAAAAAAAGATGCCTTCTACCCGAATCGAACGAGTGACCCTGTCATGGCAATCCTCTAAGAGAAACTACTAGTGACAAATTCTAAACCACTGAACTAAGAAGGCGAAAACGCAAAAATCGTTTTGGTCAGAACATAATATACATGATCACTGCATCACGCTGGGATCCTCAATTTAGGCGCTGACATCAAATTGCCTTGCAAACAACATGATAAGCTGTGCAGATATAAGGAAAAACGTCTACATTAATGCTATTCAGAGACAGGACTAAAGTAAAAGGTTATCGGGTCCGAGAAAAGCTAGTAGATTATATGCCTCAGGATCAATTAGACAGGTCAAAATCCCCGATGGCTTGATGGGAGCCCAAAGGTATTGATGACGTTTGCAATCATGATAATCCAAAAAGGTACCATTCTCTTAATTATGTGGAGACGCGTTCTAGACCCTTTCTTGTGTCTTCCTTTTGGGACAAGTAATATCAAAAGATGAGATTGAAACGTCTAATATTGAATGTGATATACATCCGTTGCAAACTTTATAATCCTTTCACATTAGTTTTCCGCAGTTGTGAACGGGGTCTCTTGGTCTTCTTGGCTTGCTGCTGTCCATTTATTTTGGGTTTGTCGTTGTTTAGGTTGAAATGAAAATAGCATTACTTGTAGGCTAATGTAGTTTATGCATGAATTGTGCACTCAAACTACCTAAGATATCTACCCCGGAACGACTCATTCGATCTAATCCGATAGGAACTTGATGAGTTGTGGTGTAGTTTTCTCGGCATAAACTCGGTAAGGAGAAGTCAAGACATTCAACGGATTTACGTGCCAAGACGTCATTCTTAAATTTCTTTGTACTTTTCTGCACACATCTGGTACTCATCAATCCTTTCTTCATCAACATTGTTTACTTTTGTTTCTTTCCAAAAAATAATCCTGTGCATACATAGATATCTTGTTTCATCTCTAAATTTTTGTAACGTGTTTTGTATATAGATAATATAGACCATCGAAATTATCGACTCTTTTAATTCCCATCTGTCGACCACGTATTCCTCAAATCATCCGATCATATCACTAGCTGTAGCATCATACGCAACCTTCCACCATCTTCACAAATGCGATCCAAAACACCATTAGTAGCTCTATTAGCTACAATATCATTAGTATCTGCTACACATCTTACGGATTCATTACTGAACAAGGTGTATAATGTAATGAATGAAATTAACGTGGCTAGGTGAGTTCAGATATCTGAATCGCCAAAGGATGGTATCTTTGAATTAACTTTAGATTGGATTTTGTTTCAGTTGGGAGAATGGTACGAAATCAATAGCAATTTTAGAATCTAAATATCCAGAACTTACTGTATATTCATCGAATTCACCTTTTCAAAAATTAGATGGTTTACAATCTGGACAAATACCTGAAATTATTGGAATCGCTTCTACGACTTTAGAAAATAGACCGGCAACAAATACATCAGCTTCAGCTCATGGAGGAAGTTCACTTTTGGTAGATGGAGCTGCAGCCGATCCTGCTAGTTTAGGTATAGCTGTATTATTAGCTGATCAAACTACGAATAATCAGCAAGTCAATGGAGTTGGATATGGGGATGCGGCTGATGCGGAGCTCAATTACCTCTTGTATGATGTGCCAAGGGTGAGTTCGTCGTTTTTCGTTTTCTGATCTCCGTGGGTAGTGTATACTAACGAAGCTAATTGACCTCTTAGACATCGTCTGGAGCTATCTCTCATAGAGCTGATCAAGCTCAATTATGGTCTGATTTCGTTTACATGGTACCTCCATTCCTTGGTAAGTGATTGATAAATGTCTCTAACGACCTCAGCGCTTCATGAAGCAGAGCCGGCCTTGGGTCCAGAACGCACCACAACCTTCACGAGCTGACATTACCGGTATACCAGCCTACTACGGTGCGCTTCGTAATAACCAAACACTCCTTCAAGAAGCATATCGACAATGTTCACTTTACCGTGATGGCCTCCGACAATCTAACGGATTATGGGCGCACATTTTACTAGGGAACGGTACTTATGATCCAAATCTCTGGATCACCGGTAATGCATGGGCTGCAACCGGTATGTTAAGAGTGTGGGCAACCATCAAATGGTCAAGTTATGCAAGTGATATGTCAAGTCAAATGAGTGATTTACAAGGGTGGATAGCGGAAATTTTCGATAATGCTCAACCACTAATTGTGAGTCATTTGTTCGCAGTGCCACTTGTCTTAGCATAGGAACTCAGACTGGGTTGATTTCCGCAGACAAGTGATGGATTGTATCACAATTATTTGAACGATAATTCCAGTTTCAAAGATACTTCAGGATCAGCTTTGATGGCAGCTACAGGACTGTAAGTGCCAACACAAATTCAATCTTCACCTGGTTAGATACTGATGTCAATGCGTGAATAGTCGGATATCCACACTTAATCTCACAGATTCTTATGTCCCTGATTCTCTCAAACTCTTAGCAGCAGTTTCATCATATGTCAATTCAACGGGATACCTGACACAAACTGTTAATCCATATGATTTCTCTAAGGAAGGTACATATTCTCCAGAAGGTCAAAGTTTTGTAGTCATGGCTTATGCCGCTTATAAAGAATGGGATAGTTTAGGTAGGAAAGGATCAACTAGTGGAAAGGATGATCCACTTGGTAAAAGCAGTTCCGCTTTCAAACAAATAGGTATATCAACAATACTAAGTTTAGGAAGTGCGATTTTGGGAATATGGTCATTTATATAAAATGTGAGTCGATTGCCCATCTCTGTATGCTTGTTCCCGCTAATGAAAGGCAATGACCACTAGATTGCTTACGGATATTTTCTTCGGCTGTTTTGCACATTGTTACTCGTATATCTAAATTTATCTTTCGTCTGATCATCTGAAATCGTACAATCACAATCTGACATAGATAGGTGTTAAGTAATATATAGGAAGAATCGTTATAATCATTATTTACAAAATGTATATTTTGCAGTTCAAGAAAGATATGTCCATCGATACTTATAATGGCCAATCATGCTCTCGACCGACTTGGCACCGCATTGCGAAAATAGAATGTAAAACACCCCTGATAGTAAGCTATTCGTGAAATGGAACTTCGTATCAATGAAGAGCGTATTAATGAAGAAAAGAAAGTTATTTCGCTTGCTATTGTGTTTTCTTATGGCATATTTTCCTCTTCAACATCATCCTTTGTTAAGCATACTTTGCTTATCGCTAAGCGATATATTTAGAAGACCAGGTCAGGCAAATAGTTTACAATTGGCTGTCAAACCGCATCCCTTATTCAATTTGTCTTGTTAGCCTTCTATTGAGAGTCTTGTATTTCTGATATAGGGCTTAGTCGACCAAGAAACGACTGATGTTATGACATTACGCAAAATGATTAAATACCTTTATAGGTTCGCCTTCCATTGGGGACATTCATAATTCTTACAGTATCTGTAGAGTTACAAGTAGTCCTTCTTGGAAGGTATATAAAAATCATACCGCTGTGTCAATGCAATGTTATCCTCCTTGCCACTTCAATAGGGCTTACTTTGCTTTTCAGTTCGTTTTCATAGTTCAATTAACCAACATCACATACGTATTATGGGGTCTAACAATCCCCTCTTTGCCCCAATCGTTTCAACTAATCCCAATGATTCTCAAATCAATGATGAAATAGAACCAAGTCCACATACTTCCCTTCCATCAGCCGGTCGGCCAAATGACTTCGTCGCAGGGAATGATGATCCTCTATATACATCCATTCGAGCAGATAGAAGAGGAACGTGGCCAACTGAGATTGACACGATTACTAATGATGATAAAATACAACTTTCTAAAGAGAGTTTCGTATCAATAAATCTACTTAAAAGATCCAAAACTATTACAGCTACTTCTTCATTTGGTTCAAGTCAAATAAGTGCAAATACACTTATAAGTGAAATTCAAATTAATAAAAATATATCAAATCCTTTTCCTATAATTACAGAAAAGATAATTATGGATGAAGAAGGTAATTTCAATGAAATAGTTATAATTGATGAACAAGGTAATGATTATGAAGAATTTCAAAAAGAGTAAGTAAAATTTAAATTATTTATTCTTTTTTCTTTTCTTTTTTTCTTTTTAAAGGGAAAATAAATAATTAAGAATAATAGAATTAAAAATGATTTGTTTTTATAGAGAATTAGAAAGTTTACATAATGCAATTATCACTAATTATACTTTTTTGAATAAGTATCCTATGAATAAGTATCCTATGAATATTGAAGTTGAAGGAGAATTTGAAAATCAAAATACATTCAATATAAATACTAATTTGAATTCTCAATTACCATCCGATATCGAATGTAATAATTTGAAAAATTTTAATACATGTGTAGATGTTGGATGTCTAACATCTATAGAATCTTTAAATCCTTGGATAGAACTTTGGAAACAACAGAAAGGAGAAATAAAGAGTAAATTCAATATAGATGTCGAATCTAGCTTGTTTTAAATTGTGTTATTGGTGTCATCTATACATCGGGTACAATTCGTAAATCTCCTAAAAGGTTGGTATATATTATATTTCGACAAATTCTTCTCAACTATATTTTCAGGACTCTGATTCGTAAATTTCGAATAGTAATGCATAATTGAAATTGACATTGGATCATTCTCACAGCTAAATCATCACTTCTTCCAAGTACTTTTCGTTCCTTATCACCTCTCTCACTCCTCATTCCAACTTTACATCATGAATCACTTTTACAGATTTCCTTTGATCGTCTATGCATCCATTCTCTAAACATCATAAAACATGCTTTAGACATTCATCTTATGTCCGATAATATCCATTATACCTCTAACAACTACCAAATGACTTTGAGTATTTTGATCAGGGTATCTCTGTAAATTGTTTAATACACTATTGAGTTGACCTTGAACAACAGAAAGTACTCGAGCAATATAACCTGCTATATTCTGGTCCTATTACCGCAAAAACGTATCAGCTTTGTATTCATGATGTGATCACAAGATTTGCAGCTGGAAATTTACCTTAGGATCAACTAACAACGCCGTCCTTCTTTCCCATCCTGCAACTTGGGCGAACATTGAATGCGAGCCTGGAATTTCGCTCAATACAATTGCCAACTGCAGCCAATCGTTTTACGTCAGCGTACTGTTCACACACGATCGCATCAGCCTGACAAGTCAAGTTGACTCACTCGATGAAGAAGGGTCAAAAGTACAGCTTGTGAGAGTGGACTCTTTCCGTTTGTAGGTAAGCAGTAATCCGTCAATGCCAAATGATCAGCAACGAGCTGTAATGTAGAAGCGGTAGTTTGAGCACCAAGAGCAGCGAGGAAGGTATCTTCCAATTGGCTTGGTGAAGGTCCCGAAGGTTGAGCCGCGGGAGGCGGTACGTGAGAAAGAGGTTGTGAGGAAAGGTGTGGAGGATGTTGAGGCACGTGAGGAGGTAGACCGTGAGAAGGCGGTGGAGGAGCGACGAAACCTGCGTTGTTGGGTGAAACGACACCGTTCGGTCCGTGACTTGCGGGAGCTTTAAGTTGCTCCGAAAGGGCTGTGATTTGTCTTTGCAAGTCTGCAATTGATGTTGACATGGTCTTGAGTAATTGATCGTTGGCTAATTGACCATCTTTCAATGGTGGCGACAGTTCTTTACGAATTCTATGATCGCTGATGATCAGCAGAGCGAGAGCGCTAGCCACTCAACCGAAGACTTACTGTAACATCTCTGACCTCATCTCCGACGATAGTTGCTCTACCACATTTGAAGAAGCCTGGGTGAGGGCAGGTAAGAGAGAATGTTGAATAGCTTCTTGCACAGCTTTATCCATCTGCCAATACTATCCGTTAATATTCGGTTCTCGAAGAGATATACAAACAAAAGTCAACTCACTGCATTAGAAACAAGATTCGATATGGTTCTCTGCACGAGCGGAGCCAGTCCCCTCTCCAATTCCTTGGGGACAGTTTGAAGAGCATCGTAGATCGCTGCAGGTATTTGGTCGCTCGTAACAGTTCGCACTTCATTTTGTATCGTAGCAGTAGCAGCGGGGATTACTCTACATGGCAAACAGTCATCAATACCTGCTACCGCTATAAGAAGTAACACGAGAGGGTAACTTACGTCTTTTTGATCTCCTGTGTTATTGTATTGCTCAATGAGCCTTTGATTGACCTCTCAACTCTAGCAGAAATATCCGAAGCGAAATCAGGTCCAGTCAACCCGTCAAACCTGACGTTCAATGCAGTAATCTCATTCTTGACGAGTTGTTTCAGGTGATTGGAGAGTCGATCTTCAGTCTTTTTCAATGCCTTGTTTAGCTCTTCCTGAGTCAAGGTAGTTCCCGAACTCGAGACTCCATCAGCCGGAGTAGGATCAGCGTGAGCTATGCTTAATTTCCTGGACTGACTTGCAGATTTGTTTCGGATGGGTCCTTCGTCCTCGGAAGGGGAAGGAAGTTCGGTCTTTACAATTGTTGGCGAAGCATGCTTACTAGAGCTCTTGGATGCAGGTACTGTAGAACGAGGTTTGGGCAATTCGATCTTACTTCCCTTGGGCGATCTGGGGGAAGGTACAGCTTTGCCATTGGAAACAGTTGAAGAAGCTGTAGCAGAGACTGAGGCAGAGGCATTGTCAGGGGTTTGAGCGGGGAGCTCGTGCGCTTTGGTGATGATTGTAGCTTGGCTGAATCCTTGAGGAGTAGCATAAAGAATTTCCGAGTCTTCGTCGACACCTCTATTCGCGAGTACAAGACTAGTGATTGGTTCGAGGGGATATTCAGCGACTTTGTCAAAAGCAACGACTTTGGGTCCATCGGGTTTCGATACGTCTTTGATTGGTGATTGACCTTTTAGTGCATATCTGAATGCGTAAAGACTGCCTCGAGCGAAAGGAGCGATGTAAAATGTGGATTTGTTCGAATCGTATACAGCATGCGAATAATGCAGCTCCTCAGGACATGGTGGAGGCGCCATAAATTTGATGGAAGACAGAATCGCAAGGTCGATTGTGATTTGAATTAGGTCGAAATGGGTATTTTTGGCTCGGCCAACCAATATGTTTGATTCGCAAAATTGGATGGAAGACGGCTCACTTTCGACTGAGGCAGATGGGAGGGGACGATGCCAAACTCTGTTCAAGTTGGAAAGGTTATACAAAGTGCAGCAGGAAGTTGAGGACAGCAATCCAATAACTTGATGTGTCTGGTTGAGGCAGAAATCGACAACGCTCTAAGTGGACAAAATTCTCGATCAGCATATAACCCTGCCAATTAGCATTGGCTTGAGATACGTACACCCTCAGTATTGAGTACTTTACTCTGCTTGCAGACCTCCTCTAAAGTTGACGTCTTCCCATGAGCTGTCGGGTCGATAACAATTACCCCTTCACTGCCGGCTATAGCAAGCCAGTCTTTTGCGTCCCTCTTAACCCATTCTATTTTGGTAGGCGATCCAATTGGGCTATCCACAGCGAGACAATTGAAAATTACTTCAACTTTTGGATCGTCTTTCTTCCATCCAATAGGCAATTTATGCACAACGATAGCCCTGTCCCATCCGATAGAAGCCGTATAATTGGTCGTGCATGCCAAGTCGATAACTGGGCCAAGAGACGCAGCACCGGGCAATTGAATAACGAGGCGAGCACCAGATGAACTGTCAATCAACCTAACTCGACCTAGTTACTAGTCAGCAAGAGACGTGTATTACTAGGAGGGGAAAACATACCCTTTGACATCGTGTACGCAATATAGGTATTGGTTATCCCCACTCTTCTGCCTTTCTTAAAATCTAAGCTATCGGTCCTCATGAGCGTGGTGGGGCTGATCTGCACTGCTCCACTAGTATTAACGAGAGACTGGATATTGGGCTTCGAGATGTCAATGATGGTATGACTAGTGAGAGCTTTAGGCCTGTAACGTTAACGGTCATGAGCTGTCTCGCAGCGCAATGCCCAGTGGTCAGCTTACCCTTGTCCTTGAGCATCCTTGACAATCTTATTGGATTGCCAAATATCCTTAATCTTATCATCAATGTCATTCTGAGTAAGTTCGTGCAAGGGAGCAGCGTCAGTGGATATAGGAGGTGGAGGAGTATAAACTTTCTTCTCGGGTATATTCCTTTGCGGGGAGCTTCTACCATTCACAGGTAACTTGTCTATTGATTTTACCCTATTCAATGAATGCTCATCCTCAAGCTTGATTTTAACTTCCTTAGGTGTAGCTGATTTAGCAGGTGATTGTGTTTGAGGTTGAGTTGAGGAAGTTTGACGAGATCTAGGAGGTTGAGTGAAAGCGTCAAAGGGTGAATCGAAATGAAACATCCCTTTCTTTAGACCTTCATTAGTTGGAGCAGGCGATGGTACGATAGGCTTCTCCTCAATCTTGGTTTGTCGAGCTTGAGAAGAAGTTGTTGATGTTCCCGTATGTTGAGCTTGTACATGAGGGAGTGATTTAACATTAGGGGAAGATACACCTGTAAGATGATTAATGATGGGTCCTTGGCCCGTAGGTGATGCAGGCGAGTGAGCCGGATGACTAATGGCGTCTCTCATCAGCTGAATTATTGAATTACGACAAAATGGCAGCTGTTGAAGATTGAACCTACCTAGCTCTGAAAACAGCTAATGGATCTTTATCACCAGTATTAATAGGTGTTCCTACTCCACTTCCTGATGGAGGTGAAATGACACCTGCATTAGGAGAAGGTTGACCAATAGAATTTAACATTCCTAATAATTTATTCTTTTGATCGTCCTGATTTGAATTGGAATTTCCATTAGTGTTGACAGTAGGTGGTGGTGGTGGTGGAGAACCAATATTTTTAAATAAATCTAATAAAGATACAGCTTGAAGACTTGGTGGAGGAGGTGAAGGAGAAGGTTCTCTTGGAGAACCTGTTGAACCAATATTACTAGCTGATAAAAATTGATTAGATTGAGAATTTATAGATCCTTGTATTGATGAAGAAGATCCATTAGGAGGAGGAGGGGAAGTAGCTGTTTGTAACATTGCTAATAATTTATTTTGTTGATCCATCTTGCACTTGATTGAATGATCAATGGATGATAAAAATGAAATAAAGGAAGGTAATTAAAGAAGTTGTTGGTAAAGACGTGTTATAAGCGTGTATTGGGTGTGGTAAAATCGTTATACTCTTCTAAATGGGGAACCAAAGGCGTTTCCTTCCTTTTTCTTTTTTATGCAGAAACAGGTAACGGTTGCGAATTCAGAACGAATAGATATGAGATTATAGTCGAATGTGTGTATGCTTATGTTGCTGGGTATATTCTTTTCACGAAAGAGTAGCTATTTCACACATCAAGTAATGATCAGCACATGATCAGGATCGAAGGAGAGGGTTTTTGATCGCCGATTGCCCTAATGCTGTCTTTCAAGTGATGATCAAACTAACCTTTTTCTTTGGTCTCAAATTAAGATGACAGCTAAGGTCACTGAAGAAGGAAAAGAGCTACCAGAGCGATGTATTGAACAGCCGATATGCAAGTAATACTATGATGAGAGTTTATTCAGGAGACTCGAACAAATCGACTTTTTGTCTCGCAAAGTAAAGTTACTCAAAACTCGGCTATGACCTTAGACGCCTCGTGGCACATTTCATTAATTATATGGCGCAAAGCATACCGTTGTAGTCTTTCTTAGCCTGCATGACGAAGGAGCGATCGAGGATTTGCACACAATAGCTTGTATGGGATGTTCAGATACAAGGGAAGGCTTCGGAACAAAGGAAGCATAGGGATACAGTATTCATTCTTCTATTCGTGTATGAATTCACCTTCTTTCATCCTTTCTCCCCGCTTCGATTCCTCACACTATTATATTAGCCGAATTACATGTGTTGCATCGACTTCTACAGATCACACTGTCCATTGTATTATTGGTATTATCGATCAAGTTATATTAAATTATAAAATGTAAACCCTCTGAAAAATGAGGAAGAGAAAAGAAGTAAATGTGAATATTATCAACACTCAATATATTATAAAAATTGGATTTAACGAGGAATATTGAATTCTTCAATCCGTCGAAATGATTGAAGTTACAATATTCGCTAATAATGCTTGGTAATCTGTCTAGTATTTTTCACCAGCCATTCGACCACTAGCGAATCTTCCGAAAGCACCGCAACATGATGTGCAGGAAGAAAGGGCGAGAGCAGCGAATGCACCGATAGTGAACCAATTGGCATTACCCTAAAATGAAGTATACAATTGTCAGCATTAGTTCGTACATAAAGGTAATCGGCCATTCAATATTTTCAACAGTGTCTGGGATCCCCTTTTCTTCAGGATGACACCGGTTTGAAAATGCAGATGATCCATGCACCTCACTTGGACCTTTCCCACTATTGTTGAGGTTCAAGAAATGGAGAAAAAACTCACTAATCCAGCAGTGTATCCTGCATCTTGAATTCTGTTTTTAAGGACATTCCAAAGTACCATGTCAATAACGAAGATGACCAAAGTGATCAAAGCTCCAAAGAATGCAGTGATAGCCATGAAGATTGTCAAAACTCTTGAAGCAGCGATTGCTCCCAAAATACCGAAGACAAGGGAGAAGAAGGCGAAACCACCGGCAATTGGGTGAAGGATAAGAGTGTAAGTCAAGTTGTGAAGGACTTTAGAGTTAAGGACAACATTGCTAT
The DNA here is from genome assembly GCF_000512605.2 of Kwoniella pini CBS 10737. Classification (NCBI taxonomy): domain Eukaryota; kingdom Fungi; phylum Basidiomycota; class Tremellomycetes; order Tremellales; family Cryptococcaceae; genus Kwoniella; species Kwoniella pini. The sequence continues at coordinate 1,074,831 of NC_091723.1, read as the reverse complement.
ATCAATCAATGAGAGTTAGCTGAATGTACCCAAACGTAAAGGAGAAAGAGAAAGCAAAGAAGTAAGTCCAGTCAAATCAATGATAAAGTATTATTGAGATGATATCCAGATAAAACATAAAAAGACAAATTTGTAACTTACCTGCTTCCTGGTAATTGTAAATCGTATCCTACAGATCGACTACTACATTCACCTCCTTTTATACAATATCCAAATACACCATAAACTACTTCCTGTGTACCTGAAGAAGCATGAAGGAAATTTACTTTGTCCCATGCTGGAGGAGACACAGATGCAAATACCAACAGAGCAACTGCGGCGAAGGCAAGGAAAAGACCTGGGAATGCTGGTGATACCATCTTGGAAGAGTTATTAATTGATGGAGACTGGGTGGTAATTCAAAATTGATTTGATATGAATGTTATGAGAGATGGCTTGAGCGGTGGAGGCAAAGGTCGAAGCGGTGAATTGAATGTGATTTGCTGTCTCTTCGTTGCTTGATTAATCTTCTAAACAAGTGTTACGAGTAATAAGTATATATATTTAGATTATAGAGTAAAGTAGAATGATGTCGAAAGAAGAGTGAATGATGTTGAGCAAAGTAATATGAATGTAAACTAGTAAAAGAGTCCAGGCAAAAAGTCGATCTGTGGCTGGTATTATTTTTTTTTCAATTCCCCTGTAGGATCCCCCCCCGGTTCTCAGGTTATTACATCTTTTTAGTAAAGATCCGGTAATTCTAAATACTTGATTAATACACTACGTCATTATCCAATTTAATTCCTTCCGTCATTTATTTTGTTATTTTATTATTTTGACCCTAACATCCCGGTAAACATCTGAGACATCCATTCATATAAAGTAAAAGTCCCTCGAAAATCTTATGTGATCCCTAAGACCAATCACTACGATGTCATTCATAAATTCAACCTTTCGCTCCAACCATTTCAATTTCATACCCAAATTTGGGTATCTTAATACGTAATTTTCAGATTTGCCGATCCGGAGTGTTTAAGTTACGGATTTCAAAATGATATGATAATAATGATAGTAAATAATCTGTAGGGTAAAATAAGTAATGTTCTCAAATGAATTAGTTTGTTTTTTGTTTTTTACATGACGTCTCTCTCGTATGTAAACAATGACGCAACACTTGCATTTTATTGATTAGTAGATGTAGAGATTAAATCATAGTCATCGATCAATTGGCCCAAGACAAAATTGGTCGCTCCAATAATGGTTTAATGAGTTGAAGATATTGATACATACTATTGATCACTAGAATGAGTAATGAACAGCTTTGTATTCGCTCGTTTTACACTATTACTTATACGTATGTTATCGGTAGAGCGACAATGCATGGCGAACGACAAAAATACTGACATTCATACACATTATATATGAAGACGAGAAACCAAAATTAACAGTATAGCGTAAACATTTTAACAATTAAAGACCTGAAAACGAAAAGGAATGAGAGCGAATTAATCCTTATTCATCAAGGAAAATATATATTGAGGGTATCAAAAAGAAGCAATATGAACATTATAACGGGTATATGATTTTGGAAAAACATGTCTGACAGGACATTTTCTTGGGAATAGGCTATATAGGACAAAGCTAGTCAAATGAGATTGGAAACGCCTATTCGTACAAACCTTGATTCTTCACCGATTCTGTCTTCTATGACTTCGTTCCTTTCACATTCTGTGATAGCCATTGAAGACCTTCGAACAAACCTTCCCCTGTTGTCGCACAACTGTTCGCGGAGTCAGCATAATGTCCCCTGCCCTTATGTTCCCGTGGGGTTCCCCATGCCAAAAGACCCTCCATTCGGCACACCATAGTTTCAACAGTGAAGTGTGTGATATAAAGGTTGATCCTCTCAACCTAAACCCCCTAAGAGCGTAGCCCTTGGACAGCTGACTGACCGGGCATCGTCACTCCTTCCCTCTGAGCCCGCTCTTGGCCTTCTTAACTTCTCTCACAGCCCTTCGTTCGCCAGTGTAGCTTCGTCTCGTCTTCTGTGACACTCTCGCCCTAATTGTAATGGCATCCACTCTCGCCATGATCACAACAAGTGGAAGTCAAGCAGACCGCGACTCACCTAGGATGCACATACCAACTCCTATCTCTCATCTTATGTAACCCTAACTTCTCAGTGACTTCAGCAGGAGACATAGCTAAGAAACAACAAGAAAAGATAAGTCTTCAACTTCTTCTTCTTAAACCAGTACGTCTGATTGGACTCACCGCCCGGTAAATCCTGCTTATTTGCGAAAACCATTAAAAGACAATCTCTCATTTCCCTATCTGCTAAAATACGTTCTAACTCTAATCTAGCTTCATCGATTCTATCTCTATCCCCTGAGTCAATGACGAATATCAACCCCTATTCAAGAGAATCAGCTTTATCCGCTCAGCGAACGGTTCTTGATGACTTGAAGATTGATAACCATATTTGGAACCTTTTACGCAGAAATTCAAACTCACCTGTGTTCCGGTATAATAATGCCTCCATAACGGCCTTATCTTATCTTGTCCACCTACATCCTGTATAACGTAAAATCGATTATTAGCTTCAATTCATTTGGTATCTTTGAGCAATCACCACATCGTGTTTCCATGCGATCGTGTAAGGTAAATAGCCTGACACAACACTTACCCATACATTGAATTTTACATTTTTATACGTGACTGTTTCTACATTGAACCCTACCGTAGGAATAGTCGTCACAGATTGATTAAGCTTAAGCTTGTACAATATCGCTAGAGGGGGGAACATTCATTAGTCCGTTTGCTTATAGCGTTGTACGCGATAAGATCTCAATCACTACTTGGCCTCATGAGGGAAGACAGATGTATAGAGGATGAGAGAGGAGAAGAGCTCACTTGTTTTACCAGCAGCATCTAATCCAAGCATCAAAATTCGCATCTCCTTATTACCAAATAATTTGCCTGCAATAAGAGATTATCAGCTTCCCCACCAGTCTTCGATATGAAGTTCTTCTGCTCCCTTTTCGATTGTGAGGATTTACGACATACCTAATGCTTTACTAAGTTGACCACCCATCTTGCAGATGTTATATTCGAGGCCTGGGGATAATGAGCGAGACGTTTGTCCAAGGGGCAACGATGGTCGCCTAGCTTATAAGTCGAAAGATAGTTGCGATCTGATCTTCGTGTGGGCGGTACCTCCTCGATGCACAAGTTTATGGACTCTAGACCGAGGTATTCTTATCTATATCGAAAACAAGATCTGAAGATCTTGATATTGAAAAATGGGAAAAAGAGTGACTAAGCTGGATTCAGGAGAGCTATATGAAATTAAAAGCTGAAAAAATGAGAGAAAGGTATATAAGACGATCAAAGCTGTTTATTATACTACTGTATTAACAAATGTATTCAATTCAACATCTCTGTAAATACAATCATTCTGAAACGCATAGACCTCCTTCTTCAACGCGTCAAGAGATGATTATGTAAAGTGAGACAAAATACAAAAAGTACGTTAATGCGGGGAACTAAAATCTCCCCGTATATCCTTTATAATAATCAGAAAAAGTAATTCCGTTAATGTGGCAATTGAAATATTGAAGGTGGAGTTGACCGCTTATTAGCCTAATAAGAATTACCGCCGGATCATTTGATCTACCATTTTTGAGTCGGTTTTTGAAAGTCTAAAAAGATGGAGCAGATCCAACTATTTATAAATAAATTGTCAAACAAAAATATCTAATTTCATACGAATAGAATTTCAGCAAAATCATATATCAATTACTGAAAATAAACCTAACTCTTAAGAAGCAATGTACACACCATCGACAGTATCAATAAGAGACGTGAGTATCAATACGCCTGGAGAAGCGAAAAAAACGCTCATTGATTCGAATATAGGCTATGGAATTGTTAGATGATAGAAGAGTGAAATGTGTTCGACCACTGATACCGTAAGTCATTTTCTTCATCGCTTGCGTGAATATTTACTAATATAGCATTCTGGACTAGACCCCAAATCTTGCTTGAAGAGTAAGTCGAGTGAAATCGTTCAACTACCTCGACAACTAACAGTGCTCCGATACACAGACTTCCGTTGTCTTTGCGAGGGGCCCAAACGGTGTTGGACGGACGAAGACAAGTAGAAGCGGTCGTAAAGGGTGATGATGATAGGCTTTTAGTGGTTATTGGGTATGTTTACTCATTTCTTTCTATGACATACGGTGTCAATGCTGATCCCTAATTGCGCTTAGACCATGTTCAGTACACGATCCCGAACAAGCTATAGTGTATGCTAAGAAATTGGCTGAATACGCTAAGGAGGCTGAAGAGGATTTGATGATTGTCATGAGAGTCTACTTCGAGAAGTGCGTTCGGCAGCTGCATTGCATCCTCACACAACAGCTGATCAATCGTTTCGTAGACCCCGAACAACAGTTGGATGGAAGGGATTAATCAATGGTCAGCTTCAGTCAGGTATTCGATCCTAACGATCAAGCTAATATGTGATATCTAGACCCCGACATGAATGGTACTTACCAAATCAACCGGGGACTGAAACTTGCTAGAAAATTGCTGTTGGATATTACCGAATTAGGATTGCCTACGGCTGGAGAATTCTTAGGTGAGCTTTGCGTCGATCTTATAATCAAAGCATAGCTGACAAACATGAATAGACGTCATATCACCTCAATACCTCGCTGATCTCAGTTCTTGGGGCGCCATCGGGGCTAGAACAACTGAGTCTCAAGTTCACCGAGAATTAGCCAGTGCACTGTCGATGAGTGTTGGTTTCAAGAATGGTACCGTGAGTCGACGTTGTTCAACTTAAATTGATTTGTTGGCATATTCTGGGATATATATATTTGGGCTAATTCGTATGGCTGAAATCAGGACGGATCAATCGACATTGCTGTCGACGCTATAAAAGCAGCAGGATCAGGACACACCTTCTTATCAGTCACAAAACAAGGTCTTTCCGCTATTGTCGAGACCGAGGGAAACAACTCAACCCACGTCATTTTGAGAGGATCATCAAAGGGTCCTAATTACGCTGCTGAGCATGTCGCTTCTGCTGGTGAGAAATTGAAGAAGGCTGGATTACCTGCTAAAATCATGGTAAGTTTGAAGGATCTGAGCCTACTGAGTAGTCCTGGGAAATCTGTCTTTATAATTCAGCCTTGAACTTCGTGACTGACCATTTGACCGGCTAATTCAGGTTGATTGCTCTCACGGAAACTCATCGAAACAACACGTAAAGCAAATTGAAGTCGGACACGATATCGTAAGTTGACACATTACTTCTATTGCTGTGAATCCTCTGCTTATATCGCCCCTTACGCCAGTCCGCTCAATTGTCTTCCGGATCCACTTCGTCAATGATTATGGGTGTTATGATTGAGTCCAACATAAATGAAGGCAAACAAAGTGTACCTCCTGAGGGACCTTCAGGCTTGAAATACGGTGTATCAATTACAGATGCTTGTATTTCATTGGAACAAACTATCCCATTATTAGATGAATTGAGAAGAGGTGTTCGCCAACGAAGGGAGAACGTCAAAAACAAACATCTCAACGGAGAATAGATTATAGGCGATGCAACAATTGCGGACGGGAAAGAACGGCGAGAGAGCTGTTCAATACGTGTTGCGAGAGGAACTACTCGGATCTGAAGATTGGATCCATAAAATGACCCGTTGAGGGTCCGGTGTACGCTATTTATCAATGCATAATATCATAGCTCTCAGTCGTTTCGCTTGTATCTAAGACAACGGTTCACCCGCAAAGCCATCAAATGTCTGATCGGACGATGATTCAGCCAGGTTCGTACCAAGTATTCCTGCGGATCGAAACTTCTCCATCTGCTCTTGCCATTGTCGCTTCATCCCTTTTCTATGCGCGGTTTCGGAGACCTCATCAATTATGATGCTGGAATTGTTCTTCTGAAGGGCAGCTTGTACGTCTTCGGGGATATCAGTGGGATCACGCCATCTATTCAAAACGTACGTGTTGTACCCGAACATTTCATCGAATCTATATTACCACAACCAAAAAGATGTGAATGAGATAGTAATAACAAACACTATCATATTAGAAAATTTCATCGCGCTTTTGATGGAAAACTATAACACTCACTTTCCATCCATACTCATATCTTCAGTAATGGATGGTTGGATGTTACTTATTCCAGATTCACTACTCATATTTGAATTGTCTTATTAAGTAAGTAAATTATTTGTGGCAAAGGAAGAATCTCTGGATAGTGCTATACTCTAAAGTCGTAGGGGAAAGGGGGAATTGATTTCACGAAAATAATGAATTCCAATACATTCTCGATGGGTATTGATATGTGTGAGTGGCAAAATATAGCCTTAATAGGATAAGATACATCGACTCGACTCAACTGAATTTGATACTAAGCTGATTGTATTACCTTTATAATAATAAGATCCTTTCTGTTATCCTTTCTTGGATGACAGAGTAGCTATGTCATAAACACTCCTTTACGTTCAAAGTGGCTTAGTTCGACTCAATTCAAGTTGGCTGCCTTATCTTTTCGCAGTGATATGCCTTCCCATATTATGACTTCATTGACGGGAAGATGTAAATCTCAGTACAGGTGGATTCTTGCTATAGAGAAAGTTGGAGACTTTGTGATCATATCATGATAATGAGGCGATATATTAGTTCCAAATCTTGGCACGAAGAGAGCCGACGAGTTTTGTGATCTGCATTAAGCGTATCAGATGCAACATCTTAATAAAGGATTCAAGAGGAGGTTTTTTGGACTGGAACAAATGTTTAACAAGCTGCATGACGGTATAAATCAACATGGGGGATTAAAACCATAAGAAAGAGAACATTTGGAGTTGTTGGACCATTCCCTAACTAATACTATAGCGCATCGACAAAAATCATTTAATGTCAATATTGCTAGAAAGTCTGGAGGTTCACATATATCTATCAGGATTAGAGAAGTACCAATCCAAACTTTTCTTAGCGTCTGGAAGGGTCACTTCTTCGGGTGCACGTTCTCTGCACCACATATCGTGAAGTTCAGGTTTTTCTTCTTTGAGAGAGGTGCAAAATTCTAAAACTGCGTGGTTTAGAACAGTTTGGTACTCATGCAAATGAGGATTGTCACAGAACCGCTCTGTATAGCCATGCTTTTTGAAGTAGTTGGTTCGAATAGACGCCTCAATGATCTTTGTGGCTCTGAATAATAGTAATGAGATTCTAATTAACCCAAATCTCAAACCCAAATAATGGTGGCAAATATGGTGGCAATAACTTACGTCTTACTGTCGATGGTCTGTACACCGTTCTGATCTTTATCTCGCAAGAGACCCAATACACTCTTTGCCCATTTTTTGCCTTCGTCTGAGGTGTCAATCCACCATTTGTTTCGTCTTTCAGCCCCAGGCACAGTGCCGTCCCTTTCTGGCGGATGCAAATAGGAGTAGTCTACATCCTGGTCTTTCTTATAAGTGTTGTCTCCAGAGTTTGAAGTAGGGATCGTTCCTTCGTCCATCGCCTCGTGGTATGTTGATGACATCGTTCTTCGATTTATCTATAAGCCATTGTATGAAAATCATAGATTAATACCATATTAGTTTAGGGTCACTGATAACGCAAAGTCTTGCACGATCATTGTGAATGGTGCGGTGGCAAAATCGTGCAAGATTGTGGTGACACACATAATATGACTCACTGAGTTTAGTGGATTTGTTGAATAATTAAAATCTTCATGAAATGAAAATTGAGGATATAAAGTATAAAAAGCAAATCAGAATTTGCCGCTTCCTCACGAAAATGAGTGTCTATATATATCTGGTAAAAACCAGTGACCTAGACCTCTCATATACCACTCCATTCATTCGCTTCACCTTTCAATTCGACAGAAAGTGTTCTTATGATGCGTGTGGCAAATCGTGTTCTCAATATGATGATGCATTCACAAAATCGAGTCGAGTCGACTCGATTTGAAACTAAGCTTATCGAGTTTCCGTTAAAATGCTGCAGTTCTTGCTGTTATCCTTTCTTTGATGACACAGTAGCTACATTTTACTAGCTGCTTTATCTTTTTGGACTGTCACAAATGTTTACTGAGCTGCATAATGATATATATCAACATGGGGAACTCAAGCTATAAAAACGGAAAAAAGTAAAAGTAGGCAGGCTGAGCCGGTAATAAACTATATTCGATAGACAAAACATTATAATACCCATCTCGCCGGAAAGCTATGTAATCTCGCATAGTAATTTCCTATCTTTTCTTATCACGCTTATCGTAATGATTTATAAGAGAGTTTTGAGCTTGTATGAGGTTTGTTTCATCCTTGTTTTCACTTGATTCACGTGATTTAAGCCATTTGTCCCAAAGTTTAGGTTTTTCTTCTTTGAGAGAGGGACAAAAAGAGTCAACTCCATGGTTGAGAATAGTCTGCTCCTCATCTAAATGTGCAACCTTGCACTTGTCATTCTTCCAGACCCATTCTACGTAGTTGTTGGTCTGAGTAGACAATTTGAGGATATCTAGAGCCCTATGTGATGATTTATGATTGCAATCAGCCAAAATCGCATCAAGAAAAAACGTCTCAGACATAAACGATGTATTTAACCAACAAGGCTGAGAAAAACATACGTCTCAGAATCAACGGACTGAATACCATTCTGCTCTCTCTTTTTCATAAGACCCAATACCGTAGATGCCATGGTTTCTCTGTTTTGCTCATGTTCCACGAACCAGAGGCTGTTCTTCAAGACCTCTTCATAGGGACATACTGGATTGAAGGGAGGCACGTCCAAATCGGAGTAGTCTACCTCTTGGTCTTTGCAGTTAGTAGTAAGGGATGTTGCTTCGTTCTTGTTCTCGTCGCCAGAAGACGCAGTAGTGCTCAATGATCTGTTGTATGTCGTTGACATCTTACTTCGATCTATAAGCAATTAAACATATCATAAATCATTACCATACTACATTAGAATCGCTGATAATTATTGCATGTGTCACAAAAAGTCTTGCACGATGTTTATAAGTGACTCGGTGGCAAAATCGTGCACGACTTTTTGGAAGATATACAATATTACTCACTGAAATCAATGTGTTTGTTGGATGAGTTAGATACGTACGAAGTAGTAATTGAGAATATAAGTTATGAAAAGCAATTCAGAATTTGCCACTCCCCTACGAGAATAAGCCTCTATCTATATGTTAAAATCAGCGATCTAATTACACATATAGTCCAATTTCTTATATACCACTCCATTGATCCACTACCTTTCAATGCTAGAAGACGTATATATGTATGAGAATTGCAAATACTATTCCAATAAAATGACAGTGTATTTATCGATAAATCGACTCTACTCGAGTCTATTTGGACCTAAACTGACTGATTCTCCTTTGTAATCCCTAGAAGGAAATCTTCCTATTATCCTTTTCTGAATGACAAAATAAATGGAGCTCAATATGACGCCAAGTTGATCCTTTCTCCAGAAATCACTGATTTTCCAACTATCAGACCAAAATGTTGAGGCAACAAAGTAGTGCTGACGATTTTATGAACGATTATTTGACGAATATGTGATCTACGGTTATATTTGCAATTCGAATCTACCTTTGAAGTCCAGAAGACCTGTCAGTCCTCTTTTCAATCACTATTGTATAAAAGGATGAGCATTGTGCATTGCTCATGACGACGATTTCACCATATTCTTATTTCATTTTCGTAATCACCCGAAGAAACAGGACTGATAACAAGAAGGCCTGCTTCTAAGCACAATGGATTGTCAATCACCTCATAGTACATCATCAGTATCATGGTCAAGAACCTCATCGCCCCATGACATCATGATTCTTAACATTCTTCATAACCCGATGTAATAGGACTAATCGCAGCAGAGGCTTCTTCTATACTATATAACAATGTATTGTCATTCGCCTTGAAGTACACCATCACCATCATCAAGGTCCAGATTTTCACCCATCGTAGCTCTATTTCATCATGCTTCTGAGCATTCTTCGTCGCCCTATGACATCAGGTGTAATGACGAAATGGCTTCTTCTGATTAGAACAATGGATAGTGTTCAATTCAAATAAGACTTTCAGCATTTTGGCCAAGGTGGCGTGATAGTGACTAATCTCGCCGCGACTATCAAAATGAGTATGGCATGGGCAATGAGCGAATCGAATTGGGGATTTGTCGGTGGATTAGTATTGCAACTTGTCAACGTTGACTCAGCTTTCATGAAAGTTCCGTTCTTACTTGAAGAAAACCAACCTCGTAGTTGAAAATTGATGACCAATTTCTGTCATTAGTACAAAGGATATACGCATCACACGCAGAGACATATGGGAATATGTGACTCTTATAGGAGATAAGACGATTCCAGTAAGCCGTCATCAGTATGATAGAATCACAGAATAAAGAAAAGGCTTTTTCTCTATTATCAAGATCTAATTGATCATCTCGCTATAAAATAGAGAATATCATGTGAGAACTTTGATGAAGGTAGCAACTTTTGAGGTTTCGATAGCATGTCATCATCTATATATTTGCTTTTGCTGTTATTGGAAGGGAAAATCCGATCATCTGTCCTTTCTTTCACTTTGCATACCTAAGTTATCCTCCAAGTCATCTAGTAGCCACGTTTAAACACCTTCAACACCATGGTATTCAGTTTCCACTCCAGGTTCCATCAAACTAGCGTGACCCAAAATAAGAATTGATGAAGAACCGACCAACCAGAAAAAAGTTGATACAGGAGAAGCAATAAACAACAACGGAAGACCTAAGAGCCAGAAGTCAGCATGTAATCGTTTTTATACACTTCCCTTTTGGTAAAAACATCTTTACTACCTACCGATAACGAATAGACCAGTGTAAAGATGTTTTTGTGTGATAGTCTGAGAACCGACTTGAAGAGGTTCCGGAGCTAGATTGGTAAAGATGTGAGCAATTGTGCATCTGATTCAAGTACGAAGCAGCGAGGATTGCTCCCAGATCCAGGACGTACCGAATTTATTTATAGCTGCAAAACCTCCAGCTAAAAAAGCAATAGCGATAAGTAAAAGAGGATTTGTTATCCTACACAATAAGATGAGAAAGGTACGATTAGCTTCGCATCCAATTGCCGAAGAAATTTGAAAGACGATCGGCTCACATAGCATAGACCGCCAAAACTATAATGACTAAAAGATAATTTCCAGAGAAATGCCTCGTATTGTGAGTTATCCGCTATTATAGAGGTTTATCATGAGTAAGGCTTGATTCAGACGCCATGTGAAGAAGCGTTGCATGTTTATAACTGTTTGCCGAATATTAGATGACATGAGAGATGAACTTACAGAAGTAGCTTCATTCATATTAGCAGGTCTTGATAATTGTCTATGATCGAACTGGGCGACAATTATCAACTTCAAGCCTTGTTTATAGCTCGATTGTATGTAAATGAGTTCGTAGGACTCACAAATTCCTGGGGTGATTTCAATGTCGACAATTTCGTCTCCTATATGATCATAAAATCAGCTCAGCTTCACAAACGAAGGAACCAGCATCTACAAGCTGAATGTTGGGAAATTACTCACTCGGAAGTTCCGAGCAAAATCCCCTACTCTAGCTAATTGTTCCATCTTGCTAAATCTAATTGTGGTGAATTTTTCGGTAAAGTGGACGAATGATTATGATCAAAGTAGAAAAGACGCCATTCAGCAAGCTACCTTGCAGATAGAGGTAGATATAAATGAGAGTGGGGAGGTCATGTCAGCTCACATACTACGAAGAAGATGGAAATAGATTGCGGCCCCGCAGTTACTTTATCTTGAGAAATTACCAGAACGGGAAGTTTATACTTCATTCCGTTACGCGCAAAGTGTTGTTGACAAGATCCATCTCCATTGAGAATTGTTCAACTATCAAATACAACTATACCATCTCTACCCCCTCATAGACTGTACCGCACGATGATACGTTCAAATCCAACTGCTATACCACTTCGAGCAAATGATATAAAATTACTTCAATCAGAAATTGATAAACGTAAAGCAAATAAAGAATCTACACAATCCACTCAAACTCAAACTCAAATGAAATCAACTGTTCAAACGGAACAAGATAGGAAAAATAAAAAATCCAATGATGATGAAGTTTTTGGAATTAGTGAAGAGAGAAAAGATAGACAAGGTAGAAGTGTAGCTGATAGAATTGGTTTATAATTCTGGAAATATAATTGAAAAGGTTACCTTTCCCATTTGCTGGAAAAGTCTTTTGTGAGTTTACTAATTCTTATTGGGAATCAAGATCACTCTGAGCTTTCTTGTGGCTTGGTTGCGTTAGCTTCCACAAGCCTATGATACTGCGATTGCAACTTTGAGTCGACTGCTTGGCAAGACGATACATACGAATATCAACTCATATACGAATCGACCAGAATGATGTCTACTCTTCATTGCGTTTTCTGACCTTTATTACGACAACCATATAATACAAGACTGTATCCACATCACGCAAAATTCGCATTGCATATCTTGTATTGTATTCCCCTTCTCTACTGAGCACACCCTGGGCATGTATGTAAAGTATCATGTATGTATAAATCGCAATCCGCACAAAAATCATTCTGACATTTGGCACATCTACAAGAAGGGATTACCGAAGATCAGCTCAATGTCTCTCTAGTCAGTCTGAGCGCTGCAATAGATGGCCAGATTCATTACTCACCTGTACCTCCCGGTTGGACTGACACCATCTTCCACCTGAGCTACACCTTCTTCTATAGTTGAAACCTATCGTATATCACGTTCAGCTGCACCTTCCAGACATGCGAGATCTTCTCAGATGGGAAGGTTTCGATGCACTCACATCAGGAAATTCCACATCACATCCAGTACAAGTATGACTTTTACTACTTTCCATTACATCCTCTATATGAAGCACACCATAATTCGCAACTGGGAATAAGAACCAGAAACTGCAATTATTTATGCGTACAGATCAGCCGTTCACCCATCAATCTCACAACGTAGGTGCAAAGAATTTGTCTCACCTTCGAGCCAAATGTGGACTTGATACCACCATTAACCCACAAACTTCACAATCCGTTGGAACATCACACAATTTACTACCACATCTAGGACAAAGATAACCTCCACGTTTTAGTAATCCATGACATGAGCAAAGGGTTTCTCCACCTAATGGAAGTTGAATAGGAAATCCCATAACCATTAAATCTCCATTAGGTGCTTTTCCTCCTCCACTCCCAGAAGCATTTTTTCCTGCTGCTGATAAAGCGTTCCTTACACCAATCGTTATTGGTGGTGCTATTGTAGTCGCTGGAGGTGGTATAGTTTCCCACATTAAATCTTTTAAATGATCTTGATCTAATGCTACACCGAATTTCCCACCTGTTCTTTCTGATATTGAACGACAAATTTTGATTTCCCCAGCTAAGGATAGAATTGTAGTTCGGATCTTGTTCTCCACTAAATCCTCTAAGACGTTATGAATGGTTGTAGGACCATCTGGGTCAGCTGTCGAGATTGAAGAGAATACGATGAGTGTTTCAAGGGATGAAGTTGTTGGTAAATGGCTAGACCAAATGAGATGATCAGCTTGCTCGTTTTTCAACTTGACCGCTGGGTGTACGGGTGGTCTCTGACTCACCTCATTCCTCCCTTTGCCATTACTAATCCATTCTGCAATGAAGGTTCTCCGGAAGGCTCTAATCGTCTCTTGTCTGACAGGACACTCAATATCTCTTGGGGATTACCTAAACAAGCGAGGACCGCGTATTGTCAGCTACCATTTTGCATCGCAACTTGGCATGACTTGTATATTTGAAATCTTGCTGACCTCCCATGGGAACGAGTACTTCCGATAACCTATCTCTCATAATGATTATACCGATTTGTCCAAGTGGATTTTGATCAAACCATTCAACAACATAAGATCGCAAGTATCCCAAGACCACTTCGAATCTGTAAAACCAGATTGAAAACTAATCAATCTTCGTTTCATCAAGGCTATTCTGAAACTGATCTTACCTTGTCGGCCTGTAATCTTTATCCATCATTGATTCTGATAAATCCATTATGATAAACATATGTCTTATGATGGACCGTCGTAAAGGTGTATCTGCCATCAAAGCTCTACACAAATAAGATTAACTAGTATCCCTTTGAATCCCTGGCTCAAGATAAGCTAATGATAGGCAATAAATCTCACCTCTTCCTTCTTCCTCTAGCTAATAAACTTTCTACGGCAGATTCGAGCGAACCACTCTCATCCTCCTGTACAATATCCCATGATTTCTTATACTCTGCTTCCCATGCGTGTCTTCCTGGCTATTTCATCAATCCGAGTCAGTTTGCTATCTCGTGATCAATCTGCTACTGTGCTTGATCCCAAACAATCATTTATCACATTCTAATGATGGGTGAATAATGACTCACATCTTTGCCTTTGCCTCCTGATTTTCCACCACTTGCACCACCTTTTTTACTTCTACTTGGTGGCCCAGGTAGATCATCATCATCTATGAAGTCATCATCGTCAATCTCTTCTGCGGCAGGAGCATAACTCGGCATTGTTTGAACGTGATCGAAGGGAAGACACCCGAATCTTCAAATTAAGTCGTAAAAGTAAGTTGTCAGAAGGGGACAGTGAGTTGGCGAGCTGCTTGATTTGGCTGCTATATGATTATCTGCGATGCTTATCTATTTCATGTGTTTAAACTGGTTGCTTTTTAACTCTTTATGATTGTATCTTTAACCAAGTGCAGCTCAGATGAGTGATCGAATATGATTCCGACGGATTACGCCGCTTTATACTATCAAATCCCGTTTATAGTCGTTCCTGAATTTTGTTCGCATCCCATCCTCAATTCGTCTAAATGCAGCCGCAGGTATCATATGGTAAGATATTGATCTACCCTGTACACTCAAACTCCATCTTCAACTGCTCCTAGGTCATACCATATTGATCGAAAACACCCAGGTGGTGATCTACGACTTTAACGAAACGCCTGTACAGCCAATCCTGAAAAAAGAGGTGGTGAGTAAATCTTTATTAATCTTTTTCAGACGGAGATGAAACGACCGAGGAAAAGATATAGTCTAGTGACAAGTACCTAACCCCTGTACCTTTTACACTGCGGTTTTTTTCTAAGCACCATCATTCTACTATCGGTCTTGTCACTATTTGCGACTATACACGACATTGATTCTTTCCACAAGCTATAAGCTGATTGATATGCTTCGACTACCATCATAGATCTCACCTCAAATTACTAGTGAAGAGTAAAAGATATCGAATATTTTGGGCGGGCCCTGAAGTCAAGCCTCAGGAAGGATCATAAATGAAGATGGACGAATCCTAGTTGGTCTCCTGAAAGAATTCTTTCAACTCAAAGTGAGTGAGAAAACCCCCTACCTTGGAATAGCTCCATGTATCTCAAACGTTTTAGAGATGTCTTCCCCCAAACCTGGACTCACTAGTTTTCTGGCCGGCAGCTGATCAGGCTTTGGACAGAAATAGGTCAAATCAGAGTATCCTATCATCAGCCTTTTCTCTAATTCCATTTACCGATTCAACTCGAAAAGAAAAGTCTTTAAAAAGACAGCTGTCCGGACTAGGTGTTTATCATTGATTACTCTTACTCTTTAAGCGATGAACCCAAATTCCAGCATGTCAACAGCTTCTTCATCGTCATTTACAAAAGACAGAAAAAGATCAGCACATTGGACAGATCAAGATACAGAAACTTTAGTTAATTTGTTATTAAGACATAAAGATATAGGTAGAACAGCTGATAATGGATTTAAACCTGAAATATGGGAAGAAGCTTCAATGTTATTAGAAGGAAATACTTATATGGGTGGACCTAAAACTGCTGATGCATGTAAAAGTCGTTGGCAACGTTTACAAAGAGATTTTAAAGCTGCAAAAGATATGGAAGCTATGCCAGGTTTTAGTTGGGATAGAAATACAAATAGATTATCAGCAAGTCCGGAATGCTGGACGAATGCTGAGACGGTAAGTACTATTTTATGCTTGAGTTTCGCTTAATTATTTTCAATTTATTGGACTGTATCATATATGAACGTTGTTGATATTTGGAGTTTTGCAGCAACTCGATTCTTACAAATATAGGAAAATAAATTTACCAACATTCGATTCGATAGCTATTTTATGTACAAACCTTGGTGATCCTAATAAAACTAGACCCCGTGCGGCAAAAGGTAGAACGAGTTTAGGCTCAATTTCAAATGCAAGTAGTATGTTATCTTTGAGTACTCAGACTACAACTTCAACTTCTACTGGTACGACTGCACCAAGTCAAGCTAGTAATACTACCAACACGAATCAAGTACCTCAAAATCATCTCATCATAAACGGTAATGGGCAAGATCAGAATAATTCTGACGCAATGGTACATATACAACAACATCTGCATCATCAAAACCAAACTGATCAAAATGTCTTTAACTGGACTACCGGGACTAACGGTAGTCATGTAGATGAAAATGGTAATGGTGTAGTGGGGGAAGAAGATGGTGAAGGGGACTTTGAAAACGCTTTCAGCCTACCTGACGGAGTGAGTACTTCTTCCCGTTTAGATTCGAATTTAGCCTTTTGCACATAAGTATTTTGCCTTTGCTGTGCTATTGTCATCCTGCTTGCCACTTATTCACAAGGCTCAGAGCTAGATGGGCTTTGCTGACTCCTTCATATTGATCAGTCTCAACCCTTCAACTTAGGCCAGAAGCGACCACTACCGTTCGATCCCTCACTACTATCGCCAGCCATCACAACAAATCAAAATCAGGGGTCAGGTCCTCCTCAAAATATACATTCTCAGCACACGTTACCGATGGCACAAGGTAGTCCGCCTAAAAAGCCACGACCTTCAAAATCGCATCCTCAAGCTCAACAAAATCAGCCTATACCTACGCACATGCAGAATCAGCATCAAATTCACCATATTGCTCAACACCTTCCTCAAGCCCATACTATTCCTCAACAATTCTATACTCTACATCCTCATCCTCATGCTCATCCACATTTCCAACACCCCTCCCAGACTCAGATACAAGTCCCCAATCAAACACAACATCAGCCTCATTCCGAAACGTCCTTACCTCCTGCTCGACATTCGATAAACTCCCTTCCGCGTTCACCAGAATTCCCATCTTCCGCAACTCTCCTAAATTCCCGAATGACCTCTACACCCCCTGGAGCAATTACTATCAATCGTCACTATACTCCAAATACACTCGCATCGAATCATGACGGAAATCATACAATATCGACTTCACAATCTACTAATTCTTTACAGTCTCTTAGTTTACCAGTTGAACTTGTTTCCTCTTCTGGTAATAATGATATCGCCAATAAGGAAGTTGATTTAATTAAAGATCAAGGTCAATTAAGTGAATCACAAAGGCGTACAAATGCTATTATACAATTACAGAATCAACAAGAAAATTTAGAATTAAAAGATGAAGAATTGATTGAAGCTATAGTTGAATTTGAACAAAATGTTAATGCTGCAGATACATTTTTGGCAATTCAAAAAGATCATTTAAGAAAAATGTGGTTAGCTAAGATTGTAAAACGACGTATGGGTGGAGGAAGGAAAAAGTAAATAATCGGCAAGATTAATAAGGGCACAATTAATTACAATATGAAAAGTTAGTAAAGATGCTGAAGAATTGAAGAATAAAAGCATATGTATTGCAATCAACATAAAAACTTAACACCAATTTGTACTTTGGTTAGATTTCCTATTACTTCGTCGAAAAAATAAATCAATATCCATATTTTGTTGGGTTATTGAAATTTTCTTATTTATTTGGGGTTTTTCCAGGAATATTTCAAAATTCCTTTTTCTTTTTCGGGTTTTATCATCAGAATTTTTTAAAATGATCTTAGAATAGATCAAAATGACTCTTTTTTTCTTCTTTATTATATAATCATACATTGTAACGATTAAATAGGTTCATAATAACAAAAATCAATAAATGAAATGAACGAATAAAATAGTATTATAAGCAAATGATCAAAAAGTGAATATTTATTCTTCACTTTTCGTTGTTCATTCGAAATGTGTGAATTTAGGGATTGAAGGAAATTGCATACAACATTATTATTATCATTTAATATATTATAATTAAATAAAACATCTTTTAATCTTCTTGATCTTTACTATTATCATTATTTTTTAATACAAATTCATACATTCTAGCATCACCATTTTTTCTTAAAATTTCTTCATTTTTAGATTTACTTAAACCTTTTTTAAAACCAATTGTACGTCTATGTTCATAATTTTTATATAAATTTAAATCAAATTTAAATGATCTTTTTAATTTATATCTTGGTTGTTTAAATTTTTTAGATTCCCCTCCTAATCCAGGTGTAAAAAAAGGAGGTTTTGTTGCTAATTTTGTTAATGACCATAATTTATAAGGTAAACAATTTAATAAAGTAATTAAAATTGATCCTTTTTTATTTGGAATTTTTAATTCTTTTTGTTCTTCTTGTTTTTCGAAATTTCTAAATGAAATAAATTGATTTTCATTACCTTCTTTCTCTTCTATTATATATGGTGATTCTTCTTCTTCTTCTTCTTCCATTTCCATTTCATTTTCATTTTCATCTTCTTCTGAATCTGAATTTAATTCAGATAATTTCCTTTTATTTTTATTTTTTTCTTTAGTTGTAAGTTCTTCTGGTCCATCTGTAAGAAATCCTTCAACTGATCTAAAAAATTTTAATAACATATGTTGATTTGTTAATATATTTCTATCTTGATCAGTTATACCTGCTCCTAAAAATTATGAATAAAATTTAATTACCACAACGAATGTGATATAGAGTTTGGACAAAAAACTCACCAACATGAGGAAAATTAAAAATAACTTTACTAAATTTTTTACCTTTTCCTAAAACTTTAAATTTTTCTAAACATGTTGCATCAATTCCAAATTCAACTTTAACTCCTTTTTTAATTAAGTCTTTAATAATTTCTTCTGAATCTGGATATTTTTTAAAACAAATTTCTTTATTATCAAAACAAGTTGAAAAAATTTGTTTACCATTTAAATTATGTGGAAAATTTAAAAGTGATAATGTAAATGAAAAATTTCCTTCTCCAATTAATAAAATTGAATCTGTTTTATCAAATGGTATAATTGATTTTTTATTTAAATTTGATGATGATGATGATGATGATAATTTTTTAGAATTTTCTCCTCCTTCTTTGTCATTATGTTCACTTTGATTTTGTAGTGATAATGAAGTTTTTATTTTTTGCTTTTTAGAACCTTTTTTTGATCCTGTTAAATTTGCTTTTATACTTTGTTTTTTATTCTCTTCATTTTGTAAACTACGTTTTTTAGCTGCTGCTTTTGCTGCGTTATATTGTTGATTGGCTAAAGCCGCTTTAAGTTTAGCCATTTTCGATTCAAAGCGATTGAGTAACTTGACAGAGAGTGAAGATGGATGAGCTGTGATGATACTGTAACTCGGTATATATTGGTTACACAGAAATTCGATGGAATTATAATGCATTCGATCAGCTCGAGGTTGAACATTCGCTTTAATTGCAAGATTTTGTTTGTACCGCAACTTCCGATGGAACTTGTGCAGATAGCTTAGCACTCTATTACGTAAAGTGTGTGAAACATACTAAAAGATAAACAAGTTGAATGACGAGACTGATTTTGTTTTGACTTTTGGTAATGTTCATTTGACGATGAGAAATATTACTTTTCAGACTTCATCACGTATTTTCACACTTCAGACCAAGCAATACGATAGTACTCGCTGCCAGAAGGATAGCCAAAGCTCGGTGAAGTCGATCTGCATCGCCAATCTTCAACATTAGCTGAACGTGCAGTATCGACAAAATGACATTACTACTCACTCATCCACATGGAATATCGCTAAGCCCTTTCACAAAGCACTTACCTTCTACAATAACTCCTACTGCACTTCCATTACCTTCAAGATTTCCTTCCGGGACTACACCGCAAGTCGTCACTTCATCAATTGGGCATATATATCTATATATGAAATCATTTCATATAATATGGGAATATGATAATAAAGGTCGAAGGATATCTGAAATATCATTACCTGGAGAAAAAGTGAATCAAATACTTCCTACCAGTACAGGGGGTAAACAGAATGTAATTGTCAGCTTGGAAGATGGAAGGAAATTGAAAGTGATGGAAAAGCATGAAAGTAGATGGAAATGTATCAATACCTTACAGGTAAGCTGGTCTGACTATTTGTAGGGCTCGAATCCAGCTTATATTGATTATATAGGCACCAGAAGGTAATACTATGGCTTTAGCTGGCAATATAGACTCGACACTAGTGGCTGCTGGTAGCAATACAGGAGAATTGGTTGTTTTCAATCGGATTAAGGGAGAAAGACTGATAGTACCATTAAACAAGAAATCAGAAGGGGTGAGTTAATAGCGATATCCCAGAAGCTTCAAGACGGGGACACTTGGAAAAAATCAGACCGAACGACAAGCTAATATTTTGATGTCCGTCTCACAATGACGATCCAGCCGATATCCCCTTTACTCACTTTCTGCCCTTCTCAACCTTCTACCATTCTCCTACCTACATCATCAAACCTTCTACGTCTCACTTTATCATCGATCTCCACATCTCGCATAGATATTAAAGAATTACCTGTTAAGGGACCGGTATTAGACATAACATTTTCACCCGTAGTTGAGACTGCAGATGGAAGTAAGAAAGGTGGATTGTGTGCTGTCTTAAAACAAGGTGGAGAAGTGGCATTGATAGGAATAGATAGTGAGAGGTTAGCTTTCCCAAACCTTCCTCTGATAGGTTTCCTTCATCTAATATTCCATGATCAGCTCACTGAAGATAGTCTCTTTCGGACGAGATTTGGTAGGGTTGACCTTCCTAGACGGAGCCACTTTGGCTGGACGAACGGAAGAAGGTATGTCCTCACACTCTGTGCTGACGGCGGATCTGATAATTTGTATTAGGATCATTACTGGTGAAAGATCTCAGAGCGTTAAGCAAACCACCTTTCCACGTTGCATGTAATGAACCGATAAGTTCAATACAAGTTTTACCTCGAGTAAGTTGCTTGTCATGCAGTGGTCTAATCCAGCTGAACTCGCTTTCCTGACAGGGCAAGACCTCCAGAGTTTCTCTTGCACCTTCGGTGTCGTCCACGTCTTCTAAACGTACGCCTTTAGGAGAAAACCAAGCTGGGAATGTACCTACCCCGCCACCTGTACCTATTCTAAAGACCGATCTGAAAGGCAAAGGGAAACTTCGCGATACCATAGAGGTTCGGGCAAAATCGCCAAGTCACATAAAGGGTCAGGAGCAAAAATCCAGAGTTGCAATTGAGAAGGTCGAACCGAGAGGAAAAGAACGGATTGTTTCCGCTCCGATAACTCAGGAAAGAATTAAACAACCTAGAGCTTCCGGATCGCGATCTACAAGTGGTCCTCTACCGACTGTTCAAAATAGAGATCGTCATCTTGTAGATCAAAATCCTATGCCGATCATGGAAGAATGCGAGGAACATCGACAAGCTGCAATGATCATAGCGGAAAGAACACAATCCAATGGATTGACGTCGGGTAGGCTTCAGCCTCACCCCACTCGATGTGACAAGCTAGACGAGATACAAGAAGAGGAAAGTGTGACTCATGGTCATGATCCCAGTATACAATTAGATTGGGCTTTAAAGTCCCCTTCGGAGAAAAAGAAATCAGAGTTAGATGAGATACAAAAGAATGAATCGGAAATGATGATTGAGTTGCAAAGGGATTTGAGAAATATGCATTTGAATATGCTTAGAATCCAAAGAGATTTAAGAGTGAGTTGAGACTTATCGAACCTTGTCGATTTCAATGTCAAGCTGGAAAGCTAATCAGTTATGGGCCTTGTGGTACATAGAAAGAGATTCGAATAGCTGTTGAACCGCTCGTTAAAGAGTTAGAGGGGAATAAGGTAATTATGGAATCGCAGCGTAGAGAAATCGAAAGGCTCCGAAGAGGATATTGATATATTGGGGATTAAGAGAAGTTGGTAAGGTTTATTACTTGTGATGTCGCGTCTTGGTTTAGAGTAGAGATTGTTTGATTTGATCATACGTTGTACAAATGTACGAAATATTTAAATATCATGAGTATGATGAGTTGCAGTATCATCATGTCTAGGGTATAACAATACTTTGATTTCGCAAAGCATAATCATCATCTCCATATAATATGAACATATTGACTCTTTCAAAATAGCATTTATGATAACATAGCATTTTTCTTAAACTACCCTCCTTACACTTCCATCTTTTAAATCATTCACCCAACCACTAATTTTACTTTCTTTTTTGATTAAAGGATGATTTTTTAAATAATTTACATCTTGTTTAATATTTTCATTTATATCAGAAGAAGACATTGGCATAAATGACATTAAATCTACATCAGGTCCTGAAAATCCTTTAGATTTCAAATTTTTTCTAAATTCATCTTCTTTAAAAGTAAAAAAACCACAATCCGTCTATTGTTTTTTGAAGAAAAACAATTAAAAACCATATTAGAATAAACAATCTTTAAGATTTTTCTCTCTTTTTTTTTGTTTTTTTGGTTTTTTGAGAAAGAAAACAAACTTACATGATGCATAATTATAATTTCATTTGTACCTAATTGTTGCTGACTTATAACTAAACTTCTAATTGAATCACTTGCTCTTCCACCTCCATTTCTAATAATATGTGATTCACCTTCTTTAAATCCAAATGCTGAAAATGCACTTTAAAGTATGAAGAAAAAAAAAAAGTTGAGCTTTTGAATTATATGATAATTTCTAAATTCAATCAAAATGTCTACTCACTCAATACGAGCGTCCATACAACAAATCAAAGCTACCTATATCATTCAATTAATTTAATACTGTACAATCCTAATTTGAATAATCTTATTGTATCTGAAATTAACAAACCTTCTTAGTTGGTTTAGGACCAATTTCTTCCAAATTTAATTTCGCTCCTCTTTTCGTAACGTAAACTTCATTTGATTTTGGAATTTCATCAGCTACCCAATTATCATTTGAACTTGAAAGTACATTTGGTAACATGCTTGACATCGTATCTACTTATTATATTTCTCAATTGATAAAGTGTTAATGTATGACAAATAGAGAGTGATTAAGATGTAGATGTAGTTGAGGTATATATCACAAGTAAGATCCTTCTTATAATATTCATTCTCAAAGCAAACTCGATGTCATAGGTTATAACCCTCAGCTATTATACCCTTTCGATAAATATCATATCAAGTAATTTCACCCGATGACTTTAATCATTTCAAGTGACCTCATTCCACCATGACGTTTATCTTAAATTAGCTTAAAAGATATGAGGTTTGATTCCAGCAAATTAGATAAACCCCCTTCTGATACCTAACCAATTGATGCGATGAAGTAAATAAACGTGCCGGTTATACGTCTTTACAAAACTAGCCGGATTGAAATTACAGCAATTATAAAAGGACACGTTTTCCGGTTGTTAGATTACGTTTGCACCGGTATACGAGTGTGAAATATCCAAATAATAACAATTGATTCAATTAGAAATTATCCATTATCATCTCTACCTGTTATCAACATATTTCACTAAACTTCCTATCAATATCTACTTTCAAACATCCACTCAATAGATCATCATTAATTTGACATATTCCCATCCAAGATAGAATAACCTATCCGACATGTCAGACTTGAAAGAACCTGGATTCAAGGTATGTTCTCCTAATGTGCTGCTCTTGGCGCTGAATCTTGGTTGCTCGAAGTACGTGGTAATAGTCAGCTAATGATCAGTATCGGTGATAGACTAGCGATGTCCTCTCTGTAAGCTCACAACTCTTACAAGGTATTCTCATAAATCATGCTCAATGCTCTACATAGGCTCTCGCAGGTGTATTTGAGAAAATGCCAGATAAGGAGAAACAAGCGCAAATAAAAAAGGTAAATAATATGCGCATATATTTCTGTCCGATACTAGTAGCTCTTCGGAAATTTTACCATAGTATGATAGACATTCGAAGAAGGATTGACGCTGATAGTGCGATTTCTTCGTTCTCGTTAATAGACAAACGGTATCTTCCAACTCAATGTGAAAAATGCAGAAGGTAAAGAAGCTGTATGGGTGTAAGTGTATTCAGCTGTTAATTTTGAGGCCAGTTACCAATATAGCTGATTTGATGCTGGCTCATGTATCAGAATTGATTTGAAAAAGGAAGGCACAGTGACCAAAGGACCCGCGAAGAAACCAGGTAAGACTTTATTTCCCATCAGCTCATCTAAGAAGGGACAAGATGTATGAAAAATGAACTAATGATTCTTAATCAGACGTCTCGATTTCGCTTAGTGATGGTCAGTCCTCATTGTCCTAATCAGTGAATTAGAGCAGTACCTGATGATTCGATTTTCTGCAGACACATTTATTGGTCTTGCTGATGGCAAAGTCAATGCTCAAAAAGCATTCATGACAGGTAGTTTGAAAGTCAAGGGCAATGTGAGTTTCATCAGCTGAGATTTTTTGTTGAGACGAATAAGCTGATCTGAATATTCGCAATGCACAGGTTATGCTCGCTGTAAGTTAGCTAATCGAATCAGAAAAGAATCATTGAGCTGACGAGATATGGTATTCGCAGACCAAACTTGACGGCGTTCTCAAAGTAAGCTTAGTCTCGTTTCTCACTGATGTTGCTAAGATACTGAGATGACGAGATGTGGTTGTGTAGGGGGCAAAAGCCAAACTTTAAATCTTTATTTCCTCAATCTCGCCGTTCGCTACTATACGTTGTCTAGCTACCCGCATGTATCAGTTTATCCCTTGATTGTACCTTCCAAATATACTGATTAAACCGCTATGACCGACTGACCAATTACCCCTCGAGGCTCTGTCTAAATTTCGAGGAAGGATACGAGAAGTAATTTTAGGCGAATCAGCGAGATTCCTTTGGTATGTCTCGAATTCGGAGGGTCAAGGTGTACATCATGTTAGATGGAATATGCGAATATTACACTTTAAGGGCTGGTGAATAGTATAAGAAGTCGATTAGAAGCCAATTCACTCTTCTTTTCCCCTTCATTGTTAATCTACTCTTCACCTTCAAGTACCTATTCAAAACCTTTTCTTCCGATACTCTGTGGAACATTGTGCTTCAGAACCCCACTTATACGAAATCAGGATATCCGAATTGTCTCTTTCAAAACATAGATAAGTATTATCAAGAGATAATTCATATCTCGTCAGCTGGATAAGTATGATACCGTTGAGTGACTACTCTACAACTATTTATCCTGCTTAAATAACAAAGTTCTACCTCTGACAAATACTTATATAGTCAACTCCTCCGAGAAAAGCTATAATGGCACCATTCACACCTCCCACTCCCTCAACACCGTCGAATGCTTTGGTACTGCGACGAGGTGCAGGACCAATCTCCTCTATCTCACAACCACCCATCACACCATCGACTCCTAAAAGAGCGCCTAGACGCCATGTCGTTAAACATGAATTCATAGAACCGGCTCTACCCTCAGTGAGTCTAGCTTACAACTTTTGAATCAATAATGAGCTGACGTTATGTGTAGACTCCGCGACGCATCATGGTAAACCTCTCAAATTGTTAACTCGCCATAAGCAAAGCTAATCATCTTATTGCTTCAGGCTCCCCCTACCCCGCCGTCCACTGGTCTAATCCGTCGATCTAGGACTTCGACCCCTTCACCCCGACGTCGAAGATCTTACACAGCCCCTTCTCCTCATCGACCTCGACCGCCCCCCATTTCAAGCTCAGCCAACTTCAGAGCCAAATTAGCTGAAATTCGTGCTAGAGCACCTCGCAGAGCATCGAATGGTTCCGGAACTCTTTCGAATCAAAATTCGTCTAGAAGATCTTCCAGAGGACAAGCTACAGTCGAGGATGACGATGATGATGAAGAAGTCCAATTTTGGAGAAGCGGAGGAAGAAGAGGTTCAACTGTTGATGTTGTGAGATAGATACCTTTGCTTTCCATCTCCACCTTGTCAGTAAACTAACAGAAAATCGACGATAGGCTATCGAAGTTGATGAAAGTGACGACGATTCCCCTCCATCACCCACACCGTCCTCCATCACCATTCGACGTGACCAATCTGTTATTCCCGTCGATCGAGAGTTATCGGTAACTCCGTCTATTGGCAATTCGAACGATGATCATAGAGAAGGCAGAGCCGATTCCACCTTCTCCCTCTCGTCTTTTGGATCTCGTGCCACTCCTTTTGTCCGTGCACCTACTTGGGATGATAGCGATCCGCGATATGGGAAATATTACCCACGAGCGGATGCACTCAATAAAGATACGAACAATACGATAAACAACACTATAGTCAATACCTCACCTGTCCCTCTGGCTTTTTTACAAAGTATCATCAGAGTCTCCGAAACAATTACTGCTAGTCAACCCAAAGTAAAAGGAGAAACCAAAAAGTTTGATGACAATGTCTTTTCAGACATAGATAAATTGAATATCGTTCAATCAGCTATATTCCCTAATGGAACTACAAAAGAGCACCAAGATTTTATTAACAAAATCAAAGTTGATTTAGGTAAATACTTCTTACCTACAGTACAATTGCTCGAAATCAATTTAAGAGGTTTATATTGATTGACTTCATTTTGCTATTTTGCAGAATCTAGTCAAATCGAAATCTCAATCGAAGCAATTTCAAATTTGATCTCAATATTCAGAATATCATTTAATCAATCTATTAAATCTCACTTGCAAGATTACAAAACATCAACAAATTCAAGAGGATCAAAAGAATTCAGACAAAATATATGGTTCAATGAATTTCGAACTTTCTTGAAATATTCTAAATCAACTTTACCTATAGAGATTGACAAGAATTCGGCAGAGAATATTCTTCTTACATATCGAGTCATTTGTTACGAATCAAATGAAATGAAACGTATAGTCGGTAAGTATATTTTCATTTCTTTTCCGTAATTACCTTCGGATGAATTCTTACTTGCCCTTTGCTGATTTGGAAATACAAATAATTACTTTTAGATGTGTTAAATGAAAAATTCCAAGATTTTAATGTTGCTCGAGCCAGAAAGTTGTTGGATACTATGATTGACTTATTCGCTCAAGCTATAAATATTGCGTGGTCAAAGTGAATCTCTTCTCAGATATTTGTATTTTAAATAGAATCGCAATTGTATATACAGACCATTGATACAATCTTTCGATCTTCCATCATCTTTTTCATAATTCACTATGCATTATCATTCATGCACATTATTCAATACATAAGTTTAAGCGTCATGCACATATCTAATGGTGAATGCAAACCAATGAAATTATACAGAAATGTGTATATATTTACATATATATGCAATGTAAGTTCTATCTCACTTTCTTTCCTATTTCTCCAAAGTCTCTCCATCCTTTTCCCCAACTTCCGTTTCAGCATCTCCGTCGATACCGTCCGAAACTATGGTAACTCGTCTACTTTCAATCTCATCAATCTCTTCTCCTTCTTCTTCTTCTTCTTCCGGCTCTTTCGTATGTCCATTTTCCAATTTATTTTTAATTCCTTTTTCTTTTTTATCAATTTTCATTTGATTTTCATTTCCATTTTCATTGTTATTCTTATCAAATTCTTCAAAGAATTGATCAATTAGTCTACTAACACTTTGATTTTGATCATCTTTATTATTTAATAATTCATAAAAAGTTGGATTTTTTTTTAATCTTTCTTTAAAATAAGAATAATTTAAAAAATCAATTAAATTAATTTTACGTTGATCAATTATTTTTTTAAAAAATCCAGAAGAAAATTGAGTAGGAGTAGAAATTTTTAAATCCTTTTTTAAAGATAAAAGATTAAATAATTTATTTTTATTAATTTTTGAATTATTCCATGATTCATTTATTAAATCTCTTTTTTGTTGTTGTTGTTGAATCAAAAAATTATTTAAATTTGATTCTAAAAATAAACCATTAATTAAAATTTTTTGAATTAAAATTTCTTGTTCTGATTGACACATTATAAACATTTTTGATTGAATTTCTTGAATTGGTGATGCGTTAATTGAAGTAAAACTTTGCATTTTAATTAATTCTAAATTTGAATAATTTGTAATTCTTCTTTCAAATATTTCTCTACCTTCTTTATCAAATTTTTTATTTGAAGTAGGAATAAGTTGAATATATTGTGTTGACATAATAATAACTGTATTAGCTTTAACAGGTAATGTCCAACATAAATTCCTAACAACTATTAAACATCTAATTACTCCACTTGCGAATAATTCTAAAACCAAGCTCAAATCCGCTGGTTTTAAATTTGGGTGAATATATCCTATACCATGTAAGATTGGTTCGAATAATCCTTGATCTCTCAATCTCTGTAACAGTGGCTCAACATGATCTCTCGGAGTCGTGAGGAAACCATTCAGATCCATTTCAGTACCAGACTGTTTGACAAGATCATTAGATACTTCCGTACAAGCTCTTCGAGACGGTACGAAGATGATAGTTGATCCGATTGATTGTTTCAAGATGTCGTACGTTGGTTTTATCATTGAGCGTAACAGAGTCGGACCGTGAGGTATGGAGAATGGCTTGATTGATATTGCAATTGGATTTGGTCGACTGGAAGGTGTGAAAGAGAACAATGCAGGTGGTATTAACACTGTTGAAGGTTCAGAAGAGGAAATAGTATCTAGTCCTAGCCAAGAAGCCAAACTCGATGGGTCGTCCAACGAGGAAGTGATTCCGACTATTCTCGTTCGAAGCGTTCTTGCAAAGGTGAGGATCTTGGTGATACATAATTCGTAGGTCTCGTCCAGTAAATGAAGATCTTCCATTACGTAGAGAGCAAGTTTGGGAGAAGTGCAAATATCGTCAAGCTTGTCACAACTGAGCAGCGCGTAAGGTGTAGTGACTCCAATCACACCTCTAGGAGATGAGGTCTTGTTGAAATCCGCTGCTGAGAGTAGAGGAGTGATATCGATATTTTTGCCTCTCGGGCATAGTGATCGAAGTCGAGCTACTGTTTCGTGAACGGCATGATGTTGAGGTACAATCACCAGCACGAGAGCTTCTTTGTTATGTCGGAACGCGTTCCTACAGTCCTCATATCAGCTACGTATAAAAGGGACAGTCCGTGAAAACTGACCATATAGCAGCCTCGCCCAAAAAGCTCTTCCCACTTCCTATAGGCGCAGCGATGAGAGCATTAACGCTTGTATTATATATAGTCCAAAAGGCTTGACTCTGAAGACTATTCAAGGTGTCCATGCTTCCCCTATAAGCAGATTCCAAGGCAGGATCATCGAAACATGATAACCGCAAGAAAGGAATATCGAGTAATTCCGTATGGGGTGAAGGGTGATCAGGCATAACCAGATCGTCTAATTGAATTGTGATTTGTTCATGAGACCATAACCATCTATCTGAGATTGATACGATACTGATTGAGGCTGGGAGGGTATCATTGAATGGTAAGATGAAGTCCAGCTCAATTACCGTTGTTGTAGGTTGTATTCTGACGCTTCTCCATTGATAGATGTTGAGACCTTCTTCATCTTGAGCCCAGACATAGAATGGCTCACTTCCGCCTGAGACCTTGTTATTCCATTTGAATTCAGGCACTACTTTTACGTGTATCTGCAGAAGATCATGAGACATAGGTCGAAGCTTGTATGTCATTCCTACCGTGGGGAACATATTAGCAGCGTCGAGAACAGCTTGACCGTGTTTTTCGTTCATATGTATGAAGTCGCCCAATTCGATTGCCGACATATTACGGAAGTCCGCGATAGTCATATCGTCCGTTGTATACTGATTGAGCTTGTGCAAGGTATCTCGTTGAAGGACATTAAGCTGAGCTAGACCATGATCGTAAACCCATTGTCTCTGTTCTATACATTTGCTGAGTTCAACTAATAGATAAGCGCAATTTGCCCAATGCCGACTGAGGGCGATCTCAAGCAAAGCCCGGATGATACGAGCTGCATTCTGTAATTGGCGCAAGTATCATCAGCTGCATCCACCGATAGCTTAGCCATGTGACAGCAGATTCACTCACTTGAGCGACATAGGCTGCATCGGAGACCAAAGCGAAATCTTCAATGTAAACTTTGGATACATGGGCTTGAAGCAGAATGTTGACTTTTCCTCGTTTGTCCGTTGCCCCGCCCTATCGTAATTTTTTCGTTAGCTGCAATCTCACCAATAACGCGTCGATATCTTACAGCTACTTCGAGTGGAATGACATCGCTTTTGTTGATGGCTTCCAGCTCTTCAACTTCGTTCTCCCTCAATTGTATTTGGTCAAACTGGGCAGTATGTCAGCTGAATCATAGTTCTAATGGTCATAACATAGCTCACCTCGGTGGCTTCGCATAACATTTGAAAGAGATCTGCATTACTCATTCTGGTATTGAATTTGGTATCTACAGCCCGTTGTCAGCTTTCATTTCTCCCGCTTTCGCCGAAATTTTAATCAGGTGGACTCACTAAAAACCTCGATAGTCTGGTATCGGAGATAGTACTTGGCTGCTATACGACCAAGGTCAGAAATCGCAAATGTATTGGCAATTTCGTCATATCGAATCATCTTGGCAGCTTGGAGTAAACGAGCGGCTTGTGAGATCAGCTCATTTCGCTTATTACCAAGTTGTGGATCGTCTTTTATCACATCATGAGGCATTCCTGATTGTTCCATGATTCAGTTGTACATCACGTGTGGGGAGCAATTGACGACTGACCATATATAAAAGGTTCTTTTCGCATTCGTACTGTATTGCTAGGGGTCAGTCTGAGAAAACCGAGACATTCTGTTATTCTTTACTCACCGAACAAATAGGTATAGCCTAACCATTGTATAGCTTCCGATACATTGGCTATGGTACCCAAAGCAACTTCCGCATTCAGCGAGTCTACCATACCTGGAATGAATCTAGGCAAATGTCAATTAGCTATACTCATCTGGGAATGATGGGTCGGTTGACTAACTTGGATTCGATAGGGTGCTAAAATAAGTGCAATGAATCAGCCTCATTCATTGCGAGTCGTTCGACCTGGTCAATCTGACTGACCTGCGCCATGATGGTATGTAGATAATGATCCAGCTTATCTTGCGTCGTACAAATATACCCAACACCACTCGTTTCGTACCCCGGACGACCAGCTCGACCGAAGATCTGCGAATCAAACTTCCTTAGCGAGCCCGCCACATGTTTTGCCAATAAGAGCTCACCTGCAGAACGTCGAGCACAGACAAATCCATGAAAGAACCTTTATTACTATCATATACCTGAGTTCCTTTGATGATGACAGCATGAGCAGGTAAATTGACACCCCAAGCTAAAGTCGAAGTACAGCATAGAACCTAATCTCATCTGCTAATCAACTTTTCCGCCCATGCGGAGGACTTATCAGCGGAGTATTGACACGTACATTTATAGCGTTATCCTCAAACATCCTTTCCATCATATTCCTATCACTTCTAAGCATACCGGCGTGATGAATACCAAAACCAGCATCAAAAAGCTCTTTCATCTCTTTATTCCTACTAGTCCCTATGTCCCTTTTATAGAGACCAAATTTCGGATGATCGGTTCTCTCAAAGAAAGTTGATACACCTTCTTCAATCGCCATTTCTTTCAATTTCTGAGCCGTTTTGACTGTTTCTTTTCGAGCATGAACGAAGACCATCACTTGATGTCCTTCTTGTACCAATTCAGAGACCTTCGAATTGCGAATAGTCAGTCACCAGCTTACAGTCACTAAATATAAATCCAACTGACCTTATCGAAGACGACCCTGTCCATATTTCTGATTGACATCTGAGATCTAGGTTTACCTGACACTCCGATGAAATGTTGTTCCAACGGAACAGGCCTGAACGAAGCGTCAAAGAAGAATAGCCCTTGATATCGATTGACTCTGCGTCATCATCATTAGTTATGGGTTTTAAACTCATAACCCACTCGACTCACCTTAAGAAATCGCTAACATCAATGTAATTCGGCAAAGTAGCACTAAGACCAACGATTCGAATAAGAGATTGACTTGATTCGACTTGTCGAAGAGTTCTAGCTACAATAGTCTCAATGACAGCACCTCGATCTTCATTCAGTAAGTGCACTTCATCGATAATTAAAAGTTTCACTTTCTAAATTTCAGTATTATACTTTATCAGTTAACATCGACAAGTTTTGGCTGGACAGAATAGCTGCCTCACCGAGGCAAGTTCGCCTTCACCAGTAGGTTTTCGCGTTACCACATCCCATTTCTCTGGAGTAGTCACGATAATCTGAGTCTCATTAATCTCTTGTCTCGTCATTTGCATATCTCCGGTCAATTCTCTGACCTTGATACCTAACCATGCTAATCTTTTGCCAAATTTCGCTACTATCTCGGCGGCCAAAGCTTTCATAGGCGCTACGTAGATTACCTTGAAAGCATCTCGGTTGATGTTGAAGCCGGAAGGATGAGTTGAAGGACCAGGTATTACGTGTTGCGATAAGACTCGGATGATTGACATAATCGCAACATCAGTTTTACCCTGTGAAGCTTATCAGCGCCATCTTCTGCATCAGCTTCAAAACGGTTAAAAGGTCAACGAACAGCACCAGTAGGAGCTAAGCAAATCATGAATCAGCATCTAGTCACATACCACATAGCTTACATCACTCACCACAGACAAGCATATTCTCATTTGTATTCATCGCTGTGGGCTGTACAACACTTTGCATTCTATTGAGTTCCACATATTTCTGTGAAGTGTCCCCTCAGCTTGCATTCCGAAATCAAGTGGCCGACTGAGACTCACGAAGCATCCTCTGGCCAATCGTGGGAGTTCTGAAATTTTGACAGGTCGTTCGTTTCGCCTTGGCGGTACAGGATTCGATGGGGGCACCGTAACTTCCTCAAAAGTCTGCAAAAATTACAAATAGGTCAGCCTGTACTTGAGATGCCCCTTCTTGATTAAATTTGCTCACATCGTTGATATGCCTTTGTGTACCTATCGGTAAGGCCATTTTTCCTCCATAAGAAGTATTCACAGCTTTTGATCCACTTGCAGTGTAAACGTGAGGTAAAATCTCCTGCTCAAATATTCGCTATGTAACATTGAGAATCAGTTTCAAAGAAGCCATATGCACAAACCAGACCGTTCAAAAATCAAAGATCCATCACGTACAGGACCATCCTCAGAAAACATAGCTTTCGGTCTTTCCAGTTGTTCTTGAATTCTCCTTTCTATGTCTTCAGCAGAACCAATTACATCAGAAATGTTGATTTGCGTTTTCTTCTCTTTACCTTTACCAGCTTTTACTGTCATTCGATTATTAGGAAGATAATTTGGTGTACTTGTACCTCTGGATCTCTATTTTCATGGCATGATAAAGTCAATCCCAGAACCGGTGTGGATGTAACGTATTGAATTTTAATTGTTATGAACAGTTATTGAACTTACCGAACCACTTGATTCACCATTATTACCGATTTGATCAACAATCATATCCCTTATACCGGGTTTCAATATCTCTTCAACTAATTCTAATCCATCTCCTTCGAAACCCATTATCTCGATTAATTCAGATTGTATCTCATCATCTGATTTTGAACTTGACAAAAGGGTGATGAGAGAATTCAAAGTACTTGTAATGGTTAAATGACTGAATGTGTAGATGATAAATTAGCTTATACATTTCGGTACTTTGAAGTCCTGTTCTATTCAGTTGAGTCGTTCTTGCATAATATAGCAATACATTTTGCTCAAGGCCAGCAGGTTAACAGAGAAACCAAGATGAACTAACCTTTGTATTCTAGTCAATAAATTTTGTCCAGATTTATTTTGTCTACTCTCTGAATGTCCATTTCCATTTTCATTCTCATTTAGTTTAACTTCATCAATTAAATTTGAAGGGGGAAATGAAGGAGAAGAAGGTCCAGCATTTTCTGAAGTAGGTAAATAATCTAAAATACTAGGCCAAGTAATTGTGTTATAAACGTATTCAGGAGAATCATCTTCTTCATCATCGTAAATCCCATTAGTAGAGGGACTAAAGAATAACATCAGCTCAATCAACTTCAAAATCCTTATTAATCTCTTTCGTATCTAACCAAGACATACAAAACAAAAGAGCAAATACACTTACTGTAATTTTTGCCATTCTATCAAAAGGTTTTCCCATTCTTTATCTGAAGATGAAGGTGAATGATCATCAGAGAATAACGTAGATAAGTGATTTTCAATTGACATTTTGATTTTATTCTTGATTTTATTCCGATGATTTCTAAATTCGTTTTGAAGATGTTGAGGATGACCAGAATGGATTAGTGGTTAAAATGGAACAACAGGAATCTCTATGATCACTTCGTACAAAGTCTATTTGAAATGAAACGGACTATCACAACGATATCTCTAGGTCTTGATCCTTTTAGTCTTATCTATTGAAAGCAAATAGAAAGACAAGAAAGATTGCATTTATGTATATTCGTTGTAATTCATACGAGTATTGACAATTTCATCGGATCCGAGTATTTCCCCATGGGGTATGACAATCGGCTAAAGACTACGAGTAGTACTGTAATGCGTAGAAAACTAGAAATAGAAATACATCTTACATATTTTCTATAATGTCCTATGATCATGCTATGAAATATTACATTAAATGATACAAGTGAATATCTTATAGATAAATTATCGCAACTATGATTGATGAACTCCTATCTAACAATCACAAATGACCTAAAATACCAAATACACCTAAGAACAATCCCGAAATCATTCCTATTCCAATTAATGATAAATCATTTTTACTTGCTCCACTTGTACCACTTCCAGAAGCGGCAGAACCACCATTTTCACCTCCAGCCATACTTGCCATTCTGGAAGTAGCTGCACTATCCAAGCTAACTACAGGTACTTCTTCAATTTCAGAATAAATTGAGTTATTTGCTAAACCAATATATTGATTTATACCAGTTTGTAAAATTGTTGAATATACATAAGAAGGTGTAGTATAAGTTGGATCAGGTAAAATTTGATTAGGTAATATAGTTTGAATAGTTGTTGTAAGATGTAATTCTTCAATAGTTGTTGGAGTTGGTGAATCTGGGTTATACGTAGTAGTGTTGGTTCCATTTCCAGAATTAGTCGAAGTTGGATTATTTTCAAGTGGTAGAAAACCAACTAAAGGAGCTTGTATACCATTTATACCGTAACTATTTACACAAAATCAGTCAGAACCTCACAGGATTAGGAATTTCGAGCCGACTAACCTGAATATACTGTACACTTTCTTCAAGAAAGGTGTACCGAGTTGCCAATCCATACCATCACCGGTTGATGGGGCTACGATCGGCCAAGCGAGACACAAAGAAGATGAATCGATTTGGGTTGAAATCCAATCAGACGGTTGAAGTTGAATGTATCGACCGCTGCGTGAATGAGACATAGGTCAGCGCGGTCAATAATCACATGAACACATCCACATCTCTGATAGACTGCGACAGGGACTGCGCATATAGGATAGAAATCAGACATACCCAAAGGAAAAACCCAAAGTCATCTTCGTATTACATGGTACGACCCATTGACCTTCATCTACTTGTCTGGCATCACTTATTTTTTCAAAAATCTTGACAACATCTTGTTGAGGTCCAGAAATTCCATTAAAACCCACATCTAAAAGAGCTAAAGAACCAAGACCTAAATCCGCATAACTCGAATTTAATGTTATGTCAGTACCATTCAAAGATAAATTATGTAATTCCAAAGTCCAAAATAGATATTCTTCATCTCCTAATTCATCTAGATTCGACGGAAAGGTATTCAACTCAGATGAAGAACTTCTTTTCTTCCTTGATGAATCTCCATTGGCAGATGAAGATGAAGTGGGTGTAGTAGATGCAGAAGTAGAAATAGCGGTAGATGAAATTGTATTTGTCCTCGATAAAGCTTGTGCGGAGTCATTAGTGGATGATTTAGCTTTTCCAAAAGGTATAACTTGATGCCATTCTATATCGTCCACTGTCCTTCCTGAGTCAGTATCGTTTGAAATATAATGATTTGATACGCCCCCTAAAGTCAATGAACCAATCTGACTTTGATATCGTGATGTACTGCTTGATGTGGCAGATGAGGACGTAGCCGTGGATGTCGAGGTTGTGTTGGAAGGTGGTGGAGCAAGAGCCAGTGCAAAGACGGGATATGGTACATGAGGTTGACTGACTAAATTTTCTAGAACAGGTGGATAGTATGTAGGTGTTGCCTTCGAAGAGGAGGTGGTTGAGACCGATGACGCTGAACTTGTAGATATGGATGACGAAGCGGAATTGGCAGCGGAGGATGCTGAGATGGAGGCAGAAGAAGAGGATGAGGAAGTATCATCTGCCGTGGTCGGCTCAAGGAGGATATGTGACAATGCTGATAATCTTGGAAATCCTAAGCCTATTATACCCGATATTTTCTGTTGAGATAAAGTAAGATTCGTTGCGTTCATTAGACCTATAATAACAGGATAATCAGCTCTTAACATAACCCCCGCTACCTCTTAAACATCGGAGCATCGCCTGCGTCTGTTATCAGAGCTGAAAGATGACTCACCCATGACCTGTCCATCAAGGACGACTTCACCCATAGTCAGAACCTCCCTCACCACAATTCCACTAGCAGTAGTCCCATCCGCGTAGCTAGAATTCCAATACGTCTTATTCCCATTGACCACTTCAAACCCACTAGACCCTTTCGATACATCGTAATATGCATTAACCGTCGGTCCAAGCGAAGTAGGACATGTAGTCGTTGTACATAATGTCGAAGCTACTAATAAGTCTGAGGAGGCTAAGTCTAATTGTAAAGGGTAAATCGAGGCCGGTGAACCTATCGAAACCGGTACGACATAGGTGCTAAAGAGAAGAAGTATAAATTAGTCAAAACAGATCTTTGGGCAAAACCACGTAAAGTTGCTGGAAAACGTAACTTCCCCATCCAGTGAAAGGAGCATGTTGACTGAAAACTTACTTTTGTGCAGTACCTAAGTTGACCTCTGTACCATTAACATTCAACGCCCTTTTACCCTTTCCAATATCTACAGAAGCTGCTCTTTCATGAATTTCTAAGTTTACATCACTAATTCCAACACTTGGACCCCTTTTGTACAATTGAGTAGATTTTCTTCTATTTTGTATTTTAGGTAAATATCCTTTTGACCTGATTTCTGGTATGGAACTCGGCGAGGTTTCAAGGTTTTGAGCTGGATGATGAGCTGGAGGTAAAGATGCTAGTGATATAGAAAGAAGGGTAAGAACGGTTAAGATATGTTGAGTAGTAATCATGTTGAATCAAGTTGAATCCTTCATCGAATTGAAGAATATCACTTTGATGGATTGTTTCTCCAATTTTCTAACAGGTGTTGAAATGTTTTTCAAGATGTTCTTGCTTAACGTAAACAAAAGCAGTGTCTCAAATCGAAGCGGTACTATCAATCGGATTTTTTTGGTTTTTTTTTTTTTCGGTCGGATAGACTTGTACGAACGCGTCGATGCGGTTGATGTTGGAGTTGCGTCTAACTAATTGAGAAGAGCAAAAGGGGATACAATCAGAGGATAAGTAATTAAGGTGAATTTAAGAAGTGGAAAAAGCGATGAAATTTAAGAAAAGAAAAAGGAAGCGCAGTTAAAATAACAGTCGGGTCGAAATTAGAAATTAGAAAACAAAGAACGTTCCTGATTTATTTGGGGTAGCTGCGATCAAATTGAGACCGTATATAACAATGTTCAGGTTGAATTTATGATATGTATAAGCATGAGATGATAATTAATGGAGGATGAGGATCATCATGTATGAAAGATACTACCATGAGCATTGACTAAGAGGAGATCTAAGCTGAGTATAACAACATTTTGGTCCAAACTGGAATCCAAATCCAAACGCGGAGAAGTAAGGTTAAGCGGGGGTGGCGTAGCTACTTTCCTCTCTACGCTTTCAGCCCTAGCTTAGCAAAGTCACTGCAATGATTGAAGAGTCGTATCTTGTGCCAAGCATGTACACATTACGTTTGATGATTCCTAGTGATACTCCACTTATAGATCGTCTTCAAATTCATGCATACATACAAATCTTATTATCACGTCTGCTTGACCGAATTCCTCTCAATTATTGACTAAACCTTCGGAGGATGCCATTTATAAATCATCCATCCTGCCGGTCTGCTTGTCCATTTGGCTACTGTCTAAATCAATCAGGCAATACAAATTTAAGAAGTTTACCAACCCTCATCATCTGAACTTCCACCAAACCAACCTGAGTAAATTAAAATAGTACCGTAAACTAATCCACCACCTGCTATTGACATCCAACATGCAGCAGGTTGTATAAGTTTTGAATGAGCGAGTAATACAGGAAGGGAAAGACCAGTTGTCTATTTATCATGGAGTTAATTAGTATATTATTCTGACATTTCCCATCTCCCTCATACTCATGAATCGTCTTGGAAAGTATTCAGTCGAAGTACGACCTTCGTGCTCAACGATAAAAGTTTACTTACAACTAGCATACCAGTTAAAAATCTACCAAAGTCCACATAAGCTGAATTATATTCTGGACTTATATCATCTGCTCTTGAACATCTTGAACAAATTGAATTAGGTAGAGGAGCAAGAACGAATGTTAGAGCTATATGATTAATTATGTCAGCGTTTTATACCATGAGATGAAAGAAGAAATGCATAGAACAAAGTTCAGAATGATGAATGTCAAAATAAGAGAATTTGTACAGATGAAATAGTTAGAACTTACCGACTAAAAGTGGTAACCAATTTGCCCATAATGCACAACTGAGAATTACCAATAAAAATCCAGCTGCCAAAACGAATGATAATAATATAACGGCTATTTGTTGAATGAATGGTATATCATGGGGTTTTTGAATTGGTCGAGTTATAGTTGATAGATGAGGTGGCATGATTATTTATGTTCATTGTCATGAAGGGCGAGTGAAAAAACAAAGAGTGATGAATGAGTAAAAATAAAGTAACATTTTATTAGCCAAAGATTTCTTCATCAAGGACAAAGGATGATGTATACGAAGAGGAAAGAAAGGGGAGAACACGTACTCTTCAATCCTGCTGCCATTTCGTCTTACTGTCACTCCTTAGACTAGACTACCAAGTGCACAAAGTCTGATGCTGTATGTAGAATCGTCAAATACGCGTTGATGCCAAAGGAATTGCAACACGAAATGGTTATCAATCTTGCAACATGACATGCATCATCGCATCACATCAACCGACTTCCGAAATAAGCATTGATAGGCATGCAGCGTGAATGTGACTACTAAGACCAGTATTTAGGCGTGAAACTGATTCAACCGGTGGAGGTTGAGTTTGTTTCGATCGAGAATAGTAGATAACCGGCAAGAAGCGATAAGATCAGAGTAGTATATAACGGAGTATATTCTCTTTTGATAATCTAATGTGTAACAACGCTTGACTTCCTTCGAGACTCAAGTACACCCAAGATGTCCACAATCGATCCTTCAGCTCCTGCGCCGTAAGTTCCAATTGTCAGCGAAAATATCTGTAGCTCTACTTTTGAGGTTTGCCACCTAACTTCACTCAAATTGTTACTTTAAGCTTGAAAACTGATATTTAGTATGAAAACAGTTTACGACTCCCAGCAATTTTACAAAATCCCACCAATACCTCTCAGAGACAAATTGAATCATACAACTCCCAACAACGAGAAAAACTTCAAGCTCGTAGGGAAGCTAAATTAGCTCCTAGAGTAGATAACAAGCTTAATGGAAAGGGTAAAAGAGTTATAAGGAGATTAGATAATGGTAAGCTATATTATTGCATGAGATCTACAAAACCAAAGCTTATTTTGATTGGTATTTAGCTGCTTTTGCATCAAATCCGCATATTGCTCCTCCTTTAAAATCAGATTATTATCCTTCAGTACCATTACAATCTCGTTCTAAACCTCCAGCATACTTTGATGGAGATACAATTCCAAGAAAACAATCTATACCTTCTACAATCTTACCTCCTAAAGGTTTAAATTCACATGATTCAGTCAATGGAAATTTTAATCTTTCTCTCAAAGGTACAAGACAATTATTACGAAAGAGAGGAAAAAGAGTAGAAGGTTTAATCAACACTGTTGAAGGAGAATTAAGAAATTGGTTATCTGGTGAAGGATGGAATATTTCGACTTCAAATATAAATGATTTAAGAGAAGGACCAAGTTGGAAAATTATAGATAATATACTTATTGATTTATCTTTATTCGAACAATCAATAAATACAAGTACAATTACAAATAATGGTCAAATTGGAAATTCGAATAGACCTGGAAGAAGATTACCACCTCAACATCAAATTATAGGATTACTTCCTTCTTTACCTAAAGTCAATGATAAAGAAATACCGTCAATAATGGAAATATCTAGATCACCTGTACATTTAAGTTGGTATATCGTAGATAGTTTTGAGAGATTGGTAATTCATATTTTAGTTAGGTATTATGAATTAGTCTCATGGAGTGAGTTAGAGCATCTTTTCATCTCAAATGCGTTTTACATATAAAACGAATAACTAAGTCAAATATGATGATTTAGGTGAGACTCATCAAACATTATCTGGCGAATCAATAAGATTAACTAATATTATCGTACCAACCATAATAAAACCTCGTATAAATATTTCCAATCAATTGATAACTCCTGAAACATCAGAATTATCCTCATTATCTGGACCAGATTCTACAGGATCTTTTACTGCATCAGAATTAGATTCTGATACAGCTACAGAAAGAGGTGGAGATGATAATGAAGAAGAAGAAGAAGAAGAAATAGGATATAATTTAGAAGGGGATACAACAATTACTTCTTTACCTGAAGAATTTAGTCAAAATTTAATTATAAATAATCAAGTTGAATTGGAAAGAACAATTTCAAATACTTCTTCTGCATATGCAAGTTCAGAAGGTGGAACTTCAGATTATTCATTATTAGAAGATAGTTTAATATTACCACCAGCACCTAATAGAATTTCAAATTTGAATA
Source organism: Kwoniella pini CBS 10737 (assembly GCF_000512605.2). Lineage (NCBI taxonomy): Eukaryota > Fungi > Basidiomycota > Tremellomycetes > Tremellales > Cryptococcaceae > Kwoniella > Kwoniella pini. The sequence continues at coordinate 1,033,681 of NC_091723.1, read as the reverse complement.
TGAATTCAAAAATACCACCAGATGATGAATGGAGTGATTTTGGTTCTGATTTAGGTGATTTACCACCTATTATATCGAATTCTAATTTGTCAAGACCAGATCGATTTTTGTCAAATGGATTGAAATCGATTGAGAATGGGAATGGGAATTATAATTTGAATAGGAGGAAAGGTTGGGAAGATAAACCTACTTTCTTTGAATATTTGTACGGAGCATAAAAACGATTAAAGGATAATGTGAATGAAACATATGAGGATTTTTGTCAAGAGTTTGAATGTATCATTGTTTCGTCATACAGGTGCATTATGTATTTCATGCACTTTTACTTGTAGAACTTGTAGACAACAAATTGTATTTTACATCAAACATTTGGAAAATATAAATAAAAACATGCACAAATAGAATTTACGATCTCTCATTAGATTCACGAATGACTCTTGGTAACTACCGGTATTTCGTAATGAAAGATATAAAACATTAAAGTAAGATATCTAACTTGTTGAGAATTCACAGGATAAAACGTTGGATTAAGGTATATTGTAGATTTAAGAAAGAACGAAATCATCATAGATTGTTAAAAGTTAAATATAAACAACGTTTTAAAATCAATAAGAATTATGATAATCTTGTAATTGCTTTACTATCCATTGGTGTTCCTATATTTAGTCATAATTAATCAGTACATTTTACTTCAATGAAGTTTGATATAAAATGAGATTTACCATCAGGAGCAATTCCATTTTTAGCTAAAATCCTATTATGTCTAATTAATCTAGCTTGATCAAAAGTACATTTTTCGATTGCCCTAGCGAGATGTGAAGAGATGAAATCAGTATTGCGACACATTTGGAACGAATTGGGAGAAAGGTTGAAATAGATGATACACAGATGTATGTTTGGGGAAACTATGAGTAAATGAAAAAAAAAGATAGTTTCCAAAAGAACTTGGAAAACACGAAAAACAAAGAATAAAAATCAAAGAGTAGAATAAAATTATCATAACCAAAAAAAAAAAGAAAAAAACTTTTAAGCAAAATTCAAAACTCACATAATTCTTCTTATTTCTTCTACACCTCTTTCATCTAATCCAATTCTACTTTCACCACTATTTTCTGAAATATTATTTGATTCTAAATCAAAATTATTTGAAGTAATACCTGCATTAGCTTGTTCAGAAAATGAAAAATTTCTTAAAGGTTCATAATTTGTAAATTTTGCAACTAAAGAAGTAGGTAAATATTTTGAAGCAATTGGTAATATTCTTGATCTATAATAAATTATTACTATATAAAAACAAATGTAAATTTTATTAAGTATAATTTTCATTTTAATATATGTATATGCCAAAAAAACAAAAAAAAAACAAAATGATTGCCAAGAAATAGAAATTTACTTACAAAATGCGATTATCAAAAATACACTTAAAGCTGATAAATGAAAGAACATTTTGATTTTAATTCTTTACAAATTGGTTAGATTCTTGTTAGGAATACTACGAATGATTTTGAAAAGCCAAGAAGATGTTAAAATGGATGATTATTGATGATCGTGGTCTATTTTATGTTTGGCCTGCTGCGAATTACTCGTATGCTGTAAAGTCAACATTAAATCCCAAAACACGCGTCAAGTGGCAAATTACTTAATCAAGTAATATTCAATCTAATCCCATTCTCAAAAAGTTCAAAATTGTCAACTTACAAAAAGATGGAGGTAGTCCAGATTGATTTTCATTGAATTGATTAATCTTGCAATTCGACTATTTGTTCTATACCAAATATAATCATCAACAACACTTCCAAGTACATTTAGAACACAGGGACAGATCATATTCACTTTGCCATAAGGACTTGTAACCTTTCAAACATGTCATCGCTTGCCGATCAAATCAAGAAATTAACTGCTTCTCAACCTAAATATGTAGATCCGGAATCAGCATATACTTCTTTAGATTCATTATCATTACCTAAAAAAGATACGAATGAAGGTAAAGAACATTATTTGGATGTTGGTCCTTCTAGGTTACGATCGAATTTGAATAATCATAATAATAATAATCATAATAATAATACAAATCATGAATCATCAGAAGGTGGTACATTAAGAGGGGTCAAATATGATGGACAAAAAGTTGGTAGACAAAAGATATTCGATGATGATGATGAAGAAGAAGAAGAGGAGGACCGAAGTGGTGCGATGGCTTTTGGAAATGTAGAGGATAGTGAAGAGGATGAAGAGGAAGATGAGGAAGATGACGCTGAGGTCGAGGATGACGAAGATGAAGAGGTCGATGAAGATGATGACGATGACGATGACGATGACGAAGATGAAGATGACGAGCAAGAAGAAGATGAGGAAGCACATGAAAGGTTACGTCCGAGTGCCAAATCTTTGAATAAAGCTTTAGATCCTATGGCATCATTGCGAGATTCACGAGCAAAGGATATTGAAAAAGGTGTAGGAATAAGGCGTCAGAAGGCAAGTGAAATTGCTTCTCGTTCCCTAAATGAAAGATGATTAAACTAATGCGCAAATGGTAACAGGCACTTTTTGAGTCCCTTTTGACGTTGAGAATAACATTCCAAAAAGCTTTGACCACTTCTCAATCCCTACCTAAACATGAGGACAATTATCCAAACGATCCAGAGAATGAGATTTTAATCAAAAAGAACGAGATACTCAAATCTCTTAGTGAATTAAATGAAAGGCTATTTACTATACGTGAAAATTTGGTTCTACCTGAAGAAGGCGGTAAGAAAGTAGATTTAGGAAAGAGGAAAAGAGATGAATTTGATGAAGAAAATTATTGGAAAGAAAGCGCTTCGTCTAGTCTCAAATTGAGCGATTCGTAAGTTGACAATTATCCATATTTTTTAATATCGCGTTGATTCTGATGTTTATTTGGATTGAATAGAAATCATAATCAATTATTACCGATTCTTCAAAAATGGTCAACAAAGATACAAGCTGCTTCATTACAACTTGGATCAAAACAAGCTGGAGGTAGTAAATTCTTACAAAGTGTGAAAAGTGGGAATGGTGGTGTAGTAGAAGCTATAGAAGCTGGATTAGCAAGTAAGGTGAGTAACTCAAAACAAACATCATCAAGTCATATATGGTTGTCATCTGGAGAAGATTGCTAATATTTTGCATTTCAATAACACAGCGCGAATCAGATAAAACATTAATGGAATCTGAAGAATCAGGATATCGATCACTTTTACGTGAAGTGATTGAATCAAGATCAGGTTCAGGTCCAGCAGCGGATTTAACTCATTTGAGAAAAGAAAAGAAAAAGAAAAGAGAAGCTGAGAGGGGTGGTTCAAAAGGAAGAAAATTGAGGTGTGTAGTGTTTTTAAATGTTTTAGTATTATGGATTTAAACTAATGATCTGATCATCCCCTAACCAGATATACCGTTCATGAAAAAGCTCAAAATTTCGTTGTACCTATTCCTCTATCGAATGGATGGCATGAAGAACAAGTTGACGAACTCTTCTCATCACTTTTCGGAGGAGTTGGAATGACTGGTGCAATTGCTGAAATTAGAGTCGAAGTTGATATTGGACCTGTAGATGGAGAGGGTTTGAGTGGATTAGGCGGATTAAGAGTGTTTTAAGATAGTTCATTCACACATCATGTATGCATATACTTGTTTCACAATTTTGCTTCCCTGGGTAGCTATAACTTTTATAAAGCCATTTTGCAGAATATCAGTGTTATGGGATATTAGTTTATCAATGAAGCATGAATGCATACAACTTCATGCAAGGTATATATATATCATGATTCAATGAAACCTAGAGAAGTCATTGTTTTTTTACTACATAGTCACTTAAATTGCCTATGCCCTTTTGTAATTTTATCAATGCTTCGACTTCTGAATTACAGCAAAATCGATTTTTGCCAGTCAATATTTACTTGATTGGTTTTATGATGATCCATTAGGTTGATTTTCTCCTATGGCAGTCGTTATATCCTCACAAACCATAATTATCGCACCATGAGGTTCAACTTTTGAGTAATAATTTTCCTCACTAAAAAGACAATCAGAATTAAGTCCAAATTCTACTTTTGAAAAACGTGAAAACTACACGATTTAAACTTACATTCCAATTTCTTTAAATCCCAATCTTTCATAAAACCTCTTAGCATCTAAATTACCAACTTGAACATGTGCTAAAGCTCTATTAACTTTTACACGAGGTGGAACAACAGTTAAAGATGATCTTGTATTTGTTTTATTATCTGAAGGTATAGGTGGAGGTGGTGTAATTGGATTTATCGAAGCTTTGAGTGAAGATAAAAGAAGTGAAGTTCCTAAATTCAATGATCGATATGGTGCGAGAATTCTACGATAGATGAGAATTTCGTGAGTTTTATTTCCTAATTGTCTGGTTCGAGACTGAACAAGGAGCGAGGAGGTGGATTGTGCAAGAGAGATGGTCGCACTCACGCAAGAGTAAGAATAACCAATGTAGGAGGTTCTTTTGAACCTTTGGCCAAATTATCAAATTTGCAACAAATTGCTCCTACAGGTATGTCTGCGTAGTATACTATTTTGAAAAATAAAGAAGGAATATTAGTGAGATTATTCCATTGGATCATGGAACGGTGAAGACAGTAAAGGGAAGTCTTCTGACTTCAAGACTTGTTAATCCATTATATGATGACAGAACATGAGGGGAAAGGAGTAAGTAATATAAATGTTTATCACTTACTCAATTTATTCACATCATCAAGTAATGGATCTCTAACTTCTTTATAGAATTTATCAGAATATATAATAGGTATAACAACACTATAAATTCTTCTCAAAGTACCAGACTAGATAGATAGATCAAAATCAATTAATCTCGTCAGCTCTTAATCATCTCAAAATACAAATTGCAGTTGTAAGGATATATTTCAAGACGAGAACAATGATCAAAATTGAAGGTCACAATTTATATAATAGAGCTCACATTATTAATAGTTAAACTGGTCAAAGTGACTTTTACATTTGGTTTTACGACTTTCTTTCCTTTACTACCATTTTGTAAATTTAAAGTAGTATATTCACCTTTCAATCCTGATAAATCAATTGGTGCGGAGACAGTACCTGCTGTACTATATGTAGGGGTATTAGCTGTTTTCGCCATATTGCTGAGTTCTATATTTTCTTCTTCGACGATATTTGGCAAAAGAAACGCAAAAAAAACAATTTATAATGTTCAAACGCTTTCAACAATTCCCCTCCTTTTTATCGTTATGATGTACTAAATAAACGATGATGTCATTAGATAACATTCGAGTACTTCGTTAATCTAAACCAGAGAAGTCTTAATTTAATGTTAATTTGCAGATTGTATATCATTCCTATTACATCTTATGCTATATCTTGACATAATGAGCTCAATAAGAATGGATAGTAAGTCTTAGTTTTTCATTCTCATTATCATTATCATCGTACTCATATTGAATAATACTATCTTGCTTTTTTAAAAGGCATAATATCTCCTATTGTTATTTCTATAATAGCATTTTCAGCAGGATATCAACTTAATTCATATTTATCTTCAAAATCAAATCAATCTTTATTATTAAGTTCTAAAAATTCATTTTCATCTAAGAAAAAATCAGAATCTTCAAATAATAATAATAATAATGAAAGTGAAAGTGAAATATCAAATGAAAGTGAAGGAGGAACAGATACAGAATCTGATTTAGAAGATACAAAAGCTGCATTATCATCAAATTTAAATTTAACAAAATTTAATAATAAAGAAGAAATGAAATTAATTTTAATAATTAATGATGAATTAAAAATGACAAAAGGTAAAATTGCTGCTCAAGCTGGACATGCCACTTTAGCTTGTGCTTTAACTTTAAAAGAAGCTAATCCAAAAGTGAGTTAATTTTTACTTAATTTTACTGAAAAGTTTATTAATTCGTAATAGTTATTCCGAGCTTGGCAAAATCAAGGGTGAGTGATTTATCCGTAGATGAGTGATTGATTTATACTATGAACATTATAAAAGACTAGCTAACGTGACGTTCATTCCCCAGTCAACCCAAAATAGCATTACGTTGTGCCAATACTGAAGAACTCGAAATACTCGCTGCTCAAGCTAGAAGTCTGAACTTGTGCGCAAGGACAATAAGAGATGCGTAAGCTTTTGTTGATCGCACTAGTCACCCTCAGCAAGAAAGCTAAGTTGAATATCTTCGAAATTGAATAGCGGTCGTACTCAAGTAGCACCTGGATCTAAGACTGTAGTCGGAATCGGACCGTAAGTGATTTTTGACATCTTTCATGACAGAGCAGAGGTACGGGAACCTGTGCTGAGAGAGTCGTCGTTCTCAGCGGTCCCGCGAGACTCATCAATACAGTTACAGGCAAACTCAAGCTTCTGTGATACGGCATCTCCTGCAAACAGGTACGCGGAAGATGGTGGACATCTCAGTAGAGATTGACGTTGAATCCATGCAACATGAGATAAATCTACGGAGCAAGGATCTAATGGTACAGAATACAACTCATACGACAGGAAGGCTACAAGGCCGAATAAATACAATGTACATTAAACGTTTCCATAACATCTATGATCAATCAACCCCTTCCAATGACACGCACCATACCCTCTCACTCTATCAAGCTAGAAATGCATAGCTCTTCCTTTACCTTTATCCTTTCTGCTTCGCTCGGCCTCATCCTCCATCTGCTCGTCAATCTGACTTGTATCACTTCTCTCACTCCCGCTCGTACTTCTACTTTTTTTCCTGCGTCCTTCTTCAGGCTCCCATAATCCCATATCCTGTATATCCGTTATGCTCCTCTTCTTCTTCGGACGTTGTTCGGGATCGGAACTTGAACCTGCTCTTGTATTTCCTACTTCCATTCGTTCTAAAGCGCTGAGGTATTTTGATTCACCATCCCAATACTTATTACCAGATGGGTCCAATATAAGTCGTGGTATCTCTGTTTGGCCTGCGACGACTAAATGTGGTGTACCACCAGGGGAATTTATTAACTCCATTCTAGAAATCGGATCAATAATACCTATTCCAAGGGTTCTCATCCTGTTCCATTCCTCCAATTTAGTAATCTCCCATTCAATACGTGCTGCTGTCTTATACCTTTCAATTCTCTCTTCCTCTTCTCGTTTGAATCGATCAGCGTTTTTGATTTCCCATTCCCTATATAAACGCTTGGACTCTTGTTTAGATCCAACAAGCTTCTTCATGTCCATCCAAAGTTCTTGAGCCGATTTCCTTGATTCTGGACTTGGATAGTAACTAGTAGTAGATCGTGATGACGGAATGCTGACACTTCGACTTCTTCTAGCTCTGTTGGTCGTATCCACAGACGGTACGACAAGTCGTTTACCGCCTTCAGAAGCCTGCTCAGGAGCTACAGAAGTACTTCTGCTCCTGGCCCTACTCTTACTCCTGCTTCTGCTTCTACTTCTCCCCGTTCTTAATCTGCTTGACTCACTTACCACAGCAAGATCACCAATTTTACGCAGACTTTGTGCCGAACTGCCTCCATTGCCGTTGCCGGGCGTCATACCATTGTTCGCTGGTGTGTTGGGAGTTGAGCCGCTACCCACGGAAGTTTGGGGTGTCGGTTCGATTAGGTTCAATCGAGGGATGTTGATTGAATGCGGTAGTGTGTAAGCGGGACGCCATGCTTGAAGGTCAGAGTACTGTGCAAATCCCGGTACGCCCCACTGGTTAGTCGGACTAAGGGATGACACTCCGTACCGATCAACCAGCGAAGGTACTGGTAGTGAAGATGCCAAAGTGGGGCGAGGGGACGGGGAGAAATTGACAGACGCCGCATCTGAAAGGGGAGGTGACTGATTTCGGACTAGTCGTCTCGGTGTGGTCATATTGGAAGGCTGTGAAGTGACCCAGGATGGCCATGTTGGCATTTCGTGGTGGGTTTCAGGTGATGACGATGGCACAGCACTCGATGTGGGTGGTACACTGAGCGTCACTGGGAGAGATGAGGGTGTGTCAAACGTGTCGATGCCCGCTTGCCACGTAGGAGATAAAGCTGAAAAATCAAATTGTTGGGATTGAGAGATTTCCTGTTGGGTCGGCTGAATCTGATTGTGTCCTCCTGTTGCTGTTGTAGACCATGAGCCTTGATGCGCATCATAGCCAGTAGTTTGCTGCTGCTCTGCAGCAAACGGGGACGGTGCACCGGGAGGAGAATATGGGATTGGACTTGTCGAAGGAGCGGAGAGCCACGTCATCCCAGGGGTGGAATATGTCCCGGGTGGTCCTGCTGAAGATTCGGACTGAGAAGGTACGCCCCATCCTGCTGAAGGGTCTACTGCGGGAGCCATTGGAAATAGCAAGTCGTTCAAAACTGACGAGCCTTGAGGTAAGCCCGCGATACTGAAAGCGGGGTCTGCCAGCACCGAAGCTGGCGACTGGACTTCTTGGACAGCAGGAGGTATCGAAGTCACTCCTTGCGTATCGAGACCAGCAGGGCCAGTAGTGGTTGTTGTAGTAAAAGCCTCAGGCCATAACTCATAGATATCTTGAGGTACCTGAGTCGACGCGTGCATTGAGCTTGTCGAAGCAGATGACTCGCGCTGCGGCGAAGTAGCGATCCAAGTGGCATATTGAGTTGTCGCTTGTGCACCCACCTGGGACGCAGGACAGTCCCAAGTCGTACATGGTCCAGCTGCAGCCTGCATTCTACCAGGAACAGCCGGCTGGAACTCATCGAATTGCGCTCCACAAGCTTTATTGGAATTCCCATACGAAGTGGTTAAGCTGGGTATGGATGTTGCTTGTAACTGAGGTGGAGCGGAGTTTGGTCTGACTTGCTGTACAGCTTCCCAATTACTGGGCTGATCGATAGGCTCCACATCGGGCTCGTAAAGTCCCTCTGTAGATGGATCAAATGGCGAAGGGGGAAGGGGTACGAGTGTTGACAACTTGGCTAATTCATCTAGAACCCGATTTTGCTGAGGCCAGGCAGAGCGCTGGACGACCGAAGGTTCAGGCTGAAAGTTGTATGTTGCACTAGGAGCGGATCCATACCTGCTTGCGTAGGCCGCCTGCATAAGTGGTAGGAAGTGAGAAGGCAGGTCCCCAGCAGCGATTCTTTCCAGTTTCTGCAGGACAGCTTCATGCATGTACCACGGTAAATGCGAAGGATAAGGTTGGGGCGGGATGCTTCCAAGGGCGCTGTCCAATTGTATTTGAACCACTGCAGATATCTTAGCCCATAGCCAAGGGGGTACTAAATTACCAACGCTTACCCCGGGCATTACAGACCGGGTGACGTCAAAAATTGCGATTGGCTTTGACGGTCGATCAGCGGGCACAGATATACGACTTTGGGCGGTCTGTTGTTGCGGTGTGCTCCCAGGGAGCATGGCTGAGGACGTGGAAGCATTTACGGATGACTCCGGATACCTTACTTGGACGTTATTATCAGAGGTTTCTATCCCTAAGGAAGGGGAGGCACTGGAGTAAGTGGGTGAACTCCAAAATGTGCTTCCACCCCTCAACCGCAAGGTGGGCTTGTCGGAGAGGTCATCATTGCTGTAGCAAATTGTGACAAGCTTCCGATTCGATCTAACCTCTCTTAGCGCTCTGGTGATTTTCTGAGCAGCGTCACGAGTCTTAGGAGTACCCCTCCGAGTTCTGATTACCTTCCGACGGGTATGAGCCTTTCTGATCGAGTTCTTGACAGACCTCTGAGCGGATGATGTTTGGGAACGATGGGCCCCATACGGTGTGCGAGGGGTCCTCAGAGCACACCGCTTTTGAGAGAGATTATCGCTACTTAATCCTTCGTCGTGTTCGAGCGGAGGTGTCTGCAGGGTTTTATCGGATAGTTGAGTTCCAATTTCTATGGGCGACCACCCACGCTGTACAAGATGTCCGGAAGGGAGAGGCGCGCTGTGTGAGCTGCGGTTATGTATAAGACTGTGCGGGATTTTTGATGAAAGGTTGAGGTTAGTTGGCAGCGATATTGTCAAGGTAGCGGGTATGTGTCCCTCCAGAATGGGCCAAAGGTTTGGGTCGATGATGGATCGTAAAGAAGGTGGGTCGTCGCGCTTGAGGACTTGCAGCGGCTCAAATTCATGCAGCGAATCTTCGAGCGGGCAAGATGAGTCGGAAAAAGATGATGCGAGGACGTCGAGATGATTGTACTTTCTAGTTTGCCTAGAGTGATTGTCCGTATGTTGTTGTGAATTCGAGTCAATAGAGGAGTGGGAAGGGTACTTCGTGGTGGAGTCATCATGGCGTAAAGAGGTTGTGGCGGTCCGAAACGGCTTCGGGCCAATAGTAGTGGGGTAAGACTTACTTCGCGATACTAGGTGGAAAGGTACCGGATATACGAGGGGTCTTGCGACATTCCTCATTGTATCTTCGGGCGGACGGTCTTCGTCCGGTGACCAAGGGCGATTGAACAGTTCCATCGGTGTCTGGTATCCGGAATGTCCGTCGCTTTGATGAGAATCAGAAGACCCGTCATTTGATGGGGACCCTTCATCGACCCAGGCAGCGATCTCGGATTGAGGTAGCGGCATCACCGGGCGAACACTATTGAACCCGCGTAGTAATGCTTCTTGAGCCAATTGCCGCGTCTTGCATTCAGCTCTCTGAGATCTTGAAAGAGGCGGCGAAGGTCTTTTCATACGCTGGAAGGCTTGACCTGAGTACAGAGCACCAGCTATAGCTTGATCCGAATTGTGCTGCAGCCGGGCGGAAGTATTAGGAGTCTCTTCCAAGCCGCTTGGTCCTGCCATCCTCGGCGGGGGTTGAGTATCTCCAGAGTGGTCGATGGTCGGTCCCGGGCCACGGGAAGGTGCAATCTTATCTCTGGAAGCTGGATCTGTCTGCCTCGGGTGCACAGCTCGGGTTTCGTTGTTCGACATTCCTGTCAATCTACATTCCGTGATACAAGAGGGTAGCAGTCAGCATAGCTCACCGAGCTAAAACCCTTCAAAGGATGGAGTGACCAACAGATGAAAAACGCCTTCTAATTGATCTGCTAAACTTTTTAGCCAGCTTCGTTTCCTCTCGGAGGGCCTACTCTGTTCCTCAATAGATTTTTCTGATGTAAGGAGGTTAGGCAAGGGAGGTTGAGACTTAGGTGAGAGGGAACTGTGATTTCTAGGAATCCTGTCAGTGTTTCACGGGAAACCTAGCTTGATGCGGGTAACAGCTTACTCTCGATGATCCGAATCATTTGTAGCTCCAGGGAAAACAGGGATACTTTGGCCTTCAGGGGTATAGGGACCTGCCGCTAGTGTTGTAGCGGTTGATATCTGACCTTGAAATTCTCTGTCCAGGTTCTGATGCTTCTCTCGTGATGTTCTACTAAGAACAGATGCAGTATCCTGTGATGGCGGAGTCACATGTTGTAAAGGGGCTTTGGCTTTCCCTTTTCCTTTTCGCTTGGTAGTGAATTCTATGATGGTTGATATAGATGTAGGTGTATTGGAGGGAGTTTTGGATGGCGATTTTGAGGAAGACATGATATATAGCATGATTTGGAGCTGGATTGATACGAAGTCATCTAATTTTTCGATATTTCTAGGTTCTCTGATCCGTTCGGTGTCGGGAACGTTGGATCCGTATTCCCTTCGTAGTTAGCTTAAAGTGCTTAGCAGAAGGGTAAAGTAAGGTATAAACTATACCTTTATACCATATAGAGTGAGCTGAACATGATATTGTCGACTAAAGATATAAAACAGATTTTATAGGAACTCTGCATATGTGACCCGATCACGTCAGCTCAATGGTATACGCTAGAGCGACGGACCTACTTGCCAAGTTGAACAGCCTTATCGCGGGCAAAGCTGTTTATATAAGCACACTTTGACTTAGTTGTAGGGTGCTTTGAAGTCGTAGATGCTGGATTGAGACAATACACTAAAGGTGACAAGAAGCAATTGAGATTTGAGCGGGTTATGATACAGGTAGAATGAAAGAATTGGGCGGCGAGAAGAGGATGAGAAAGGAAAGATGCAAATGATATATATGCACCTCATTATAGTACGGTGAGGGTGAATGATCTGGTGATATGAGTCAAGTGACATTTGCCCAAGTTGAATGAAAGTTGAATGATGGGTAATATTTGATGGTTGATCGGACTAAGTGTTATTACCTATTACCTATTGAGGGGTCCTTTGGAACCGCGGCAATCTTTCTCTTTTTCTTGATATGTAGTCCGAGAAAGACTCAAATTCAATTCAACGTAGAGTTTACATACCACTTGCCATTGATGCATCACCGAACTCTTGAGCGATGTCAAATCATCATAGCCTATAATCGTTTGGGAGTTTAATCTGGACATAACAAAATATCACAGTATCCATATTAAGTCAGTGCCACAAAGCCACCAAACGAGAAGAGTGATTAAAATCCAAATTAACTCCCGACCAAATTATACGTCACTCCCCTTTTACTCAGTAGATACACTCTCTCAATAATGACATACCTTTTCAACATCACATCCCCTTTCATCATCTTTCTTCTTTTCTTTCTGCATCCCTATATTGGGCATCATTTAGAACGATTATCAACATGGCTTCGATTATCTCATCAATATGGCCTATATTGACTTCATATAGACCAAATGCAGCGAGGGATCGTCAGTGCGCCCTTTCCTTTTCTTCCCATCAAATTTATTATATACTGATATGTGAATCGCTTGTAGAGCTCAAAGAGAAAAGACACCCTTAAGGTTTGGTGCATTCGAAGCTACTTATAGACCTCCTAGATGGGGTGTAGTTCGTCCTCAGAATGATAAGGACGCTCAAAGGTGAGTAATCAGCCCCAGCTATGCAGATGATTTCCATACAAATCACCTACATACCCCTCCCCCTGTTCCCCACGATATGATGCTACTTAATTAGACTCTGACTTGACCATTCGGTCAAAGGAGAAAAGACCAGTCTCTAGAATTACCCTGATCACCTTCACACGATATCCATCTCATATTTGAATAAGACATCTTGATGTATCGTAGCTGATGATTTGATACAACTGAATATCAGATTATATAACCATATTCGAACTATCGCATTTTGGCTTGATGCCGCACCTGTCTTAGCTGACTTAGGACTACCTTTTAGGGTAAGTCTTCAGCTTCCAGAAAATCTTTCTTAGAGGGCACAATAGCTGATAGAATTATTTACATTCAGGCTGGATTAGACGATATTATTTCTCTTGTACCTATTTATGGTGATTTATTGTCAGGTATTTTACAATTATATCAAGTTTGGTTATCCTTCATATTCGGTGTACCTAAAGAAATATTAGGATATATGGTAGGTTTCATATCAAATTCAAATATTCAATCTTAATTATGAAAACAAGCTAATTTTTTTATATAATGTTAATTCAAAAGGTTCTTAATGTTTTTTTAGATGTAATAGTAGGATTAATTCCAATTTTAGGTGATTTTTTAGATAATTTATTTAAATCAAATTTAAGAAATTTATTACTATTAGAAAATTATTTATTAAATCAAAAAAAATATAATATTTTATTAATGCCTGAATCAAATGAATTTATACCTAAACCTCCTAAAAATAAAAAATTTTCAACTTTTTGGTTTGGTGGAGGATCAAAATCAACAGAATTAAATGAAGAAATTGAAAGAGAAAGAATAAATGGTAAAATAAAAAAAACTAGAAGAATGAAAATTAATGAAGGTGAAATTTTTGAAAATTTTTCAAAACCTTATTCTACTTCTACTTTTACAACATCTGAACAACCCGACGAAATAAAACCAAGTGGAAGTACAACTGGAACTAGAAGAAGAACAAGACAAAGTGGTAATTCTGATCCTGATCCTGTTATGGAACCTGTTGATTAGTTTATTGTATAAAACATAAATCCGGATTTGTAGCTTATAGTTTAAAGATGTATTGAATACACGATGTGCGATAAATCTCCTTCCATTCTTCCATTCAATCATCATTGTATCCCAATGACTTGGTAGAATCAAAAATGCTATATGCATGATGGTGAAGAGATAATAGAAACAAATATATATATACAGTGAGAGACAAGTATAGATTCGTGATTAATTGAAATTGAATATGCACAAGAAATACAAATTATTCAAACTTGGTGACTTGACATTGAGAAAAAAAAAAACATTCATTCCACTTCTTTCTACTCATATATCTTTCTTTTACTCAGCAGCATTGTTTTCTGATTTTGTGGTCAAATATACTATCTTATCCTATGCTAATTTTCGATGTTGCCTATAACAAACATATTTAAATCAATACTAATATCATTTTTATCTTTAAAATAAACATTCCAAACTTACTGTAAGACTATTTCTAGTTTGATGTCCTAACTTACTCCCATTGCTATTATTACCAATACTAGCATTAATAGAATTTGATAATCCACCGACCCGCGATAAGTTACCAATACCAATACCAATATTAGAATTGAAATTAGACGAAGAAGATTGTCTAGCCATTAAAGGTGTAGGTGGTGAAATTAATAATTTTGATTTTGAAGAAGAAGAATTTGGATTTTCTTTTAATTGTCGAGTTGGAATTGCAGGTGAATTTAATAATTGACTTGTTCCACTTCCATTGCCATTTATCATTTTACGTTCTTCATTTGATCTTGAAGGTGTATTGTTTGGTGGTGATAAAACATTTCTTCTCCTTCCTGATAATATCCAAGGATGTCTTAATGCAGGTTGCGGTTTTAACCTTTTATCAGGATCCCAAGTTAAACATTTAGCTATGAAATCAACGAATAAATCATCGTCACATTTCAAAACTGCCGCTAAAGATTTTGTTCCAGGTCTTCGTCGTCGACCTTTAGCATTTACAAAAGGTCTAGGAGAGCCAGTCGCGTCTACAACATATCAGTATCAGCTATAAAATCCTTCGACTGCAGGCTTCAGGTCAGCTTACCGAAGAATAATTTCCGCCTTGAGGCTCTCTCCACTATGTGCCGATCTGGGACACCGAGAACTTCCATTATACAAGCCAATTGTTCATGTTCATTCTCTCCGGGGAAGATGGGTACACCAGTGTACAGTTCAGCCAGTATACAACCTAATGACCACATATCAATAGCCATGGCGTAATTCATCCCTAAGATGACTTCGGGACTTCGGTAGAATCGAGATTGGATGTAAGTATAGACTATGAGCATTCGACAGAAACATCAGCACAACGCCCATTGTAGATATCTTGCGCATCAACCGACTCACCTTTCTCAGTTTCCAAACAACTAGATCCAAAGTCAATCACCTTGATCCCACTTTTAGACGGATGACATAGTAGGATATTCTATTAACCCATAATCAGCGGCACATCATGAGACATACCAAAGCTAATGACAGAAAAGCTACTCACCTCAGGCTTCAAATCACAATGAACAATTCTATGAGATCTCATGAGTTGTAAACTCGCCAACATTTGAGTTGTGAATCTCCTAATTAGAACTGTTGAGAATCCGGCAAATTGATTGGCTTTTATAAGTTCGTAAAGATTTATACTGAGTAATTCCGTAATGATACACAAATGTCCTCTGAATGAAAAACTATCAGTCATTCTAACCATATAATGTTTATCTTCCGGATCCCATTCTACAAGTTGTTGTAAAATTTTAACTTCAACTAAAGCTTGAGCATGGAATCGTTTTTTATTTCGAATAATCTTAACAGCTACACTTTGTCCAGTTTTATGATCTCTACATTGAACAACTTGACCGAAACTTCCTTTCCCTAATATTCCGACTACTTCATACCTATAACATAGATGATCTCCTTCAACCACGAGATAATCGCCTCTCTCATCATCATATCCGTGATTATATATCGCGCCATTTGGCTGCGGTGGTCGTGTGATTTTCTTGGCTTCAAGAGGTGTATAGTATATCTTATCGAAATCCAATACTTCTTTACGTTCGAAATCGCTCATTTGCTGTAAGAAGCGAGAAATAAATGCTCTTTGAGACATTGGTTCAGCCGCCAATGTGTCCTCGGGAAATTCATTCACATCCGAAAGATCGTCCTTCTTTCCAGCGGCAGCACGTTGCTTTCTTCGCTTGACATAAGCAGCCATCTCCGCATCTGCGAGTGACTCTTCATCATCCGCAGGACTTGTTGCCGGTGATTCGGCTGCCAATGATGTCTTTCGGAAACTCGTACCTGGCGCACCCATCGAAGAGGAGGATGACATCCTAGATGTGCTAGGCATGGATAATTTCGAATGAAGAGACTTTGACGGTTTGATAGGTGATGTTTTTCCCGAAGACCCGCCACTTTGACTTTGCAAGGTTTCTCTCGAATCCTTTTTGGAAACTCCTCTGAGTTCTCGCGAAGTCCGTTTGGCACTGGATGAAAGCGTGGATGCGGTCGCCGAAGAAGGAGGTTGGGGTAAATGTCGTCTTGATGCAGGAACAATTTCTCTGCGAACTGGCGGATCGGAAGGTCGATTGTGCGATGTCGTTCTTCTTGTCTCTTGTCTGGCAGACATAGGAGCCAGAAGATGCGCTCGATGTGCACTCGAGGTTGACTGCCTGGCTTTAGTCATCCCTTCAACCACCCCGAACTCGCTGATAGGTGGTCGGGTAAGATCAGCCATACTCGAGCTCACCGTCTTACCTCTCAATGAAGGCATAGCAGGAGGTGGCATAGAGGTGTGAGGTGAACCGACTCCAGCACGATTAGCTATTCGAGGTATCTTGGTAGGTGTAATCGAAGGTAAATTCCTTGAAGAATCGGAAGGTCTCATGTCTGCTGGTCGAGCAGGTGATCCAATGATGGCAGGTAATCGCCTATCCTGTTGACCGTTGATAGTTGATTCACTTCGATTCGATGCTGCGGATGATCGACTATCAAGACCGCTCTCAATGGAGGACTTGTGCTTGAGTAGTTCGGGCGGTATGAAAGGCTTGGAGGGATCCGCAGAAATAGACAAAGTCTTTCCTCTGCGTCTGCCAGTCCATCCTGTACTCTGCGTTTGTGGTTCCGGCTTCACTTCAGGTTTGACAGGAGCGGGAAATTGTTGTGATAGTCCTCTCTTCGAAGTACTTCCTCTGAGCATTGACGGAAGATGCATACCCAATACCGATTTTCTCGATTGCGATCCAGGCATAGGCTTCGAATCTGACTGTTTGGGAGTTTCAGGAGGAGTGATTTTCGACTGCGTGGAATTAGATGAGGTACGCCGGAAGAAAGGTATAGATGATGGGGTCAACCGTTTGCCGGCGGATTTCGCTGTCGAAAGATGTTGAGAGTCGTCCGACTCATGTCTGTTTAGACCTGGAGAAGGGAATTCGCTAGGATGTATCTCTGACCATGGAGTTTGCGGACTTCGAGGAGCTTCTTCGCTTGATGCTGCGGGTGAAGCGCTTGCTTTCAAGTTCAAGGCGGATGAGAAAGACCATTTCTTACTCATTCTAGGCGGGGCGACTACCGGTGAAGTCGATGCATCGGGAGATGAGAGGGTCGTAGGTGCTTGTTGAGTTGGAGGAGATAGCATTGGCGATGTGGATGTATCCTCACGTACAGGTACGAATGAAGCTACGTTATTCATGCCTTGCCTCATCGAAATATAGCTCTTGGGCAAAGGAGGTACCGGAGGAACCGAGATATTTTTATCTTGGTCTGACGACTCCGCAACGATGATGCTCGGAGTTGAAATATCGCTTCCACCACTGGCTCTCCTCGCTTTGGTTGGCGCAACATCGGTGATAGACGGGGTAGTCGAAGTGGTTGGTAATGAGTGAGAATCACGGGATGTGGGAGTGCCAACATAGCTTGTTGAGGATGACGATTCTCTCTTTGCGGATCTGACTTTGGGAATCGGTACAGCCGGTAACTCCTCTCCGATGTCAATCCAGTTATTTAATGGCGATTCCGACACTTTCTCTTTGAGACTACCATTACTGAGTCTGGAGGGTACTTTTTTCTTTGTACTTGGTGGTGTAGCAGGCCGTGACGCAACAGGAGTTTTAGGTTTAGCTTTCGTTTTGCCAGGAGTAGTAGCAATTCCATCCAATTTTCGCATCGCTTCTTCAGTGTTCGCGTCGAGCTTTGAGCTTGAAGTAGCTGTTCTCAACCGTTGAGAATCTGATCGTTGTACGGACTTCGCTCCAAAATGCGAAGTAGTTCCCGAAGCACTGGTGGGCGGCGTACTGACTGAACCAACCATATTATTTACTGATCCAGAACCTTTTAGTATTTGGTTAATTGAAGCCGAGGAAGGACTTGGAGGTAAATGAGAAAAATCTTTTGGTGTGAATTGCTTGAGTATATCATGCGAGGAGTGCCGAAGCTGATTTGGGGGAGTCTTTCGACTATCTTTAGGAGTTCGATGAGCGAAAGTCTGAGAGTCGGCAGAGGTAGGTGGTTGGGGCAGAGTAGCGCGATGAGCGGAAGTTTGGAAATCAGCCGAACTAGGAGGTTGGGATAGATGGGCGCTTGCACTAGCATTAGCAGCGGCATTGCGTTCCCTCTCTTGTCTTCTGGCATATATCCTCGATCTAGCACTACCGGGGGAAAGAGGCGAATCTGGCGCCGATATATGTTGGAGATTTCTTATTGGCGACTCAGGTATAACTGCGCGTGTTCTCGGTGGTGAATTTGGCATACTTGCAGTGGAAGTTTTGTTCTCTGGCATAGACAAAGAAGCAGCTAAAGCGCTCTCCATTGTTGAGTCAAAGTTGAAATCCGCCAAAGTATCAAGAGAAAATGGTGAATCCTCAGGCTTCGCTGTACTTGCAGGAGGTGCCGTAGCGGTTTCTTGACGTCTTTCTCTCGCAGGTGATTTACTGGGTAGTCTAGGAGCTATAGGAGCTTGTGACATTGACATTGGTCGCATCCTGCTATCATTAGTCTCAAAACCTAACCCGACTCCGTCTTGTCCTTGCTTCCAATTGTCCATTGTTGTTATCGATGTTGGAGGGGTACTACCTAAATTGAAAGGCATACTAGGCGTACGTAAATGTTGATGGGTATTTGAGGCTCCCCAACGGGGAGTAGCTAGCTCACCCACACCTATTAGAGCTCTTCGATCGATGTTTGAAGGATCAGGTTGTTCGGGACTGGAAGCTGCTAAAGGCGAAGATGGTTTGAGGTAATACGAATCGAGTCTGTATTGTGATTCGCTCCTACAACATTAGCGAGATACTTGCTACAGTAGACTCACGAAGCACGAGGATCATTCTCATCAATCATCAAGCTAGACTGTCTCGATGGTACTTGAGGTATGAGTGGTGTTGTATAAGCCGAAGGAGCGAGGGATTGTTGACTAGGTGGATGAGGAAGTGGTCGTGAAGCTCGGCGTACCTGTTATAATCAGCTAAGATCAAACTTTTCGGTCAACTCACAGGTTCAGTAACCACCCTTCTATTATCCGGAGAGGGTCCGAGACCTAAACCCAAATTTCCATACCTATCTTCTCGCCTTGGACTAAGATCTAACGCCGCCGGCGCAGGTGCCCTTTTACCTCTTAAAGTCGAAGTAAGCGATGAGTTCGATACTGAGCTTGCCAGACGTTCCCTTGGAGATGGTGCAGGATGAAAATTGTGAGTTGGCGAGAGAGATGCATAGGAGGGAGAAGTTGACATCTCGGGAATGGTTTGGGAAGGGATATGAGAATGGGAGTGAGAGGTCCATGATTTATAGGCGGGCTGTAGGATTGGATCAGAGTATCCAGGTTGAAGCTGACCACGAGAAGTCTGCCTATGACGTGGGGAGGATGGACCTGCATCAGGTTGATGTGGATTCATGATGACTTGATACAGGATACATCAGTCAGGTTCATATAGATGGAGAAGTAAGAAATGGAGCTCACCACTTCACGGCACGGTCACTGCACCTGTACTGCAGCGGAAGTACCAAAATATGAACGTGGGTCATGCAGGTCAATTTTTTGACTTTGAAAGTGAGATCAAGAATCTGTTGAGTATGTTGTTGTCGTCATTCCGATTCGAATGATTTATGAAGGTGAAGTATTCAATCGATACGAAATATATAAATGATTATGTGGTCAATGCGATGTTATTTTGTGTTGCTAAGGATAACATGTGAATATAGGATACAATACAGTTACACACTACCCGAAAATCAAAAACAATCGTGGCACCGCTGTCTCCTATTTTACATCGAATCCAAAAGTATACATTCATCATACATGCATACCCATAGCAACTCAGACCGGTTCAATACTATATACGGTATGCATATTACACCTTTATAAGCATTCATGACACTGGAAGCAAATTGATCACTTCCTACCGTCTGAAAACACAACCCAGTTCCCGCAGATAAATTACGCGCGGACCGAATTATGTCAGATATAAGCTGTGCCAAGGCTTTACGTAATGTTGTCCAGGTATGACCTTTTCCAATCGAAAAGGTTTTGCTACCAGTTCATCGCCGATACAATAAGCAAATCTGAGAGGACTAGGGATGTGCCGTCTATTAATCAATGATTCGTCAAGTACGACTGAAAGTCGTCGACCACGATTTTCGGTTTCGTCAGGTATAACAGATAGGTCGTATGCCTACCTGGCAGAGGGCTATTGAACAGTCACGTGATACGTACGCCCACGCGAGAGTCTGTGCTCGGACGCGTTATCCGTTGATTTGTTGTAATAACGTTGATAAATACACAATAATAGTAAAACAACCCAAGCATATATACATATATACAGATAAAGCTTACCCAAAGCTGATACTCAGTGCAATTTGGCTTGAATCACACTCTTTAAGAAGTAAGACGAGATGTCAGAGAGAATGAAGAAGGAATTGGAGGAAAAGAGAGCTAGAGTAGCTGAATTAAGAAAAGCAAGAGAGGAAAGGAAAGCTCAATTAGCTCAAGCTACTTCGCAAGGAAATGTAGAGGTAAGTTAACGATCATTCCAAAATCGATCTCCATAGTATCCAGAGACTCTAACATACTAGCTCTCTCAAACCCTCCCAAGTACTTTTTCACATGCATACGAGCTAATGGCGGAAGGAAATAGCCCTTAACGTCCTCTAGAAAAGATGTCAACGATTTAGTTGATTCATTACTCGCTCGACCTTCTACTCCAATCACAGTAAGACAATCATCTTATGTATCAGCTCAATCACAAACTCCAGCAGCAAGAAGTCGGACAACACCTGAAGAAAGTATACCTGGTACGCCTGGCGGTAGGGCAAGTAGGCTAAGTAACGATGGAAGTATAGGACGAGCCAGTGGAAGTAGAATTGCTGAGTTGACTGGAGGTGCTATCACACCAGGACACGCGATAGACAGGTATATTCCCATCATCGCTAGCTCTGCTTGACACCGCTAACAATATGTATTAGGGAAACAATGGGTTCACCTTTTCAAGCTATAGATATGGTAGATATGCAGCAGGAACTATATGAGATGCCTTCGAAGGTGAGTCCATCTGCTCGTTCCTGTTTGCGTCAAGGGTTCATGTGCCTTGTTGGCAAAGCAGAACAACAATACTGACGTACTGTAAACACTTTAGCAAGTGGTGAAACCGGTGACCTACTCAAAAGCTATTCAAACTTCAGTTACAATATCGACCTCCACCTCCGACCTGGAATCAGACGACGAATCGAGTGATGAAATGGGTCAGCGTCGCCGGAGGAGACGACGTGTGGATGGAGAGAGTGGAAAAGAGACAGAAGAAGAGATGCGAAAACGGATACTAGAAGAATTAGAGGAAGAGCGAAAAGCTTTGGAGAAAGAATTGAAAGAATTGAAAGAAAAGGGAGAAGAATTGAAGGTTAATGGTGAGTGGGAACCTGAATCGAATTTGATTGAACTTGCTTTGGTGACAAAACGAATAGCCCTTTCCGATGAACAAAGACAAGCTATATTTGCTGCGCCCGACTTCAGCGCTTTCATCGAAGAGTCCACAAAGATCGTACAAAGGGCTCTGAGTGATGGATATGATTATATAAGGGACTATACGATAGGGATCGATAGTGCTTTGTGAGCTTTCTTTGTTAGTCAGATGTCACATCAAGCTCATACTGTACTTAACAGTGATGAGGCTGAAGGACAACAAGTCAAATTACACTGCGCATTTTCGGATGAACGTTGGACGAGTGGTAGATCAATAACGGATTTAGATTGGTCACCTAAGGTTAGTTAAACTCTACTATGCCATTCCATTTATCGTTGATTAGCTGATATCTTGATCCTAGTTTCCGGAACTTGTAGCTGCATCTTACAATAAGAATCCATCAGCGGTCAATGACCCCGATGGTATAGTAGCAGTATGGAATTTACATCTGCTGGAAAGACCGGAATTTGTTTTCCATTCTCCGGTAAGCGCTTCAATCCAGTTTCCTACAGGATGTTTAGCTTACTCAAACGAATAAGTCTGATGTATTATCCGTAACTTTTTCACCTTATCATCCTACCTTGATATTTGGTGGTTCATATTCTGGTCAAGTGTTATTATGGGATACTCGAGCAAAACATTTACCAGTGCTCAAAACACCTCTTTCGTCGAATGGCCATACCTATCCTATATACGGGATGAAAATGGTTGGTACGCAAAATGCCAACAATTTGATAACAACGAGTACGGATGGACTGGTCTGTAGTTGGTTAAGTGACATGTTGGCTCAACCCCAAGTCAGTCGATTTCTGAATGACGCGTTTTGATCTGATTAACACAACTATAACAAGGCTTCTTCTTGGTAGCATACATCAGCTGATTACCCTTTTGCAATATTATAGGAAACTCTCCCTTTAACTGTTCCATCACATAACAAGACTGATGAAGTATCGATAACATGTCTAGATTTCCCAGATAACGAAACCTCAACATTCTGGGTAGGAACAGAAGAAGGATCGATTTATCAGGCTAATAGATACGATCGAGCATCATCGAAAGCTGGAATAAATAATGAAGATATTTACAGAGGACATTCTGCCCCGATAACAGGAATAGATTTCCATCCAAGTACAGGTTCAATTGATTTTTCAGATTTATTCTTAAGTAGTTCAGTTGATTGGACAGTAAAATTATGGAGAACAAAAGCCAATTCTAACAAAACAAATACAAAATCTTCTTCATCATCATCATCATCAAGAAACGAAGGATTAGCTGGTATTAGTTCAATACATTCTTTTGAAGAAGCAAATGATTATGTATTTGATGTAAAATGGCATCCGAATCATCCTGCTATATTCGGTACAGTTGATGGAAATGGTAAATTTGATTTATGGAATCTTAATCAAGATATTGAGGTTTGTTTTAATTTTTTTTCAAATTTAATCTTTTTTTTTTTTTTTCTCTTTGGCTAATTTTTTTAATTTTTATTTTTTGAAAAAAAAAGGTTCCTATAATATCAACAAAAGTTTCAAATGAAGCAATTAATAAAATTTCATTTGATAAACTTTCAAATTTATCAAAAAAAGTTGGATTAGGTTCATCAAATGGTAAATTATATATATATGATTTATCTGAAAAATTAATTCAACCACGTGAAAATGAATGGAATGAATTACAAAAAAATATTCAAAATTTAATAATTTCGGATAATAATAATAATAATGGATTAATAGGAATTGATATTAATTCTTTAAATCGAGATAATAAATATGGATCTAGATATAGATAGATTACTTTTAATATTTAAATATTTTGATACGATACGAGATATAATGATATAATGATTTAAAATTTCACTTTCGATCTATACTCGTAACACCAAGTAAAGTGAGGATCTCATGGCGTTTTTCCCCATATTCAGCATGGCAATCACTACTTATACACCTAATTCCAGTGACATTCATAGAAGTATGATTTAGTGACTACTCGTAGTACCTTGATTCCAGTTAAAAAAGATAGACGCGTTTTAACTTATGAATTCAGGGTAATCTATCACTTTTGACCTCTACTCGCAAAAATAACTCACATCTTACATCATTTTACTTAAAGACGCGTTTATTCTAATAGAATAATTCTACATTCCTCTCTTCATTTGACCATGATTTTATATAACAGCTTCTGATCAAGAAATTGAAAATCGTATAAGCCACTGACGAAGGTCTATTGTTATCTTTTGACCGAATTCCAACCATTTGGCTTGAACCTTAGATAATTCTTTATTTGAATATTAGAATTTACTTTTCAAAAGTCGCGTAATTTCAACATTTTGTCGATTTACTCTTTCTTTGCTTCTCATCAGATATTCATCGAAAAGTTTTTAATCACGCATCATATATGATATAATACGTTATATTCATCAAGACTCTTATTCAAATCACTATTGAAACGATCCACACTCACAGCAAGGTGAAATTATCCAATATACTCCCAATCCCCTCAATCTACTTCTTCTTCTTTTTCGCCCTTGCCACCAAGTAATCTTTTCTGCGCATTCTGTAAATCAAAATCATCTTTTTTCACCTTGTGGTCCACTTCAAATTATCGCCAGTATGACATCCACAAGTAGAAAATACACTTTACATCTGGCTTTACCACCTAGATTGGCCTTGTCTCGGTATGTCAATATTTCTTTTAAAGAAGGATCTTCGCTTCAGCTGACTGTTTTTTTGATGTAGCACGGACTCAGAAGATTCAGCACCTTCTACGCCTGGACCACATACGCCTTTACCATACGATTATGGCGTGAGTACAATAATCTTCCGTTGCTTGAATACAATTTACTCATTAATGAAAGATAGTTCTTTAACGCCTCTTCAATGAACACGATGCAATTGGATGAATGTAATTCGATAAATATAGGCTCGAAGCGAGGTAGAGACGAGGATGATGACAATTCATTAGAAAAAGAATGGACAGAAGAGGAGCTCGATGTATTACAAGCTGTGTGTATCATTTCTCTTGCCCAAATGAATTTGTTCGAAACGTCTAAATGAAAATGATAGACTGATCTCTTTCATTCCCTAGATTCTAATACACCCTTATAAACCCGTTTCGACATCATATCCACCAGGAGAATTACCGCCAGCAAAAGTGATAGATGAATTGACGAATCAAATAATACAATACGCATTTCGCAATACCCACAGTTCGCCAACAGAACCTACTTCAAGGGGTAGATCACGCTCAAAATCGCCTGAAGAAAGAGGTAAATGGACGCATAATTGGGATTCAACACGTAAAAGATTGTTTGATATAGCTCTTCATGAAAGTAAATTGGCTTTTGGTTTTGAAAATGCTGAGGAAAAGAAGAAGATGACTCGAGAAGAGAGGAATAGACCTGGTTTGAGGAGGATGGATAGTATGGATTTTCTTGATCAGGCTGAAGATGTAAGCGAGAAAAAGGGGGACAACGTCGGGAGGGCAATTAGGTTAGTCTCATTTTATTACTATTACCATGATATATTCTTTTGGCTGAGATTTGCTTAATCAGGCTATCGACTACGTTACAAAACAGTGCAAAGCAAGAGCCACTACTATCTTTGACTCGATCCACTTCTGGTAAGCTGAGTGATCTGTAATTCACTCAAATATCTGCTGAACAAGTCATAGTCGGCTCAGGACTCATTGCGGACTCGCCCTTATACTCAGCTGAGATCACTCCCTCGCCACCAGTCGCCGCAATAACACTCACTCCAGCATCGCCAACAGGACCGATAGCCAAACCTATACTAAGGCGTAAATCATCCTTACGGAACCTATCGACGAAGCCCTCAAGACCCACGAGTTTACTGCAGAGAGGTAGAAGTTTTACAGCCGATGACCTCCGCGCAGAAGCTGAGACCCTTTCCTCGGAACCTGAAGAACAACCGGTGTCAAATCAATCAATTGTTTCCCCTACTTCGTCTGAAATTGTCACTTCTCCTATAACAAGTACTTCGCCTTTACCGAACAAGCCGTCGGATACGAGTATATGCACAGCAAAATTGACAAGATCACAATCTTCCCTATCGGCACTAAATTCAGAACCACATGCATTTCAACGAGCATTCTTACAAAACCCTATACCGTCTACAGCTGACAGATCAACCTTGATCTTACCATTGCCTGATGGTGAATCATCGCCGACGACTTTATTGGAGTCTCCGCCATTGGATATCACATCAAGTCAAAGTGTATTTCGATGTAGTAACGGAGGAGGTTGGAGTGATAGTGAAGATGAAGGACCCAAAATGAAACAATCTAGAAAGGTAAAGAAATTAAGATCTACAAAAGGAAAATTAGATCTAGGAGGTGGATTAAGAGGACCTCAAATGCTTTTACCACAAACTATGAAAGAAGGATCAGGTTCATTAGGACTAAGAAGTCCTTTCGAGGAAAAAGATGAACCTCAATTCATTTGATTATATTATATCTATAATTATACATCTGTAAATCTATTTATAATGCTTTGGATTTTTAGTATTTTTGTTATTCGATTTTTTTTTTTGATTTATCAAGCTTTAATTTGTCTGTATCTTGGATTATTCGGTTCTACGTATATATATCATGTGTATCACCTAGTCATACAGTATTTATATTATATATACGATGGGAAGGAGGATTTGTTTTTTTTGTATGTATTATTCAGTTAAATGAGATGAACCTGCGGAAGCTATTTATATTTTTTGAATGACCTCATGTTGCCTGATTTCAGGTTAATCTTTTACTACGCGATGAATACATATATATATATTCCCCCGCAAAGCTGAGCGCGTTTGATCCGTAGTTGCCGGCATCTATTCTATTTTAATATAATATGTTCAGATGATATTTGAGTTTTTAAAGAGGGGATAGGGCTATGCAGTTTGGATATCGTTAACAACTGTCATTGATAATTGCGTATTTCATATTATAATCATACTCCAACTATCTTGACGCTACACCAACAGAGATAGGCTATACGACCCGTGTAATTATTCCCAATAATTCCCAATAACGACTCAACTACAATTATCTATCAATTAGACATTCATCCGATCGATAATTTCACTTTTCAAGACAACAGAAAACAGAAAACAAGAGTCTCGTTAAGCTGGCTTTGGCCGGTTAATCCTTGCCAATTCTTAAGCTGGTAGATTAGAGATTCGAGAGAAGGTGGAAAATGACCGTCACTGGAGTTACTACAGCTGAAGTAGCTCAAGGAACTTATGCACCTCCATTCAAATATGTTACATCGTATGCTCAAGATCCAGAAGTGACTGGATCTATAACTAGTGAGTTCTTTTCCATGGCAGAAAGTGTGAGGAAATCGTTGACCAGAAGAATTACAGGTGCATTACCAGTAGGCTCACCTTTCTCCTATTTTATATATCGATTATGCTGATATTATGACCAGATCAATCCAACAGTGACGGCTTCCTCAAATGCGGCTTATGCGACGGCCTACTTACAAGCGCATATGATGAGGTGAGCAATCTCAATTTTTTTTTTTGAATCAATTAGAGCTAAGGTAAAATCATAGTTGGCCATCATATCGATATGCTTATTTATTATGGTTTATCTTCATCGCATTAGCAGGAATATATGCATTAGCGCATCATTTAAGATTATCAGGTGGAAGTATAGGTTTAGGTTATAAAAAATGGGGTATGAAACGTAAACCAATTGGAAGAAAAATTAAAGGAGGTTCAAGAGGAATGTCATTACCAAGTAATAGTTCAATAATTTCAATAACAATTTTCACAATAATTTCATGTGTTTTAACTTTAATTGGATCAGATTATATTATACCCACTTCATCAACATTAAATTTTTCAACTTCTTTTAAACGTAATATAATTGAAAAAAGAGCTTCAATAGGTTATACAATTAGTAAATCATTTTGGACAAGTGGATCAAGATTTGGTTTTATTTCTTTTAGTCTTATACCACTTGTTATACTTTTCGCATTAAAAGCTCCACCAATAGCAGTTTTAGCTTGGAAAGGATTTACACATCTTTATTCAGATAAATTAGCATTATTTCATAAAGCTTCTGCATGGTTAGTTTGGATTTTTACTACTATACATGTAATTCTTTGGACTATACAATTATTTAAAGATCAAACAAATGGAAAAGCAGTTTGGTTCTTAATTTGGAATAGTTATAGATTTATTTTTGGTTGTGTAGCTTATGGAGCAATGACAGCTGTCATGGTATTAAGTTTGAAACCTTTTAGAAAAAATTCTTATGAAGTAATTCCTTTGCTTTTTTTTTTCATTACCTCAATTGAATTATAATCATTAATTATTATTTTTTTAATAGTTCTTTTACATCTGCCATGTGATATTTGTTTTTCTTACTATAGTTTGTTCAGCTATACATCATCCAGTTTTATGGTTCTGGATGGCAGGTGCTTTAGCTTTATGGGGATTAGAAAGGATATATAGATTTTTTAGATTAGCCAAGATAAATGGATTATTTGGAAAGCAAAAGAGTAGGGGTGGAAATAACTACGATGTTTTAGCAGGGAAACCGTATCAAGATAAAACTCAAACCTATGGAATGCAAGATCTAAAAAGAAGTAGTGAATATGATCCTGTTTATACCGATAAAACATTACCTCAACCACCAATTCATGATCATGTTAATGGCCAAGATGAATTTGGTAAATCTACTAATCAAGGTTATTATGATGAAGGATCGCTACAACCTCTTGGATCTTACGAACAACGATATGATCAACCTTTACCTCAACATGAAAGAACGGAATCAACAACAAATATGATGCCAATACCACGTAGTCAATCAGGTGCGATACCTCGAACAAGTTCTATGGCAAGTATGCGAATGTCTTCCCCTGCTTTGCCATCATTTGTACCTGTTCCAATACCTATAGGATATGCTCAAGCCCAACTTTTACCTTCAAGAACAGTTAGACTCACCATCAACGTAGCTAGACCATTTACATGGTCACCTGGTCAAAGTGTTTTACTTTATCTTCCTGAAATATCAAAATTCCAATCACATCCGTTCACAATCACCAACAATGACCCGAATGAGATTGTTTTACTTGTCAAAGCTAGAAAAGGTCTTACCAGGCGTTTGTTCAATCTTGTCCGAGCGAAATCATTGGCTGCAGTTGGTATAAATGATGTCAAGGATAAGAGGATATCATATCAATCGCTCAATCCGAACGATTCCAAAGCTGCTTTACAAGTTCCTCCAATATTCATAAAATCTTGGGTAGACGGTCCAATGGGTTCCTCGGGAAGAGTGAATTGGACCAATTATTCCACTGTCTTAATCATCTGCGGTGGATCTGGTGTATCCTTTGGTACGGCAATATGCGATTACGTTTGTCGAAAGATGAATAATGGAATAGGGCGTACTAGGAGAGTCAGATTTTGTTGGGTAGTTAGAGCTTTTGCAGAGATAGCTTGGATAGCAAGTCAATTACGAAGATGTCAGAATCTAGTACCTAAAGATCAACTTGAAATTAGTATATTCGTTACGAAGGGGCATAAACCCCTAACTTCGAGTCGATCAACCGGTGGATTATCAGGAGGCGGAGATGAATTTGCGCCTCCTAGACCTGGTTTCGCTGGTGGGACACATCAGAGAAGGGGATCAGCAGATTCTATAGCAAGTCAAATGAGCGTTGATTCAGATAATGAAGGAGCTTCCAGAGAATACGATGAAACCGTTGATAGTCATTTGTCATCAAATTACGCTGATGTGATTGATCTGACCAATTACGAGGATGAAGAAGATGTTAATGATCCCGCAGAAAACATACTTTCGGAGAACTTGCAAAAACAGGGTAAAGTAAGAAGGGCTAAATCTAGAAAAGCAGCCAAGAAAACAAGACCTTCTTATGGTGGTCAAGCTATACCTCAAACTGGATCTCCTCTTTATCCACCTAACCGACAATCTCAACATCAACAACAATCATCTTATGATTATCCTCAACCTAGACAAACTTCTGCATATAGTGGATACGATGAATATCAACAACGTTCATCTATTTCATCGTTCGATGATCTTCAACCACCCAGAAGATCGGGTTATGATGATGCATACGGAGGTGTACAACATTCTCAGCAGGGTAGTAGCAATTTGTACGCACCTCAACCAAATCAATATACATCAACACAACAATCACCTACATCAGCTCCTATGATGTTGGGAAATACAAGTGGATCTCAATCTCAATCAAATTATGATAGAAGACAATCATATAGATCTTTAGCAGATTCAACTTATAATCAATATAATCCTTTCAATAATGGTAATGGAACAGGACAATATTCAATGGGTCCTTCACCTAGTCCTTCAATTATGAATTTCGGTGGTGGTGGTGGTGGTGGTGGAGATGATATTTCAATAGCTGGTGAATCAGTTAGAGATTTATTAAGTAGAACATCAAGAACACAATCAATGGTTTTACTTGAAGATCCAGATTATAATGATTATTTTTCACAACAAAAACAACAACAACATCAAGAACAAGAACAATCATCTGAAATTGATAATAACAATGGTAGAAGAAAATCAAATTTTAGTAATTTGAATTTAAATTTTAAATCAACAGCAGAACAAGAAAAAGATGGTGGATTATGGATTGATGAAAGTGATTATGTAGCTATGAATATTTTATCTGAAAATAGCGTAAAAGGTAAACCAAAATTATCAATAGTAATTCAAGAAGAAATTAATTTAAATTTAGGTAATATGATAGTTGCTAGTGAGTTTTCCTTTCAACCAAAAAAATCATATATTGAAATTAATTTGAATTGTTTTTTCTTTTAGCTTGTGGACCAATTACATTAAATACAGTAATTAGAAATTTAATTTCAAAAAATATTTCTCCATCAAAATTAAGAAGAGGTGATAAATCAGGTCAAATTGATATTTATAGTGAAGATTATGAAACTTAGATATCAAAAACAATGGGTAATTATTAATGATGATGATGATGATGATGATGATGATGAGATGATTAATTTACGTCTTTGATTGGTATTCTCAAATTTTATATGAAATCTTAAGTGGACGATATTTTTTTCCTTTTCTCTTTTCGTTTTTACCGTGAGGTATTGTAAATGACAAATGAGATGCATTCAATAATTGCATTATAATCTTTAATCTACATCAAATGACATGAAATAAATCATCAATTCGTATTCTCATGTACTCCTTAAAAAAGATACAACAAAAAACCTCATTAGAGAAAAATATAAGTATTCATCCAGACAAAAATGGTGAATTTTTCAAAAAGCAAAATGTTGAACAAGCATAATCATGATACTTGATATTCGTTACAAAGTATAGACAAATCACTTCTTTTTCGACCGTGTTCCATTTGAAGGAGAATATGAGAATTGAACTGGTTCTTCACCATCATAAAAGACAGCATTGACAACGACCCTAATTCTCTTCAGATTATCTATTGGTCGATGAGCTTCATGCAAATTACCCAGATGATCTAACTCAGCCTAGAGTACAAGTAGCAAAAGGAGATCAGCTTGTTTTCTGATTGATCCCGTTGTACGAGTTAACTCACCTTAGTTCTGAGACAACCCTTCTTCGAAGCGTCTTCTACTTTGTCTTCCCTTGAAGGCGGTCTGATGGACCCGTCATCCCTTATCACCGTCAAGCCTTTATCAAATTTGACGCCCTTGTCAGGCTTATCTTCCTTCTTAGCTTTTTTGACTGGTCTAGGAGTTTCAAAATCACTTTCGTCGCCAGGGAATCGATGTTGCTCGAATCGCTCAATGACAGGTCGTTCCTCTTCTTCAGTAGCTGTCTGGCCTTTCCTTCGATTTGCCCGAGCTTCTCTAGCTTGTTTCTTCTCCTCTTCATCCCTTTCAGCTGTAGTTCGGATCTTGGACGTCGGACTAGGTGGTCTGGGTCCATTCTGTCGAACGATTTGCCGATCGATCGCACAGTGATATACCTGATTACGAATTGTGTTTCTATAGGTTGTCGCCTTCAATTCTTTCTCTGATATACCAAGTGGTATAATTTTGGTACTTTTAGCTTTCAATATTGGGTGAACAGTGACAGAGGAATTAGTGGTAGACTGTGGTTCAGGTATCTTTCGAGGTCGTCCTACTGGGCGCTTCTGCTTTTTCGGCGAAGGTGATTTGGCTGGTGATGATGGAGGTTTGGCTAATTGGACAGAGACCTCCTCATGATCGGCGCTCGACCCTCGTGCTGGCTCTGGGGGACTGGACGGACCTGTTGAGAAAGATTGGCGCGTTGCTGAGGCAGGGGGGCCATTAGAGACGGGTTCAGGTACAGCCGAAACGTCATGTATCGGTGGAGCTAGCGATAACGTAGAAGGGGTGGACATGGTGAGCTGCCGGGGAGTACCAAATCGCATAGGCGTACCAAGCTGCGAGAGAGTCAGCTGATGTATGCCAAATGACAAAAGATGACGCACCTTTCTCGGTGTACTTTTGTCTACAAAAGTCCGCTTCATCAACCCCGATTTGGCAGGCGACCGGAAGGCAGGTCTGCCTATCGCATGGGAGTCTGTAGCGACGCCAACTGAAAATATAGGTACTGCTTGCAGATTTGGAGCCTGATGATGGATATTCCGGGACGGTTGACCAAGTGCGGATCGAGTTGGGACCACAGGTGCGAATCGAGGTGGTTGTGAGGGAACATTGGCGGACTTGATAGAAGCTGTTACAGGTGCAGGTCGTTTGAGAGGTATTGAGGAGATAATTGGCTTTGTTGAATTGGCGGATTTAATGGTTGTTTGGAAGGATGTGGGGACAATTTCTTTGGCTGCCAGCGCAGGCCGGGGCAGACTTTTCGTTGTCGACGAAGCCAGCGGTACAATAGTAGGCTTCTGCCGTGCGGGTACAAGTGGCCTTGTGACGGGTACAGGTGGTCTAGAGGTCATCACGGATTTTATAATCGGTTTTACTTGTGTTGTGATTGGCTTAGTAGGTCCCGCTGCAGACGACCTTGAGGTGGATGATGAGCTCGAAACGACTCTGCTTTTGGATGAAGTCGACGATGATGAACTTGTCGATGTGGACGAAACCGACCTTTGAGGAGGGCCTAAAGCACCCATTCGACTTGATAAGGCATTGTCGAGTTGACTTCGGATGGTCAAAACTCTAACGGCCGATTTGGTTGGTACGATAGCTGCAGGTCTTGCTGTTGTCGATTCCTTAAGCAGCTTTGCTCCTTTTTCCACGAGGCTAGGGGGTGGAAGAATAGATGCTGAAGGAGTAGCTAGCGGTCTGATGTCCCTTTCAATGGGGAGACTCAGTGGGCTACTTGGTATCGGTAGCTCTATGCTGTCGTTCGAACTTTCAGGGAAAGGTATTATAGGCGGAGGTATGGCTCTACATGGTGATCTACTTTCCGCTCGTATGGATTCGAAATGATGAGACGAGAGGACAGGGATGACGACTGGTCCAGCTCGAGCCATTGGTAGAGGAGAATCGATGTTTGAAGTATCGCCAGCGGTGAGAAGGTCGACTGGACTCGACTGAGGTGATGTTGCTGCCGAAATACTGGGAGAGGTAGGCGTCGGCGACGGTGTTGCTGTGCGATATGATGAATCTGCATGGTCTGCGTGTTTATATACGGAGGTTTGACCTTCGAATCCTGTTTCTGGATCTGAGAAATCGGATAATTTCAAGTTACCCATATCGAGAATCACATCTACAAGGATCTCAGCGCCATTCTGACCATCCTTCCACTCACCATCATCTGAGCCGTCCGAGCTACTTCCTTGACCTATAACGACTACTTCTCCCATTGCTCTCTCTTCAGGCTTGTCTTCAACGGGTGCATTGACAGGTACATTCTCCTTATCACTTCCGCTCTCTTCGGGTTGTGGTGTACAATGCCTAGGTGAAGAAAGGTGGAATTGGGCGAAGTTAAGGGTGAGATCAGATGCATCTTGAATCTTCATAGGCGTAGAGCAGGAGCATTTGGATGGTTTTGAGGGAGATGATGAAGGCGAATTATCCGAATAGTCTTCCGCTCTAATCTGTCGTTCCGCTAATACCGGTCGGTTTCGTATAGGCGACAATAAAAGTGTCTTTCGGCGCATAAATTCCCTTGAGTCCCTCTTCTTCACTCGTATGACAGCAGGAGAAGGTGTTGACGTGGTGGATGCTGATAGTTTGGCTATCAAACTCAATTCGTCTGCCCGGTGTGAGCCCAAGAATACAGCTTGATCGTCATCTGATGTGTCTTCCTCATCATCTGCTTCAATATCGGTGGTATCTGGATGAATCTCAGACATACTGGGATGAGGGGATAGCTGGGGATGGGGTGATGCTGATACCATGCTTGGGGACACCATGGGGGGTATCAATGATAAGAGAAGATCTAATGATGCAAATGTGATAATGGGAGTATGTCATCGAGAAGAATTAAATCATTCGCGGCTTATGTTTATGTTGTTGCATCGTTGTTTATGTCCTAATATGCAATATTACGTAAGTCATTGACTCCCACTTGTTGATCTTATCACGTGACTCATGTTTGCCACTCAACCGAATGTCGAAGTTGCTCAACCTGTATACATGTCTATGACTGTTTGAATGTTGTCAACTTCGTAATTCGTAGTTCAGTTGTCTGAGACCATCTGTCAAACTTATTCTAACACTAGTGCATTGACTGCTAGAATAGAGGACATATTAATCGAAAATGTCGTATTTTATGACCCAGTAAGTCAGCTCTCAGACCATCAATGACATCTAGAGGCACGCTAATCATTCCGGTATTTACCTGTGTTCATCATACTTCGCTTTCAACCTCACCATTACTTCACACGTCATGCAATCGTCCTTTAAATGCTCTTACATTCCATCGTATACGTTCTCTCCGCCTGCGTACTCGCGGTCATCCTGTGGATTCCAGTCTGCATTCCGGCTGGCATGTCGACCAAGCTATTCTAGTGGAAGAAGACCGAGTGGTGTGCATTAGATTCGGACATGATCATGATCCAGAGTGTATGGCTATAGATGAGACGCTTTATGGTGTATCGGAGAAGGTGCAAAACTTTGCGGTGATATATTTGGTCGATATCACCGAAGTACCTGATTTCAACAAGATGTACGAGTTGTACGATAATTCGTCTTTGATGTTCTTCTACAGGTGAGTTTGATCATTCTTGATTAAAGGGACTTGATCAGTGTACTAAGGGCAAAGGAATGATCTGTACTGATTAATTTCTCCTTTTTTCAGAAACAAACATATCATGATTGATTTGGGTACTGGTGATAACAATAAAATGTGAGCATATCCGACGAGAACTATCTCAACCTCGTTGCTAATTAGAGTCGCACCTCAGAAATTGGGCAATCACCGATAAGCAAGAAGTGAGTCAGATTTCCATACTGGGCTACAGGATGATATGCTGATCGGAATTGCTCAGTTGATCGATATCATCGAGACTGTTTACCGAGGAGCATCGAAAGGACGTGGTTTGGTCGTTTCTCCACGAGGTGAGCCTGCTTAAATTCTCATAAATCTGCTGAGACGCTGACCCGTATGCATGAACAGATTATTCAACTCGGCAGAAGGGAAAATAGATGAATTGAATAGCATTTTGGGTCATATAGCATGTAGCATGTATTGGTTTTTTAAGTCCTTTACTCCATCAAAATTGATTCTTGTTGTGATATCTTCGCGAACTATCGATCATCGCCAGATCTGGCATCGCGTCTAGCTTTGAAGCAGGGGACCATCGCCTATTATACCAAGCAGATTATTCGGCAAAATGATAGCAGATTCATCAAAAATCAAAAACATTACGCCAATAGGGAATCGAACCCTAGGCAACTGCTTACATAAGCGGTGTTCATCTCTGAACGCCTCAATGGAAGGCGGTTATGTTACCATTACACCATTGGCGTGTTATGATGTTCAACTTGCGTACACATATAACAGATTCCACGGTCCAATCTGTCCACCAGGTTCACATCATAACTCTCCGTCATGCTCTTTACATCTCATACTTGTCGAACGGTTTGCAGAGTCAGGTATACTTAGGCAGCTGCATCAGACATGGCACAGGTGTAGTTTGTACTGTTATAATGTATATGCATGGTATCAGCGTTGTATAGCCTTAAGCAGTGTATTGGCATTCTCCCTGATCTCCTTCCGAGGATCTTCACCCATCTTGCGGATGATGTCTCCTCCCTTTCCTTCAAGTGATAACTCGACTGCAGCATCTGAGTGCCATCATCAGCTCATCGAAGAACTCCGAATACGAGGTCATACTCACTTATATCTTCACCTCCAAAAGTCGCTAATAAGGTCAAAGCAATTACCGATTCACTCTGCAGAACCGGGTATTTCTCTCCATCCACAAGCATCTTCGCCAATGCATCTATTATCCTTGCATCCCCTACAGGAGCTACAGGCTTCTGGGCAATTGCCAAAGACTTGATGACGTTAACGAAGACTCTGGTGCACTCAAACTTCAATGCCGGATCATCGACTCTCTTGATCAGATCAAGCAGTGGGTCGAGCGGTAAGACGAGGAATCGCGAGGAATTAGAAGCTGTTGTTCAGCTTGACTTATTTATGGTAGAACTTACCATTTGATCTACATAAATTCTTCACTATTCCTGCAGCCCCGCCCTGGACTGAACCTAACATATCCGTTTTTTCCGACCACACTCCCATTTCATATAGCTTTTCTATCACTCCGGCTTTTCCTAGTACATCTTGATTATCACGAGCAACGGATAAATTCTTCATTAATCCTATAACCGAATGTTGGGTCATAGCTGGAGTCGACGGAGATAAGAGGGGTATGATTTTGGGTAAAAGTGATTCATCTCCCTGTACCAAATTTTTGGCAGATTCATCTGTTTGTCAGCGACATTCATGTATAATGAAACTCACCATCTTTAACGCTGTTGCCGAAAGTAAGTAAGGCGCAATTCAGCAGATCTGACCTTTCCTTGATGTCTAGCCATCTGCGCATAGTATTCCAGAACGACGATGTTATGGGCACGTCTGTACTTAGATCTACTAAACCTCGGACTGTTGCCGCTTTTGCCTTCCCTAACCTCTTTTCGAAGTCCTCTTCGTCATCGTCTTCTTGGTCTTCACCCTCATCCTCCACTTCTGTCTGGTTTGGTACGTCCGCCTTCTCCACGAAGTCAGTCAGACTTCCCAAATGCTCTAGCAAATCCGTCCGACTCGAGTTTGCTTGCGTTATGCAGCTGTCTAGTGTATTGCAAGAATGAGTGAGAATGTGGAGGTGTGAGTCTATGTCTATATTTGAGTCGAACGCATGAGACGAGATGGGTAGTAGAAGCGTAGATATGGTGTTGAAGGGAAGGGATGACGGCGGGTCTTCAAGTATGCTGGCCATGATTGACCATGCCCAGCGAGCGATAGTAATGGTCTCATCAAGAGGTGACGAGCTGTAAAAGTCTTCCGTCCATCGATGCGTGAAATCGATAATTGTCCGCAGATGTAATTCTTGCTTGAGCAATTTAATGGCGGACTCTGCAGAATTTCAGCTCCGTCATTTGAATTTGAGGCTCACCGTTTTTGTCGACAGTCAAATTATGTAAAGACGCCGTTATGGCCAGTACAGCGGAAGCAGGGGCAGAGCGGGCGGGTAGCTGAAAGATCGGATGGGAAAGGATCGAGTCAACATATCCTGCTTTGACCAAGATGTTTCGATTGGCATCTATGTATCTAGCATGAGCATGCTGTGCTTACTTATTGGCTTTCAAAAAATGCCAAATTTCGCGTGAGTAGCATTCGGATGACGGTAACATGGGGAGAGATACAATATCAATTGCAACTCACCGCAATCAATCACTAAATTCGCAGCTACCCTTCCAACTTGCCTCAATAATT
Organism: Kwoniella pini CBS 10737; assembly: GCF_000512605.2. Lineage (NCBI taxonomy): Eukaryota > Fungi > Basidiomycota > Tremellomycetes > Tremellales > Cryptococcaceae > Kwoniella > Kwoniella pini. The sequence goes on along the minus strand of NC_091723.1, from coordinate 995,999 downwards.
CATCATCTTCTTCCCCAGATAAGTCTACTAATATTTGAGGAAGTTCTGTCTGTCCGAGTGGTATACGTATAGCATCTGTACATCAGCTAAGGTAGATTGAGGCCGACTTACCATTCCTTAAAGCTACTGTAAGTGTATCCAAAATTGAAATGATCTCTTCTCTTTTATTCTCTTCTGCCCCTAATGCAGAGAGCCTCTCAACTAGCTTGGCCTCTGAAGTAGGATTCTCAGCTGTGTCATCCGTGATTGATCCCATTAGAGAGTGGAAGATGCTTTTTTGCTGTCTACGGAGGACATTGAAATTATGTTGATTATGTTATCATCGACTTTCGGTTATTTGGGTCCGAGCGTACGCGAAGAAAAGCGATCGATCAATTGAATACGTAATTTAACGCGAAGTTGTATCTAGCCATGAAAGAGTATGAAGAGAAGAGCATTAATGCATACAAAGAAATGGGAATGGTGAAAGGAGCGAAATAATAAACCTTTGACAGGCTCTCCCTTTGATGAATTTGCTTTTGCGAGACTTCAAGCGACAGGTAGATTCTACACAGATTGTGTATATTAATAAATTGCATAATTTATACTCATTTTCACAGGGATTGAAGCTCGATAAAAATCCTATATCATGCCAAGTGATCCAAAAAGAAGGCGCCATCGATCAACAGATCCCAAAAAGCGATCTCGTGAATCTAGGGAAGATGAATCTGCCGAACGCAAACATCGATCAAGTCCGAAAGATGATGCTCAGAGAAAAGTGAAAGATACAGCTAAAACAGTAGGAAGTGGCGCTGGAAAAGCTTATGATACGATTGCAGATTTATTTGGTGGTGTAAGTGTATCATCTTCTTGATTTTGACTAAATACTAAAGAGGGGGTTTATGTATTAGGAAAAAGAGTTAAATCGAACTATTCGAAGATATAACCCTACATTTTATGAATTTGCAGATAAGACTTGTTTAAAGAATTTCGGATTACCAAATAAACCTAGTAAATTCTTGTTGTTCATAATTGCACTAGCATTATTACAATCGTATGTCTTAAATCCTCTTCTGTATTGTATCATAACAATTGATTCATAATGAATCTTGATTAGCTTTATACCGCTATTTCAATGGCCATTGGATTTTGTAGCTAGATGGTTAGGATTCGTTTTTCTTTTTGGAAGCGGTACAGAAGAACTCAAATTAGGATTCGAAAGTAGTCGAAAGGCAAACAAGATTAAATCATTATTAACAATTTTCTTAATTTTATCAGCTTTACAACTTATACCAAATTTTCTCTTTGATACTTATTATCATTTCGGAGCATTATGGTCATTTTTCTTACCCGTTATATTATTTATTACTCCCTTCAAAGAAACTCCAGATCAAACTATAGCTTCAATAATTTGTGATACTTTCTTTTCATCTTTTTCCATGGTTTTAGGAAGTCTTATACCTGATTCTATGCAAGGTGAGAATACTCAAAACATGGTGAGCTATCTCAATAAAGCATGACTGAAAGGAAGCTGATCAAACAATTAGGCTATATTGGTTGGTGGAGTTGTAGCATTACTTTTGTAAGTAAAAAATTCCTCGAATATGACTAATCTTTTATCAGCTGGGTAGGATACCTTGGATCAGTAGCTGCCTACGTAACAGTATGGTGTTTTCTTGCTCTTTCGACCATCAATATATTGGGCGAAACATTTATAGCCAAAGATGAAAGTTCATCGGGTTTCTTTAGACAAATGAAAATTTGGCATAATCTTATGGCTATCTGGTTATGGCGTTACCTTATCAGCGCTATTGAAGGAATTTCAATACCAGGTATCATTTCTGTTATAGGCTTGATCCAATACTACCTTCCATCTTATTTCCTCTGGATGACAGGATTCATGTTCGCGATGTTAATGACTAAAAAGATCGAGAAAAGACACGTGAGTTCATTGCTTGCTTAAGTCATCAGATGCGGAGCTGATCTAAAATTAGCGAGCCGATACGTGGTATGCAAAATGGTTGATGGGAGTTAGTAAAGTCGCAACTCCGAAGTCTAGCTTGGGGTCAGACCATAGATCACCCGGCAAGCCAAGGGAATCGGGAAGGCCTGATAAACACAGATCACCTCGATCAGATAAAGACAGGAAGAAGCCAAGATAGAGACGAAATTCAGTAAAATGCGTATGCATATAAGGTTATTAGTATATTCACACATCTTTAACCCAAACTATTATATCCACCTCTTCCTCCACTACTTCCCCTTAATCCCGCGAATAGGTGTGAAAATAGATCCTGCAGTAAGACAGGTACTTCTCTCCAGAAATCTCGATGCGGTATGAGATCCCAACCTTTCGCAGAATATTGTTGATGATTGTAAAATATGCCTATGTACCAGCTTAGCAGAATCAACGAAGACAAAAGAGCTTTGCACTTACCTATAGCAAAGTATAATATCAAACCGATGATGATCAACCAGAAAATGAATTTAACGAATCCCCAAAATCCCATTCCATTACTTCCAGATGATCCCCCACTGGGAATAGTAGGTGAGTCCGCTGATCTGGGACATGCATCAGGCGTTGCCCATTCCAAAGATACGAGGCCGGCAGTGTAAGAAACGAAAGTTGGATTTAAGGCGGTATCTGATTGAGAGCATATCAAAGTCAAATTGAGATGTTGTTGAACCCTGTCGCCGATATTAGCTGTGTCATCCAGAATGCTCTGATACGTATTGCGCAGCTCACCCTGCATAATCTGCACCTTGCACATAAACTTTTAGTCCCTCTTCTCCCTTCTTTCCCATTGGTGTGGTATACACGTTTTCATCCGGTATATCTATAGGCCAAATAGGAATGACTGCTGTTACTCTATCTGGATCCGAAGCCGATGGTTTATGATTGAGTAATGTCAAACATACTCGAGTATTTGGTGGACACTACATCATTTGTCATCAGTATGAGATCCATATAGCTATATTGACAAGGCGCATAAACTTGCCTGATCTTCGTCCGCCATACCATCTTCCTTCCCAATACCCTCAGGACCACACAAATCCATCTTTACCCTGGCTTCGGTCGTTGTCGGAGGTGTAGGAGTATCTTTACTGACTTGACGCAAGCCCGCTAAAGGAGAGATGTCGTACGGTATGGAAGATGCTGTCAAAGAGCATGAGAAGGGAGTGACGAAGGGTAGAAGCATGATTGCGGAGATGATGTGTATAGGTTTGCGCATGTTGTTGTATCAATCGATGTAGATGTGTTGAGCGTTCTAGTAGTCTATGAAAGGAGCTGATCTTTGAATGTTGAGATGTGATTAGAGATATTGAGTGAGAAAGAAAGATAAAGTATTAGTGAGATAGATAGATTAGAGGATGTCATCATCACGCAACGCAACGTGGTCAACGTCTTATCGCGTCAAATGATAAACCTATCTTTCAATCCTCAATTCCATGGTTTTTTAAAGTCTCGAATCCTCACAGATTCTCACAATACAGCAGATCTACATAGCTCGTCATGGCTCTCTCAGATCAAGTACAGCCAGAAGCGGGTCCCTCAACATCCTCATCAAGTGCTACTCTTCAACCTAGTCCTTCGCCATATCATGAATCCTCTCAATTTCGTCATTGGCGATATTCACCTGCATCACTAACATTAATACGGGAAGAGCTGAATGCGAAATCTGTAGAGATAGTAGCGAAGAACACAGAACTCGAGAAGGTGAACGTCGACATCCCTTTGAACTGCATATAATCTCACTATATTATACATATGCTGATTTTACTTTGTCTACCATGTAGGAAGCTCAAATATCCTTAGGACATTCATATACTGATCCACCACCACCTACAGCTTATCTAACTGTTTCAGACGAATTACTTTTACTTCGTTTTTACTGTTCACAAATATCTAAAATATGTAGACATGGTTTTGGTTTACCTGATATAGTTGAAACAACAGCTATAAGTTATTTAAAGAGGTTTTACTTAAAGAACAGTGTAATGGAATGGCATCCTAAAAATATTATGTGAGTTTGAATGGTAAATCTTTGTTGAAAAGGAACTAAATAAATAAATTTGAATTGTTTCATTACAGGCCAACATGTTTATTCTTAGCTTGTAAAACAACAAATTATCCTGTATTAATGGATCAATTCATATCTAAATTTTCAAAATTAACTCCTGATGATATAATAGATACGGAATTTTTAGTTGCTCAATCATTAGGGTTTGAATTTTGGATTAGATCTTCTGAAAAAACTTTAAGAGGTTGGTCTTTAGATCTACAAGTGAGTATATAATCAATTTTTTTTTCTCACTTGGATACTTATCACACCTCATAAGATAGCTGATACTTGAGTGATCGTATAGAATCAACCTAATCCACAAGTAGACGTCATTCAAAAATCCTTATCAGAAGCTTTGAAATACCTTTCACAATCTCTATTGACCGATTTAGAATTCATTTATACACCTTCTCAAATTAGTTTAGCGTGTTTTCATATATCCAATCCCAAAGTAATAGAAGATTTCCTCGATTTTCGTTATTCTTCATTCAAACCAAATACTACTCCTAGTCTAGATGAGGATCAAGAATCAAAGGATGAAAATAACCAATTACCTTATGGAATGACTAAAGACAGATTGTTAGAAATACTTAGCGATATCGAGAAAGTCATCAAGATGGATGGATCGATTGATATTGATATGAAAAAAGTAAAAGAAATTGATAAACGTTTAAAAAACTGTACTAATCCTGAAAAAATACCCGGAACAGCTTTGTAAGTGCTCTTGATCATCTTAGGCCCGATTGAAGCTAATGAGTTTTGGTATGTATGTAGATATGTGAAGCGTAAGAGGGAAAAAGAAGTAAACGAAGCAGCGAATAAAGCAGCTAAAACTTCTAAAGCGGCAAGGGCAACATTAGATAGGGAATCAGTCTTCGGATCAATCTTATCCATACCTTCAAGCAATAATTCACCTAGAAAACCACTATCGCCTAAGGTGACTATGAATGGTGTACCAGTCTCAGCTGGAGTGATGAAGCCTGGAGGAGCAGAAGTAGATCTCGAAGACGATGGAATGGGAGTTAGGGATGAGAACGGGATTGTCCTAGGCGGAAAAGGGCTGAAAGATGTTGGATTACCTCTGTGAAATAATTGACATATAAATATTACACAGGATTGCATGGAGCATGACATAAATTGTATGTAGTTTTTCTTCGCAAGTACTTGGTGACTATAACGGCAACGCTTACTAATGACAACTGATGGCACATGTCACTAATATCGCAGAGAGTTGGAACAGATTCTGTAGAACCATATACTATACTCTCTTATCTTCTATATGAGTTCTCTAAGTCGACGCTACAGCGAAACTAACCCTTATAGGACCCCAAGCTTCGCCCTGTTTGACTGTGAGGATCTTCTTAGTAGCAAGGGTCAAGCAGTCGTACTGAGAATGAACGGTCAGCAAGATGGCATTTTTTCCATCTAACGACGTACGAAGGCAACCGCCGCAACATGCTTTTTACTCTCGACCGGAACTAAATCTTCAAAGTCAAGCTCATCGATCGACAAAGTGACCATCTTCCTCTCGACGAAACTACAAAGGCGTCACGTCTCAGCTGACTCTGCACTGAACACAAACCGACCCACGTGAAAAAGTCTCGACATTGCGTTTCCAGGGCAGCCAACATTTCGGGTTTGAAAGCAGCTGGCAAGTCTGCGAGTCTAGCTTGTTGAGAAGCCGCAAGCGACTCAAGCTGAAACTCTTCCTCTCCACCAGGCACTGTGAGGAGCAGGGTTAGTGAGCTCAATACAAGCAGCATGGGCGGCTCACACTCTAGGTCGTTCCCGTGCACGAGGAGAAGTGGATCGTCATCGGGCCTATTACTAATCAATGACGATGATCGAGCCCGTCTACGACCAAGTGAACCAGGACCGGAAGAATGATGAATGCTTCGAGATCGAAGTCTGATGCGAATCAGGTTGAGCATGTCGGATTGCCGCAGTACGACCTACTTACTTGGCTTCTTGAGGTGTCATGACACTAAGTCTCAAAGTCGCAGGCGAGAAGCTAGTATCGCCGAGATCCGGAAACCCTAAAGCAAACATGTTTTAATCATTCTAAATGCATTTTGTGGGTATCACTTACCTGGAGTAACACTTCGACCTCGCTCTTCCCACTGATCGGTCTATCAGCCAAGCTTAACGGGACAGAATGGACAAACTTGCCGGAAGTGGTCCTTGCTGACTACCTTGGCTGTAGCGACGAGCTTGTTCGGGATCTGGATGCTGTTCCGGGTTGCATTAGCAAGTCCTTCAATGGCAAATCCAATACTCACAAGTCTGCTTTGTCTTGCACTCGCACTAAGTTCCTGGATGGGGATATCGTATGATTGAAATATCTGATTTCGCTATGTCAGCTGGGAGTGCCAGCGAGGATCAGAAAGCACAAACGTCTTGCTCTCCGCCAGACTGTTGGATAATGCTCAGCATTCAACACGTACGCCCAACAGTACCTTAACTCACGTCCACACCCATCATTGGCGCATCTCCATCTCCACCAGATATATCGTATTCACCTTGTCTTTGGTCATCATCTTGTGCTTGAGGTTCTTCGTGTTCGATGCCAAGTCGGTGAACAACAGTATCGGTTTCCCACTTGAACGATTTCACTTGTGTGAAAGTAGAGAAGAAGGACTTCATGTCGGCATCGAAGACTAGGGGGCAGATTCGTTCATCAATTCAACTGTATGGGGGTACCATGCTCGATACAACTCACATTCCAATCCACCTGTACTATCCACGAGGGCTGCAGCTGTCAAGTGTGAGGCTTTGTCTCGAACCTTGAATTCGCTTGCTTCTTTCTGCTCCTTCATCACATCTCGATATCTTCTTCGCGCCTCGGCGTCTTGCCCGTGAGAAAGCTCTAAAGTCTGTCAAACAGGTCAGTGGCAGTTCAGCCTTCTGAAGACTTAAATCATCGAATGTAACCTTTTTGACCTTCTTGACTTTTCTCTGTTTCGGTTCCCCAATGAGCTGTTGTTCGACAGCCTTGACTGACTCCTCGTCGCTGCCTGCTCCGCTCAATCGGCGTTTTCTGATCCCTTTGAAGTCCGAATTCGATCCGTCATTGACAAGCATGTCTTGCTCACCGGGTGGAGCACTACCGGGTCGAGAAGGAGGAACGAGATCCCTATCATTCGTGTTAGGGTGACTTCGGAGTCAAACGTTGGAGACTTACGCTTGATCCGCTATCATCCCTTCTTCACCATCAACAGGCATCTCAAAGTCTCGACCAGATGGACCAGAGAAGCTTTCGTCCCCAAATCCCCCATTCATTCCCTCTAAGTCCAATCCAAGATCGATCTCGCCCATAGGCACATTAATGCCCGCGTAGAGTGCAGTCGGCTCAGATGGATGATGAACAGAAGTACGAGCTCTTGTGACTGTAGTCGGTCCAACGAAAGGGGAAGACGAGTCTGGGAGGGTCTCAGCTCTCATGCAATGGGAATTTTACTCACACTTCTTTCGTTTAGCGTTTCTTCCTACCTCCTCTTCAGCCTCATCTTCTTCATTGTCCTCGTCCTCATGCTCTTCCTCCGAGTCCTCTTGAGTGGCTTGGGAGGAAAGCTTTGAAGACGAGCGTCGTGTTCGACCAGTGCTCAAAGGATCGTGCCAGTCCTGGTCGGCAGTCGATTAAACCTCATGCTTACGGCGAAAGAAAAGACGAAGCAGCTTACAATATGCTGGAATTGCAAGTTTAAACCGAAATCGAAATTCAGACCAGAATCTGGAAATGTGATAACATCGGTCCTAAATATGATCACAAGTAAGTGAATATCCATCGTATTTAAAATGAAAACTTCCACAGACCTGCTTCTGCCGCCTCCAGGCAAATCTAAGCTGGTGGTACCGCTAGAACCGTCACCATTGGTGGCGAAGTCGGTAGCGATAGATCGTCGAAGGTTCTGATGAAAATTTGTTACGTCCTGCAAAAGGAAAATCCTCAGCGTCGAAACGACCGAAATTACTTGCGATTTGAGATTTTGCTCAAGTACGAAGGAACGAAGGAAATGTCCGTACGGAGTAAAATACATCGTAATTCTGATTGTACACTCTGCAAAAAAATCATGTCAGCAATGAGATCCATATGTAGTACACAATGGCAATGTAGAATCTCACCTGGTGACTCCGACGAGCAAAGAGCCGCTAAGTCTCAAAGCTAATGGCTCAGGAGGTTCAGCAATCAAATCGCATGTTCTCGACAAATCAACACTGGTCAATTGCTTTTTGGTGATTTTCTTGCTTCGAGGACCCAAAGTGGCTGCTAGCCTGAGGATGTTGTGATAGGTCAGTAATATTCTTTTCAGATGATTTGAACAGTGGAAAGTATGTGTACCAAATGATTCCGAACCTTATAGAAGGAAGGAAGATCACATCTCGTCAGCTTAAAACATACGATACAAGCCATAAATGCCACAGCTCTGCCACAGGGATTAAGCAGACGAACTCACGTTCCGTTCTTATTAGTAAGTAAGTCTTCTGAAAAGAACATTGTAAATAAATGGCATAATGATAGCAGAAAGAAAGAAAGAGACATGACTTATTGACTTGCATTTTCCTTATATATATATGAAGTCTAGCATTATATCTATAACTGCGATTACATTGACCAAAGGATGCTAAATCTAAATGATCTATCTACAATCAATTCAAGTCTGCACGGTTCACCGCGTTCGAATTAAGGTAATTTCCTAATTGAGTAAAATAAATATACGTCATGACGAACCTTTGATTGAATTTGATGATCAACAGGAAACTTGTAACATGTCAAAACAAACAATTTTATCAACCTTACTTTGTTTCTTTCTTTCTGCTCAACTTTCACAAGTACTCAACTGCTTCTGTATCACAAATTAGAGCCATAACAACAGCCCAACTATGGCACCGCTCACACCTGCTGAAAGGCAAAAAATACTACTGCAGCAGGAGATAGCAAAGTTATCAGGTTAGTCAGCAGTTTCATTTATTTGGTGCTACCTTGTGCTGATAAACACCTATGAAGGCGCTATCTCTAGACGTTCCACAACGGCACCCTCTTCATCTTATCATCCATATCGAGGTAGATCTGTACCTAGAGGATACTCTGCTACAAGAGCAAGAGGTAGAGGTAGAGGCGGTTCATACGCTTTAGATCTGCGTCAAATCAATAAACAATCTTCTTCTGCCGAGCCATCTAGACCTTCAAGCTCAGCTTCGATACACAACACAACCAAAAATGAAGAGAAAGAAGCCGGTGAACTCGATCCCTCGCCACCTGATTCCGACCCCGTCGCTGGTCCAAGTAGCACTTCGGCTCCTCATGCAAATTGGGTGAAAGGAAAGGGCAAGAGTGGAAATATGAGCTTGATGACAGCCGAGAAACGGTATGCTTCTATTTTGGGAGTTCCGCCTAGTGAGAAGCTAACCTGATTCCGCTCAGTGACCAGCTGAAGGTCCAAAGACAACGCACACCGAAACTTCCACCTCAGATCCAGATGATCATTTCTGAGTCCACTTCATCTGGAGATAAGCGGGTAATCATCGATGGCGTAGTCTTTCAGTTTGAACAGGATGGGAAGAAGTTGACACGGATCGGTGGTAAGCCCAATTTCTGTCTAGTCAGCTTCTGCGCTGCGTGAGACTAATCCGAAGTCACAGAAGCACCATCATCAACCAATACGAGCACACCAACCAGAAGAACCCTGCGGTTCGGTGGCGAGAAATATAGAAGAACGAGTAGGGGTAATCTGGTCTCGAGGAAAAGCGGGTACGTCAAGCAATATCTGGGCATCCAAAACCATACGCCATCTCTGTTTTCGCTCGCTAACGTCTTGGTAGCTCAACAAGCAAGAGCATGGAGCTGTGTCGATATTTCACCAAGACTGGTGCGTTCAACATCGACTATCAAGACGGCGTACTGACTTTTTCGATCGCCATCTTATATCATGTTCTCGTTCTCCCCATTCCTCCACCTGAATATCGGTAATATGGGGGATCTCTCTTTTGCGCGTACTGACCTATCCATTGTACTGACCATAAACAATTTCAACAAATAAGGCCGATGCAATTTTGGGCTGACTTGTCCCCATATCCATGATCCCGCCAAAGTAACGATCTGTTCCCGCTACCTAAGAGATACTTGTACTTTAGGAACATCTTGTCCTCTATCGCATACACCGTCACCACACAACACGCCCTCATGTGTACGATTTCAGGCAACCTCGACATGCTCAAAACCAAACTGTCCATATCCACATGTCAAAGTATCGCCGGACGCTCCAGTATGCGAGGATTTTGCTAGGATCGGATGGTGTGATAAGGAAGCTGGAACATGTGAGAACCTGCATGTTTGGGAATGTCAGGAGTTCAGAGAGAAGGGTACTTGCAGTAGAAATGGGAAGTGCGGTCTTAGACATGTTGTCAGAGCCGAGACGAACAGAGCTGTATTAGAGGATACGGCTGAAACTGTACCTAAAAATGGCGAAGGTGGATTCGAAGAACAAGATAGTTTTATTGAATTTGATCAAGGTAGTCCTGCTTTGCTATCGGACGGTGAAGAGGAGAAGGCGAAACATGATTCGACAGAAACTGAGGATGAGAGTGCGAGTGAGGAAGACGAAGAGGAGGACGAGGAGGAAAACGATGATGATGAAAACGTCGCGGAGGAAGAGAGCGAAGGAGAGGATCGGGAAGACATCATAGATGTCGGATCTCCTTCGTTCGATGGAAATGGTAAGTATACCGCTGCTTCATCTCCATCTGCTCATCCGCCTTCAGACATGATGGATACGGATGAAGTAGACGAAGATGCTGTCCTCGATGTTGTCCTCTGATCCCTTGCATTTCCTATTCTTTGTCACTCGGGACACACCTCTGTATGTATAATAGACCTTTGTCCGCGGTATCTTAATGATAAAATAACGAAATCAATATGACATCAATCATGATATGATGAACCATGCATAAATAATAAAAACATGCTATTTTTAGGATGATTCAAAAATGAATCGCTACTGTCATACATAAATATCAGTACACTTTGATTTCCCCTTCTACAACAGTTCGACTTCATTGTTTAATGATCATTGTTTAACCTCTATTTGGGACCCAACCTAAATCACCATCTTCCCTTCCTCTAGGTTGCCATCCACCTGGACCATCATCATTTCTAGCATCTCCACCTCCAGGTACCCAACCCATACCAGCATTTTCTGTTGTTTCACCAGCACCATTTTCTTGCTTCTTTCTTCGTGATAATCGTTGAGAAGCTTCGAGTGATTTGACTAATGATTTAGTAGGATGACATAAGTGCATGAAATTACAAAATCTAAATTTAACAATCAAAAAATTAATTAGTCAAATTCATTACAGACTTATCAGAGAGAAAGATTTTCAAATGAACTCACCCTTCACGTTTACATTCACCCATTTCATTTTGTCTACAACAACTTTCTCTAAAATCTGTTACAGGAGATAATTCAGAATGTAATGGTCTCATTGCATACCATCTATCATTTAAAGCTTGAACTGCACGGGAAGCTTCAGCTTCCCATTCATATCTTGCGTAAACATTTCCAAGTAAATGATCTCCTACATTATCACAAACGTGCATTTCTAATAAATGACCATATTTCGCTAATTCACTATTTGTAAAAATACAAAATTAAATGATTAGCTTGTTTTTCAAGATTATTCATTCAAATAAAAAAAAAAAAGCTTACATGTAAAAATCTTCGTAAAAAGTATCAAAATTTGATTGTAATTGTTCAGGTGACATATGTTGACCTTCTGGTGTATGTCCTGGATTATTATATACATTTGGGAGAAGGATAGTTTGAGAGAATTGTGGTTTGATATGTTTTCTAAATGAAATTATCATTATTGAGCTGAATCTATAAAAGATATAAGGATAAGACTCACCTTGAACATCTATCACCGTGTCTACAGGCTCCTATTTTGAGATAGAACGAACAATTTACTCGATCTTGCTCGGTACCGCTGAGAATGAGAACTTATCAATGAGCAATGTTCTTGTTTCGAGGAAAATGTCAAAGTGCAACTTACAAGATGTTAGCTAAATGAGAAGCCATCTTCCTACCTTTTTTGCTATTATCAGATGTAATGAAGGTGTGATTTGTCGTGCTTTTCTTGAAGAATATTCAGTCGAAGTGACTGTTTTAGTAAAGATTGATCATCAAACGACAAGAAGATGTTAATGCTTATAATACATGTTGAAATAAGTTGAACTCGCGAACACATAAGAGTGATGTTTACAAATGATAGCCACGTTGCTTAGTCAGCTTGATTCACCGAAAATTCCCGAATACACTACAACTACTAGTTAATAATATTTTGCCACTCAAAGGGGGTAACCTTTCGACGTCATCATTAACAGAATACACGTAACTGAATGAGCTCCATGGTTCATTGCCAAGATACCAAACATTAATCTTCAGTGGACATCTATATAAATACCAATCATCACCAAACTTCCCCTCCCTATTATACGTGACAATGGGTAAATCGCAAGCTGAAGAATACTTGGCAAAAGCAGAAAAGAAATCTTCTTCTTCTGTAGGTTGGTTCGGAAGTTCAAGCTCAAAATGGGAAGAGGCTGGTGATCTGTTTGCTCAAGCTGCAAATGCTTTCAAAGTCGAGAAGAAATGGAGGGAATCAGGTCAGGCTTTTGAGCGGTAAGCTATGCAAAGCCCTCCGGCCCGTATCGCTCAGCTTACAAATGGCTTCAATTTAGGGAAGCAGCATGCCGTCAGCAAGCTAACGAGACCAATGACGCTATGAACGCTTTCCATAATGCTGCAAAGAGTTATAAAAAATCGGATCCAGAGGGTATGCTTCCATCCCTTCATCACAGTAGCTGGATTTGTGCCCGACACTGATACTACTGTACCTCACATAGCCGCCGTAACTGCTTTGCATCAATGTATAAAGCTTTTAGTGAATTCAGGTCATTTCCGTCAAGCGGCAGACAGGGAGAAGGAAGTGAGTCTTTCATAATGACGCGAGGAGATATGCAAAACTCATCAATGCTGCTTAGATCGCCGGTATATATGCGCAAGAAGGATTAGACGTAGCCAAAGCAAGAGACAGTTTCGTAAGAGCTGGTGATTGGTATAAGCAGGAAGATGCAAATGCGTGAGTTGGCAGCAGAACCATCGTGACGATGAGCTGATCCCTCTGGGCCGGACTTCAGCACCGCAAATCAATGTTATCAACAAGCAGCAGAATTATCAGCAGATCTACAAGATTATCAACGTTCAATGGAATTATACCAAACCGTTGCAGATTGGTCTTTGACAAGTGCTTTAACGAAATACTCTGTCAAGGAGTACTGGCTACGTGCTGCTCTGTGCTCAATGGCTATGGGTGTGAGTACATTGGAATTCAAGTCTTAATCAGAGCGAATTATCACTAATTGACTATTTCCGGACTTTGTTCTGTAGGATCTCGTAACTACCCAGAGATTACTTGAAACCTTTGCTCAGAAAGACGTTACCTTCCCATCAACGAGAGAAGCTAAATTTGCGCATGAGCTCATGGACGCATGCGAACAAGCCGATGTCGAACGATATACTGCTGCGGTATATCAATATGACCAAGTCACGAAATTGGATAATTGGAAGACTGGTGTTTTGTTGAGGATCAAGAAGGCTTTAGAGGAAGATGAAGGTGGTTTGACATAGTTGGGAAACGTGTGAAGTGTGGGTTTGTAACCCACGGAAGAAGTACGGAAAACAGGACATATACGATTTGTTTAGATAACGTGTTGTAAAGATGTTTAGGTCAATGCACTTTGAGCTATGTCAGTTTGGTAATGATTGCTGCACGATATACATGATGCAATGCAGTCGCATTCTCTGGATTGTGATGCACGTGTGAAGCTAACATGCATAGTCCCTCTCCCTCTCCCTGTCTATACCTTTTCCTTCTCCTCCTTCTCTGCCTCTTTCCCAGCCATCTCAACATTCTCATTCTTCCCATCCGATACTGCAGCAGCAGATTCCATTTGTTCACTTTCAGCAGATAAAGCTTTAACTAAATCTTGAGCAGCATCTTGAATTTTCTTATCACTAAGTAATTGTTGATCTTGTTGTTGTTGTTGACCTAATTCTTGTTGTGCTTTTTTTCCAAAACCAACTTGAACATATTCATGTAAATAAACTTTAATACCTACACCAGGTAAACTATTTTGTCTTAAATATCTTAAAAATAAATCTAAAGATTCTTTTGAACTATCAAAAATTTTAATTGCTCTTTTATATGTAATTCTTTCAAAGTTTTCTTGTGATTTTTTTTTAACAAACGGTGATTTTAAAACTGTATATAAAGATTTTTCTTTTGGTAAAAAAGCAGGTAAAGAAGTTGAAATATTTAAAGAATTTGCAGAATGTATTGTAAATTGTGTTGTTAAATCTAAATTATATGATTGATATGATTGTAAATGAATTGTAGCAACATGTATACCATATTTTGGTTTATGTGGTGTAATTTTTGGAAAAGATAAATATTTATTGATTTTAGGAAACGGTATTGGTAATGCTGTTTCAGCATCTTCTGAGATGGTGGTCGTTGCTGATGTAGAAGCGGATCGCATTGTCGAGGTACTAAGTTTACATTCTCCTGATCAGCGAGAAATCTTGCAATTACTTCAAGGGAGATACACTCACGAAAGATATCGAGAAGACGAAGCGACAGCATTGGAAATGCAAGGCCTTGAGAATGCTGCCAAAGCAGAACGAGCGGAAGGTAAAGCCATATTTGCGGTAGGCGAAAGGACGATATGCGGAGAGCGTATGCAGCGGAGAGGTCGTCTAGTGACCGATTGAGTGCAAGACAGTGACAAAGAGAGGCTGATGAAAGGTCGATCGACTGAGAAAAACGAGATTTATTCGCTGTTTAAAAACGTAAAAAGTCGGAATTGTCAAAAAGACAACAGGGGGGAACCTTACGTTTGGATTTACACTTTCGAAATGAACCTGAATCGGCAATCACGTGACTTTACACTTCAACTTGACCTGGTGTTATCATACTCATCGAGAGTACCTGCATCGCTAGATGACTTGATACAGCCATTACATTAATTCGATTTAGTGAATTTCAATTGCCTATTAGATGCGGAGTACGGTTTGGTATTCAACGCTATCAAGAGTCAATCATCGTTCTCAGATTACGATCCAAGTTCGAGCTTACGCAAAAATGTCAACCTCAATGTCGCTAGAATATACTTCGGATCGAGCTGAAGAGCTGAAGGAGAACATCGAATCTGTACAAGCTGAAATTGATCAAGCTGTATCCGCTAGCGGGTCAAAGGTGAGTCGATTGCCATCACACCTATCTGATAGAGGTAGCCAGCCATATATCTGAATAATGGCAATCTTAGCCCCGATTGGTAGCCATTTCCAAAATCAAACCTGCATCGGATATCAAAGCGTTATATGATGCTGGTTATAGACATTTTGGCGAGAATTATATACAAGAAATGGTAGACAAAGCGGAAGTTGTGAGTCTCTCCCGATTATTTGACCCGGGTATCCCAATTGCCATCTCTTCGCTAATTAAGATTGCTTGATTCTATTCAGCTCCCTAAAGATATCAATTGGCATTTTGTCGGTGCCCTGCAGAGTAATAAATCGAAACTTGCTGCATGTAAGTCTCGTTATCTGGTATCTGACCATATAACATCCGGACTGACCATAAGGATGTAGCTGTCTCAAATCTTCACGTTCTGGAAACTCTATCGTCAATCAAAGTAGCCGATTTACTACAAAAATCACTTTCACCTTCTCGAACATCGAAATTGAACGTATACATTCAAATAAATACATCGGCAGAAGATGCAAAATCAGGTTTACCATCTTTGTCATCAACTTCATCAGATGGAGAAGTCGTTGATCTTGCCATTCATGTTATACGGAATTGTCCTGGTTTAAATTTATTAGGATTAATGACTATTGGATCATTTGAATCAAGTCATGATTCATCAAAACCTAATCCTGATTTTACAACTTTAAAAGAAACTAGAAAAGAATTAGCTAGGATATTACGTGAGAAAGGTATAGAAGGTGCACCGGAAGAAAATCAACTGGAATTGAGTATGGGTATGAGTGCGGATTTCGCTCAAGCCGTTAAAGAGGGAAGTAGTTCAGTCAGAGTAGGTACGAGAATTTTCGGTGAAAGAGCTAAAAAAGTACCCAAGGCTGCTGTGCAGTAGTGATAAAGATCTGTTTTGTTGACAAAATATGCTCTGGTGGAGAGGACATCACTCGTGATTGAGCAATGTCACGATGTCAAGGGTAATCTTATAATTACGTTCATGACTACGTTACCCTCCTGTTAATATATCATTATAATGTTTTATACAATGTGACAATATGTAGAATCCTGTGCTGGAGCTCCACTGCTTTAGAAATATATTTAGCCAAAATTGCTAAGATCTATCGGAAGGGGAAGCCACCTTGGCCCTGTTTCGTGCTCGTCATGATCAGCGTTATTCCTGGGTTGATAGCAACAATGCTAGACTCACTTCGCCAGGTCCTACTTGCAAAAAGAAATCGTCCAGATCAAGTCCTGCCACTTGGCCAAAGCCGGGTTCTTGACGATTACCCACTTCTGCTTGCCAATTATTACCTAATCCAACAAATCCGAACCAATTATCCGTGGGACCATAGCTTGAGCTTGAGTTCAATGTGAAATCGGGTTCCCCAACATTACCACCAGAGAATGTCTTTGGTAAAGAAGCTTGAGTACCTCCTATGTCTGAGATAGGTTGTTGTGTGTATGGCATGGTATTCAAGGGGTTCGCAGTAGGCATATATGGTGGTAAATTGGATAAAGGTGGTATAGGTTCTCTAGCTTCTGGAACCACGTATTCCATATGTTGTGTAGGTGGTTGATTTTGAATTGAATGTTGACGCCAAGCATTCGTGTCATTATAACCATTGTGGTGATTTGGCGGATCCGATTGCTCCTGACGAGCAGGAGCGTTCTGATGGCCTGATGGTTCATTCCGATACGTGTCGTTGCCTTCCCACTGGCTAATGGAGGGGCGCCGGATAGGAGGTAAAGGAACTTCTACACCTCCGGTAGGGCTGCGCGTGTTCACAGCATCTGATAATCCTGCAAGCTTTTGACGTAAAGCTTCTAATTGCCGTCCATAGCGAACAGCGGGGTAATCACTTTCCGTTGAAGTTTGGCTCAAGCAATGACATAGCTTATCGATCAGCTCGTTTGTCCTATTTCCGCCCTTATTAGCGATAACAAAGAGCTGCCATTCCCTAGACGACTCACCTTTGATGATCCCCTCGTAGCATAGCACCAGAGTAAAGAGCTTTGAGTAGGACAATGGCAGCGTAAGTGAACCAAAGAAGATGTCTAGTGGGTAAGAAGGGTAGCGCTCCGCCTGGATATAATTTATTTACACAAATGTGTAGCATCTCTCTGGCAGCATCACACATGTGGAAGATGTACCTTGCGTCGGGGGATTGTGCCGCACCTCTCGGGAACAGACTGAGTTTAGGTATCGTTGTCGTACCCTTCTGCTGAGTTTGTCTTTGTAAGGCTCGATACTCCTCCTCTGCTCGAACAGTCGCCCGTTCGACATGTGCTTGCTATGTCGGGTACAGCCACGATAAGCGTCTTAAAACGGGCAATCGAATCACTGGGAAAGAGGTCCAACAGACTCACAAAGCTGAATGCACAAATGTACAGCTGAGTGTAGTAGAAAAAAGTCCACATGATGTCTACCAAGGGAAACATCTTCCACTGCTTTCTGACCCAGAGTAATTTGAAAGCATCCAAAGAGCGAGCCATCTGCGTAGCAATTAGTAGTATTCAAACAGCGATTTAACGAATGACAAACCTCGTCTAGATATTTGAAGTATTCTCCGTGTCTATCGTATCAAGCGGTCAATCAGTCAAACAGTAACGAGATCCAAACCTCTCACTCACATTACCAGCGATCTAGTCCTAGCAGCATTTGGATAGAGCGTGTCATGAGCATTGCTCATCAATTGAGTAAGCTCAAGGTAAGCTTGTAACAAGCTTCCATAATCCTCTTGAGGGTGTTCCTGGTCGTCGGGTATCTCGCGTAGGAACGGGAAATTACCATAACCTGCCGCGGGCCCACTTTGACTGGATGAAGAGAAGCCTTGGAAACAGACTGCCGCACCTCTCGCCCAAAATCCCTTACCCAGACGAATCGATACACTATGCGAGGAGTCTCAGTTCGTACTTTGTGATACTGCCTAAGAGATATTTCAGACTCACTGGCGATCAGATAGATAGCAATCTGCAAACATCTTCATCAGCCTTATCAAGCCATACTTTTTATGGTACTCACAAGTCCAAGCGACTCTGGCTCTTTCGATTTCTAATGTCCTTTCGCTATCGGGCAATAGCCTTAGAGCCATTTTGTCCAGTCCAAGCTCGTAAGCACTCCTGACTGCTAGACCTATCAATTGCCATCCTTGACGATTCTCATCACCGTGAGGCTCTTCTCTAGCTCCGACAGCATTCAGCTCAACAGGCGATGCTAGTGGTGATGGACGAGGTGGATTTTCGGCTAATAGTAGTATCGATTCTACGAAACCAACTGTCGGTGGCGCTCCTAGAGTCTGTACATCCGCTATCCAGCCCTGTTGCGACAAACAACAGTCAATTAGTTATACAAACCTTGAGAATATACAATCCCAGACTGACCCTCATGACCTCCCACGATTTGTTATGAATATCTCTCGATCCGGGTGTATCGTCTAGCCGACTTGCAATGATGATGAATGTTGTGATCGAATACCTCTCCTTTTGCGCATAGACTGCTAAATCTTCTTTGGATGTGGGTATAACCGCAGAAGGGCATATAGGCTATAATTTCACCTTGCAAGGTCAATTGTCATCGAGATTAAGTGATACAAGAAACCGCTTACCGTTAGATGGTGGTAATAACGAAAGTATCGATCAACTAATCTAACAGCTTGATCCACATTGAGAATGCCTAATTTTATCAAGGGGAAATCTTCTAAGGCTGGAGCTTCATCGCTTTTCCTCCTATCATAGAACCGCTTAAAATTCGAGATATCCCTAACTGTTGCTGCTTGACCGCTCTTTTCATGCAGATATGTCTCTTGATTTCGCTTTCCCCTTCCGCCCACTATACTTTCCTTGGTCGCTGCCTGTCCGCTTGCTAAAGCCAATATTTGAAGAGCATCCGATTCGTTTTGCATATCTGCGACGACTATACTGCTCGGGTCGGCGGCATGAAGAGGCGGATTCAGATGCAGTCTGCGCCGTTTCGGTGATGGAGTTGATGAAGGTTGTTGTGCATTTCTTGAACTTGATGCTGCTGGCCCATACATTGGTCTTGCAGGGGGCGTATGAACGGACGTACCTGTCATAGGGGACAGGTTCGCACCTGAAGACCCCGTGTTGGGTCCATGATAAGGATACGTGGCATGAGGTGAGGGTCGAGAATCATGGGAACCAGATGGTTGTGGTAAGGTATGATGCGAATCAGGTGGGTAAGGATAAGGGAAAGTCTGATTCGTTGAGTTGGGAAGGTGAAGCTGGTTTCCGCTGAGTTGATCGCGATCTTCCTCACCCTTTGTATCAACATCCGATTCGTCCAGGGATCCTTTTCTGTTACGTTTACGATTGTTTCCCCCACGGCGAGATGGTGCGAACACACATTCTCGCGATTCTCGCTTACATCTGGAGCATGGTGGAGACGAAGGGGCGTCAATGTCACCCTTTGCATATGGTCAGCATCAGAGAATAACATTCCAGAAGCCAGACAAGACTTACAAGATCACACTTAGCCTTCCTACTTCGACAATGTAGACTAAGTCGTTACATGAGATCAGCAAGAAATCCTCCGATCCGTTTGCTTCAACCATTTCGACCGACCTACCAAGCTCTGTAACCCCTTTTGATCTTCTCCGGCCTCAGTTGCGACTCTCCTTCGACGCTAAAAGACCTTGATGCTTCCATCGTGCTTCACCTCTGCTTGTTTTGTTATTCTGAATACAATGTGTTAGGTTTTCTGAAAGGATGATCTTTGAAAGTGAATTATGTGAACCTCGCCATGATAACTGGGGACCCGCTTGAACCAGAATGGGATTTAGTGATTTCTATTTGTATCAGTTGATTGTAACCTAGCTTCAGGGCATTTGCTTCCTCATGAATGCGGTTCATTAAGAGATGCCGGAATGATCTCAGGCACATCGGCGCGCTCATGAAACTAATGATCTAAATCCGCTGGTGCATTGTTAGGTGCCACTGTAGACTTGATCATCATTCGCAATATAGCACCTCTTTCCGGGTGAGAAGTTGGGTCTGAGAGTATTTCCTTGTGCGTTCTCAAGCTCCTCATCAGATCAGTCGTGACATCGCAAGGTCGTTTTTCTTATGATCCGAGGACTAGAAACCCATATCGAACCAGTAGTTGCTATAACTTGGCACCATGCTCCCACGTGCCGACCACGAATGTTGACGTGAATGACGATCACCCACTTTTCAAGGTTTAAACCGCAGAATCCAACAATCGTCTTGCTTGACTGATACTCACCATACAGCTCGAAACGAAACAAATCGGTACCTCCATGAAACACGCTATAAGTGTCCACTGGCATAGCAATCTATGATGGCCATTCCATGAGATGAGAATGACATACTTGAGAAGACCAAAGATCACACTCAATTAGAATGATTCATGCGTCGACCACCTTTCCTCGACACCGACCAGACTTCTGGTCAGCAGTCGACGGTGACGATGATTCGGGAGAATTGATGGAGACCAAGAAGGAAGCAGCTGAGTATCATGATTCACTAGTACAAGAGCTACAATGGAAGGAAATCGGGAACGGGCAGATTTCATCCTTCGCACCCGTGCTCGAAATCCGGGCGGAAACGGCGAAATCTACTCATACAGGGTTGCATATCGATATGCCCTCGCCAGAACAGACAATTCAGGCCCCATCATGGCAGGTGGCTGCAACTCCCCCAATACAAGACCCTCCGACACCCTCTGCTGCAAACCAAACAGCCCCACCTCCTTCTTTCCACCCTTCTCACTTCCTGCAAACGTCCACTCCTCGAGGTCTGACTTCGACATTTCCGTCCGTACCCACTCCAAGCGAAAAAGGTACACCGCATCTTCCTCGGCCGGCATCAACTGTGATCTCTCGGCATAACACCAGAGGTTCAAAGGCATTGGACACACCTGATCATATCGCTTCCCCTGTCGACTCGCCATCTACCGACACATCAAGACCTTTGATCGATCCCAACTTACATGGTGACGGTCATGGTAGGAGAGACGATCCCGCCACTCCCGTGCCAATAGGCAAATCTGCTCTTTCAGAGATCAAGTCGAAAAGAGAGCATCAAGCTATATCAAAGCATTTTGATTTACTCACCAAAGTTCTCGTCAAAGATCAAATCGCTCCACCGACCAAAGGGAAAGGAAAGCCAATTTCTGGGAAAACTCTTGGCATGGCTGCAAGCTTGGGGGGAAAGGTATTTGATAGACTGCGATTCTGTTTGACAAGTGAAGTCAATCAAACTTCAAAGCTGAAGCAACGAGCCGATATTGTAAGAATCAACCTTCCTTTTGCTTCTTGCTTCCAAACTTATCCATTCATTTGTTAGATAACGAACCTTGGTGGACAAGTGGTGTTGCAGCCTGATACGGCTATAACCCACGTTATATACGATGCGGGTCGATCCGCATCTCTGCTTGCACAAAAATTGGGGCTGGAGACAATTAGCGAGCTCCCCGCTGGTACTGTTTGCGTCAAATGGGATTGGGTTGTTCAATGCAAAATGGCTGTAAGCTATGGCTCATCAATGCTCGCACGAGAGCGCGACGTAGCTAACGCATCACTTGTAGGGCAAAATGCTCGATACCACTCCATGGCTTAGCTTCCCAAAAACCTCATTCTCACGAGATGTTTCCACAAACGCGATGAAACCCACTTCGAGAATCTTCGATATTACGGATCAGTTGCGCGGTCAGAGTGTCGCGATCACTAGGTAAGCCATCCATTTGATAAATCTGGTATCAGAGCTGAATAGCAAGGAATTGCCCAGAAAACGTGAAGCAACGGCTTCGGATTCCGATACCGAAGAATCTGCTAGAAAACGAACTCGACTTGGTCAAACGAAATCCTTCACTCTCTTTGCCCCTATATCCGAGAAGAGTGAATCAAACCAACAAGCTGGACCATCGAGAATACGATCTTTGGCGAATTTGGGCGTGTCCGTTGCTACGGAACATCAATTACCTTCGGGTCCAGGCTGGGAAAGAGCATCCAGAAACGATAGAGATGCACTTGATGATATGATAGATGGGGTAATGAAAGGAAGTATAGTAGATCAAGAGGTGAGTATTACGCCACGTCCGCAAGCCGGTGCGTCGCTGACTGTCGTCCTGCAGACTTCTGATGGCGATAACGACGAGGGACTGCCCAACGATGCAGACAAGAAGCCCCTCGATCCGGTAGGTCACTTCGTGTACGTTTCATTGAAGTTATTGACAAAGAAAATTGTGCAGAATGTCAAAGGCAAAAGCGATGGCTTTAAGTGCGCACAGAAAATGGACGGGAAAGGCTATACTGGTCCGAACGAATGGTTAGCCAAAAAGTTTGAGGAACTATATGATCTATACCAGGGTCAAGTCGGCAAAAACAGTTTCGCAATTAGAGGTTATCAGCGGGGTAAGTCAAGTCAGGATCTTTTCGGCAAGACCTGAGCTCAATTGCAACGTGGGATAGCCGCCGGCATCATGCGACGTAAGTATTGTGCAATGTTGGCTGAGTTTATTTGCTGAACTTGAGCGTAGGTATCGATTATCCCATAACTACGGGATCCCAGGCGAGAGCGATACCGGGTATTGGTCAAAGTCTTGCTGACAGGGTAAGCATGCTTTGTGCAAGTAGATTGTCAATGACTCAATCGGATCGTGCAGATCGACGAGTTTCTTTCCGGTGCACAGGGTCGTGCATTCTACGAGAATACCGAACAAGCTCGGTGTGTTGCATTATTTAAAGATATTTATGGCGTTGGTGAGGGCTTCGTTTGTATCAGAAAAGGTTTGCTCCTCACTCACGCTTGATGCAGGCCGGCAGCATGCGAACGACTTGTACAGGCTGGGTGCTAGAAGCATCGATGACCTAAGAACAGGTCGGTACTCACTTACCGCAGGGCAGATGATCGGGCTACAACTATACGACGATCTAAAAGCAAGAATCCCTAGAAACGAGTGTAAAGATATCTTCGAGATTATCCGGTCTGAAGCGCAAGCCATTGACGATAAGGTATGGATCGAGATAATGGGAAGCTACAGAAGGGGACAAGATAGTAGCGGAGATGTGGATATACTGATCACGCGCGAAGGAGAGGAAGGAGATAGTAAGAAAGGCATAGTCAAGGAATTGATTCAACGGTTGAAAAAGAAAGGTCTTGTCACTCATGATGTGAGGCATCTCGGCGCATATTCTTGATTGGGTCGCTGATGGAAAAGCAGTTGGGAACACCTACCGATTGGTCCGCACCGGAGGCAAAGTGGATGGGCGTTGGCAGGCTTAGTACGGTGCACAAGCACCGCAGAATTGGTAAGTCTTACACATACGCTCAATTCGTGAGATATATGTACTGAAACCAGTGAAGACATACTCTCGATCCCGTTCGAAAATTGGGGAGCCGCACTCATCTATTTTACAGGTAAGTCTATATTGCCCTTCTTTGATCACCGAAGCTAATGAATATACCTTTTGCAGGCAATGAAGTGGTAAGGCAGCCAGGATTTGTGCCCACTTGCCGGTGACTGAGACTGATCATCTGACGCAGTTCAATAGATCCATGAGATTATACGCCAGGAAACAGGGTTTTGGTCTGAATCAAAGGGGTTTATACAAAGGCGTCATGCGAGAAAAAGATGGTACCAAGCTAACGGAGGGTGAGTATCCGTATCACTAAGCTCGACGATTACGACCTTACAGTTGAAATAGGGGAGCTTGTGGCTTCTCGAACAGAGCAAGATATTTTCGATGCTCTTGGCTTAAGATGGAGGTCAGTGTAGATGATATCACACGAAAAAGATTGGCTAACGCGTAATACGTAGACATCCTCATCATAGAAGACCGTGAAGCAGTTCCGGTGATGAACCATCAATTCCCATTCAAGTCACAACTTTTATCCCGTGTTGTATTTTAAAGCATTGCGTATTGTATCAAACATAATGCATGTCGTAGTCATATTTACTATCTTGTTGTTGTATTTTATGCTACACTTAATTTTCATACCTTCGTATCTCACTCTCATCTAACCGACCTAAGGCTCCTTGAGTTCATTCTTTGCCCAAGCTCCAGCAATCTCTTCTCCAGTAATAGTTCGGATAGATCCAGGTGTAGCGGTAGAGCCGGAGATAGTGGAAGAAACAACGTCAACAAGGGTACCGAGGCCAGTCTTTTCTTGGTGGAAGTGTCTAATTTCATCGACTTTGACTTCAAAGACAACAACTCTAGGGTCAGAAGGTGTTCCATCGTGAACTCCATCTCCTTTATCGGAGAACCATGCTTTGATGGTAGGGTTCCAGAGCTTTTCTACGACTGCGTTGTCCTCAACTCGTCTATAACGGTTGTCAGATCAGTGGACCATTCAATGCAGGGTAGTAGAATGACTCACTTGGCTTTACCGGCAATAGAAGCCCATCCAGTGTTGTTTTGGGTGCCGTCGACGGCGATATTGACATGCGAGCTGTAACATGAAAAGGTCAGTTGACCGTTTCGTATGAAAATAGTCATCTGAACTCACTCATTCTCTACTTCGTTGTCTTTGTGGGATTCTTTATCATAGATGAATCTGAATTTCCAATCTGGAGTGATCTCGGCAACAGCCATCACTCTTGCGTGGAGAGACCCATCTTCAGCTCGAGTAGTGAGAATGACAGCTTTTTGAGCTTTGAAGAATGCTCTAAGTGTGGTAAGTTTCTCAGTGAGAGATGGGGAGGTGGATGCAGAGGCGGAGTATTGATCAGACATTGTGCTTGAACTGTGTAAAGAACGAATAGAATGAAAAGGAGTGGACAGATTTGCCAAAGGTGTAGAAGGAAGATTGATGAGCGAAGAGGATCGAAGAAGGTTGGTAGCGATCAGTCGAGATGCGGGAACAGATCGAGTAGCGATAGAGAAAGGTCGTATACACTTGATCAGCATATCGTCGCTGTTATAAAAGTGAAAAATGTGTTCAAAGAATGGTTAAGAAATTGACTCACTATGCTTTGTGAGTGAATTTGTAAGTAAGTGATATGACGAAGAAAGTATCGATCGATGTATTTCAAGTATAATTTATATGCACCCCTATAAAAGCTATTTGGTGAACATGTCGTGATTGTTAGCATCTTCTTTGGGATTGACGTCATGTATCGTAACCATTTCAGGCACATTATCATCCCATATATCCTCGGACTTAGCGGAGATTTTTATCATACCATCCTTAGTCTGACCATTTGTTTACTTAGCTGTAGCTCAAGCGTCAGAGTAGTAACGAAGCAGCAATAAATTTTCAGATTCTTTGGTTTCGCAACATCCAGACTCAGGGCTCATCTCCATCCCCTTGTCGGATGACAACGGGACATGCTTCTGCCCTCTTCTTTCTCTCAACCTGCGCAAGCTCAATCTGCAAAACAGCTTTATCGTCGATATCTTCAACATATACGTCTACTTCCAGATCCACATATCTGGTCTGTACTTATACCTCGGTTCAGGCAGTATCTTAGAAAACCCTATGTTGGGTCCATTGATCCTAGGGACAACGACTTGTTATCTACAAGAAAAGCTCATGCCGAAAGCTCACTTGATGCGCAAAGGAGAGTGCTGCGGTGGAAAAGGGAGAAAGCATTGAAACGGGCAGAGAAGGTGAGAGTCTTGATACCCATGAAGAAACTTTACGTCTTCAGCTTACATTAAATCGCTTCCACCTAGGAACTGCAAAGGCTTCGAGCGGCTGTCGCTTGTCATCCGCATGCGCTGACTAGACTGATCGAAGAGAGCTATGGGCAGAGAGGTCGACTTAGGCAAGAGGTTTTACGCGTGAATATCTCTGCAGACATTCTCAAGAGTCTGACTTTTTCACCCTGCTCTCACAACTATACATCATCTCCTGACGCTTTCGATGGTCCGCTGACTTGTCGATCTATTGATAGTCTATATCAGAACGTTGCGGAGTCAAGGCATATGAAGATCCACTCCCACCGCTTCTACAACCATTGAAACCTGCCCCAGCGCCCCTATCCGAGGCTCAGCCTCGAGCTCGAGCGAACATGCCGCCTTGCAGGATACGAACGGGATTGAGAAGGACAATTCAGAGGGACTGGTCGATGATCAAACCGCCAATACCATTCTTACTGCCGGTCACAATGGAATCTCGTATCACATTGCTCAATTCGGGTTCGAGTGACGCACTCGTGGAGAATCTTGCTCGCCTATGTAACCTTGGGGATCTGTCATCAAGTGCTCCAGTAGATATGGCGACCTTGGACTTGTCTTCCCTGCCACCGAAGATACAACGTATTTTTCCGCTTAAATCAATCCCCGTTCTGCGCGAGTCTCCCTTGTACCCTCCGCGACCGAAATCAACCCGACAAAATCCCAATATTTGGAGTCTTCCCCGTCGTCTCGATGCTCGGCTTCTGCGTCGAACCTATCAACGCTTCTGGAATGGCTTAGTATGGGTCAGGCCTGTCACATTGTCACAACCAGAAATGCAATGGAAGCAATGCTCTTTCGAGGAATTCAGATGTTGGCAGACTGGCAAGGTTACAGATCAGCTAAGTGATCACAAGGGTGGACAATTGAGAAAGAATCGTCGCTCTGTTGAACACTTTGCTCGTACAAACGATGCTAGTAAGTGGAGTGTAGCTTCAAAGGGCGAAATTGAATCGCTGGCCACCGGATCGTGAGGATGTGCAGCATGACGAATCATCTGAAAAGAGCTTTCAGGACAGTAAAAACTTCATTACTATGCATTCCATTGAATTCTCTCGCTTCATTTTATCTTCATGTTATACACGAACAAATGGACAAGTTCATAATGCCTCCTTGAGTCTTTTCTCAGCTTCCTCGAAGTTGATGACTTCCCAAATGGCGTTGAGGTACTATACGAGATTTCTCGATCAGCAACCGGCAATGATCAATTACTGATAGTCTCTAGACACTCACGTCGGGCTTAACATTCTTGTATTGGAGGTAGAAACTGTAAAAAACCTCAATTAGCAATGGAATTGAAGATTGAGACCAGAGCAATCACTTACGCGTGCTCCCAGATGTCAATACCAATGATAGGGACATGAGCTAGTGTAGGATATATGTGTGGTTAGCTGGGAGGTGTTCCTAAACAGACCAGCCAGAAGAGACCGAACAGATCAGGCTTACAGAGGAGAGGGTCTTGATTGGCAGTGGTGACAACTTCCAGTTTCTTAGTACCCTTGTTATAACCTAACCATCCCCAGCCTGAACCTTGAACCGCAGCGGTTTTAGCGTTGACCTCCTTTTTAAGGTTCTCAAATCCACCAAAATCAGCTTGGACTTGGTCATAAAGAGCACCAGAAGAAGGGAATTTGGCTTGGTTGGAGCCGGTAGGAGCAAGATTCTTCCAGAAGAGCTGTATTATTTTTTATCAGCTGGCTAATACAGGGTATCTTGCCAAACTACAATACTTACAGAGTGGTTGATGTGACCACCTCCGTTGAATTTCAAAGCTGGCTGTAAGGCGATAGCTGACTTGACATCATTGCTAGCTTGGAATTTTTGAAGTGACTCTTCAGCAGCATTGAGACCGTTGACATAGGTTTGGTGGTGCTTGGTGTGGTGGAGAGTCATGATCTCAGAAGAAATGGATGGCTCGAGAGCCTGTACCAAGAGTTGATCAGCGTTGGATCAATACGACATCATATACAGCAGTGTGCATTCCATCTGACGTGAGAGCCATAAACTCACATCATAGGCGTATGGAAGCTCTGGAAGAGTGTGTTGACCTCTGGTGGTCATGGTGATTGCGGCAAAAGTTCTAGCTTTGAGTGGAGCAGCTACTCGAGGAGCGATTCTAGCGATAGCGACCATCTTGAATAAAATAACAAATTAGGATGTAGAGTCGATTGCTTGTTTTATGATCTAAATAGAATGATGAGGTATTTTATGAGGACTGAGAGGTTAAAAGAGAGGCAAGTAAAGAATGAGGCTATTTATTATCATGAGCCATATAAACATAAGCGCCAAGGGAATATTCCATCAGTTTGATATCATTCGTTTGCGTCATCGAGCTACTCTCCCACGGTCGCAATCATTCATCATTGCGCCGATAATACACACTCTGTACTTTATACTGTATATGCATATTGTATGACCATAATCGTCGTGTTCATTAGTGTATATATCATTACGTGAGCTTGCGTTGCAAGGGCAGATTGCACCTAACTGCGGCTTCACTTCGATGTAGCTATGGCCCGACTGATCATCCCAGTACACCCAATTGTTTAGCTTCATCACGGAACATATCTAACCTTCCCTCAGCGTAGCCCTATAGTCACAAAAGCGTCAGTACAGACACCTGCCGATGATGACCTTGACCAGACAATCTCACCAAACAATCGTACTCCGGAACATATCCTTCTTTCTGGGCCACGATCGCTTCGACTTGCTCTTCGGCTTGTATTATGCCCCACAGACACCACAAAGCACTGGATGCAGGACTCCATATCCTCACTTCCCTCTCTAGAGCGTCCACCTTCTCGCTCAGGACGTCTTTCCGACGGCGTACGACTTCTTCTCTCCCATCCATTTCGATAGACAGATAAGCTCGATAGAAGTCTTGCCGTTCAGCAAGTGTCGGATAAGGTCCATGAGCGAGCAAGCAGTGTGATAATGTTGGATGATGGTAGTCCGCTTGCCATTCCTGGAAGTGGTTGGCGATATCAAATCCTCGAGGATTGGGCGCAGAATATTCGAAGTCGATCACAATATACTGCAGCATGTCAGCTCAGAATCCGACAAAATTCACACTCACTTTGTGATGTTCAGGCTGGTTTGGCGGAAGATCACCGTCTAATACCAACAAATTGCCATATTGAGTATCGTTGTCTAAAAACAAGGAATGAGTACTGATGTTATTACCGATTGAAGATCTGTACTTACGAGCAAAGACGACGCCTTTGCCCTTGCCGGGTTCAGTTTCAATCCATCTCCTATACATTTCGACCTCTTTCCGCAAACGATGTAGACCAAATTTCTCAACCCAGATTTCCCACTTGCCTCCAGCTGACGCCAAAGTATCTAATACTGATTCAGCCGACGCCGCCCATTGCTCGATACATCTCCATATCATCGGTTCTGTCTCCCTCCCATGCTCATAACCGATCAGTTTCAGCTCCACTGAGTGCAGTTCTCTCATTCGTCGAGCGACACTACGGTAAATATGAGGTTGTCTTAATTCGGCAGCCGTTAAAGCTCGAGATGGAAAGAATTGTTCGACTCGTCCATTCTGGAATGTCCCGTACATCTTGGGTCCAAAATGATACTCAGTATTGAGGACATAAAGGATCCGTAATTCTTCTTCCCTGGATATCAGAGCATCTGAGCTTGGACCGTATACTCTGAAAAGTATTGTAGGCGGATACTGGTCGGGCGTGAGCGGAGGCGGATGAGCCGGGTCAGATGCTGGCATTGTCGGCGTGAGCAAAGGAGACTCGGATGGAGAGGTGGGGTCGGGCGAGGGATTGTAGGTGACAAAAAATACAGCATTTGTAAGGGCGCCAGACACCTTTTGGAGGTGAATGGACGTCGGTGTAAGAAGGTTAGAAGACCAAAGAGGAACTCGCTGAGGGTGATCAGCCTCAAGATCACTCGTGTGAGACTTACCAGTCGCCTCAGTATGCTGAGGACCTTCTGTTTGAACACTGGATGTCTCCATTCCCTGGAACGAGTATCAGCTGCGGCACATGTTAAATCGGAATAGCTAGCTCACGATGCGTCAACACTCAGAGCGACGTGCCTAATCCCCTTGAAGCTGTTCATGCGCAGCTCAGGCTCTGCCGCAGGAGCATATCTGTCCTCCTCATCTAATAAAGGGGGATCGAGGGAGAAGTCGGATAACTTGGAGAAACTGCTCGTGGAAGTTTTCCGCAACCTGGGAGCAATTGGACCAGTACTGCTGTTTGGAAAATAGGAGTCTGTTGATGTGGCTGTATGAGGGAGAGAAGTTGTGCTGGATGATGCGGTAGGCGAGATCTGCCCTGGGGATTCAAAGTTGGTGTGTGGGTTGAGGGCTATACTGGATTTTGCCTTATCGGCTTGAGATGATATCATTGAAGCTTGGCATAAGAGAGATAAGAGGGTATGGATGAACGGCGAAGAGATTGGTTGACACAAACTTGATGTTCCCGCAAGTTGCCGTACTATGTACCACGAATCAGTGTATAAGGAAGAAGGGTACGCTGTATTAGTCTATTGACAATTGGCTGTCGAATGAGGAAAGGGAATGAGTTGCATTTTCATCTTGCGAGAAATATCCTTGTACGTATAGAAAGTAGTACTACGACGTGCGCCAAACAAATAGGAGGAGCTTACGTAAGAGCAAATCGCAGAGTATATTAGCATTAAATGTAATGTATCAATATGCCGTTTGAGTGGAGGTTGATCTCACACTAGCAAAGATAGACACCATAGCAAGCGATCCTTAAGTCAGAATAGGAGGCAACAGATTCCGCACAGTGACACCATCAATCCATAGCAGATCAATACGAACGGCCAAAAATGATGACCAATCAGCTGAAGAAGCGACTTGTCGTCATTGGTATAGGGTGTGTTGTGATTCAGAATCTCCGCGAACAATGTTGACCAGATCTTTCATAGGGGAGCGAGTTGTTCAGGCAAAACACTTCTTGCCAAGCACATAAGACGGGCTTTACCTGAGGGCAGCAATATCGTTCATCAGGATGACTTCTGTCCTGTAAGTCTCTCGCAAGCTGATTGGATCTAATAAATTAGCCGGAAGACAGAGTGCCGTATTCCGCTCAATATCCTGAACTGCAAGATTGGGATGATCCCGAAACATGTATAATGTGGCCCGAATTCCGCTCAATATTAAGCCAAATCCACCAGAAGGGTCAACATGATGCTCATGCCTCTCACGATCATCTAAACAAGCAGGTAGAAGTCGGTATACGGTCAGATATCTTCGCCAGATGTACCGAGAGATTTAGAAGTTACATACAGGAACAGAAGGATTTAGGGATTGAGCTGGTCTGGTATATTGTGGATGGGTTCGTACTATACTGGGACAAGGTGAGTCGATACCCCTCCGAAGAAGCTGATGTAGTAGGTTGTGGTCGATAATTTGGACATACGCATATTTCTGAGAGTACCCTATGGCATTCTCAAGACAAGAAGGGAGGAGAGACAGGTTTACGTTTTACAACGTAAGTTAATCTGGATAGCCATAGCCACTGACCAAATAGATCCTGATGACGCTGCAGATGGTAGTGTCTGGGTGGATCCCCCAAATTACTTTGAGAAGATAGTATGGCCCGGGTACGTGAAGGCGCACAGTCAAATATTCGATGGAGTAGAAACGGGACCAGTCAAGGAGGAGTGGGGTCCGAAAGGTAAAGGTCTACATCTGGTCGAGCCGAAAGATGGAGAAGAAGGCATGACTTCTGCCTTCGAGCAGACGTGTGATGCGATCATGGAGCAGTGTCAAAATGGTGCCGGTAGAGTCATGTCTGCATGACAAGTATCGTAGACCAACGTGATGTAAACAGTTGCACAACGTCGTTTGGCGAGTAACCTTTTATATGAAGTGGAATGAACGCTGTAGCTTCCGTAATGCCGGGGACACCTAATTGACCAAAACAATCTAGTTGTCAGCGGAAGTCGATATTGATGAACTCACTTGATCCTCGCACATATATGTTCTGATCGGTCACTACGGTTTCTGAATCCGCTCCGACGCCTACCAAGCGCACATCTTGATCATCAAACGAAATCAACTCTCGTTCTCCTCTCGATGGAAACAGATACGCTTCCCCAACCTCCGTGATGACCGCAAAACGATTGCAACAGCCCGCTACAACTTCTAACCTACCTGAAGCCTCCAGATCAGCGATGTAGTCCAGGATGACAGGTTCCGATGTCTTCACTGATTTGGGGGGCATGACCTTAACATCCTTGATCTCATATATTAATTGAGCTGGCCCGTTGACCAAAACAAAAGCTCGAGATTCGGTTGCAGTCAGTTGTAGTGATGTCAAGGAGCTATTTTGAGGGAGACCAGGGATAGGATGTTGGGCATTAGTCTCTTGCATCAAGTCCTTGAGGCATTCGAACCTAAAAACTTGACGATCTTCGATAATTAGTTTGGGCTATGGGCTCTGTAAACTTACCTGCACACGCATACGTTGTACCCAGTTCTGTTATAATCACATCGTCCCAGCTTCTGCAAGATAGCCTGCCTTCTATGTCTTGTACTCTGCCATCATCTAATAAGAAGGCTTGAGGTCGATCGAAGCCCACCACACGTTTCAGGCGGCGAGTGAGTGCGATGACGGTCGCCTGTTTGTCATGAACTAAAGGGTCAGTGCCCCAAATCCTTAACGGATCTGAGAGACCGAATTAGCTATAGATGATGTAGGTCAGAAGGAAAATGAAAGTACCTTTTCCGACAGTACACGCCCAGCTAGTCCACTCAATGCCTTTACAATCATGTTTTACTTCAGTCGGTTGGCGCAGGATCGATGGGCCCGCTGGATCCAGATTACCGCAGACGTTGTTGCCGAAAGCTAGGAAGACTAGGGATTTGTCTGCCTTTGATTCAGCCATGCTCGAGGAGTCCTACCGCTTCAAGGGTGTGTATGGTCAATCAGTTGACAAAGAATGGAGATTGAATTCTTTCAAGCCTTTGATTGTTCATTTCACGCGGACAACCTCCACATTGTTTGTTCACTACTCTTCCTGGCGGATTATTGCGTTACTTCCTTTCCTCAATCTCGCCTGTTTCCCAATTATACGGCAATGTGTAAGATGTCAGGTAGTTCTTCTGACTTGCAACACCTGATAGCTCACTATCTGGCCCAGAACTATCCCTCAGTCCTGCCGTCATTTCTGGCAGCTTCGTGTACGGCTCCACCTGATCTCGCTCAGCCTCCAGTACCCGATCTCAGGACATTGGTTGAGGACTATGCTTCACAAGCAATAGTACGCGAGCTGGAGAACGTTCAGGTTGACGACGAGATGGAGAAGGCAGAAGACGGTAGCTGGAAGGGATGGACAGCGAAGGACATAGTCAAACTTCCCTTGGCACCGGAAGTCAAGCTTGGAGGACTGAAAATGAGTATAGAAGGGATCTCAGCGATGAATTTGCTGGCTGTAGGAGAAGCCAAGATACCGAAGAGGGTTTTTGACACAAATACAGCATCGTATGTTCAAGGATCTCGATCATGTGGGATCAACATTGACTCGACTTAGGTATCGATGTTCATTCGATTCTAAGATCATCACGACTTCGGTGGACAAATCGCTCCGCATCATAGATCGGAAGACTGGGGAGGTGGGTCGTTCTCATAACCATCGCGGGTTTATCTGATAGCTCAATGAATCTTTTTCCAGGTTGAAGAGTCTCTCGAACCGCACAGTGCGGCGGTACTCTCCTTTGCTGTACATCCGCAAAATCCTAGATATCTGTTGACCGGCTCTATGGACGGGACGTAAGTACTGGCCAAGTGACGATGTGGCCGACAAACGCTGATTCAAACGGTAGAGCGGTACTAACGGATCTCATAACGTCACAAACCATACAATCGTTCAAGTCGACAAAGTTTGTCGTCCGAGTCTCGTTTTCTCCAGATGGTAGGTTCATGGCCACCTCATCGTACGACCACACTATTGTAATCTACGCCGCTATTGCTCCCGCAATACCTCCACCCTTGGACGAAGACGATATGCCATTAGATGAGACAGACGATATCTTATTTGCGTCTGAGCCCGGACTGCGATTTGAAGAAATCCACAGGATCAAAGTGGACTCAAATCCTGAAGCCATCCTTTTTCATCCAGAATCGACTTGGCTATTGTACACTCTCCGATCATCTCACCTACTGTACTATATTGGTCTGCCAGACGCAGACGGACTCAATGCCTGGGAGACGAGAACAAAAAGCTTCAATCCCCACCCCATGGATAATCACGTTTCATTTTCAGTTTTAAACCTAGCGCTGCACCCTTCCGGCAAAATCTTGGCATGTCAAACAGGTGATCATAGGGGAAACACTGGAGAGAGGATACTCTTGTACGGAGTCGAGCCCGATGAGACCGAGAGATTGGCAGTATTATGGACCGGCAGTGAAGGGGATGACTTCGTATTGCCGAGAATGAGCTGGCTACCGGATGGATCCGGCTTAATGTAAGTGGACATGGTGACAATCCAAATTATTCACTCATATCCCTTGATTCAGAACCACTACCCCAAATGGCTATCTCAATCTCATCGCTCTTAACGGTGAGAATCGGTCGAGTGTGAAAATACACGGTGCAATCAATCTTGGTCAGGCCTCGAGCGAAGTTGTGAGGGATTGCGTAGTAGTCTATGCGGAGGATGGCGATTGGGAAGTAATCAGTGTGGGCTACGATAGACAGGTTCGGATCTCGCGATAAGGTGACTACTGATGAAGAAAAGGGTGCGATATGCATATGGTCTCTTGCAGCTGTTGTATAATAAGTGATGCAGTATGATGTTGTAGTCTATTCATCTATCTGTCCTTTCTTTTCTCGATGCCCGCTTCATCTTCTGATGAGCCGTCAAGGTCGTACCAAGGTATCTCATCGTCGTCAAATCCATATTCAGGTCGTAACTCAGCGGTCAGAGGAGTAAGCCATTCAGTACCCTTTGACAAATTCGTTTCCAGCTGGGAGAGAGTCAACGGTGACCCAATCATGCTAATTCACTGTCAGTTGGATCGATACTAACGATCCGACATAGAGACGCACCTTAGCCCTTCCCCAGACATGTCTTCCACCATTTTCAACATATGATCGCCGACTGGACCCATCGTGGGCGACTTCTGTGATCTCAGACTCTCCTTTGTTAACTGTCGACTCATCCTTCGGCGTTTTGCCCTTTTATTCCAGTCGGATTCTCGGCCTTCAGATTGCTCAGTCTCTGAAGATCCCACAACCTCCTGATCCTCATCTTCTGGTAGATCAGCGGCCAGCAAATTTCGCAACCAGACATCTAGATCTTCGTACACCTCTGAGGCTTCTTCAGCCATCCACGGGAAAATCATGAAATCATGAACACCGTCTGGGCTCACGAAGAGGCGGTCGGGCACGAGCAAGCCCTTAGATTGACGACATTTCTGTATATTGTTCCACAAAAGCTGGATGTTGATAGATAGCCTTTCGGCGCCCCCGTAGACTATATACGTGGGAGGCAACCCAATGAAGGATTTATCATCGGTGATTAGCAGTGAAGCTGGCGATATGTAAGGCGAGGTATGCATGATGGAGGCGGGCTGTGCTCGAAGCAGTAAAGCGCAAGCAAATGGCCCGAATGTGTCGTCGATCTGAGTGAGCGTGATCATGTGAGCAAAAATATGCGGGCACTTCGATATGTTTTTGTGCTCACTGTATCCGAGTCTCGATTGTGCTTGATCGCCTCCTCACCCCATGCATTTGTAAATCCCAAATCAGCCCACGGAGACATCAGAACCAGCCCTTTGGGCAGCTTGAGTCCGGCAGACAGCCCTTCGTCTCTCAACCAACGGATCAAGGCGAGCGCAAGATGGCCACCCGCCGAATCTCCTGCGACAATGATATCTCGCTCATCCACTTCTTCCTTCTTGACTAGCCAGTAGTATGCTGAGATGGCATCAAGGAGCGGTAATGGCCAAGGGGAGGAAGGAGCGAGTCTATAGTCAATTGAGAGGATGTGGTGAATTGGTGAATGTTTGACAAGAGCTTTGGGTATTGAAGAAGTCGCATCGGTCTCTGCTGCAGTACCGCATAAGTATCCTCCCCCGTGGAAGTGAAGTAACACCGGATCTCCAGGTCGGCGGACCTGTGGACCTATTAGAGCGTCAGCATATCCCGTACTTTGGATTTTCTGAGCTTACCTTCCTCAGGCGAAGTCTTCTCGCCGGTGTACCAAAAGCCTTTTACTTCCTCAAAACCATATATTCTTTCACTCTCTTGCCAGTCGTTCCACCTACCCCAGACGCCTTGTCTCCGCTTTTCAGACTCGTATCTATGTATATAGCGGGGTATCCACTGTCCTCGGGAAGCATGAAGCTGTGCTAGAGCTTCTTTCGGATGTCCCCGAAGAAGACCAGAAGGGGGAGGTGGAATGGTAACGGGATGTGAGAATCTCAGGGTTGTTGGGTCCTATCATATAGTCAATTTTTGGCCCAGCCATCTAAGCATCGTACGTACCGGATCCTTCGACAGATCTCTGCCAAGATAGTCTATCTCGCATCGAGCTACAAGTCCGCATAGCCTTCTGCTGAATCTGACTCTCAGGCACTTCTTAAGAGTCCATTGCCTTCGAGGGCGATTCTGAACCGGGATATAGAGAATCGACCAAGCGGGAAGAAGAATGAGTAAGCTGACCAGGAGGAAAAAGATGAGGTATAGGCGCCTGAAAAAGGGTTGGCGATAAGGGAAAGACCGAACAGCATTAGCTAGCTATCGGTGGAGTGGAGTGTCAGCTGATAATGATTGGCCTATGGGGAGGGAGACATACCAATACCGCTTGAATAGACTCCGTAGTCATTTCGCCCCATCCCTTCTCACTGCAATGATGATGAGCGACTTTCTTCTCCATAGCTATACGTTCAACACCACAGAGGCATGCGGTTCAGATGTATGTGACGCGTAGAGTTGTACAACAGCTATCCAGAAATACAGGATTTATCAGTAGATCGAAGCAAGATGACGAGTGAAAGATTTTCACCAAATTATGGTGGACACGAAAAGTGGAGGTCGTGTGACCTGATCACATGTTTTACGTCCTAGACGATCGAACTTGCTCAGTCGACTTAATACAGTATCATTATATATATGCATGGACGACTGTGCCAAATGAGGCTTGCAGGACGAGGTGAACGGTCTGCTGACCATGGGCAATTTCTATAAAAAATTGTATAGAACGATATGTTTGAGCTGTTCTATTCCATCTGCACGTCTCCGTCATCGTCCACCGGCGGAGCCTGTGATGCTTCGAGGTTCTCATCATCGTCTACTATCTCGAATCGCCCAGAGTCAGCATATCCTTCGCCGGGCTGCCAGGCCTGCACTATCGATTCTTGAAACTCTCCTGGTGGTATACCTAAAGGCCGATATAAGACCAACGAGTTCTCAGCCTGTGTCATATTCAAATTGTCACGCAAGTGGTGGCGCTGGGATTTCAGAAGATGAGTCAACAGCGAAGGGGAGAGCGTAAAGCCTTGCATCCCGGGCTGCGATAAAAGCCTTTCCTGCGATTCGTGGGGCTCAGGAGAAGGCGATCGAGACGAGCCAACCGATGACGAGCTATCGGACAGCGAAGTGATCACAATTCCTAAAATGTGTATGGGTCAATCAACAGAAGCCATGTGGTGAAGCCCCACAAAGACTCACTATCTTTCTCTGGCTCATGCCAATTCGTCCTTCTTTTCATTCCACCACCGCTGGAGTCCATGTCTATATTGTCCAGATTGTCTGAATTGCTCATATCGATGTCAATATCGGGTCCCTTTCTGGCTCTCTTTGCTCGGAAGGGTTCATCGAGATCTTCCCTTCGTCTTCTTCCTTTATGAGCTGTGATGTCCTCCACAGAAACATCGTCTCCTCGCTGAATGGGCGGTTGATCTGGTTGAACGATCTCGTCGGCTTGTTGGGCTATCCCAGCGAATCTTCTATGACGACGAGATGGGTGGGTGTAAGTGACATCCGAGTCATAGTTGTCTTCAGTGGAGCTCGTGGGGGAAGTTGATGAAGAAGACGATGGACCAGCTCGATTTGGGATGGACCAATGATGGGTGTTGGAATGATGATGGTGATGTAGATCAGGCCTGTCAGGAAACCTTTCGGGCAACACTTCCACTTTGACATCATCAGAATCTACGTGATGAGTCAGCCCTATGCCTTCGTCGGTCTGAAGTGGATCGTTCGGAGATGGAGGCATATTATCGGAAGTTTGCAAGTCATTTTGAAGGAGATCAGTCGATATTGACAAGCTCTGAAAGCCGTTTGCCAAATTTGGTCGCTGACGTTTGATTTTATGTGTGGAATTTGCGCCGAGAGGGCTCG
Source organism: Kwoniella pini CBS 10737 (assembly GCF_000512605.2). NCBI lineage: Eukaryota > Fungi > Basidiomycota > Tremellomycetes > Tremellales > Cryptococcaceae > Kwoniella > Kwoniella pini. The sequence goes on along the minus strand of NC_091723.1, from coordinate 957,634 downwards.
AAAGATCAGGGCGATTGGGTGAAGCGGCGCGTCTTTTTCTGCTCGGCGTGTACAAGATCGATGAAGGGGGACTAAACGATTGCAAGGGAACCCTCGGAGAAGCGGCCATGTTGCTTGTCTCTCCAGCACGCACTAAGCTTGAAATCTACACTGTGCCGAGTTGATGAGTGATTGAGAGTCCAATGAGGATGGGAAGCTGGGATATGAGCAATTCGAATGAGGATTAGTATTGGGTTGTTGTCGTTGTTGATGATGATAAACAGGTGTAGTATACGGAAGAGAAGATACCCGAGAAACCTCTAGAACTCGACATGAATTTAAGCCACGCGCGCATGTTTAATCTGGAGCTCCGCAAAATGACCAAATACGAGTAAATGACGAGTTGAGCTTTCCCACGGTGATACCAGTATTAGTATAATAGTATAGTCGTGTTTCAACTTTACAATGTTAGTCTTTCAATTTCATGGATTTATCATTTCAACTTCACCTTCTCTTCCTTTGAAATAGTTCACTCGTCTCGTCAACGCCACCTATCAAACAGGCTAGCAGCCTAACTCCTCATCTATTTTCGCCCATAGTTAGCATCGACAAAATCGCTTTCTATCACCCTCATTCAACGGATCAATCAATTCTTTCAAACCTTCGCCTTCGCTCTACTGACTGAGCTGGAAAGTCAGCAGAATGAAGGTAAAGAAGTCAACAAGAAAACATGGCCAGCCTGTGAGTGGCTGATTTCCACAAATTTCAGCCCAAGCTGACTATAGCTGCGTATCGTATAGCCCCCGGACGTTTTAGCCCTGGCGCTTTCTATTGCCAAAGCGCCTCAGGACGACCTCCTTCCAATCCTTCAACAATTTGACAGCTGGAAATATCCGCGAGGTGACTTACATACCTGGGTCGATGTTCTCGATAAATTCGACGATATTCTGGCTGAAATCACTAAAAGCTACGATCTGCATAAAATACAAGTCAATGATTTTACGCCTAAAACGAGAGAGTTGGTCTTAGAAATTCTCCGGGTTCAACGATTGTTATTGGAGAATTGTACTAGCAGGAAGCTCTTCGCCTCTTACGATGTGAGTAATATTGAATGTTTTTTGAGCTAACGATACAGCGCCTTGCCGATCTCCTCCACACTTCGGATCTGGACATCCTGTACTCGGCCATCTTCGTGATCCTTCGACCGGCTCAGCAGTATGCCAATTCAACACCGTTCGAACCAACTCACCGCCATGCCATCCTGCATCGACTTTTGACACTCTCTCGTAGTTGGGAAAGATTCACAAACGCTGATATCCCTCTGCCCACGCTTGCATCATCTTCGACATTGTCGTTACCCGAAGATCTCCGTACGGTTCAGCTTCAATACTATCCTACCAAATCAACAAATCATGCAACTGATTCCCCAGTGAAGGCCTCATCCTCACAAGAAACCCCATTTCGCCCACGTAACGCGGTACCTACCACCCCCGTAGCCGACTTAGCTCGTTCTCGCCCCTTAAACTCTGCGGGTCCATCCGTCCTTGACCTTGGGAACGTAGACGACTGGACAAATCCGATAGATCAACTCAGCCTCTTATGCGACGAGAGCGATGTCAGTCTCGATGATCAATATGCTGCACTGAACAAAGTACGATTGGCTCGGCTTGGGGATCTTGCCACCAGAAGACAGCTACTCGGTATCCGGTTGATGGCTCTTGCTACTTATGTCTACGTATCGACAGATGATGCTGCGCAATCTGGTCTGTTCCTCTACGAACCCGAGCTTGTTCCCCAGTTAGCCGATCTACTTCGCGCATCGCAGCAAGTTGGTGAAACGGTCACCATCGGAGTCCTACATGCATTAGACGCCTGCGCGCACCACAGAGTCAAGATGAGCGAGGTCCTGACCGCAGTCAGCGCCAATGTCAATCATGGGATTCTGGTCACCTTCTTTAGGAACATGGTGGAACAGCTAATGAAAGGAGGTGAGTCGATATTTCTCCCAGACTCAGCTTACGATTTCAGAATCAGTGCCAAACGACCTGTTCGATGCGGCAATATCCTTTGTGGCATACATACCAAACTCACCGGTACACATCAATATGCTTATGGGAGCAGGTATTCTACGTCTGTTGTTGGAGGTCCTTGGGACCACCGGTGAAAGGCGTGAAAACGTAAGTCAAAAATATTTGGAATGATAACTAATATTCAAGTATATACCTCGTGCTACCGGTTTGATTGATTCGATTATATTCGCAAGTCCACAAGCTTTGTCCAACTTCAGCAACGCCGACGGCGTCAACCTACTGGTACACCGCATCAAGGTGAGTTGAGCAATTTGCTCAAAATATCTTGCTGATGATCTATTCGTTTAGGCCGAGATTGAAGGCCGAGATCGTATGATCTTGCCGCATTCATCCGAGACATTATCAGAAGGTGAGCCAACTTGAATTTGGACAATAGCTAATTATTAGATACAATACTGGCTTATATGGACAACCCACTCAAGAGCGTCCTACGCTCCATACACCGACTCATGCAGGCTTCTGGTGGCACCGAGGGACTTCGAAATCTGGTCGATTCAGATCTGCCAAAGTGCCTGAAAAGCATTTTCGAGCAACCCGCCAAGTTTGGTACACGGGTCTATGGAATGGGTAAGTCGAGCTTGAATGATGATGACGCTAACAACTACAGCCATCAACATCATGTCCACTTTTGTTCACAATGAGCCAACATCGCTGTCGATCCTTCAAGAGCTGCAATTACCTCAAGCTCTGTTCGCTCAACTGGAGAAAGGAATTCCGCCATCTTCAGAAGTGAGTTATGGGTGGGCAGACTTGAGCTGACCCCGGCAGGTGATAGGTGCTGTGCCTACCGCGATCGGCGCTATTTGTCTCAATCAAGCTGGCCTCGACTTTACTCTCGCGCATCCCAGTGTGATCAACAACCTCGTGGCTATTGTCAACCTCCCCTCACATGAAAATGTGTTCCACGATCGAGATAATGGGAAAAGCCTTGGTGGTGCCTTAGATGAGCTTTCGCGTCATCAACCTGCTCTTCGACCCTTGATTATGAAGGCTATGCTGGACCTCCTCCGTCAAGCCACAGAAGCTGGCGCTGAGTTTGCGCCTTCGACAGAAGATAGACGAGAATATTTCATCGATGAGATGGATGAAGTCGAGGTAAATGACACTCGACCTCCTCCAAGCAACCCTCCCCTGGTTGCATTCTCGCGAATCTTTAGAGTGCTTGATGGACTCGTTCGTAATGCCGGGACTGCTAAAGAATTTATCAAAGATGGCGGACTCAAGTATGTCCTGGGATTAGCAGAGTTGCCTTGTCTGCCTATCAGGTTTGGTTCAACAGAAGCAGCAGCTGCTCTGTCGAGTTTGCTTAGACACGTCGGAGAACATGATCAGGCGCAACTGGTCGAAATCATCCGAACTTCCATCCAAGCGGCCATGGGCAAATGTGATATTGTATGGAAAGGCGATCATGTCGCTGAGAATTGGATTGGCATGGACAATCGAAATACCACTCCCGAAGTACAGCAATCCTTCAAGGTCCTGAGAAGTCTAGGATTCCGCCTCAGCTTTCTAAGCGATGTCATTTTCACCTTATCTTTCACTAACTCTCGTCACGCTACATCCATTATTACGGCGCTCGAGGTTGACGGTAATTCCTCCTTTGTCAACAATCTTGGTCAGTTACACCGAGTGGCGTTTCAGCAACATGTCCTCCTCAAGAAAGCGAAGATCACACCGGCCGACGAACTGGATCCTACACGTAGCCAAAACCTAGCCTCTGATTCAGCTAAAGATACAGGAGCGAAATACCTCGCGACCAGATTACACGCGGTGTTGACCAAGTTTTTCAAAAGTGAGTTTTTATAAGCGAAAGTTCCGTACTGACGGTCAGCTATCATCAAACTCATACACGTCAAGCGCAACCCAGATGTCGCCCATGTCAATCAGGCGAGAAATCTCTCTAATGCCATTGCGAACATCATGATTGAACATCTTAGCGATAACTCGAATTTATCCGTCAACCCAACCGGCATCGATACCGTCGCTCTTGGAGTCGTCACAATGCTGCTGTTCGAAAACGGTTCGTCCTGCTCGATATTACATTTTTGATGCCAACACTGATAGATCATCAGGTCGAGGTACCGATGGCCCTCTGCACACAACTCTCTTCCTTGACTTCCTAAAGAAAGACGGGTTGGCTCGACTCGTTACCTCGACCACTCGCATCACTGACCGAATGGCAGAACTTGCTGCCCTCCCCGAGGAGAATCGGGACCAATCTCACAAGGACGCACTCGTTGAGGCTACGGCCGGTATCAAGATCGTCCTAGTCCTTTTAAGTGCCCTAGCATCGCCGAGGTCGCTGCTCGAAACCCCAGAGACTCACGCGTTGCAACAGCGGCCCCAAGCCCCGCTTGTCGCTGTCAAAATCTTTATCAAATTACGCCTAGCGATGTTCCCTCTTGTGCATTACATATGGAACGCCTCATGGCTCTTAGAATGTCCAATATCAATTGTCAAGATTGCCGTGCGGTGTCACTCGACTTTGATCGAAGGCAAATCGGAAGAAGCCCACACTGAAGAGGATAGTCTTGCTGTTCCCCCCATCAGCTCAAGAATACCCATACCACCCACTATCACTCGACCAGCACCGGTGACGGCTGATCCAGCTCGGGTCGATCAGCTCGTGGATATGGGCTTCTCGATGCTCGCGGCGGGAAGAGCCCTTGTTCGGGCTCGGAACAACGTTGCTGCAGCTACCGATATGCTTCTCTCCATGCCGCATGTCTTCGAGGAGCCTTCAGCCACAAACGATGCTTCCGTTGCAGCTCCTCCGGCTTCCATTGCTGAAGAGGTGGCGTCTTCGGACAGTAATGCGCCGTCTTCATCCGCGACGGCGGTACCGGAGAATGAAGGTAATTCTGTGCCCGAGGCCGAAAATCATGATATGGAAGTGGACTCTGATTCTTCAGATTCCGATCGAGAGGCGCTTCATAAATTACGCGAAGATTATCGCAAGGATCTACCTGCTCGTGCACTTACGCTCTTAGACCATGCCGAAGATCTGGTATTCGATCTTCTCCCTTGTTTTCCCAGTGGCGAAGAAGGGGTCAAGTATCTCGTAAATCGACTGGCCGAATTCTCCAGTCCATACAACCCGACTTCCGACAAGGCGATCGCCGCCAGATTACGTCTGATAGCCGTCTGCCTTCGAACTGCAGATGGTATCCTGCTCAAGGAAGACAGCATTAGCACCGCTGTGAAGATTTTATCGGAATTACCTCTGAACCAATCGAATCCGAAACCGAAATGGATTCCAGCTTTATTGCTTTTCGCTGAAACTGTCGCCGCTTCTTCCTTTACGATCAACAACGTCAAAATAGGTGATGACAATACAATGGACATCTCCTCGCCGTCATCGGCATTCGCGTCAATCGCCCCTCGACTTGCAGCAACCTGCGTGGAGATTGTAGGACATGAGGAAACCGAACGTAATGAGCTAGTATCTGCTCTTCGACTGTTAGTTTTAATGACTCGTGAAAAATCATACGTCGCTATCGAGAACACCGACCTAGTCAACCTGCTTAAACCATTCAAACAGCCTTCCGCGAAATTGGCCAGCTGCCATCCTCTGCTCTTGCTCATACTTCGCCACGCATTCGAAGATGCTTCCACTCTCACCGCCGTCATTAGGAAAGAACTCCGTCACTGGCTGACTCCAGCTAGAAACAAGGTTGTCGATATTCAGCACTTCATCAAACAACTCAGACAAGCAGCACTCCGAGACCCCAATTGCTTCGTTCGAGTGGTCGAGGAGGAATGCGCATTAGTCGATCCCACACCTCCGCAATCTGTATATCACATCCGGGCCAAAGATCAGCCGGAAGATGCGAGCAACCCCACCTCCGCTCAGCCTTCTGACCCTTTCCAGGATGACTCTGATCATGCCCGCCATCCTTTCGTAGATCATCTGGTTGCCGAGCTTGGTCAGGCTGTACAAACATCTCTCAATGAGAGTTTGGACGATTCTTCCGACGAAGTCAAGCAGGCGCACTCCTATGCCGGTCTACTCATCTCGATTTTGACGGAGCTTCTTGGATCATACACTCCTGTCAAGCAATACTTCGTTGCTTCCGTCCGAGAGCAGGGATTGGGCACAACGAGACTTCATCGCGGCATCGCAAGCCTGATTAATGATCTCGTTTGTTGTGTCGCTCTTCAGCCTGACGTGACAGGAATTCCGCAATTTGAACGAGGATCAAAACCCGCTCGTCGGTTAGCGATATCGTCATGGGCGGTCTCGATGATTCTGGCCCTTTGTTCTGACACGACACCATCCGCGACAGTCAAAGCCGTGCCCGAAGACATGGCCAATATCCGTAAAACCGTTCTGGATGCGATAGTAAAAGTCCTACGCGACTCAGGATCTTCGAGCGACTTGTCTGTACGATATGGACGATTGTGGGCAATCGGCGAGCTGATCTACCGACTCCTGATGGCTCGGCCGATCGGACCCACGCGTCAAATGAACGATTCCACGCTGCACATCGCTAAGACGATGTTGGAGAAGAACTTCGTTGGACTACTGACCAGTGCTTTGGGCGAGATCGATCTGAACTATCCGAATGTGCGGAACGTCCTAGTGTCTTTGTTGAAAACCCTTGATCATCTGTAAGTGATTGTCTACTCGTAAATTGTGATCCCGCCAATTCTATGAAAACAGGTCCAAGACATCTGTCAAATGGGGCAGAGTCAACAAAGGCGATAAAGACGCTCCAGCTGGAGCTCCGGTGACTGAAGAAAGTTCTTCGTCAGATTCAGATTCCGAGTCTGGATCTGACATTGACATGATGGAAGAGGAGCACGACGCGCCCGATTTATACCGTAATTCGGCGCTTGGAATGTGAGTGACCATCTTCATCTGCCCATGCTAACATCTTCGCAGGCTTAACGGAGAGCTCGGTGACGAGGATGATGATCAGGACGATGAAGACGGCGATGAAGATGACATGGATATGGGTGACGATATCACAGTGAGCTCTTAGCTTGCTCATGAGTGTGGCAGCAGCTCACCTTTCGTAAGGACGACGATGAAGGCACCGATCTACAAACGTCAGAGGATGAATCGATGGGCTCCGAGCTCGACCCTGACAATTGGGTAAGTCTCTCAGATTTTAACAATTGCAGGTGTTGACGTGTTTTCACCATTGCACAGACCGATGAGATGGAAGGTGAGGATGAAGGAGATGGAGACGAGCAGGAAATGGATCAGGAAGTCATACTTGGTTCAAACGAGGATGAGGAAGGCGAGGTTTGGGATGTAAGTGTGGCCAAATTCAAGGGTTGGCGTGTTGTTGACCCTTTTTGTGCAGGATGTTCCGGACGATGAGGACTCGTTAGGTACCGAAGAAAACGAAATGATGGAGGACGAAGACGACATGGATGGAGTGGGAGAAGGTGAGTCGCTCATTTAGATGTCTTCCTGCTGACGTTTGCAGCTTTCTTCGAGGAAGATTTCGAACACGCTGAACTGGAGATGGACGAGGACGAGTGAGTACATGATAGCATCGACATAGGCTGACAGAACAGCTTCGACGGCGATGAGATAGACATGATCGAACCTTTCCCATCTAGCGCTCGTGGAGGCAGCATGCACCGACAATCCTCCGACGTCACTGGTCCTTGGGCTTGGGATCAATCGAATTTTGCTGCCATAGCACCTTCTCGAGGACGAAGGTCTATACTCGCGGGTGAGTGATAATCAACGTGCAAATCGACACCCAGTCCGCTGACACGAGATGCAGAGGATCCCGCTGTCAGCCTTTTCGGTCGACCAGCACCCCAGACTAATGGCCAAGTGGCACCGCATCCATTAATTATCGATCCCTCATCTTCAGCACCGCCTATGCGAGGCCTTTCGCGATCATTAGGCAGCAACTACAATGATTTGATTTCTGCTATCGAAGGGATGGGCGGCACCGAAGCCGTGCAGATGCTTGAAAGTCTTATCACCAGCCGTCAACTGGCCGGAAGTGAAGCCATTCGAATCGATTTTGCTCAAGATCACAATGGTACGATCGGTCTGTCCGTGGGAGGTCGGACTTTCGCTCTCCATCCACCACAGAACCGACAAGCGCAATCAAACGAGGCGGACGTTGTCGCAGAATTTGTTCCTGTACCCACGATGCAGCGATGGCAAGAGGATATGCAATTGGCAACTTCCGCTCGTAACGAACTCACGAGTCGCCTTGTCGTCCATGTTATCAATCATCTCATGCCTGAAGCTCGTCGTCGTTCTGAAGAAGAGACAGCTAAGCAAAAGGTCCTCGAAGAGGAAGGTACTAGAGCCCAGGCTGAGGAACGCAAGATGGATCTCGCTTCAGCTGCTAGCGTAACTCTTCCGGAGTCGAGGCAGCCTTCACCGGAAAGTCAAGATGTTGCAATGGGTAAGTGAATATTGAAGCGGATCTTGCTCACGCAATTGTAGATGGCGACAACGACTCTGCTCCTGCCACTGCCGAACCTGTACTTGTGGAACCTGCGCCTGTAGAGCCTGGTTCCGAATCTCTAGCTAGGACGGTCATCTCAATACACGGTCAGGACGTTGACATTACAGATACGGGTATCGATCTCGAGTTTTTACAAGCCTTGCCGGATGATATGCGAGCCGATGTTGTTGAGCAACATATGCGAGAACAAAACCGACAACGGCGTCCAATGGGTTCAACAAATTTGCCTGAAGCGGCTTCTCAGCTCAATTCTGAATTCTTGGATGCTCTTCCTCCTGAGATCAGGGCTGAGGTTATCATGCAAGAGGCAATGGAAACTGCTCGACGCAATCAACCCCAACCTCCATCCCTATCCATGAACCGAGCTGCTGGTTTCCTGGCCGGTCTTACCAACGAGCTACGCGACGTAATGTTGCTGAACCAACCCACCAATCTCGAAACTCTTGGCATTATTCCATCCTCACATGCGCCGGTTCCGGCCACCTCCACTGCAAAAAAGCCTCACCGCGAAGCTATCCAGCTTTTAGAGAAACCTGGTATTGCCTCCCTGGTCCGTCTCCTTTTCTTCCCCGAAACCATCAAGAAAGGTTATCTTTTCAAAATTTTGGTGAACTTGTGTGAAAATACTTCGACGAGGTCGGATCTCCTCAATCTCCTCCTTTCGGTCGTTCAAGATGGTTCTGGCGATTTGCCCGCCGTTGATCGAAGCTTCCAGCAGATGTCTCTTAGAGGAATGGTCACGCCGAAGGCTACCCCTAGAGGCAAATCAATTGACTCGCCCGCTGCTGCTATCGTACCTAACGGCCTTTTCAGTCACCTACAAACCGAACACGTACCAACTTTCATCGCTCAACGATGCTTCGAAGCCTTGGCATACATCGTAACCGCGAATTCTGCCGCTGTTAACTACTTCCTGACAGAGCACGAACAACCTGTTGGCTTGAAGAAGCATCCGTTGAAGAAGAGTAAAGGCAAGGAGAAGATTATGCCGCAGACCAAGTACCCAATTGTCGTCTTACTTGGCTTACTCGATCGCCCTCTGCTTGCAAAGACTCCAGGGATGATGGAAACCGTCACTTCATTGCTGGTCACTATCACAAAGCCCCTAGCAGAGAAGAAGCCAGATAACAAGCCAGAAAGCGATGCCACCGAAACTCCCGTACCTCTGCAACCAATCATTCCTCCTGCTGTCCTTCGACTTATCGTCAATTGCCTCACTGCAGGTGAATGTACTAGCAGAACATTTAGTTCCACCTTGGTGGCAATGCAAAATCTTGCTTGTCTACCGGATGCGAAGGACCATATACTTCAAGAATTGCGATCCCGCTGCAAGGAATTAGGTAACACTGTGCACACGCAGCTCTCGGAATTGACTTCAGCACTTCAAGATTCCTCATCCGAGATTGGCTCTCTCACCCTCGCCAACTTCTCTCCTCCAACTTCGGATCAAGCTCAGCTGCTGCGTCTCCTCAAGACTATCGACTATCTGCACCTGAACAAAGTCGATTCCGATCCTCCCACTAAAGAAATGACGGACGAAGAGAGGGCGGTCAGCGCTGTGTTCGATTCCTTCGATTTCGAGAGTCTATGGGTCCAACTCGGCAATTGTCTCAGCTTGGTTGAGGCTAGAGGTAGCACGGATCAAATCGCCACCGTACTCTTGCCTCTGGTCGAGGCTCTTATGGTTGTTTCCAAGTATCGAAGCCGTATTTCCCGAGAAGTCCGCTCCCCGTCTGCCCCTCCCGGGTCTGCCATTGATGCAGATTTATTCGTTTCTTTCACCACGACCCACCGGAAAGTCCTGAACACTATCGTACGAAACAACCCTTCATTACTCAGCGGTTCGTTCTCGCTCCTCATTCGAAATCCTCGGGTTCTTGAATTCGATAACAAGCGAACCTGGTTCTTCCAGAAACTCAAGCGAAAGCGAGATTCGCACATACCCATGGGCGCCATTCCTCTCAACATCCGTCGTCAATACGTTTTCGAGGATTCCTTCCATGCTTTGCAAAGACGCACTGGGGATGAAATCAAGTACGGAAAGCTGAGCGTCAAGTTCTACAATGAGGACGGAGTCGATGCAGGCGGTGTCACTAGAGAATGGTACAGTGTCTTGGCTCAACAGATCTTTGATCCGAATTTCGGTAAGTCTCCTGAGGACCCCTTCTGTCTGAAGCTGAATGTGTCATGTAGCTCTATTCGAACCTTGTGCGGCCGATCAACAAACTTATCAGCCCAATAAGGCTTCATCGGTGTGAGCATTGTTTTATCGCCTCGAGTGAGCCGCTCTGACTTTTCTTAGGAACGGGGACCACCTGGCCTACTTCAAATTTGTTGGTCGAGTGATAGGGTAAGTTTGAAATATGACCTGCAGGCATGGGACGTCGCTTACCAATTTTTAACCTGTAGCAAAGCGGTATACGAGTGCGTTCTTCTCATCAACGGACCATGTTACAGGAGCTGACAGTTTCGAAGCGGTCGACTACTCGATGCATACTTCAATCGAGCATTCTACAAGCAAATCCTTGGCAGGACAGTCGATATGCGAGATCTTGAGAGTATCGACCCAGAGTACGTGATCCCCATGTTGTCCAAATTGTATATGCTGTGTATACTGACGTTGCTTCAGGTACCACAAATCGCTTCAGTGGATGCTCGAAAACGACATCACAGGTGTCATCGACGTAAGCGTGACAAGATCACTATTTCTGCACGCACCAGCTGATATATTCATTTTAGCAAGAGTTCACGATCGAAGACGATCAATTTGGTGAGAAGAAGATTGTAGAGCTGAAACCGGGTGGTGCTTCCGTACCTGTCACGCAAGACAACAAAGAAGAATATGTGAGATTAGTAGTCTCCTACCGATTGGACAACTCGATCAAGGATCAGATCAAGGCATTCCTGGAAGGATTCTATGAGTCAGTTCTATGTCATTCTTCCTGCCCGACCGAGGATTCGAGGCTAACGATTGTAATCAGCATCATTCCCCGTCAAATTATCCAAATATTTGAGCCGGATCAGTTGGAGCGTAAGTCTTGATCATCGCCGGTCTCCAAAGCAAAGCGACGTGCTCACAATCAAGGCTACCATTCACAGTTTTGATTTCTGGAATCACTACAGTGGATGTCGACGAGCTCAAGAATGCTACCCAGTGAGAATTGCTACTTTTGCCGTCCTGATTGGCTGAGCTAATTCAACTAATCCAGGTTGAGCGGCTGGAAAACTTCCGATCCCGAGATATCCTGGTTCTGGCGGGCACTTCGAAGTTTTTCTCAAGAAGAACGATCTCGTTTCCTAATGTTTGTCACCTCATCGTCTCGGGTGCCTCTTGGAGGTTTCACTCAACTTCAAGGCAGCTCTGGCACCCAGCCATTCCAGATACAAAAGGTACGTCGGTCTCCCAGCCTAGTCTCCCATGGAAGCCGCTCACCTTGCCCATTGCTAATCGTTAGCTCTACGCCAAGGAGGGCAGTCTACCGCAAGCCAGCACTTGCTTCAACCTTCTTCTGCTCCCGACTTACGCTTCATATGAGCAACTACGAGATAGACTCCAATTTGCCATCGTGGAGACTGGCGGCTTTGGCAAAGCATAAGAGTTCACCGAGTTTGATCTCTCCGTTCATGTATACTAGCTAGAAGTTCATTTCCCAATCATCATGACAATAGAATAACAAATGTAAATTACAAATCAATCCATGAATGCATATATAGTCATCACCCTCATGCGTACGCATCTTGCTGCTGAGCGAAGTCGAGGGCGAGAAGCAGATTTGTCCATCGGCGCCATACAGTCTCTCTCAGGCACTCATCTGGTGGTTCATCTAATCATAGGCGATCGGCAACGAAAGTCCAGAACGTCATGATCATCTCTGGTAGCAACGGGCTTGGCCATGTAAGCGTCCAGCATTCTGAGTTGCGCGTGCGGGTCGATGATGAGAATTCGGTAACGAATTTTTTCCCCTTCTTAGTGTCCACTCAAAGGGCTATGCCAGAGCAACGACGCAGCTTGTCATGACATGCTCAGCTCGTCATGCTGAGGAACGCGGTCTGAACAGTCATTGAATAGCGACGTCTATTCGTCCAGTGACTAAGACCGCGACCGATGATGATCCAAAAATGATGCAAATCTCTGTCTGAGCTTGATCATTTTGTATTTCAAGCTTTTTACTTCCTTGATACAGTGTGAGCTATCTACTGTGAAGCTTGAACTGTTCTCATGTTTAGATAATTATGGAATTAGTGAACCTACTGTTGGTCTTTCGCCAAAAGATTTCCCATTGATGATCCGTATAATCTTGAGAGCTAATTAGCCGATCATTGTCCTGCGCTTGAGATTCGATTCCTTTCCATTGTATGAGGTAGACCTGATTCACAGTGAGGATGGAGATTTTGACTCTAGGAGCATCATTTGAGGACCAGGAGACCATAAGGTGAACGAGCTTTACAGGTTGAATCATCACAAGATGAGAAAACTAATTGACAGCGATCGGTACCATTGTAACAGCGGTAAAATAATTTGGTAGCTTACCAGTGATAAATCCCTGCGCTCTAGGAGCCATAGCAAAACTCTCTAGCCCAAGCTGAGTCCTACAGTAACGTTAATCTCTTGTTATTCTGCTTGGTTTGAACAGTACTGATATGATTTTGATCTTTAACAGGCATCCTTGAATTGAATTTTGCTCTAATTCACTCATTTCTGCACTTATCTTCCCCAAACTTTGATCTAAACACTCTTCACTCAACAATACAACATGTCAGACGATGATTCAGATAGGTATCATGTTGTTTTACTGCAGGGAGCCAACAACTATGCAGAATGGGAACTTTCTGTAACGATAGCTTTGATTCTTAAAGATTTAGAGGTTATTTCTCCACCTAGCATCGCTCTGGTACAACTTTAACCAATGAACTAGCTAAACAACTAAAAAATGCACAAAAATCTTTTGCCATTATCATTAAATCATTCTCCCCAGTTGTTCAAGCTTCTCTTTCAGCTGCTGCTAGGTCAATGATCGCTACTGATCCTTATCTTTGATGGGAAGAACTTAGAACACAATACTCTGCCTCTGTTGGATCAAGACAAGCCCACCTGTTACACCAAATGTGGTTGCTTCCTGCAGTAGAAGGAGAGGATCCAACTAAGAGGTTAGCTGAGATTAGATCTGCACATGCTCAACTTAATTTGGGGAGAATCTATCTGATAGAATGCTAGCATATGCTATGACACTGGCGCTTCCAGATTCATACTCTACCCTCAAACAAACACTTTGGCTTAGAGAACCTTTGACATCAGCATCAGTTCAAGCTGCTGTTCAGGCAGAATGGACAAGAAGAGGATCTGAAGAAGCTACAGCTAACAAAGCTCAAGCCAATACCAATTTCGCTCAAAATAGAAGATTTGGCTCTAACAACACTAAATTTAGACCCAATAACAACCAAACTAGCAACAATAAACGAGAATGGACTGAAAAATGGTGTACTTTTCACAGAAGTTCAACTCATAATATAGCAGACTGTAGATCTAAAGGTCAGAATAACAATAATGGTCAAGCACATGTGTCAAAATCCGAATTTGACACTACAATTCAAGATGCTACTGCTCAAATTTCGACTTCCATCACTTCTGACACTGATTCTGATGATGCTCACGCTTTCAATGTGTCAAATACTGCACCTTCAACACCCTTAGACACCTTCATTATCGATTCTGGAGCTTCTCATCACATGATTAGAACATATGACAGCTTGCCAACAGGTGTGACTGTGTCAAATATCCAAAATTCGCTTATTGAAGGTGTCAAAATTGGAAATGGTACTAGATTAAAGGTTACTGGTCAATGTGACATTAGAATAGGTCATCTATTAGTGCTTAAAAACGTTCTAATTGTCCCAAATTTGGCATGTAATCTGATTGCTGTCAATAGATTTCCTCCCAGCTTCAACTGGTCATTCAACTGCTTCAATGGTTCACTTAAAAACACCAAAACAAGCGAAGTTATTGCTACAGCACCTATTAAAAATGGTTTATATACTCTTAAGGCAAGTCAAATCACCAATGCCAGCGCTTTTCAAGCTTCCTCAACTAATTCTTTACATATATGGCATACTAGATTAGGTCATTTAAATGTTAGAGATGTTATAAAATTGGCAAGGAATGGAAATTTAGGCAAAGATGAACTTGTAAATATTTCACCAGATGAACTGAATGCATTCCAATGTGAATACTGTGTCAAGGGCAAAACAGGTCGACTTCCAACTAAGCAGCAAGCTGAAGATTACACTAGAGCAACCAAACCACTTGAGTTAATCTATGTTGACCTTTGGGGACCTTCCAGAACACCTTCTAGACATGGTAATCGCTATTTTTTGACTGTTTATGATGACTTTACAAGAAGGATACATTTGACATTACTTAAACAAAAATCTGAAGCGTTTTTAGGGCTTAAAAACTACATAAATATGGCAGAAAATCAATTACAAGTCAAAGTCAAACAGATTAGATCAGATCCAGGGGGAGGATTCATGTCAAACTTAGCCAATAAATACTTCTTAGACAAAGGAATTATACATACAACAGTAGCCCCAGGTGCTCATGCTCAAAATGGAAGAGTAGAACGAGTTCACTTGACAATACTCAATGGTGTTAGAACTTTATTGGCTGAAACAAATCTTCCAGTAACATTCTGGGCTGAAGCAGCAATTTATACAGCATTTTCTAGAAATTGTGCTCCAACTGGTAAAGATAAAGCTGTTCCATTTGAAAGATGGTTTGGCAAGAAGCTCAAGTTTGACAGACTTAGAAGTTTTGGTGAGAAAATATACTTTAGAGATCATCAAAACACAAACAAGTTAGAACCCAGATATAAAGAAGGTAAATTCATGGGTTATGCCAATGATCATAGTACATCAGACTATAGAATATTTGATATTCAAGATAAGAAAATAAAAATCACACGAGATGTGGTATTTAACAAGGAAGAAACAGTGTCAAAAGCGGTCACAAACTCAAACAATTCACCCCAAATAATGGGCAAGTCACCAACTCATTCACCAAAATTGACACTATTGCCTGAAATAAATGAAGTGTCAAATGTGCCAAAGGCGTCAAATCAAACACAACCACAACTTCCAAACTCTCCTCGCCGACTACTTAGGTTATTATCAAGAGTTGAAACTCAAAATCGCTCAAATTCACCTGATCCTATCGACTTAATAGTCAAGAAAATGTTACAAATGATCAAATTGACACCACTCAAGAATCAATAGATCCATTAGCTATCACAGATGATGCTGGTACTTGGGGTAATTATGCTATTGCCATGGCTGCCATGTCAACTTTAGTTCCTCAAACTTATAAAGAAGCTTTATCATCTGGAGATCAGCAACAATGGAACTTAGCAATGAAAGATGAGTTGGGAAAAATGAGCAAATATAAAGTATGGGAAATTGTCAATAGAACTAATAACATGCGTACACTTAGAGCAAAGTGGGTTTACTCTAGAAAAATTGATGGAGAAACAGGTCAACCTTCAAAATATAAAGCTAGATGGGTTGCTAAAGGTTTTGCTCAAATTGCTGGTTTAGATTATAATGAATTATATGCTGGTGTAGCTCATAAAGATTCACATAGAGTATTTTTATCATTGGTCAATCATTTGGACTTAGAATGTGATCAAGTTGATATTATTGCAGCCTTTCTCAAGGGGGAGTTAGAAGAAACAATCTACTTAGAACCACCTGAAGGAAGCGACATTCCTGCAAGTAAAGTTTTATTGCTTAGAAAATCATTATATGGACTTAAACAATCACCAAGATGTTTTAATAAAGAATTAGACACTTGGCTAAAGTCACAAGGTTTGACACCAACTAGAGCTGACTCTTGCTTATTATATGTTAGACGGTATGAGGGGGGTTTACTCATGTTATCTGTTCATGTGGATGATCAACTTATTGCCTGTAACTCAAGATCAGCCTTAGATAAATTTAAAAAGGACTTACACAACAAATTTGAATGTTCTGACTCTGGTCCTGCAAATTACTTCCTTGGTTTCAATATACATAGAGATAGAAAAGAAGAGAAGCTTCACATCTCTCAAGAACATTACTTGGAAGCATTATTAGATAAATTTGACATGTCACACTGTAATGCTTCAAAGAATCCCCTTCCTCCAGCATTCAAACCCATTCCTGCAACAGATAATGAACATGAACAAGCACACCATCTACCATATCCTCAATTAGTTGGTTCAGTCTTATATGTCTCAACAATCTCAAGACCAGACTTGTCTCATGCAGCAAGTTTTTGATCAAGATATATTAGCAAATGGAATTCTTCTCATTGGCAGGCGGCAGAACATTGTTTCAGATATGTTAAAGCTACTTCAAATTTGACTTTCACATTTAGTCCAGACTCAAGTAAAAGAGTGGCATTAGGGTATGTAGATGCAGATTGGGGTGGAGAATTATGACGGAATATGAGATGTATGTACAATGCATATACAAAGTATAAAAGAGAAAGAGAAAGCAGAGATAAGCCATTTAAGCTTAAGTACAAGTGATAATGTACAAGTGAGACATGCCTTGGGATTAAGGCCAATAAGATGCCTGTTATCGCCACTAACCTTGTAACCGGTCTAGCTACACATTTCAATTCGGTGCGGAGTCTGGCACAAACATATGTGGTGATGGATCACTCATCCAACACCTACAGGCTGTTATACGGACTGACCCCACCAGGCTGTGAGGTATAGGTGGTGACAACAGGCCGTACGCCACAGGTTGATCTGACTGTCCAGATCATTTGGTTCGAGGCTGTAAGGTATAGACTGGAACAAACAAGTTGTATATGCCATGTAGTATTCTCAGAATGGCATGTCGTGACACATTCTACAAAAGGCCTCTCATCTCAACTTTTGTATTCTGTCTCTTTATCTGTACAACAATTAGCTGAAATAGTTGAACCAATCTCTTCTACAAGCCACTTACTTCTCTTGACACATGCAACTAAAATTTCCATTACAACGACTTTTCACGAGGATGGATAATCTGCTTCAAAGCAAGATGCTTGATACATGCATATAAGATAGACCATATGCTGAAAGGGCGTGAGCAATCTCCGTCTCTTCGTTGTAGATAGTTAGGATGCATACTTACTGCATGAAATGGAGTTGCAACACCGGTAGTATACGTCGCGGCTCAAAATTGCATACCGTTGGTGGAGGAAGTCGCGTAAGAAATATCCGAGGAATAGTATCCGATTTAACCGAGAACCTCCACCCGTCCTTGGTTTCTGTTTGACTCGAGTGTCGTGAGAAGATTCTGCCCGTTCTTCTTCTTAACTAGTAGACTCAACTGGTATTTCCTCTTGTATTTTCTTCTCTTTTATCATGCATCTAATAACTAATTTGACACTCGCTGCCTAAGTCGACATTTACGTTGCTCAACGTGATCTCATCATTGTTTTCCCACACCGAACGTATATAGGGTAACAGGAAATGGAGGAAATCGAGTTGCAACGAAGCCGCCGTGCCTCGTCTAGTCTCAATGTCGATAGCGAGGTTCAACCCTCTGCACAAGATCAAATACCAGTCGGAAAACCCGGTGTCACTCAGGGCGTTCATGATCAACCGAAAGATGGAGCCGTGGATCGCGAACTTCTAGACTTGCCATCAAATACGCAAGGTGAGTGACATTGTGCTGGTGGGGAGCTGACAGACCTAGAATTCGAGGCATATCCGGATGGAGGGGTGACCGCCTGGCTTCAAATATTCTACTGCTTTTGTATTTTCTTCACAACGCTGGGGGGTATTTATGCGTGGGGCATCTTTCAAGATGCTCTACACTCAGCAGATCTGGCTCCTACTTCTACTTTGGCATTCATCGGATCCACACAAGCAAGCTTGGCAGCCTTCTGTGCTATACCAATTTCAGCTATCGTTGCGAAGTATGGCAACCGTAATGTAGCTATCGCTGGAGCGATACTTTCAGGACTCGGTCCTATCCTAGCCGGCTGGTGTACCCATTCTGTCGCAGGTTTGCTTGTCACTGAGGTGAGTTGAGCGCATTGAAGATGGGCTAACCTTTTCAGGGCTTTCTATTCGGCGGGGGTCAAGCGCTTTGCTTCTTCTGCGCAGCAACTCTACCGTCAAGCTACTTCTCTCGAAAACGGAATCTGGCTACAGGATTGGTCTACGCTGGTAGCGGCGTTGGTGGGGCCGCTCTGTCGCTTGCTGCCGATGGGCTTATCAAGTCTATTGGACTGCCTTGGGCATTTCGGATACTAGGAATCGTCTTTCTGACTATCAATTTACCATGTGCCTACTTGCTGAAACTACGAAAGATCGCTTCGCCTTTGACACAAACGACGAGGAGAAAGGAAGGAAAGATATGGAAGAAGTTCATCGATGTCAACTTGCTGAAGGACATCAGGTTCGTCTTAGTATTATTGGGAAGCGCTGTAGCATTATTCCCTTTATTCATGTGAGTTTCAAGCATACAATGCTGAACACGACTGACCGTCTTCTCACTTGTTAGCCCTCCCTTCTTTTTGCCGCTCTTTGCGACTTCTATCGGGCTGTCGTCTGGCGCAGCGTCTTCTTTGCTAGCGGGCTTCAATCTCGCTTCCGCTTGTGGGCGGATAGGCTGGGGATTCATGGCGGACAAATGGTTCGGATCCCTGAACGCATTGCTGTTGTGTCTTGCGTGCAACGCAACGTCAACTCTGGCCATTTGGCCTATCGCTGGGCATGTTGGACCCTTGTGAGTTTCTATGACTATCATGATTATAGTTGTCAGCTAATCCGTGATTAGAGCCGTGTTTGCGGTGATCAATGGTTTCTGCGCTGGAGGATTCTTCTCACTCATGCCCGGCACTGTGTCATCTCTGTTCAGCGACAGAGACTTGCCAGTGGCATTCAGTATGCTTGTGTCACTATGGGCTCCTGGATAGTAAGTCTAAGATCTGACTCATCATATCTGACTCTGTTTTACAGTTTCCTCGGAGCTCCTATCGCGGGTTACCTTTTGCAGGCGTTTGGTGGTCCAGATGCTGGTTACGAAGCATATAGACCAGCAATATTTTACGCTGGCGGTCTCGGCATTTTCAGTGCTCTTTTGATCTTAGCAGTGAGGATCAAGGAAGGAGGCAGCTGGCGACGAAAACTTTGATGCAAAAGATAGGAGGTAAACGGGGTTAGACGCAGGCAGCATTCATACAGATATATTATAGAAGCATGAATGCTATCTAACTGGCAAAGTCGGAAACGCATTCCCAGCCTTGACTCACGCCCTCCTTCCAGAGGCTTACCTTTCCATCACCACAGCTAACTGCTAATATGTTACCTGCCAGCGACCAACTAACTCGCCACACGGCGTCCGGGAAATGCGGATCTTGTGAGCCGGGCAAGCTGGGAAGCAGTGGTGTCGATGACCAGGGTGAGGTTGGGGAAGGACGGGTGTGGATGAGAACAGTACGGTCCTGAACGCGAAAAGACGTTAGCGTGTCTTGTTCATATGAACACGGGATGACTTACTTGGGAAGCCGAAGCAATGTACATTCCAGGAAGGCCTATATTAGGTGCCCAAGCAACGTCTCGAACCCAATCCTCGTGTCCTTTAATGACTTCTTCCTCCGTCCATTTCTTAGCTTCTTCATCGTAGCCCCAGATACGAATGAGATTGTCTGATCCAGCGGTAACGAAACGCTTCTGTGGTGAGATCTGATTTGGCTGTGCTCGGCCCGCCGCAGGGGGAGCGCTGGAAACTACGCTAGGTGCCCACGAGACAGCGTTGGCTCCTGTGCCATGAGCTGGAAAGATGGAGACATCGGTGGATCCGTCATCTGGTGAAGCAATCAGTAATCGGTCAATATAGTCAATGAGCTCGGAACTCACTTTGAAAGCTCAAAACTGAAACTTTACCATCGCTTGATGCGCAAGCGAGTATTGGACCGAGATCATAGGGTGCCCAGGCGATGGAATTGACTAAGAACATCAGCGATATTTCCATCAGTAGGCCAACTCACCACTTGCGGTGTGCAACGTGTGTTCCTTGATCCGCTCCCATCCGTCCTGTAATTCTCCTCCGCTACCTTTGCCTTGACCGGTTCCAACCTCCTTCCATACAAAAACTCGGCCATCGTAGGAGCAAGAAGCAAGAAGCGAGCCGAAAGATGGATGAGCCCAAGCAAGCTGCCAGACGGGAGCTGTGTGGCTGTAAGTGTTGTCAGCACAAGCCAGTAGTGTTTAGAACGGTAATGACCTACCCCTTGAGAATGACGGGTTCACCTTTAGCTTCGCCTTTAACAACGTTAAATATGCGTATGGTTTTATCGGAAGAACACGTTGCGAGTCTTTTGCCATAGTAGTCGAGTTGAGCGTCATGCTAGTCGAGGCGTGAAAGGTTAGTATTGTTACGTTGATAGTAATAAAGGTAGA
Organism: Kwoniella pini CBS 10737; assembly: GCF_000512605.2. Lineage (NCBI taxonomy): Eukaryota > Fungi > Basidiomycota > Tremellomycetes > Tremellales > Cryptococcaceae > Kwoniella > Kwoniella pini. Next base: position 936,679 of record NC_091723.1, on the reverse strand, counting down.
CTCACAATCATATCCTCATGTTGAGTCTCGACAGGTACAGGCTTGGAAGCCAGAGCGGTTGACTGCGCAAAGATGAGCGGCAAGTCTCAAGCGTAGAAGTAAAAAAACGTACCATTTTTATTGATTTGACTCAGGTGTGAAATATGCGAATGAGAAGGAGTGAAAAGAGTAAAGAATAGATAGAGAGAGATAGTGACAGTGACAGTAGTGGTGGTAGTTGATGACGATGAAGCAGGAGGTAGCGTGGCAAAGTTATATACTATATTTCTTCATTACGTAAGTTGAAAGGGGCAAGTGTCGTCGCGTCGCGCTCGAATAAATACAAGTAATGTTATAATCGACATTTTTAAGTTATAGCCCGACTGGCTCTTCATTGAGATCCATACTGCCAAGCTACCAGTCCCACTTGAATCATGCTTGACGTACACGAAATCATCAGAACTGCATGTCGAGAGCACGATCATGACATCGAGTCCTTGATCGATCTCGAGCAATATGTCAGCAAAATCAATACGCAGCTGAGCGATCCCTCAAATGTAGGTTGTTAAACCGTAGGCGAGAGCTAACAATTTAGATTGGACGTTTAGGTAAATCGACTGAACCCTTGGAATTAGTATCTTTCAGATGTTTACTACAGGATACCGGGTATCCCATGGAGGTATACTTGCCGGGAGAACACCCAGAAGGAGAAGTGGATTGGAGTAAGCTAAAAGAGAGATGGGTGGGGTGGGGTGTTGAGTGAGTTGAGTATTACGGTGAACGCGACTCTGCTGAGTTTGGAGCAGAATACCAGGAGAACAATCTTGGGTCGGCGGAGATATGCAATCGGTACCCGGTAGCTTGCCTGCAGCAGTGCATACCAAGTACCCTTTACCTGACAGAAAGGGAGATTATGTAGGCGCCTTGATTAAGGTGAGTCAGCGAATCCGTAATCTGTAGCTAATATCCTAGGTTTACGACGATGTCGCCTTTAGACCCTCTTCGACCCACCATTTTATAGGCATACTTTCGAGCTCTCCACTCCCTTCAAATGAGCCGGAAGCGACAGAAGTGGTGCCCACTCTGCATGTGCTCAAAATTATAGATGAAGAGATTGAAGAAACTGTAGAAGACGTACGGGAAGAGATTGTAGACTACCTTGCTTCAGCTTTCAGTCCGCCAGATCGGCTCGCAGGCGAGTATCTGTTGCTGCTGCTGCTATCGTCGCCAACGGCTAGACCCGCTGCCATGACTCCGCTAGGTACATTGGCAATCAATTTTAGAAGAAAAGATGAGAGTGCGACGGCAAATTTCAATCAGATAGTACAATCGATCGCTCCAAGGGTTGTGCCCTTACCTCTGTCTATTCAGATGCTCCATTCTCACCCCTTTTTGCCCTCTTCGACAGACTCGTCTTCCCTAGACGCAGGTCTGCTTCAGCTGTCGGAAGGAACGGTCTTGGTCGTGGAAGAAGATGCCATGGGAAGTGGAGGCCAGCTGAACGAAAAAGCAGTCAAGAATCTCAAGGCTTTAGCAGAATGCATAACGGAGCAAAGAGTCAGGTACGAGTATCCGTACATGGAAGGTCTAAAGATGGACAGTGCAATCAAGGTCGTGGTATTGAGTCAAGGCAAAACTCTGCTACCGGTGAGTGTGAAGCCAGAGGTGGGACGCAGCTAACGGCTGAGTAGGTTGACATCGATGTAATCGTGAAGGGGAGTCACGAGAATGCACCTATAGCCCCTGGATCTCTGCAGACCCTGCGGCGGTATCTCGCCAAGGTGTCCTCACGCCAACATGCAGCAAAATTGCATATACCCGATGAAATCGGTGAGGTGATACAAGAGGGGTTTGTTCAAGGTAGAAAGGAAAATGCGGAAACAGCGGAAGAGACCTTGAAGAGGAGGATGAAGGTCGCCAGGCTCTTAGCGTTATCGTATACAGAGGCGAGGTTGACGAAGGAAGTTTGGCAGAGGACATTACAATTGGATGAAGAGGTAATGTCACGAAGACTGTAGCACCGAATACATCATGAATCAATAATGACAATACAATCAAGCATCTATGAGGTTTTCCTCTTTCTTCTCCTCGGGTTGACGAGCAGTCTTTCGCGAGTAGAACTCGGCGAGAATCTGCAGATTTAATCAGTCAGCGTATTACGAGACGTTTGCATGAGTGGCTCACCTTTGGGTTTATTCGGTTGAGCGACTCCTTGGGGAAGATTCGAAGGAGATCCCAAGCGATATCTAAGGATTTGAAGATTGTTCGAGCTTCGTAACTACCTTGACCCACGAATTCTTTCTCGAATCGGTCGAGGAATTCGAGCGCTAGCTTGTCGTCGGCAGACAACGCTTCCTCACCGACGACAGCCTTCATCGAAGCTGCATCTTTGCCGACGGCGTATTTGGCGTACTAGCGATCATCAGCGTTGTCGCAAGGGATTTTTCAGCTCACCAATTGGTTCGAGACATCTCCGTGATCCTTTCGAGTAAGCTTCTCACCGATAGCACTCTTCATCAATCGTGAAAGAGATGGAAGTACGTTGATAGGAGGGTATATTTGTCTGTTGTGCAATTGTCGATCAACGAAGATTTGACCTTCCGTGATATAACCGGTCAAATCGGGAATTGGGTGAGTGATATCTGTGAAGCTAGTAAGCCTTCCGCTAGACTGAGAGACGACTCACCATCGTTGGGCATAGTCAAGATTGGAACTTGAGTAATTGATCCATTTCTTCCTTCGACTCGACCGGCTCGTTCATACAAAGTAGACAAATCGGTATATAGATAACCGGGGTAACCTCTTCGACCTGGCACTTCCTCTCGAGCGGCTGAGACCTCTCGTAGAGCATCGGCGTAACTGGACATGTCGGTCATGACTACAAGCACGTGCTTTTCGAGTTGATAGGCGAAGTACTCGGCGGTTGTCAAGGCAAGACGAGGAGTAATGATACGTTCGATCCTGCAGATCAGCTGGAGTTCATCAAGAGGTTGACTTACGTTGGATCGGACGCAAGGTTGACGAACAAGGTCGAGTTGGATATACTTCCACTCTCCTCGAAGTCTTGTTTGAAGAATCTGGCGGTCTCCATATTGACACCCATAGCCGCAAAGACGATGGAGAAATTGTCTTCATGACCATCGTGTACACTCTTGGTGGCTCCAGGTCGTTTTACCAACCCAGCTTGTCGACAGATTTGAGCAGCAATCTAATGAGGTCAGCCAAGTCCAAGAACGATGCAACTTACTTCATTGTGCGGTAAACCGGCGGCAGAGAAGATAGGGATCTTTTGTCCTCGAGCGATGGAGTTCATGGTATCGATAGTTGAGATACCAGTTTGAATCATCTCCTCAGGATAGATACGAGAGTATGGGTTGATGGGAGATCCTACCTATTAGCAACGCTCGAGGTTCATCTTGAGCTCACCATTGATATCAAGGTAGTCCTCGGCCCATACTTTGGGTCCTTTGTCAATTGGATTACCACTACCGTTGAAAACTCTTCCTAACATATCTTCAGATACTGCCAACTTCATGGATGACCCGGAGAAAGCGATTCGAGTAGCTGAAGTGTCTACACCAGAGGTACCTTCAAAGACTTGGACGATGGCCTTCTTTCCGCTTACTTCCAAGACTTGACCACCTCGGATTGTTCCGTCAGGAAGGGTGAGTTGAACGATTTCATTGTATGATGGGAACTACACGTCAGCCAAGCACAATTGGTGGCACACTCACAGACACGTTATCCAATACAACCAAGGGACTGAATGTCAGCTTAAGTCGACGATCTAATGTACTCACCCATTGACTGCTGAAACAGTCCTGTAATCCATTCGCGGATCTACCCCATATTCCCTGACGGCAGCAGCCTGAGATTATCAGCTATGCCCTAACGAGTACAATAACTCACCGCGTTGATCTGGGCAAGCTGAGAATCAGTCACACGAGGGTCTGCGTTCACCATATTGACTGGCAATGATGTTTGAGAGATGATGAAAGGATGATGAGGTTATAGGTAGGTGGATATGGGATAACAATTGAATAGGACAGAGCTATCAGTCAGTGATGACATGCATTGTTACATCGGAGGGGATGAGACCGGTGACAGTGAATAGTATGAATGGCAGATAAATTGAATACGTGAACCACTTTAGAGAATGATAATACATTATAATAAACCTCCACTTTGCATAGTCCACCTTCTTTGGCTCATATCAGACGTCATTTATCCTTCACAATGCACCATACATCTGTCAATACTCAATACACCCAGTCATCATTTACCTACATAATCGAAAATAAGAGTTAAGAGAAACAACCAATCATGTCTCAAAGTGAGCCTCTTCACCATCCTGCTCTATAACATCCTCATCCAGCTGAGTAATCCAAGATACCGGCGAGTGCTGCCCGCCACAATCCGCTTCTAACCCTTCCAAACCGAATGTCCCTCATCCCGTATCTGAGAAAACCGGATATGAATACACAGGTCATTATGAGAGCCTTGGCGAATACAATCAGGTCTACGTGGTACGTCAAGATATCACCGCCCGGATTCCAACTGACAGCCTGGTAGACTGGTCCAGATGATGCCAAACATGCACTCGTAGTCATATACGATATTTTCGGCTTTTGGTGAGTTATCAAATATTGACTAAGGCTGATCACTGTGCAGGGATACCACAATTCAGGGATCTGACCTCCTTGCCTCACATCTCTTGCTTACTTCACCGACTAAAATATATATGCCAGATGTATTCAAGGGGAAAGCATTTCCGAAAGATCGAGACGGAGACAAAGAGGAATTGAAGAAATTCTTCTCTGGAACGTAAGTCAGTATCGCTGAGGCGGAGCTCACCTCATAGGGCCAAGCTAGATGACCGTCTTCCGGAAGTGCTTAACTTCGCCCAAACGCTCAAGAAGGATCATAAGAGAGTATCGATATTAGGCTACTGCTGGGGTGGGTAATCCAGGGTGGGATGTTGCTGACTTTCAGGCGGAAAACTCGCTCTATTATCGCTTGACAAGAAGACGCCGTTCTGTTGTGGTGCTGTTATTCACCCCGCGATGATCGCTGTCGAAGATGGGGACAATCTCACCGTACCTCTTGGGTTCTACCCAAGCAAGGTGAGTTGTTGCACGAGGATGCCTCGAAGCTGACAAAGACAGGATGAGCCCACAGACGTTGTGGAGAAAATTCAACAGGCTATCAAAGCCATTCCGAGGTCTGACTACCATCTGTATGATACTGTGTAAGTCTATTTCGCAGTTTGCTGAGCTTACCATTAGACATCACGGATGGGCTGCTGCTCGAGCCGACTTGAACGATCCGGAAAATCTCAAGCAATATGAAGATGTGTATCAGAGAACAGCAGACTACTTCGCCGCGGTCAAGTGTTGAGCAGGCGATATCTGCTTCGCGAGCATCTCAATCTTCCCGGCGCGAGGACTATTTACGCCTCTCACCTGGCTCTACCTCTCGTCTTGATTGAGCACAATGCATCATCGATATCGACAATCTGAGTTGGTATGGGATAGCGGCAATAATAGGCATCTTCTCACTCACCTCGTACTTTACAATTGGTGTCGGATTGTTCTGCTGTCTTTCCTGAGTACACCAACGGTGTTGATCATGGAACTTTAGGCCTGATCGAAACCTCAGTCATCATCTCGCGACTCTGCAATGAATATGACTCTAGATGCGCAGAAGTGCTTCATTGGCTTGCCTGCTAACGCCCCCTCCGCCCCCCCAGGTTTGCATGACGAGTCCGTAGGCGTTTTGCTTGTGCGTTATACTACTAACAACGCAGTTCATAGCGCTCCGGTTCTGGTCTTGGCTTCTTCTCCCGCTCTAGAACCAACCAAATCGCCTTCGCCACCAGCGGGAAGAAGGTCGAAAGCGGTATGTGTACTGTTCCCTCCTATCCCATTCGGCTGTTCGACCTGTCCACGAGCCATAATCCCAAGAGAATGGATTGCGTCGGCCGCTGTGACGTTAGCCAAGTTCGCTCATGCTTTACTTACGGATAATATCTATTACGGCTGGAGATTACTGATGCAGTGCCCCGAGCTGTTCTGCGTCAGCTCATTTTGTCATAGAGCGTACTCACGCAATTCAGCTTGGAAGCCGCAAGCCCAACAGACGAGGGTCTCTTGGGAGTTGAGGGGTACCAACGGTATTCCACATAAATGTGTCGTCCTTGACGTTCGAGTCGCTTGCACATAGCCTTTGCGAAGTCAGAATAGAAGCGCTTGGTAGCCACTCACCTGCTCCACAGCATTGACATAGCTCAGGAGGCACAGCCAAAGGTCTTTGCTAATATTGTTAGCTTCTTCCGCTTACTTAGCCTGCACCTACAGAAATGTACACGCCGACTGACATTAGCTCAACACGAATTATTTGTGCTCACCCATTGTCTTCTTTGAATTGTGGGGTATGCAAGAAAGAAAGAGCAATAATGGCGATCGAGTCGATGTAACTTGTTTTGAGGGGGGACCGGAAGCCCCCTTTGTACTGAGCTATCAAAGGAAGGATGACAGCTTCAAAGTATAAGAGGAGTCAACGATTGATTGTCATTATCTCTTCTTTCCTTCATACAATATATACGCAATGTCACTTGAAAGTGAGTTGTACTATTGTGTGACCCTGGCTGACTAAAAAAAGATCATATCCCCGCTACGCTCCCTCATAAGTTCAATTCAGATGCCTTGGCGAATCACTTTGCCAATAAACCTCTGCCCGAAGGTGCCTGTGCTCTGATTGATCTTCCCGGTGACGAATTTCGCGATACTGAGGACGAGGTCAATGTCATCGCCGCTAGTCTTTGGATGTTATGCGTGAAATACGACAACATGCCCGCTGCCGAAAGACCTACCAGCAGGGATAATCTCCGAAGGGTAAGTGAAGTTTTCGAACGCTTTTGCTGATATGTACGATAGTGGATCAGCAGACATCGAGAGGAAGTGATTCAAAAGATAGCCGGAAAGGTTGAACCGCCATTCCGTGAGTGCGAACCATAGGAAACTTCGCTGATGAGCAGACGCCTGGACTATGGATCAAATGGAAAAGGATGTTTCTCAGATGCTCGACGAGGTTCTCGCTAAGACTCTTCCAGTAGAAAAGGATGCAAAGGGAAAAAAGTGAGCAAACATCGCCATTAATGAAACGACGACAAGCATAAATATGAATCAAACCTATTTCATCAATGAGTTGGTATGAAGTGGTAGTCGGATGTTAGGTAGAATATGCAGTCTTAGTTGAGGAACACGTATTGTCAATGATATGACGCCCCGGCACTGGACCCTTATTTGGGATTGAAATTGAGCGACGTGTTTCTATCATTAGAATTCCGCTATCGCACTCGCACATTTCCCAAAAAATCATACGTGATGTTCAGCCTTTGGTTCTCCCCAAGTATAGCGAGAGGTGGAGTAGGTATCCAGTAATTAAGGTAGCGAATATGCTGTTCATAGCCGACATTCCTATCACTGCTACCTTCTTTCTTCGGTTTTTTTAAAGGTATCAATGTTTCTTCCGCGCTGTTGAGCTCATCGCCTGTTATTCTTCCCCTTCAGCATAAGGTATATACCATATAACGTATACGAAGTTGACAGGACGTGACTGCCCATCGTGAACACTCATTCCAAGAACTCAGCGCATCTCTGAATTCCATGAGAGAGGATTGAGTGATGCTTTATCCCAAGGAATGCGGAAAACCATGCCCCATTCCGAAATCAAAGCAAACCGTTATCTGCGAACCAAGGAGCCGAGCAACGGCGATTAGGCGATTACTCTCGGAATCACAGTGAGACAACGTCATTATATGCATTATTTTTGTTATACAAATGTCTAAATTTCGAAGTCAGCACGAAAGGAGCGATACTTGAGCTCAAAACTCACTTAAGCAAACCTCCTAGCCCTCTCATATGCCCTCATCTCCTCGTCCAACTCTGCCTGTGTCTTCGGCTTTGGTTTCTCCTTTTTCAGAGGAGCGGCCAATGGCTTATCGACGTCCATCGCATTCTTGGTGACTTTAGCTTTTGCTCTGCCTACTTTAGCGTTACCAGTCGATGCTTTGGCTTTGCTTTTAGGCGCAACATGCGACTTTGGGCTACCTTGTAAACGAGAGAGTAACGCGGATCCGGCAGCGCCTGACTTAGCCAGGTTGGCCTTTTGCTTCTCCAACAGACTGTAAATGAATCAGCGATGTCATAGATCATAAGTGAAAGACAAACGTACGCAAGCTGTTTATCTTTAGGTTGACCCGGCCTGCTGAGTCTAGCAAGAAGTTTAAGACCAGCAGGTTTGTTATCCACCTTAGCACCTGTACTTGGACTTGGGCCTGCGCCGTTGGTCTTAGCTTTGGGCGCTTTTGGGGGCTGAGTTGGACGTGGCACAGAAGAAGCGGGAGCGGATTGGGCAGATGTTGTAAGGTCTTGGTTCGCGGGAAGGATATGTTGTACGGCCATGGTGTATGCTGACAGAGTAAGCTCAGCTCTTTGCTATGGTCTACTCACTTCCGTCGATCTGTTGACCTGAATAATTCACTCTAATCCTCTCCGCATCGTTGGCGTTGGCAACGTATACCAAAGCTATCCCACAAAATCGGCCATCTGGTCCACTGAAACACTTGACAGAAGTTGTGATTGGCGATAGGCGCAGAGGATCCGATAGTAGTAGCTCCTGGAAGGAATGGGTCAGCTGAGCGCAGCTTTGTACCAGGTTTGTACTCACTCGGAGATCCTTCTCGGTGATATCAACTGGAAGACCGGAGAAGAGAACCTGTCTTGCTTGCGATGTGACTGTGTTGGAAGGAGAGTTGACAGGACGGGGTGGAGCAGAAGAAGTAGATTGATAGGGATTGGTATAGTTGTATGCCATGATTTGTTGGTTCGTGATAAGCTGAGGTATCTAGTGAGATGATATTAATATTAGATGAATGTTGGTAACATCATGACAACTAAGATAATGATATAATAAGTTACTAAAGACGCGTAAAGATTACTTTTATGATAACATGGTAAGTAAAGAAGTGCCACTTTGCCATATCACCGAGGGGATAGATATATATATATATCATATAACCCTATATACTCACCAGTAGTCCAATGAATGATGCCACGTGGTTTCATCTTTTTATGGAAATGTTTTCACTTTGTCATTTTGTGTCGTATTCTCACTACGATTACTCTTTTGTCCATCATTCCTTGCTTTCAACTTTATCTTCTTTCTTATTCACTCTTTCTAGAGAGAAGATCCAATCAGTCTGTAAAGGTAAAGTCTTGTCTTTACATCTCTGTCATATTCACAGCTAATCCTCTTTTAGCCCTCAAAAACACTACGTAATTGCCTTATCTCAATTTCACGTGGACGATCCCACTTATAACGAAATAAAACCATAAAAAAAAACTTCATCAACAATGTCCTCCGACGCCACCTCCCCAGCTCCTGCTGCCGCCAAACCCGCTGCCCCCGCAGCTGGCACTCCCAACTCTGAAGCTCCTGCTGCTGCCGCTCCAGCTCAGCAACAACCTTCTGCTTCAGCCAGTCTTTACGTTGGTGAGCTTGACTCCAGCGTCACTGAGGCTATGCTTTTCGAGATCTTCAACATGATCGGCCCCGTGGCTTCTATCCGAGTCTGTCGAGACGCCGTTACTCGACGATCCCTCGGATACGCCTACGTCAACTACCTCAACGCCGCTGACGGTGAAAGGGCACTCGAGCACCTCAACTATTCCCTTATCAAGAACAGACCCTGTAGAATCATGTGGTCTCAGAGAGATCCAGCTTTGAGAAAGACCGGTCAAGGAAACATCTTCATTAAGAACTTGGACGAGAGCATCGACAACAAGGTGAGCTCTCAAAACATCCTGGTGAATTCCGCTGACGGCAGACTAGGCTCTCCATGACACTTTCGCCGCTTTCGGTGACATCCTCTCATGTAAAGTAGGAACTGATGAGACCGGAAAGTCTCGAGGATTTGCGTGAGTCTCCTCCATTATATATGAGGTACTTGCTGATATCCCGCAGCTTCGTCCACTACGCCACCGGTGAAGCTGCTGATGCCGCTATCAAGGCTGTCAACGGAATGCTCCTCAACGACAAGAAGGTCTTCGTCGGTCACCACGTCGGAAAGAAGGAGCGACTCTCCAAGGTCGAAGAACTTAAAGCTCAATTCACCAACGTCTACGTTAAGAACGTCGACCCCGAGGCTACCGATGCTGAGTTCGAAGAGCTTGTCAAACCATTTGGTCCTGCCGTTTCCGTCGCCATCAGCAGAGATGATGCCGGTGTCAACAAAGGTTTCGGTTTCGTCAACTTTGAGAACCATGAAGACGCTAGAAAGGCTGTTGACGAGTTGAACGACAGAGAATGGAAAGGAAGAAAACTTTACGCCGGTAGAGCCCAAAGTAAGCTCGAGAGGGAAAGCGAGTTGAAGAAGAGCCACGAGGAGAAGAGAATGGAGAACGAGGCCAAATCCGCTGGTGTAAACCTTTACGTCAAGAACCTTGATGGTGAGTTAAGAATTTATAATGCACGTCGCTTATAATCAGATGAATGGGATGACGACCGACTCCGAGCCGAGTTCGACTCTTTCGGTACCATCACCTCATGCAAGGTCATGAAGGATGACAATGAGGTCTCAAGGGTGAGTCACACACAGGCAGACATACTCAACAGCGCTAATTCCGTACGTAGGGTTTCGGATTCGTCTGTTTCTCTGCTCCTGAAGAAGCTACCAAGGCTGTCTCCGAAATGAACGGTAAAATGATCGGTACCAAACCCCTCTACGTCGCTCTTGCTCAACGAAAAGACGTCCGAAGACAAGCTCTTGAATCCCAAATCGCTCAACGATCCAACATGCGAATGCAATACGGTCCCGGTGGATTTGGTGGTATGCAAGGCTACATGGGTCAACCAGTATACGGTTACCCACCTATGCCTGGATACGGTCAACCCATGCCTGGTATGCCTCCTATGCGAGGTGGCCCTATGATGGGCTACCCAGGTGGCCCTCAAAATGGTATGCAATCAAGACCTAGATACGCTCCAGGCCCACCAGGTGCCTACGGTGGACCAGGACCCTACGGTGTTCCCCCTCAAGGTGGTCTCCCTCAATACCCTGTTCGACCAGGAGGCGCCAGAATCCCCGCTGCTCCTTCCGCTAACGGTCCTCGAGCCGGTGCCGGGGGTCCAAGCCCAGTCGGTGCTCCCCAAGGTCTCCCTCGAGGTAATGGTGCTCCCAGACCTCAAGACGCTCAACCTCAAGCCCAAGCTCCTCGACTCGATGCTCAAAACTTGGCTCGGGCTGGACCTGCCGAACAAAAGCAAATGTTGGGTGAAGCTTTGTACCCCTTGATCTTCGAGTGAGTAATTGAATCAGAGTGCAGTCAGTCTAAGGCTAATACCGGACCTGCAGGACTCAACCCGACCTTGCCGGTAAGATCACTGGTATGTTGCTCGAGATGGACAACTCCGAGCTTTTACACCTCGTTGAGTCACCTGCCGCTCTTCAAGACAAGGTTGACGAGGCTCTTCGAGTTCTCGCCGAATGGGGCAAAGGTGATGCTGAGAAGGCCAACGGTGACGCCACCGAGGTCAAAGAGGAAGTCAAGGAGGAGAAGGCCGAGTAGGATGGACATCTGTTGTAGCGACATCACATTCTTTTTAATTGATTTTTGTGGGTCGTTGAGGGCATGCAGATTGATTGGACGTGTTCATCGGTTGCATTCAGATCTACAATGGTTTTATTTCGCATGTCCACAGCACAGGTCTGCTCGTCTCTATCGTAATCAAAGGGATAGAGGGTACCAGGTGATTAGATGTGGAGACACTGCCATTGAGGGATGTTTCCCAATCTGACTGTCAGCGATCGATCTCACCTTTCTCAACTCACCAAAATCCCACTTAAGTCCCTTCGTTATCACCCGAGACGAATCTACACCGACAGGCAAAATGCCGCATGTTTGTCCCATCGTGTTGTGGTCGATTTGAATCTCATGTTTGCCCTACGCAAGTCTCAGCCGAGCTATATTTCAAAGACAACTCACCTCTCGAAGCAGCCATGCAAAGGATTCTCCGTCCAAGACGTATATCTCCCTCTTCAGCTTATGTAGCAACGACATGGTATGCACAGTCTGGTCCACCCTACCTGATAATCCTCCAAGCAGTACTAGCGCGTGATCTGAAGGTACTTCAGCGATACATTTCATCAGATCTGTCGAATATTCATCCTTATCTTCAATGACCTTGACGCCTTTCGATCGATAATACTCCTTGACATCTTCTCGAATGGAGTCAAAATCGCCTTTGATGATCTCAGGTAGATAGCTGATGATTAGCGATGACCACCTTGCTGAACACTTACCCCTTTCCCTGGTCTATATCGTATAATCTGTTTGCTCCTCCATCCGCGCAGAGCCGTAGAGAAGCAGCTTTCCATGCTTTTGCTAATAAGTCCTGCCGTATGGGTTGATTCACAATGATAAGGGAGTAAGGCTTCGAGGATTCTCCTCTTAGCAGCTCAGCACACGTCCATAATGTTGTCATGACGGGATTTGAGGAAGAGCAACGCAAAAACAATGATAATTATCAATTTATGCTAACGAGTCTCGGAAGGATATTGATGCATCGGCGGTGCCTGATTTCATAACCCTCTCATGAACCAAACCTGTAATGATAAACTTGTGCTTGAACATTTGCATCTCTGCTACATATGATACAACAATACATGCATTTCATTTCCTATTTTATACCCACATCATGAGCTCGTGTCTAGTATAATCTTGTCCAGAAGCCAAATCGGCAGCTGAGCCAAGATTTGGATAGAAAGGAACCATCGCATCCGAAGCACCAAGGATGAGCGTATCTAGATACACGTCAGCTAAATGCTCAATTATCATGCAGGATGACTTACTGTACATTCGCCAATACACCTCTCGTACTCTCCTGGCGGGATGGAATAGACCTTGAAGCACGTAGGATAGCACTGGACCTGATCCAACTCCCAATCTCATAGCTTCTATTGCGTCCATAACACCACCAATGACGTGTGGACTAGTCTCGAAGATGTTTGGCCATACCAGATTGAGCAAGTGGGTGAGAGCTTCCTCATACCCAAGACCGGCGACACCGACAGCCAGATGTTTGACGATAGCACACGCAGTCTGTCGATGGACGTGGTCTCGGTCCGTCAAGGCATCCTCCAGTAATCCCACAACCGAGTGTATGTAATCTTTTGACATCTCTCCCACATATTCGAACACGAAAGCAAGTGCTTTGAGGCAACCATTTCGAACATTGAGCTCCGGTGTTCGGTACTCGTTGAGAATGGCAGGGATACAGGTGAAAGGTCCACAGGTCTCAGATACAATGGCTAGGAGGGGATGTTAGTTTTAGAGCTCTTTCGCAAGGAGGACACTTACCGATCGCAACGGTACTACAGACACGAGATTGACGTTCTTGCACCTTCAGATTTGTCAACAGTACACTAAGCACATCTTGGGGACCAATAGCCTTGGCAATATAACCGAAAGAATTGACCGCAGCTCGTCGGATAGCCTTCTTATGCGCTTTGAGCAGATCCAGCAGCTCGAAACAGATTCGCATCCATTCCTTGGCGGGCACAAATTCCGCGCCTCGATCAGCGATACGACCAATCAGGTTGATTGTAGCTTCTTGCACCTTCTCGTGTCGATTTCGAAGGATTGGGGTCATACGGGGGACTAAATTATCAGCAATGTTCGCCTTCGTACGGTACTCACGTAAATCCTTGACAGGAGGGTTCATTTGGGTCATACCGACCACATTCGCAATAGCCCCTTCGGCCGCGATCAGACTACATAGATGTCAGCGGACGTTCCCAAGATTTAGACGATTCCGGCTCACCTTCCCAAAGCATCAGGATATTCTTCACCCAATTGTTCGAAGATGACCACACCCAATTTACTCAACAAATTATCTTCTCCTGAACTCTTGATGATTGGCGCAAGTCGAGTAGTGAGATCCGCCGCGAGCATACGGACTTTAGCTGATTTGTTGGTCAATCGCCAGAGAATCATAGAGACAATCTGCGGAAGATAAGGCTTGACACGATCCCCAAGAGCGTTGACGACCGTGGCAAAACCATCCAACATGATCGTATCTTCTAGCGTTTGTTCTTGGAATGCGAAAATGATGCCGTCAATGAGCAACTGTTCCAATCTTTCATCCACATCTGCTGCTCCAATGCTCGCAATGACTTTTGTGACTGTTTCCATAACCATCTTTCTGAATGGCTCGGACTCGTCCTTCAAATCATTACACACTCGTCCTACGATCTCCGACACACCAGCCTTTTGAGCCAGTTCAACCGTCGTCTCGACTAATTGTTTGTAATTTCGTTTGTCTAAAGCCATTCGTCTGACCCAGAAAGCCTTGAAGAATTCTGGTAAAACCTCTTCTTTGATATACGTAGGCGTAACACCTTCAGTCGATGCACATTGCTTGATGACTTGCAGTACAATCCTTCTCATCTCTTCGTCCGAGGTTTGGAATTCTCTGATTAAGATTGGCATACACTCTCGAACATAGTATCCGGCATATTCAGGATCCATCAAGGGGATAATGTAACCAATCGCCTTGAGGAACGCTGCTAATGTTTTACCTCGATGTTGTCGGATACCCAACCAAAGGGGTTTCAACACGTTGTCGAAGGATTCAATACCGTAAGGTGCAGCTGATTCGGCGAGAGCAGCAAGTGATAAAGCGGTCATAGTTCGGACCTTTTGCTGTTCGTCTTGAAGACCATCGGCAACGGTGTCGACAAGGTTTCGAAGATGAGGTAGAACGGCGCAACCCATCATGATAGCGATCTGTTGAATGATTCTTATACCGGTGTGTCGAGCTTGCCATGACTTCTTCGATCTGCATACAGCTCGAAGGAAAGGAAGAAGGGCTGGGATACCCAGAGCGGATGCAACGACCGAAAAGGCTCGAGCAGTTGTGTTTCTAACATATTCATCCACATGATCAATATCAGGTCGCATGGTGGAGATCATGTGAGCGAGACCAGCAGCTTTAGCCAAGTTGGAGATAATTTCTCGACCTTCTACACGAGCGTAATAATCTTCATCAATCAACAGCGGCTCGATGACGACTAAAATCTTGTGGACGTATGGTCGGACCAGGTCATCTAATTTGTATAGAACTCGGTCGATAACCTTGACGAGCAAATGTCGTTCTTGATCTTCTAAAGTACGTTCCATGAGCAAAGGGAGGATTTTGTCAAATAATGGACCAGCGCCGAACTCTCTAGCCCTGTCTGTGATTTGTCGCAATGCGGTCTTCCTTATTGGTGGAGTACCATTCTTGATTTTGAGGAGCAATCGCATAATCTTTCTCTCCTTCAGCTCTTCGAGCGTATACGAACTATCGTCGTCTTCACCGCCGCCTTCACCCAAAACTTTAGCGAAATATTGCGTATCTTCTGGTTTCAAGAATTGCAATGTTCCAATTCCCTCGATCTCCGTTTGTTCTTGTGAACCTTGAATTCCGCCTGCGGCTGATCGAGCTTTTGCTGCGTCGGAATCATCTTGCATCATAAATCCATGCTCTGTTTGAGCAGGTACCATCTTCCTGACTGAAGGAGCGGGCTGGTAATCATGCGGAACGGGCACAACTTCATATCCTTCTTCTCCACCTGGAAGCAATCCATCTAATTCCTCATCCGTCATACGTCTATACCTTTTATCTTCTACCATCATAACACCCCCGATTGAAGGTGTAGATGTGATCACTGATGTGGGAGCGGATGCTGCGGGTGTCTGATCCCACCTTGACTTTTTGATTTCAGGTGCTGTGTCAGAAGGTGTTTGATCCCAACGCGATTTACGTTTCGGTGCAACAGCTTCTACTCCTGGTTCCTGCTTAACTTCTTCCTCAACATCCCATCTTCTTCGCTTCTTAGGCGGTGTTGTTTCTCTTGGAGGTGTGTCACCACCAGCAATCGCTCGGGGAGGTGTGTCGTCTCCAGCCAGTGCTCTAGGCGGCGTCTTATCGTCCAAGACCATCTTCTCGTCCTCCGTCTTATCCTTTTCCATTTGCTCTTTATGACGTCTTATCCTTTCTTCCTCCTTCTGCAGATTTATCCTTCTCATTCTGTCCTCATATCTTTCATCTTCACCTTCTCCTTGCCCATCGACTCGGTTGAATCGTCGGTTGTGATAATCGCTTTGACGAGCGGCGACTTGCTTTGACCTTGCGTTATCTTCGAAGACATCTGGAGCATCATCTTGATCAGCGAGCTCCGCATGCTCATCAAGAATATCCTGAGGGGCCGTGTACGTCTGTAGTGTTGGTCTCTCTTCGGACATGCTGACTCGTAAAACAATTGGTCTATTTTGTCGAGAGATGATAGGACGATTGGGAAAGGTTGAATAGGATGATCAATTCGAATGTAAGGGTCGCGACGAAGGATCAAAGTGGGAATGACATTACTCCTCACGTGGCACTTTTTCCCAAAGTGGCAATTCTTCTTGCTCGTTGATTCGCAGTGCATCCGAGAATGCGATTGTGTTGTATTCACCTCCGGACAGTGACAGGCTTTGGTGACTGTACCACTCCTCGAAACTGCTCCTCAAAACGAAGATTGAGTCGAACGCTTGATCCACACATGTTTTTCTGTGGATGTGTACGACCGGACAGAGATTCACGGGCCTATTCGATCGTTGTTTCTACCTGTTTGGTGGTCCACAGCTTCTCTAAGCTTCAGACTCTGACTAAGATCGAAAGTAATCAGGGCTAGAGTATGCTCCCATGAATGAAACGAATCGCAAGAAATTGGTACATGCATTTGCCGACGATAGTGAATGAACTCAAAAAGACCCATTGAGCTTTATCATGCACACCCTTGAAATCGCTTCCTCTTGGGTAGCGAGCGCACCATCGCAAGATCTGATTCAAGAACTTGATGAGCCCTATGTCGAATCTATCTCGATTGATTCAGACCACGCGTCTGAAACGAACTTCTGTCGAATGGACATTCCGCCCCCAAAAGCTCGCCCTTATAAACATTTGGAGGTGTTACCAAGCGCCCTTCTGACTTCGTAAGCTTCCACGCTTCTGTACTCTTCAAGCACTCAGAAGGCCTTCAACAGCTTCAGAACAGAGCTCCCAGTCACGCGGCTGTAATTTTCAGCTTATCTGTCAGGAAGGACCACTTCGTGCTGCAATCTTACATAAATTTATGTATAACGAAGTCCGGGACTATACATGCATGTCATCAGATCTGTGATTGACATGACACGCTCAATCTATCTGATAGTCCTTCATACCTGGTCCCTTATATGCAGATATGGATCGTAGACAATCGTTCTCAGTTCCAAGACAAACGAAGAGGGGCCGGAAGCCTTATTATTCTTGGAGTACATTAGCGTCCTTCACAATTCCTCATGCAAGCGGTACCCATCCTGGGACATTGCAGAGATTCTGTGAGTCTGGAATCACCCAGTATGATTCATATGACTGTTACGTTGATGGCAATTTGTTGTAGACTGCTAATGCCTTTTTGTTAGCCCTCACTGATGTCCCTCCGCTTATCACTCCTTCGCCTAAATCTGAGCCAAAGCGTCTATATAGCCGGTTATGACTAGATGCATGCTGTAAAAAGGGTCAACTTCAGACTGAGCCGTGATGCATGCTTGCTTATCAAACAGCGATACAATCAAGATGGGCAGGGCAGCTGTATGAGCTTCAGTTGCACAAATGAAGAAGAACGCTCCTGGAGAAATACGATAGCTGACCATGCATTAAAACAAGGAACGCAGACATCGGACTTAAGATATCGCCGAAAGCAGTAGGCGGATGCTACCGCTTAAAGTACCGTTAGAACCAGAGTGCCACGTTCAGGTATTCACTGTAAGTTGTATGTATGGTATGATGTAAGCTATGGTGAGCTGCTTATGGTTTTCTCTGCTCTTTCCCCCTTTTGCCCTTACCCCGCGTGTACTGACTCTGACTCTGCTGCTGCAGTTGATCAATCAATTAACCGTTTTCCATAAAATACATCCTACTACTCCTTCTTCAGCCTTCAAGCATCCTCGTAAGTTCACAATCGACTTTTGTTCAAGCCTCAAGTAAGACCTCTTTCACTTACCATCTCATCCACTCCTTTAGCAAAAATGTCCGCAGCCAACAAAATCTTGCGAACAGCCAACGCTCCCTCAACCCCTCCTACGGAGATTGAGCAACAAATTGCTCAAGCTTTCGTCGACCTTGAGGCCAACGTCCCAGAGCTCAAATCCGAGCTTAGACAACTTCAATTCTCTCAAGCTAAAGAGGTTGATGTAAAAGGTGGAAAGAAGGCCGTTGTTATCTTCGTCCCAGTCCCCATGGCTAAGGCTTTCCACAAAGTCCAACAAAGGTAAGTCGCAAATATTCTAATAGCATCTGGAAGAAATACGAGGGAATTCAGGGAAGGCTTTCATCCCAATCAACGTACACTCGGGGTAGACGGAGGAGCTTTTCAGCTCCACCTCCCCTGATGTATGTTGATGGATGAAAGCAGGTTGGGCAAGAAACGGGTTGTCTAGGCAAAAAATACGGAGGACTACATGGGTAAATGCTGATCAAAATTCTGCTATGACCACTTTCTGCAACTACACTTCACTTCAATCCACTCACGTCCACGTCCATTCATCCACACACACAGACTTACCCGAGAGCTCGAGAAAAAGCTCTCCGACAAATACATCGTCTTCCTCTCCCAACGAAAAGTTCTCCCTAAACCTTCCCGAAACGCCTCTGCCGCCAAAGGCCAAAAGAGACCTAGATCCCGAACTCTTACTGCTGTCCACGAGAAACTCCTCGAAGAACTCGTATGGCCAAGTGAGATCGTTGGTAAGAGAACCAGAGTTGCTCAAGATGGTGGTAAATTGATCCGAGTGTGAGTTTTGCTTCTATCCTTTCCCTCCATATATCTGTATTTACCGTCCTGTCCCGCAGATTCCTCGACTCAAAAGACCAAAATAACCTTGAATACAAACTCGACACCTTCTCCTCCGTCTACCGAGCCCTTGCCGGTAAGGACGTCCACTTCGAGTGAGTCGTTTCATCCTCAATGTCCTATTCTGGCGTTTATGCTGATTTGCTGCTTGCAGATTCCCCGTACAAGCTGCTGAGTAGATACCCTCACGACTAATGGCATATTGGAGGACATGCATGTTATATAACGCTTGATACTGGATTGAAGGAGGTGTCGAATCCTTTCATTTGTTTCAGCTGCACACTGGTTTTAGCATCCTTTGACTAGTTCCGTTACTAACGTTTAGAATCTATTTAAGCTATAAAAGTTTGGCAGTGATGCTAGAGGTGAAAAGTCCAAGCTGATTTCAGCCTCCTCAATCACTTTCTTTCTTATACATTTTTTTCAGACGATCTAATCCTTATTCTTTCAAGGCAACATGGCAGACAAGAAAAAAGATGCGAACAAGAAGGGACTTAAATTCGGGCCTTTCGAGCAAGCTTTGCTGATGCTCGTGGTGCTGGGATTTGGTATGTTTCCTGCAAAACCGATTTCAGCTAATATGTCTTAGCGTCTCATCCATCCATGCCTTACTCACCGTTTGCGACGAATACCGATGGCTCAATCACGAGTTTACCCTTTTTGTCTCCGCCATTCATGATGCTTGTGATGATAGCTTACATCGGCTATCACGTACTAACAAGACAAGAAGCTGCTCGAGGTAGAACAAAAGCATTATCTAAAGTTAAATCATCATCCTCCTCATCCAGGTCCAGCTCTTCATCCACATCACAAAAACCATTATCCTCTTCTGACGTAAGAGCAGGTGGCATGCCTTCATCATCTTCATCGTCATCGAAGCGAGTTGGTAATCCAGCCCCCAAGCAAATCTCAGGCTCATCAAGCAAAGATGATCCCTCCAGTACTTCTTTCAGGAAGAATTACTTCTTAACGATGCAAGGACCAGGTAGACCTGCTTTAGTACCCTTTCAAGACGGTCTTCGTCCAAAGAAAGGTGATCCAGCTGGAACGCTATGGTGGGATAATGTGCCAGATGGTGAGTAGTCTACTACGCATATGTTTGCTGATCCACCAGATGCCGCCGACTTGATGGCACCGCCAATTGATAAGGAAAAGCTAAAGGCCATGATGAAAAACCCTTGGGCAGGAGAAATGATAGAAAAGGATATACAATTGCTTAAAATTGCTAAGAGACAGAAAGAAGAGGAAGAGTAAGTTTTACCGAACTGCAATTTAAGCTAATGATTGTCAGACGATATTCGAAAGTAGCCAACCTACTTCAGACTATGCTCGGCTTCTTGCTGTGTGCAGTAGATATGCGTTTAGGCGTTTGTAAGTACTTAAATAACCGTTAAACTCAGCTGAAAACTCGCAGTGGCCATTGTTTTCTTCTTGTGGCGTCACTTCACCAAGCTGCACGACGAGTCGCTTTCCGATGAAAAGGACGCGATTGAGAAGGAGAAGAAGGAGATTATGGAGAAATTGCGAGACGCTAAGAAGGCAGGCATGAATTCACAAGAGTACATGGGTTTGCAAATGGCTTTGGAGCGATTAGGATGAAGGTAAAAAGTCAACAAAATCATAATTCCTATGCATATCGTAATATACAGTCGCATACCTCACAATCGTTGTGCGACATCTCCAGCTCTTCAAGAAGGGGTACTTGAAGCTCTGGTGGCGGTCATACACAATGGCATAGGCGGGAACATCTGACGCTGAATCATACAGAGATTGAGACCAACTGAATCACCGTATTGATTTCTGCAAATGTGGAATATTAACTTACTGGAGGTGTTGCAGGACCAGGTCCGATAGCTGTTGAAAAGGCAGGCAGGTTGTTTTGTGGCATTGGCACCGGCATAGAAGAATTCTCGTCAAATCCTTCATTCGATCTTTCGTTGGTCTCTTCAAGATACAGAAAATCGGCCAGACCTTAACCGGAAGTCCAGCGACGAGTGATAGCCAGCACGATTGTGATGAAAGTCTGCCCTACCGCCAGGGCTCCCATCGCAGTGAAGAAAGTCCAAGTGGTGAATGCTTTAAAGGCCTTGCAGTTGTGCATGAAATAGCTTGTAGGACCATTGGATATCTGCCAATCAGCCAGATCTCGATATAGCTTACTCACTTGATCCAGAAACAACGCGGAAAACGTAACGAGTACGAAAGCCTCAAGCTGCAGCATGGTACTGAGCGCTAGAACCAATTTATATATACTATTTACCTTAGTAAAAGCGTCTATCCTTTGAAAAGTCTAAATACAATTTTATCAGCGTAAATATAACTGGAAGACAGAGCCTTTATTGACTTGCCAATCGAGATCATCTCTGATTTTCCAGCATAAGCAAGCACTCGCTATCATCGTTGATATCGTCAAGCCTAATACTGTACTTTGAATGCCTATACGCTTGTTAAGGTACACTGGTAAGACATCGACACTTTCGAAAAATGTGCTCGTTGTAGATTAGAAGTTGTTCCAAAATTTGAATGATATTGGAAGTCCGATGGCGGTCCAAATAATCGAGATAAGTAAAGAGAATAGTAAAGCAATTCTGACGTTCAGCACACTTCATACTTTGGCTAGACTTACAAATGCGGAATAGATTCGTTAAGAAGCTTTGAAGCTTTGAGTGCTGTCAGCTTAAATCAAACTTGAATAATTGTAAGGACCTACTCCTAAGATAGCCAAACCCAGAATCCACATAAAGAAGGTCGCTAGAACGATTTCCTCCCGTACAAAATTGTCGAGGCTGAGATAGTCTTCAGCTCCAAGGTAGATTCTTTAAACTTACGAATTGATATCCCAACCATAAAGTACGGCGCATCGCTAAGTAGCCTTTCAGCGAAGCAATGGGATTTACTAGTGCTGTTGTATAATCTTTCCTGTGATATATTTTCATCACTGCTTATCCCCGAGAGATGAGCAATCTTTACTCCGACAACCGTCCCACCCCTCTCATCTGCTAATAATTGAGTATCTCGCTTCCAAGCTGGGATGTAATCCTTCTTTGTGAACTTTGAATTTTTAGGCTTGACTACCACTCCGTCGTTCTCGCCTTTGGAGAGGCTGATATTGATAATTTATCCGAATTATCCACGTATCCGACATCGTTCTCATCATCGGTTCATCATCGGTTTCATCATCGCCTTTTCGGGTTTGGATGCCATTGAGGCAGACGGAGAGTGTGCAGTGGCGGAAGCGGAAGCGAAGGTCGTAATGGTCACTGTGGAGGCAACTGAAGAATCTTGAGCTTTGGTTAAATTCGTCGAACTGGTTTGAGTATCCATGAGATCTCCTTGTTCGTTAAGATTGACCTGCAAAGTAATCGCTTCACCTTGCATGACCGTTAAAGTTGGGACAATCAGAACCCGAGTGGTGATGACAGTTCCTTGGCTAGTTACGGTGGTAATTAAGGTATTAGTAACGGGTCTGCACGATGTTGTGGAGCTCGGATGAGGACTTCCCATCTCACTGAATCCATTGTCCTTGTTCCCGGACATGATATTATTTTCATCAATTATCAAAGGAGGAGCGTATCTGTAGTCTCCAGATTTCCCGTTATCAGGGTTGTAAATTACCACCGAAGATAAGGTGGCAGTATGGATAATATGTCGAAGGAAATGAGATGATTCGACATTGCTTTCGACAGAAAGAAGAGAAAAAATGAAGAGGGTAGTAGAAGTGCCGACGTGAAGTGAGAGGAAGACGAGTATGTTTCTATGGCGAAGACGTTCTCGCTAATCAAATTAGCACATATCCATAATTTTGTCACTCACAATCAGCTACCAGGCCAAAGTTAATCGACCAGCGAGCTGCATACTCTAAAATAAGGCGATAAAGAATGGAGTGTGAGAACCGTCCAGCGGTATATCGGAAGAATTCAGTACATTGGTCAACGCTGAAGAAATTCAACGAGGAAAACAAGTAATATGACAGTATCACTTGCTCAAAGACCTAAACTACTGTAAGTATCTATCCTCTTACCCAACGCCAAGAAATGGATCGCTTTTGGTTGTACAAAACGCTTCAGTGGATTAGGTGCGTTGTCGCCTTGACAACTATATCTACTGGCACATAGCATGAGACGAGTGATTCCCATTGGTTACTGGTAGCTAAGAGGATTTTTCACGATACTCGGTCAGGAGTCGATCAATCTTTATGTAAAATGCTGAGAGAGCATGCATCCGGTGCATTCGATTCGCTATAACACGTCCTTTAGACTAGTAGAAGCGGATCCTCTTTCTAATGCTTTGGGTTGGTTAGGTCCTGGTTTCCAACCAATCTGTATCACGTATTCCATTAATCAATCAACAGTACACGGTCTTTTCAGTTACATGCAGACTCACAAGGAATATTATCTGGAATGTGGCTGGTACGGATCCATCTTCGTTACCGTACAATTCTGGGAGAGATCTATCAGCAACTCGGCCGATCCAAGCTATCTTTGCATGACTCACCTTTGTAGATCGCATCGGCGGCCATCAAGACGTCCCTCGATATATGTGCTCGCCTTCCTAAGATAGCATTACTTTCCCCCATATCTCGTAGATCAGCCATTAATTCCCATATAGATGGATAATTTATGAGCATATCCTCCACGTCAATAGTAGTCAGCGTGAAGCCGGCTCGATTCAGCAGTGAAGGAGCATCTGTAGGATCTGTAGCAACCGATCAGTATTGTTGCAACGCATGACAAACCTTCACTTACTGATCATGGGCGATATACGATTCGCTATACCTCCTCTTCTTTCTTGCTCTGCAAGCTGCAGAGACGTCCTGTATATTCCGTTAAATAATCAGCTCAGCTTATCGCTCTGAGGATGAGCAGACCGACCTCAGTTCGAATAGAGTATCACCTCCTAAGACGACTCCGACGAAGACTCCATCCGGTTTGAGCAGATGCCGTATTTGAGTAAGTCCGCCTGAGTATTGCATCAGCAAAGCAATGGACATAGCCTTTGGGGTAAACTCACCGACGATATCGCCTACCCAATGTAGCCCGCCTCCACTGACTACAGCCTCTACTTGCTCTTTCAGTTTCCCAATTTCTGGATGTTCCAACAATCTCGATGCCGATGCCTGTATACGCGTAGGTGGAGCTGAAAAGCAGATCAGCTAGCATCTTTCGGACTGAGTGTCGGTTTACTCACAGGAGAAATGAGAATCATCATCTCTATGTAAGGCCTCCTCTGTGAAATTGTCAGCGAATATCGCGCAGCTTGAAGACTAATCCTTACTGCTCGATTCCACGATCCACCATTTCCTCCTCTCGGATTGTTGATCCTGAGTTTCCGATGTAGAAGGTACTTCATCCGCAATTATATCTTGCAATATTTGCGTCAATTGACCAGAGTGAGCAGCAAGTTCTAGTATTGATGCCGGCGGTGTTCGTAAATCCTGATAATATTGTTAATACCTGTGACATCTGGTATATCAATTCCAAGCTCACTTCGATTCGCTCAGCCAGTCTTTCCGATATTTCCTCTCGCAGGTAGTCAACGACTTTTACTGGATGCTCTTCAGCATTCTCATGACTGGGCGTAGACGGTTCCCCTTCCTCCCTCAACCGTATTATGGCTCGATCTTTCTGCCTGTTCTTAGAAGGTTCATCGAAAACCTCATATGGTGTGGTCGGTGGAGGTATGTGAGGGGAGAGGGTAGCGTAAGGTCGATGTATGCTGATTGAAGGTCCATAACCGACTTTGGCGCTCACTCGAGCCGTAGCAGCTTTCTTTACGATTGAGCGCAGCATCGTGAACGTGATATGACAAATTGCAATGTAGAAGAGCAATTACAACAATCAAGAAATATAAATGACGATCGTGAACCTCCTCCACTTTCGAGCCAAACGTAATTGGGGTTAAATTTCACCAATTAGTATTGCTCTTCACAAACGCAGACTGAATTTATATGTAGCATCCTGAACATATGACAAACGCACGCAAACAAAATCGTGGATCCATTGTAGTATACGCTAAATGCCAGATGCATCCATCCCAAATACAAGTACAGAAGTGAAAA
Organism: Kwoniella pini CBS 10737; assembly: GCF_000512605.2. Taxonomy (NCBI): domain Eukaryota; kingdom Fungi; phylum Basidiomycota; class Tremellomycetes; order Tremellales; family Cryptococcaceae; genus Kwoniella; species Kwoniella pini. The sequence goes on along the minus strand of NC_091723.1, from coordinate 911,663 downwards.
TCTACTCCTTGACCTCGTCCTCTTGCTCGACAGCGGTGATACCTTGTCTCTTCTCGGCAAGTCTTTGAGCCTTTCTCTCCCGCATGGCCTTGTTCTTGACTCGTCGGGCTTCTTGTTGCTCGGCAAGGTGTTTGGTTCGGAGTACTTCAGCCTTAGCTTTGTGGATGTGTTCCATCAAGACTCGCTTGTTCTTGAATCGGTTACCCTTGGCTTCAAGGTAAAGAGTGTGGTAGCTATGATTCATATGGCATGTCAGCGATACTCGAAGGGACTGAATGAGCTTCACCTACAGGTGTTTGTCGATCTTTCCACCTTCTCGGTACTTCTTCAAAAGTCTTCTCAACACTCTCATTCTTCTGAGCCACGAAACCTTGGTGGGCATACGGGCTTCAGCAGTACCCTTTCTCTTACCGAAACCAGTGTGTCGACCGGCTCGTTTGGCGGCGGCGTGGTCTCTAGTTCGAGCTCGGGAGTGGATGACGGTGGGTTTGATGATGCTAAATTATAATGTCAATTTCGACCTCTCAAACCAAACATAACTTGAACTCACATGTGACCATCTTTGAGGAGCTTTCTGACACCAGATCGAGAGTTGGCTTGACCAATCTCAGCGGCTTCTTGGGGATCGAGCCAGACTGTAAGATGTCGGCATGGGTAATAGGTGAAAAAGAAGAGGGTTGATAGAGGAAAAAGCGCCATATAGTCAGCATAATCCTTATCATAACATCCAATCCTGCTCGAAATCTAAATATCCCCCTATGCATCTCCTTTTTGTCCTCGTTGGCACTTTGCGATCCACCTTCTTCTCCTTTTACTGATGCCACCCATGACACCTCCCAAGCCTAGGTCTAGCAGTCTTTTGTTGTGGTTGATATCCTAATTCCTCTCGATCTCCACCTATCTCGCCTTATATCGCTCCGATCTAATTCGTTCAAGAACATTATACTCACTCTTTCTTTGTCCGACACCAGCTACGGAGGCGGCAAGTCTTTTTTGTTGCTTGAGATTGACCATTTTGGCTCGTGATATGAATCTTGATGTCTAAAGAGAAGGGATTAAATGATATTTGACCAAGTTAAACAATATTAAGCAGGGTGTGAGTGAGGAGTATGGTGGGTATGGTGGTGTGTGAGAATCAATTCCTCCATTGATTGGCGTGAAACCAGAGGCAAATCATATCACCATACACCCCATTACATTAAAAAGCGGACTTATCCGCTGATCTCAGTCTGAAGCATAATTCATAACAATTCATATCACCGCAACAGACGAGTGTGGCGCGGAATTACCTCACAATGGTAAGGGATAATTAACTTGTATCGGCGTTAATATTCTGCTTATCCGATATAAGCGATTCCACTTGAACACTGAGTCCAACAGCGTTCGGTGCCTGTACAATCAAAGTCAAAGGTGTCATTCTTGTCTGTCATCATCTCTTTCATCCAAAGTCATAAATCGTATCATCGCGTATGGACACTACAATACCTAACAAGTGCCATTGAAGTGTATCAGGGACGACATGATACGCTATTCTGTCCTTTCAGTTTAGATCCCGCGATATCTGCAAAGGAGGTCATGCAAACATCGTTTTGAAGATTTTTCTATAGTCTGCTTCTGGCCAGCAAGAGGCATATATATATACATAGGAGAACGAGCCATGTCTCCGCCTTTCATGTTCCATCAACTTCTAACCCACCACAGCAAACCTCACAACCCTCTTCCGCGACTTACCTATTCCCCCTTTCACATTCTTCCGTCTTACACATCTAGTGTTGCATTACCTTCCCCAAACCATATACAGAACTCCTACAACACGAAATGCAAGAGAAATTATGCTTATCATTTCTTCTGACTCTATTATCTGTAACAGCAGCCAATGCACAAGCAGTCAGACTAACTCGCCACAATACTGATTCCAGTCACTTACTCAAGCGGATTCTTTCGGATGCAAACCTTCCCTCAAAAAGATCTGATGCCTCCATGCCTATGGATATCGATTCCAGCGGTGGCGTTGCATATACCTTGGACGTCTCAATTGGACAAGACAAAAAAGTGGTACCCGTATTGGTAAGCTCCATATCTCCTGCAGGGATGTGACGATTCCTATACTGAAATATTATTTTCGTAATAGGTAGACACCGGGTAAGCGTATTCCTATCCCTAATATTGATGGTCGTGATTGTTGCTCTGTATCAGGAGCGCAGACCTTTGGGTTTCAGCTAGTCCATGCGATAATTGCACCAAATCAGGTATGATCAATACGGGAATAATCACTAATGACGGGTGTGACCTGAAAAGCAAGACTTATGGTGAGTTTCGGTGAAATGTGTTCTACTGGCGGACTAAAGATAAAAATGCTCTCAGGAAGTGGTTCAGTACATGGCTGTCTGGTCCCCACAGATGTTGCGATCGGAGATTATGCTCTGAAAGACTATCCTCTGCTTGCTGCTCGGGACACCGAAGGCTTCGATGGAAAGTATATGAGGTAAGTCATTCTGGGATTTATAACAACACTAAAATGCTTTTTTTCAGTGGAATCTTTGGACTTGCAATGAATGTAGGTGTCCAAGCTTTCCATCTTATAACGGTCGTTGATGCAATCACATCCCTTAGAAAATCTCTATCGACAATCATGCAACCCCAATCGATTTGATGTACTCTGCAAGCCTAATTTCTACTCTGGAGGTCGGGTTTTACCTGACACGCCAGGGCGATGGCAGTGAGATTGTCTTCGGTAACCCCCACTCGGAGTGAGCCGAGCCGTCTTCACGCTCATGACAAAACCAATACTTTAGCTAAGATCTTTCCACTAGTAAACATGCCAATCACAGTAAAAAGGTCCAATTGGACAAGCAGGGAGATGGCGGTCTATATCGGATACGATTGGACTCTTTCGTTTCGCACGATCAACCTATCACTGGATCCAACCCAAAAATGCAGGATATAGATGTCATTATCGATACCGGGTGAGTGAGGTCAGCTGACATATCTGGCTTATGAAAGCTAACATCGGAGTCAAGTACTACTAATCTCCTCGTTACTGAATCTGTGAGTCCGGAAAATGTTCTTTGCAAACCTGGCACATAGGACTTATGCCATAACAGATGATGAGCCCCATGTACGCTGCTTTGGGCGGACTTCAACAGCCTGACGACTGCATGTTTGTCGCACCTTGTGAAGGTCCCGACAATCCTGACGCCGCACTGGCGCTCCAATTTGCAGGCACAGTCTTTCCCATCAAATGGCAAGATCTTGTGTATGTAATAATGCGAATTGCACTATAACGCTCGACTGATACTGATCACGAGACGATAGTCTTCGCCCTTCGACATCTAAACCTGATCACTGCTACTTGCGAACACAGCGTACTCGTAAGTACCGCTCCTCGCATTAGACACCTATTGCTAAGACGGTCGGTCAATCTACTTACTAGCTGCTGAGAACTACATACTTATTGGTTCAGCCTTTCTCCACAATACATACCATGTGATCAATGCTGCCACAGGTCAAGTGACATTCTATGGACTGAACTGATAATGATCGCATTGTATCCGAAACAAGCTATATCTTATTATAGTACTACATCTGATTGTCTCAGCTGACACTTACACTGATATACGATAATATGCATATGGCTCATGTCCATCTGATATACATGTTTTTGGCTGAACAGGCGGCACTATTACTGTCTAAGGACTTTTGGACCTCACGCACGTTCGTCTTGATAGTCGCTTATCATAATTTCCTTATCAAGCTTATCTATTAAATCTGCTCTCCGCCCCAGAATTACATCACTGAGCTGAGCTTCCTTTGAGACGGCTTTCCCGTTTGATTTTGTCCCGCTCTTTAGTAAGGGTTAGTCTGCCTCAGGCTTATCTCACTCCTTTGTTCCTTTGTGTCTCTTATCGCGCAATATTGTGTGCGAGCTCAGAATTGATATACAGCTCAATTTCAGGCCTCATACTTGAGGGTGATAGGTATCTTCGGCCTGAAATGCCTATGCGTTCCATGAATACGATTATTTCCCCCTTTCTCCTCTTTTCTTCAAGTGATCACCACAGTTTTTCTCATACTCATTTAGCTCGATACAATTCTATCGGTGCCTTGTCCTTTGCCTTCTAGCATTAGTTGATGCGGGCGAAAATTCCATAAGAGATTAGAGTTATACTTGCATGGTGAGATATTCCACTTACATAGCCACCCAATCATCATAATTTGATGCTCGGTGCTGACTCCACTCAACACTCAGGTCTGCATCCCATTCTATCTTTTGCGATCTGTTCTAAAAACCTCCACATCCACTTTCGATCCTATCGGTGTTTTATAGCTTCATCATGCCAGTCGATGTTGAAGCCTATATGGCGGGAGCAATACCTTCCGTTTCCCGAGGAGGATCATGGTTACCAGATCGACAAGGTCCTCATGCTAATTCCATCTCACCTCCGTACCCTCATTCTGCACAATCATCATCCTTTTCACCATTTCCCCAAACACCACCTGCCATTCTTAGCGGTATGAGAGTCTCACCAACCATAGCTCAACCTCTTCAATTCCCCCGCTCGCCCTGGTCAGGCCACATAGCTTCTCCAGAATCTGTTCATAGCTCAAGATCGAGAACCATGAGTCACACTGAAGTAGCTGGCGCAGCAACCGTAAATGGGCTAAGGAAGGAACGTAATCTGGGGCCGGTAAAGCACCAGGGCTGGCTGACATCTGCTTCAGAGGGGTCCCAGCCTGAAAGCGGTTCCTCCTATCAAGAGTCCGTCTTGAACTCATCATCCGGCATCTACGTGACTGGACAGCCAATGTCGCAGCACTCGCTCAGTCGTCACCATGGTACCGGGAATCTTTCAAACGCAGATCAGTGGGAATTTCACAGTGGATCTCCGAAACCTATAGCAAGTGAACCTGGATGTCATCACTCCGCTAAGGTCCAGGTCTCTTCTCCAAATAATGTTGTACCGCCAGCTTCTTCGCCATATCGTAAGATCAATGTCGATCAGGAAGGTCTACCTTCACCCTACAGAAGACTGACGGAGCTCATACCTTCGGGTCTAAGTAGTCCGACGACTCAGCATTCCGGTAATCATGATGATACAAGAAGGCCATCGTTAAACAGAAGGCATAGCCACAGTCCTCTACATGCACCACAAGCAACGAAACATCAAGACGAGGATCTACATCGCTCAGCACAGCTGAACAGTAGACTCGCCAGACTTAGTTTACAAGGACGAAAATGTTGCACACCTGATCCTCAAGGATCCCCGAGATCGGCGACTTCCTCTTGCAAACGGACCACTTAAGGCGAGAAAGAACTACCCAATATGCATAGGCGCCACTCTTCTTCTGATTCATTCACATCTTCATCGGTGCCAAGTAGGACCAGCCGACACAGGACCACTGACAATGTTCATCGAACTCGACAACTTTCCACACCAAATCACGATGCTCTTGTACCAGGACCATCTCCGTCGTCATTAGATCGAAGAGGCTCCGCAAGTTCCTCCCTTGGCTTCATTCAATCGAGACCAAACATGATCTCATCTTCTCCTCTTGCTTCACCGACTCGGCCAGTAGCACCTTCCAGCAGCGGTTCTCATAGAGGCGTCCCGAATCCTTTGACCTCTGTGACTGCCTCTGGTGTATCACAAATACACCGAAAGAAACCCGTCGGATATGTTTCACCGGTAGATGACGATTTGTACGATCCCTATGAAGCACATCCAGCTGCTCCAGTAGCCGAAAGATCTGATCGTCAATCTTTGCCTCCATCTCAAGCAAGCGCCTCTCTTGAAGTGGGCGGACAATCGTCCATTGTGAAACAGTATGTACCTCCAGGGTTCGCTGAGCCGACTCGGGAAGTCCCCTGGAACAGAGAGGGTCCAGCCATGAAGACACATGGTATCGCATGGCTAAGAGAGGGAGATCCTCAGGAGTTACCCACCGCTCCAAAAGGTCCTCGGTGGGAAGTGGCTCGCCCTCCGAGACCGGAAAACGTGCAAGGCGGCAGCACATGGTGGGAGAGCGGTAGCGGAGGGGCATCATATAATGTGTAGGTAATACTGTATATATTCGGGATCTTTTGTCTTGAATTTGGGAATTATCTTATCGTCCATACAAACTTATTGGTACAAATCACTTATATTTATGCCACTAAATGACATTCAAATACAATCAGCCATCCTGTCGTTGGATGATTTCGGATATTTTATTACTGTCCGCCCTTCAGTTCAAAGATCGCAACTTCTCCCGTTTGGACATTGACTGAATGATAAATCTGGTGTCGTTATGTCAGCTCAGCTTGATTCTGACTGATCTCTGACTCACATTATGTAAGAAAGCATCCCCGAATAGCCAAATATCACTGACATCTACATCGAAAATCATAAATGTGTCAGCGAGATGAAGGGTCAATGATGTTATTTTATCCTTGACTAACCACCGGAATAACTTGTAATCAAAGGGGCACAATCATCATTCCCGTTCGCAAGGGGGAAAACTAAATCATCATAAGGTACTTCAAAAGCTTTTCCACCGAAAGTGACCCAGACACCAGTATTGGAAGCTGGAGGTTTGCAAGAAACCCTTCCAGAATCCGTCGAGTCAAGTCCATAAGCCGATTGATAGATCTGTGCCAGGCTATCTTGCGGAACCGCTATACCCGATGAACTGTAAGGAGTTGTATCAATGAGAAATCATCCCATGCAGTGCTCTGAAGCAGGACTCACCCTGTATCGAGAACGCAATCTGCTCCCAGGGAGACGGTATCCGATCCGATGACGAATGAGTCCATTCGGACAATGTAGTTTCCGCTATCGCCGCCTTGTCTAGCCAAGACTACCTTGTTTGATCCATCGGCGTGCTCGCTGAGTTGAATGACACCATTAGCTCGTACACCTGTTTGAGATTTTTTTCCCTTTACCTTGTTGTCGGATCCCCAAACGTGAGTTCACCTGGAGAGATAGTCAGCTTGACATTCTAGCCTTGTGTGGTAGTCTGTAACTCACTTTCCTGAGAGTCACCTGCTTTAGGCAGGAAAAAGCCTACAATTGGTGCTTGAATGGCTCCTTGTCGGTATAAAGCAGTTACAACAGTCGATATGCCTTCCGGATTTGGTCCCTGCCGAACGAATGAGCTGCGGTCTGCTGCTTAAGAACTGAAGTTGAATACTCACTTCGCTACCAAGACCGATCAATCCACTACGAGGCCTGGTAAGCGTGCTGTTATAGCAATTGGAAGTGGCCTACCTATAATATGCCCCATATGCCTCTGCTCCCCCACCGGCCTTAATTACCGCCAGAACAGGATAATTCTGTAAGGTATCCTCTCCAAGTGTGATCGAGGTATTGACGTGACAGCCTTGGACCCATCCCGTTGCTACCAATCGACATTTGTCAAATTCAATAACAGCTTATGATGACTGTTGCATTACGTGACTAACCGTAGGTTATGTTTATGGCATTTTCATCATAACCACATCCATCTGGTAAGGCAGTCTTGATTGTGGTCATATTGCTTTGCTTGCACTCTTGGCATTGGTCATGGGCAGCCCAAAATTGGGACGAACCTGTGTCGACCTATAGGGTGAAGTATTCAGAACGCGAACGTTGCCTTCAAGGCGGTTGAGCTTACGTGTACAGGGAGTGCCACTCCATCAACCATCACATCAATGGTATAGATTGTCCCTATCAGCGATGGATCTTGGGCCTCGAGCGTGGTTATGGGATTATTCCCGCTCTTAGTAGTGCTTGGCGCTGTGGGATCACTTCCAGAATCAGAAGTAATGCTTGCTGTCTCTTGTGTAGATCCGTAAGTTGGCTCATCTTGTCTTTTTACCAGAGGGTGAGTGACTGTATGAGGGGTCATTTCCAAATTGAGCGCTCTATCTGTCAGAACTGGGTTGGAGCGAGGTTGTGAATTACTTCTCAAGCTTCTTCCTTGAAGACTTTCTGATACACCAGGTTCATGTTTTGTCATTTTTAAATGCACAGCGGCTTGAGCTGGCAAAATCAGCCAGAAAAGAACCAAGGCGAAAGTCGATTTCAACATAGTTTAGGTCTCGTTGTTATATTATATTGCTTACAAAGTGTATAATGGGGACGATGAACGAGTGTCGGCAACTAAGATACACTCAATAGCAGGTATCTAAGTCGAATTTGATCCAAGCGTTAGAAATTTATAGGCCGTCTGTTACAGTACAGTCGTAATCCGATAATTCGAGATTACCTGAGCTACAGTCGGGATGGTCATGCCCATTATACTTACTGGACAACGTCACTCCCAGTATCGCGAATTGTACATATTGACCAAGTCTCCTTTGAGCTAAGCCCTTCAATGACGTTTCAAAGCAATCCCGTTCATCTCAGGAGATTAATTCCCTCTCATAACGGAAATGTGCATAAAAGGAGACTGCATAGTGGTGAAACCTGCATCAAAGGAGGGAAAAAGAGATCGCCAAATCCCTTCACTCTTGGGCCTGGCTTGAAATATTATACTCAGCTTGGAACCGGACACAGGATATTCGCGAAGCAATCAGTGAGAGCTGTATAACTATATTACTGCTACATCGCGACACATTCCTCCCGTTAATAGTATGCTTTGATCGGCACAAGGTGACAATCGCCATTGACCCAAACTGCTAAACATCGACCGTTTCACCTTCTTCGCCCAGTCCAGTCACAGGATTTTGGAGTCTAGTTCTCATTATTTGTACCTCCTTTTCGAATTTGGGGCGATAGTCACGGTTTCATAAGGTCTATCACTTTTGTGGCTGTGATAACAGGCACTCTTGTGATCATATTGGTCATCAGGTCGAGGAGTGAAGTACGGCGGGCTGCTCCCTGTGTTGTCAGTGGGCTTGAAAGAGGGTACTGACGGACTTGAGTAGGGCCCGACAGGTGGTCTCCTATTGCTATGCTTAGTGGCCGTCTGTACGGGAGATCCTATTCCCATCTTCCGGAAGAATCCATCCAAGGTGCTGTGCAAGGTGTTGGAGGTGTGCTGACTACTACGGGTTTTTCCGTACCTTGACTTTCTATGAGAAGGCGGTGACGGTCGAGCATAGTAGCCCGACGTTTCATGAGACTTGGTATTCTGGTAGTCACCGTGATACCATTGCTCGAAACAACTCCGCTTGTCTTCTAGTGACAGTCCGGCAAAATGAGGCGGAACTTTGTGCGGATCGCTGAAGTATGGGTGTTTTAAATTTTTCAAATAATACTCGAGTTCAGGTGATTTCTGACCTGGGAAGGAAGAGTGACTAGATTGGGTTCCGCCGCCTGGCCATCGTGTCTCATAATACGCATCCGGCCTTCGATCTGAAGGCATGGTATGTCTGTGAGAAGGAGGTGTTTTAACCGGAATGTGTGGTCAGTGGTAGATCAGTACTGAAGTGGGGAGTTCTTCGATAAATGAGGAGACGGGTCAGGTCCATACTGCATCCCCTGCTTTTATGTCTGGACCGAGATACATGCAGATGCAGATTATTTTTAGAGCTCGACGTCATTGGCTCCTTTGGCAGATAATGAGCTGAGGCCATCCTTTCTCTTTTGTAATCGGCATTGCCGGTGTCCATGATGATGCTTTCTGGCTGATTGTCTCGTCATGATTCGTTCCAAGAGTTTCAATGTCGTCATTCTTAGGTACACTGAATCCCTCACTGCATTCGATCTGTATCAGCCAGTACCATGAGAAAGGAACGTCTTAGCAATGAGGAACATCTTCAGATCAGATAAGCGGATCAATGAAAGCTTGTTATCATTAATAACACATGACCTCAGATTCGACAGCCTTTCCGATTTTTAATGCATTTGTAAATCCTCGCCGCATAGGTGGCGAGTAAATGTTTTCTATTGAGGTCCTTCGGCCTGCATGGCGAGTAATTTGATGACTTGGACTTCTCCATCTGCAAGACCTTTCACTGTTCCTGCTGTCAATACAATCTCTCCAAATAAGGTGCTCATTGACACACTCACTGAACCAAGTCTTATAGAATCCTTCGTCGCCGCTCACAATCTTGTTATCCATAGCGTTCAGTGCGTCCGAGATAAACTGTCCAGTGAAACCTAACGAGTTTATGGGTGTCAGTATGGTACATTGCGAGTGACGAAATTTCTTACCTAATCTAGAATTGTTGAAAGTGGCAAAGGCTTTGGCTGCCTTCCACCCATCTGAATAACCTTTGGCAATAGCAGCTTGTTCCGGCGTGTAGAGAACAGCACTTTCCCCATCAGCACCGTCCCTTCTTACGACGTTGGCATGTCTCCGAGAGTGAGCTCGTGCGGACCGAGCTACGAATCTATGTTTAGCGAGAGAGGATGAAAGAAGGAATGCTCTTTGAGGGAGGGAAGTCAGCCCGAGTGAACGTTTCTTTGCTCCAATCTGACTAAGTTGTTGTCTAGAGGATGAAATTGTGGCGGCATTCGCAAGTGGGGCCACAGCAAAGGCCGCTTGAGCGACGTCGTCTGATCCAGAAATAGACATGGACGGTGTGGAAGCAGCTGCCCATAGAGTCGTGGTGGTCATGGAAGAATCGGGTGCAATTTCATCGCTCGCCGCGGAAGCGGCAGCGGCAGTTGAGTCAGAGACAGCATCAAACTCCGTTGTTGCCAATGCTTCGGTGACTTGATCGTATTCGGGATCACTTGCCCCCATTGCTGCCAGCCAGTCATCAGTTGTTGGAGGGGCATAGTCGTTATCATTCGATGGCGATGAAGTACCAAATGACAGGAAAGAGGTATCGGTCGTTGGATCTTGAGAGGGAGAAGATGGAACCCCACCTTGTATGGCTTGAATGGTGGTTTTAGGGTACGAGAAGAACGTTGAGGGCAGGGTGTTGCCAACTGCAGAAGTGAAGCACCAATTGACATCAGAAGCACAATTCTCAGTCTTGTAGCCTGATCACCAAGAAAGGTCAGCTAAGCGTGATGTATTGCAAGGAATGACCTACTCCAGAAACTGTATCCAGCTGTGGCGTTGGTATAACTCTCCATTTGACCGGTGCAGAATTGCCTTCGATCGCCTGCTTGGTCTTGCGAATTGCTCAAAGCTTGAGTGGACAAGGCACAAGAAAACTCGTCAATCACGATGTTTCTCCTTCCTTCAGTGGCGGCACCGACCATCTGATTTGAAAGACTACCTTGACCAGGTTGCAGCGATGCGACTAGCTGCGAAGCAGGAGTAGCTTGTGAGTTGGCATCACCGAAAACAAAATATGAGTGGTGATCCAAGACAACGAAGTCTTTTCTGGTGGAGATGTAGTCGGCAAATCTCGACATATCGAAAGCGTCGTTCAAGTAGAATGGGAAAACGGCTGCTTCAGGTGAGACTTGTCTAAGGACACCCAAGACCTGGGAATAGAAGGAGGGGAGACTATCGACATTGCTTGGCTCGTTTAAGATCTGGATACCGACAACATTGTTGACCTTAACAAGCTGCTGAGTAAGATACGTAAGAACGTTGATTGTCAGCTGAACGTTGGTGGGATTGTTGAAAAGGTTTTGTTGACCATCAGATACACCTGAATGAGCCTGAGCATTCTGACTACCAGGTGCACCTACGAGGAACCATCGCTCAGCATGAATTTGATTTCAGCTCGTGAGAAGTAGATTTCACATTACATACCATGCAAGTCCACTAGCACACCAAGACCATATTTCTCAGCCCAGTTGATAGCTCTCACGACTCGGGGCCAAGCATTAGTGTACGCGGCTGAGACGGACTCGAAGGCTGTTCCTTGGCAATATACGGGTCCTAAGGACCAGCTACGACCGGCAAATCAACTTGACTTCCTATGTCAGTGACTGATCGACTTACTAGCCAATAGGTAATCTAACAGTGTTGATACCAATGCTAGCCAGATACTTGAAGTCGTCTTCGGTGATCCATTCGTCCCAATGCCTTTCCAAGACTTGTCGAGCATTATCAACACTTCCCCAACCATTCGCAACGTCAAATTCAGCTTGCTTGTTGCCGGAAGCACAGCTAAATAGTGAGGGATTCATCCATTGTTCTTGTACGAACCATGAACCCAAGTTAACAGATTGCTGTTGACGGTATCGGTATATCAAAGCTTTATTGGCATCGTAAGGTGCAAAAGATTCCAGTAAGACAGGCGAAGGAGGTGAATACGGTGTGATGCTACACGCATCTTGGGCGGTAATATCGCTCGTTGAGCCTGAGCTGTCGTCCGAAGAGGGATCGGTGGATGCAGTTGAGAAATTGCCGTCGCCAATGTTGACGGCAGCGACAATACCATTGGCGCTACCTCCTAGTAACCCATTCAGGGCACCACCGGAAGCTACACCACTGACCACGCCTCCAGCTGAGTCAAGTAAACCTCCTGCTAGACCTCCTACTACAGGTATCGGCTTCGCAATCGAAGACACCAATCCTAGTGTGGATAAGACTTTTTGAAGATCTATCAATACCATAGTGGGGACAATATGGTCGTCTGGGTAAGGACGATTGAGGGTTTGTGTTTTGATGTTTCTTTCGAAATTTTTGGGTTTTTTTTACGGTTGATGACAGAAAACGTCGAATGTATCGAAAGGGAGACCGGCTCCGAAAATTGCAAAGTAGGGTTAAACGAAAGATTAGACTAGAGAAGTAGAAGAAAGCTTCGATCACGTCCAGACGTGTCGGCGTATAATGAAAGTGAGTCGAGGTATAAGTGAGGGGACCAATCGGTGAAGAAGAGAGGCCATATCTACCTGATTCATTTCATTATATATATGCATGGTATTGCAATACCCAAGCAGATATCGAGCTCCATCCAGAATTAATGTCGGTGTGAGACATGTTAGCAGGCGGGACGTAAGGAATGTTCCAGCTTAGATTTGTTGCGATTTGGACCAGACTTGCACGAACATGAGGATAGTCGATCAAGCCTGTGTCCGCCGTTTCCTCGTACCCTTCCAAGAGGCTGGCACCAACCTATGCATGAAGACAATTCCAAGTCACCGTTTCTTCCGTTAGCGTCACGGAATCAAAGAAACGTGAGTAAATTCGATCATCAGAGTACACTTAGAACAATGCATCGCATGTTACATATGATACTCGTAAGATCCCGATGAGTTGGCGGGATCTGTTATTCGGGATAGGGTTTGGAGATTTAGAATACTGCCCTGGACAGTCGAGCTGTGTGCTCCTTCCCTATAAATAGTCAAGGAGAACTTGAAAGTGGTTTCATGAAAGCCTTCAGTATGAGAAGATCCATGACTATATGTCGTCTCCAGCTGTTTCTGTTCTGACTTCCGCTTTGACCTCAGTCTTGGCTTTCTTCTTCGGCCGTTCACCTGCAGGTTCTGCCTTCTTCTTCGGCTTCGCTTTGGATTTCTTTGGCATTTCAACTGGTATCGTTCCCTACAACCGAAGCAAGTTTTAGCACAATAAATGACTTAAAAGGCGCAATAATCTCACAACCATCTTTCCGTGTATATCCATCAGTTTCGAGTAATTGACACCCTGTCTAGGCCAGAAGAACGAGGCGAATCTACGAGAGCAGTCACGTCAGTTGGTCTACCTCAGCACCTCAAAATGGTTCGAAGTGAAGTGTTGCTTACACCCAGCAATGCTTCCTCCATTTCTCAGGATTCTGCCCAGCAGTCTGCTTCTCCGCTACGATCTCGTCTATTCGTGTTCCAATACCTGCTAGACATTCTTTTAAGGCCGCAATCTTATCTTCACGGCTGAGGTTTTCGGTTCCCGATTTCAGTTTTTTCTGTGGATCGAAAGCGGATTAGCATGGTAAACTGAACAGGTCCAGTAACGTAAGAAATGGCTTACAAGATGCTTCTTAGCGGGTCTAAGCAACTCTTTTACCGCGTCTTCATCCATGGATTCGCTGCGAAATTCACTTAAATCAGTACAAGTCCCTTTCTAACTAATCGAAACATTCCTCACTAGCTTGACTCGTTATCGGAATCCGTATATTCAGGTGTCTTCCTCCTTTTGCCTTTGCCGTTGTCCTTTGCCGTAGTCGCCGTACTGACAGCAGGGCTAGCTTTGCCGGATGGCCCGGATGGTAGAGAAGGTAAAGGAGGATGTTCAAAGCCGAAGCCTTCTTTGGTCGGCATATTGGCTATCACTGCTTGTTGTTCAACCAGCATTCGACGGTTCTCCTCATATTCTCGAATCAGGCCACCTAAACAAGAGGGTCAGAAAGAATTTCCCAGCTGCACCCAATGTACTACTTACACAGGTAATCACCCCGTCTGACTAGGTGTATGGGACCTGGAATACCAGGTTTGGGGGCATTTGGATCGGTAGCTTTGGCTGATTTAGGATCTTCAAGGAATATCTTCTCTTTCAGATTGAGTTCGGGGTCCTGTTACAATTTAGTCAGACATATCCGCTGAAACGCGCGGCCATTGAAACTCACTAAAGAGATAGCCTCCCAGCTTCCGAAACCGTGTTTCCAGATACCGACTAACAGATGAGCATCATCCTTCAATTGCCAATCTACTGTCCAATTCATGGTAGGCTTTAAATTATCGTAAGGAATATCATATTCTGAGATATCGTCTATTCGCTTGAAGTGCTCGACAAGAGCCTTTAGTTCGTAATATCTTGCCACGACAGTCTCAGCATTGATAGCGGTGACGGTTTTGTAAGTGAACAAGATCGCTTTTTGTCGTAGTGACGAGCTTATGGGTTCACCCTTTTCCTGTAAATCCCTCAAATGCGCCTTATGAGCAGCAACAGCTTCTTCAGCTTGTGTAATGATATCTTCGCAAGTCTGTATTATGACGACTCTATTCTTCCCTTCCAACTTGGCTTCTTTAACAATTGGCTCGTATCGGAGCCGAATATCGCCCCATTTCTGAATACCTCGGATGAGAACTCGCAAATCTCGCTCTGTATGACAATCAGTATTTAAGTTTGTAATTTATGGAGGATGTACGCACCTTTCAGTTCCAGCGCTCGCTGAGCAGTAGTCTTTCTAGGTTGAGCAGCGGCTTTGGGTTTCTTTCCACCAGGGGAACCAGGTTTACTACTTCCTTCAGCGTCGTCATAATCCATACCCTCGTATGTTCCAGGTGGTCTAGCAGCTGCCCTCTTCCTCGAAGTCGTGGTTTGGGCTTCGGCGATTTGTGTAGCTCTTTCGTCTTCTTCAGCTTTCGCACGCTCATCTACGGGAATGATGTCGTCCCATGACAGGTCATCTGCATCTGCCTTGACATCTTGGATAGCGGCGAATTGAGATAGGAAACCTTCTCCACCTAACGATGTTCCTCCTGGTTGAGCAGCTGATTCAGTATCGAAAGCATCAGCTTTTGTCAAGATATCATCCAGATCCATCTCTTCAAGTTTCTGCTTTTGAGCATTGTCATCGGTTTTATACATATTCTGGGCCCCGAACTTGAGTATAGCCGAAAGTTCTTCTTTCGAGAAATCTCCGTTCTTCTCCTTGGGTGCACCATTACCGTTGATATGAGCACCGGTGGTGTCCATCTGATTGATGACTGTACAGATCTCAGCTTATATTCCGTTATCTATGTGCCGTGACTCACTAGCATATTCCAATATCATCTTTCTCTTTGCTCGCTCTAAAATATCCTCTTCGATCGTACCTTTTGATACGAATCGGTATATACTGACATGCCTTTGTTGACCTATTCGATGTGCTCTGGCCATAGCTTGTAGATCGTTTTGAGGGTTGTAATCGGACTGCAGAAAAAGATCAGCTTTGTATGGGAACCTCGGTCGCGATCAAACTCACATCAAATATGATGACAGTATCGGCAGTCTCCAAGTTGATCCCCAAGCCACCAGCACGCGTGGATAGTAAAAAGGCGAAATCAGGAGATCCGGGAGCATTGAAAGCTTCAATAGATTTTTTTCGTACATCGGATGGTACAGTACCTGTGATAGCATTAGCGTTACGTTCGTGACAGGTTGTTACCGAAACTAACCATCGAGCCTTTGGAAGATGTACCCTCTGGCGCTCATGTAATCGGACATAATATCTAATAATCTGACCATTTGTGAGAATATCAAGACTCTATGGCCATCTGCTTTCAGTCGGGCCAATAATTTGTCGAGAAGTACCATTTTACCAGAATTCATGACTAAACCCTTGAGCACCTCGTGTAATGGCTTGTTTCGATCTTCAGCTCCGTCGAACAGGTATGGGTGATTACTGGTATAATATCAGCCTCGGGATTCTGAGCGAGATCATGGCCAAGGCGACTCACGAAGCCTTCTTCAACTCCATAGCTACGTTCATCAGACTGACGTGCTGAGTACCGCCTTTACTCAGTACAGCGAAGTTCTTGGTCAGTATATCTAGACAAGTCGTTTTCATCAGTTATACAGGTGGAGCTGATTGTTGCGGATATGACAACTCACTCTTGTAATAATGCGTTTGCATGGCAGACATTTCCACTCTGAGAATCTTCTCCGACTTCGAAGGTAACTCCTTGATCACATCCTTTTTCAACCTACGCAACATCAAAGTGCCTAGCTTATCGTGCAGGTCCGCTATCTTGGCTTCCTGATCTGCGTCGTTTAGATCGAAGTCATTCGCCAATTGGACTGCGGAAGACCCGGATTCAGCTGAATTCACAG
Organism: Kwoniella pini CBS 10737; assembly: GCF_000512605.2. NCBI lineage: Eukaryota > Fungi > Basidiomycota > Tremellomycetes > Tremellales > Cryptococcaceae > Kwoniella > Kwoniella pini. Next base: position 895,094 of record NC_091723.1, on the reverse strand, counting down.
TTCATGGCAACGGCTGAACTCACATTTCTCGGGCATGAGGAAATGCATCAAAGCCAACAGTTCTGTACACCGCCATTCAGCTGTAATCAAATATAACATAGATCAATGGACTCACCCTTGACATTATTCTGGAGAGGGGTACCGGTGATCAATAACCTAGAAGCTGTCCAGAAACTCTTTAATGCTTCATACAGTTGAGATTCATGGTTTTTCAACCTGTGAGCCTGTTTGCACACAAAAGTGTCAGTCCGAGTAAAGTTTGGTCGAGTTGGTGGGATTACTAACCTCATCGACAGCCAAAGATTGCCACTTGATCTGTTGCAGATCTTGTCGGTCTTTCAAGATGAATTCATAAGTGGTCAAAAGAACATTGAATTTCAAGTTCTTCAGGGGACCAAATTCGAATTGTCGGATGACTTCTCTCGATCGGGCGGAACCCATGTAGCAAATCACGTTGATGTCAGGTGCCCATACCCTGAATTGCATCTGCCATGCTGAGATCGTTGACAATGGCACCACAACCAGGAATGGGCCGTACTGGCGCTGAGTGTGGAACAGGTAGGAGAGGAAGGACACTGATTGTACCGTTTTGCCCAGACCCATCTAAAATGGCAAATTATACATTCAGCAACGCGTCGTCCGTATATTCGGCCTATTCAAATCAAGTCTGTTTGCACTCACTTCATCCGCCAAAATACCATTCTCACCCTTTGTCCACAGATAAGCCAACCAATTCAATCCAGTCAATTGGAAAGGTTTCAATGCCCCGCCACATTTCAGGTAATCTGGATCTTCCGGAATCTTTTGATACACTGGTCGATTGTTGATCCCGTAATTTGCCGATTGAGCGGGTACGGTATTCCTAGATGATCTTTTGTGGAAATCCTCAATGGAGGAAAGCGCTCCCGGACATTCTTTCATTTCATCGTATGCTAGTATCAGCATGAATGTCAGCTTTCGCTCGGTTTCCAAGAGAAAGCTAAACTCACATTCCCACGTGCAATCTGCGTACTGCAGATCTGATCGAAGGATATTTTGTTAGAAAAAATCGCTACTTTCACGATGATACATTTGACCAGGAATGTAATACGTACTGGTCCACTTGCAGAAAAATTTGGTGACTCTTTCCGATTTGTCATCTGATAGGTCCTCCTTCTCATCTAAAACCCGTTCGATAGTCTTATAGCTTTCTTGCAACTCCCTTATACGCTCTTTGTCAATTTCATATTGCTCCAATTCCTCGCTCGAGGGCTTCCACGGCGCATCAGGTGAAGGGTTGTGGTAATGTTGGTCCAACGTCCATATTTTCGTGATGTAATTTTCCACTTTCTTAAATCCCTTGTAAGTCTTCAAGAAGACGTAGGTCTCGTCGGTGTTGTGTATGTGAGAGTAGTTCTTCCATTTAATATGGAATCGCTAGTACATCGAGATATTGGTCAGTAGAGTGGTAAGCAGGAGCAACAGCATACAACTTACCAAATTCTCCTGCGGTACATCTTTAGGATCTTCTTTTCTCGCTTCATCTCGATAATGATACAATACTTGATCGATCTCATCTGCTTCTTCAACTAAAAATAGATTCTGTCAAATTGGCAATTCCGAAAAGCAATGGACTGAAGCTAGAAGACTTACCTTGCTCTACAACTCCGTTGTAATACTCTCCTGCGTCATCGTCCTCACTTTCTTCCAACCCATAGTCCACATCCGCTTCATTGTATGTTACAACTTTCTTGGCTGCACCTCTTCGCCATGCGCCATCACCGTCAGAATACGGTGTATCAGGTGTCGATCCAGATCGACCGTTTGCGGATTTTGCGAAAAACTTCTTTTTATGCGATTTCGTGCCATAATCTTCGTCGGAAGCTACTGATTTCTCTTTACGCATTGGGAAAGCCCCAGTAGCTAGAAGATTTGGTGAAACCCGTTAGCTTCTCGAATTATGGGCAAGAGAAGTTTGACCATAAGGAAAAGGGATTCAGACTTACACTTCTTCTTTTTGATTGCTGGACCTGCACTTTCTCTGCGCTCAGCTTTGAGTTTGACCATTTTAGCTGCTTTTTTCTTGGCTCCAAAAGAAGGATCATCGTAATCTTCATCTTCCTCATCTTCCTCGTCCATTTCGTCGTCCTCGTCTCCAGCATCATCATCATATTCATATCCTGCATCTGCTCCAGCAACACCATCTTCTCCATCCGCTGCTGATGACACTTCATCTTCACCTTCTGAGGGAGCTATACTCCTCGACTAAAATCGAAAACAAAGTCATAAGCCAAAGCACCTTTTTCGTCCAGACATGCAAATTGGAGATAAGGAATACTTTCACAACATACCTGGAGGCCGTTTTGGTGGATATTGTCCATGTCCACATCACTGCTACCTTCCGCGTCAACGGTGGTTTGTTCTTGTGGTTCCGGCGTCAGCTCATCTGATGGTGTGGAACGTCTGGAAACGGTATTAGAGGGGACGTTCAATTTGATTGTTGGTCCTGATGACGATGGCTTATCGGATACCTACAGCAGTCTCGTCAATTAGGAGATACTCGATACTGCAACAGTGCAGCATATAGCTGAGAAGCAAGTTGAGAGCTCACATTTATGTTGTCATTAATCTCGCTAGGGGCCAACATAGATGAGGGTAAATGTTGTTGGGCGATTGTTGTATTCAGAGATGTAGAGGGATCAAAAGGATGAGAAGGGATCGAAGAGGCCATGATGGACAGGTAATTTTCGATTCTTCGAGACCCGCTCTTTCACGCAGCACCGATGTGTCTTCTCTCTCTTATCGGTGTCTAAGAAATGAAACGGGAATTAGCTAAAGCGGATCGCACACGACAGCCGTTGACCTTCCCGCCTGCATATATTATAGACGCATTGCCTCCTTCTTCCAATCATAAGAAGACAGCGGACGTATTAGATTTTAGAGAGGGGACGAAATGAAGTGAGCGAAGCGTGAAGGAAACCCGATAAACCTTTCCACAGTGGTTTAATGTTTTCGTGTATAACGCGTAACTTCGCGTTCTTATCCTTATCCATTTGCATTTATATTCCGTCTGACTACCTTGAGGAGAGAGTTTCTCTCGCTAGACAAGCTGTTGCTGCGATGACAGCCTGAACTCATCCTGCTCTGTGGTCGTATACTCCCAGCTCATACTGACTTCAATTCAACCGATAAATAACTATTACTCACCTATGTATCAGTCCTCCTTATACAATCTATGATCCAGCGTTCATTCGCCTTGACGTTTTCCAAGCTCCTACAATCCTTGATTTCACAAATATTGTCTGGACTCGGTCCTTTTGTGTTAAAGGTCGAATTAGGTTTCTCGAACGAAGTGAGGTCGAGTCGCACAAGCTTGCTATTGTGATTCCATTCGTTCACTGCTGAAGACTTCAAAAGTATATACGCGCAATGAAGGTATATGTGATGAATATAATGGTTGATGTGATTATTGGAGTTGACTGTGTTACAAGTATCTACTATGCTATGTGGATTGCGCCGCTGTCTACTCTATCTTGTCTCTATCCCACGATCACTTTGCTCGCTATTCGTTGGTTGGCACTTTTCCGGGAATTTCTCCCCTGTTTCTCCCTCTGCCATTACGCGCTCAACCCAGGTCGACGCCATCATTTTCAGTGTCATGCACTATTGTTCTTATTCCCTCCACCACCGGTCCAACCTTACCGATGAAATTCATCATCCCGCGTCGTACGCATACTAATTCAATTCCTTTTACTCCAATAATCTTATCACGTCCTGCATATGCACATATGAATCTGATTACATGTCAAGCTGAATTGTACCCTCGATCATCAATTGTTCATCAACGATCTTGCTTACAACGTATTGATAAGTGACATCGATTGTTATGGCTCAGCTCAAACATGCTTCTACCACGCTGGGTGAGACAGTCACGTGAGTCTTCATATAATCTTTGGTACCTTTCTTGCGCTGTTTTTCATCCTATCGATTATCAAGGAATGACGAAGCAGTCAATAGTCAGACCGTTGAAGTGGGGAACATGATGACCAGCTCACCGTGAGTGATTACGAAACGTGCTGTTGAAATCACACTTGGGGTCCTCCATGACAGCAATAAAGACTGAATTCTAGCGTCGAGTCGGGGTTTCCAGCGAGCAGCAAGGAACTGAGAACACAAGTACGCAGCATGGAACTGATCGAAATATCATTCGAAAACGAAGGAGCCGAAATCGGGATGGTTTCTTACTTGGCATATGCATGTCTACCAAAAGAGCTTGCTCCTATGAATTTCCTACTAATGAACCGTAAGGATGTCACCTAGTCCCACTGATGTGGATACTATCGTTGACAATCCAGCCATACCTCTACATCTCGTGTCCCAATATCCGAGAGAGCCATTACGAATAAACCACAACCATTGTTACCAGTAGCGCAATATCATAACGGTTTCATCGCTGGTACACTTGTACTGAGGATCCATCTTATCATCCCTTCCCTAACAAAATCAGTAGAAAAGATTTTGGAAAGACCAAAGGAAAGTTGGAGTACAGATCTTGAATGATGATCCCGAATACGATCATTACGTATATGAATGCTCAAGAATTGGCTCGATTGTTGTTATTTGGATTAAGATCGTATCCAGATTCAAGTACATTTGGTCAAGCATTTGAAAAAAGAAATGTAGATTCACACCCATTGTAACGGAGAATATAGAAATCCTTTATCAAGCAAAGGACGTTGCAGAGAAATCTGGATATAGTAGCACACACGAATTGGATTTATTAGGCAATTATAGGGATGTTGAGATCGCTGGGAAGGAGTTGGTGGTAAGATGCGAAAGGCAGGATTGAAAATTTCAAATTCCTATGGGATTGATGGAGTGTGTAGTAGTCTGAAAGGTTGAAGTCAAAATCTCACATGCATGGTTGTCGAGTTTCCTTTGATGTCCAGAGTCAGATTGCTTGCCCAGAATAGAATTGCTCTGGTGTTTCCGAGCCTTTGAAGGATGATGATTCAGAACAAAGAAAGTTAATCAACTAATTCAAATGCCAAGCCAATTTAAGCGAATTATCCCTCCTATGACACGTGATTTATAGTTTGTTTACATTTCATACATCCGAATACCCAGACATGATGACGCAGACATTATTCATGGTCCATATACCAAGTTGAAACGATTCATCAATTCTCCACTTAACACAGCAAAGATAGAAGTCATCAACACCGAAACGGAGAGAGACGATCATCATGTCTACCCTGCTGGCGTTCCCAGCAGGATGGATACCTCAGGTCCATACCGCTATAGCTTATACCGCTTTCTTAACTGCACTATTCGTAGGCTGGTTGAGTGGTTTATGGAAAGAATTATGCATCAATTCGGTCGCTCGTAAGCTTTCCTCTCTATTGACCATCTTATGATTGCGGCTCATATCTCGACAGGTTGGCCTGCGGAGTGGTTTCCATCAGTTTCGGCTACGTGAGCTATAAATTATCAATGACTCCTTTGTACAGGGCTAAGTATTTGCTTATAGTATAGGAGATCACGCACCGCCTAGAGCACCATTCCAAATCTTGATAGCATTATGTGCTACTCCGCGATTCCTTCTATTGCTAGTCCAATGGCTAGTTCATCGATACCCGCCGTCAAGGTATTCGAAACCACCAAACCTATCCTCGTCAGCTATAAATAGTAATGGTACAGCTATGCCGGAGTCTGGATTACGCACAAGATCTAAAGCTACTACCAGAAAGGTTGAGAACGTGATACATGAGATAGTAGAACCATTAGAAGGTGCACTCGAACAAGAATTGGGAAACAAGACTTTGGCAGATATCGAATTGTTTGTTGGCATCGCGCGGACATTTTGCTGGTATGTCTTTTTCAGCTTATCAGCAGTGTGAAACCTCGAGACTGAGCTATTGAAAGTGGGGGATGGGTATATATCACTTCAAGAGATCATCACGGCAAGTGTTGTCCTATGTATTCTCCCTCCGAATTTGACGCTGATATGATGACATGCAGATGTACATGATCTTTTCATGATCCTATACCTTCTCTTAACTTTGCCTTGGATGTCCCTATCAACCCTAAACTGCCCAAACTCGCAGGTCAGGAGCAAAAGGTATGCTATCATCTTCTTGTTGTACAAGCGTAGAATGCTGATCAAGTGTTGATAGACGAATACCTTTCTTCGGCTTCTTGGCCATGATTCCACCTCTGATATGGTTCTACTATCAACATTCGGTGGCTCGCATATCAGGAGGTAGCCCCGTCTCACCGTTGTCCTGATTTTGAACTAAAAAGCTGACTTTGGCGATAGCGTATACATATTACTCGATATTCGAATGGTCTCTGGTCCTGTGGGACGTAGCTTTTGATGCCACAGCAGTTCTGGAGCTGCGGCATCTTCAGGTGAGCCGTCATTTCATAAGCTAATATTCATTCAATATCTGTCGCAGCTAATATACGACGGAAGATTGCTGTCATCGATACTTCTTCTCCCTCCTCCAGTGACAAGCCAATCGCGAATGGGTATGTGTACCGTCCACCAAAGCTTAAAGGCTTAGTTTGACATTATCGCGCATGTATTGTATACCTTTTAGCGGTCACACGTTCTTTATCGCAAGAGCAGCTACAGCTCCCGCTCGAGAGCCCAACGAGGTAGACTGGACTTCAGAAACCCCTGTTCCTTCATCAGAATGGCGTCAAGCCTTGGCTTTCGCCAGTGATGTTTATTGGGGTGAGTCTTCTTGACCGCAGCTCTTCGATTTATCCATTCTGATCATGCTGTAGCCATCTGCTTCTGGACAATCTTCACGTCGCTTGGGTTGCAGCTGTTCTACTGGTCCATCTGGAAGTTGGGTAAGTCTTTCACGCCATCGTATTCAGGTTAAGTCTGACAAGGTCATCCAAATAGCTCTTGCTGGCTCCGAGCTTGCCCTTATATCCAACCTTTCCGGCTTCTTGTTGTCCTATAAAACGCCATACCGATTCTGTACCTCCAAGAATGGTCTTCTGTACAATCGAATATGCGCTGTCTTGTTTGGCATGGGGTTCTATATCTTTCCGTGGCCTGCAGCTCGTTTGGTTGGCGTCTCAATCGGTACATGGACAGGCTGGGCAGCTTTATTTGGTACTTGGGCGAGATTGAAAGGTAGTGCAGAGATGATTGCTGAGGGTCAAAGTGAGTCTATTCAAGAGAGTAAGCGAGCTAAGACAGTGTAGTCCTGGGTCTGGGTCTGTCGATTACATTATTGCTCAAATACGTCAATCACTCCACCAATCCACTCTGGGCCATTTCGCATCCTGCATCGGGCGGATGGAACAAGACTGGTCTACTATTGGCCGCTTTATCACTTGTGGAATATTATAACAGGCCGATTGATCTACATCCAGCGTCACCTCTTTCGATCTACCCAAAGAAGAAGGATCAGTCGCTTGCTGTCACGAGGCCTTCGAAGTGGCAGCAACGACTCGTCACGGTTGGACTGGGAGCCCTGATTCACCTCACTCAGACGTTTGTTACCGATGCCGGAACGATCTTATCGTGGACTTGGTCAGGATATCCCATCAAAGGTCCAACACTGCACCCGTTTGCAGGTGTAGTGATTACTATAGCGTCACTAGGGGTCTTACACCAACGAAAAGAATTACAATATCCCTTGACTATACTTGGAACGATCGGGGCAATCACGCTTTATCGATATCCCGATTGGGTCGGTTTTGCTGGAGGATTATTACTGATTTCTTACCTTCAAGCCATCTTCCCGTTTTATATTAGAATCGCTTCGACATTCGAGTCTGGCCCAACTTTTGGGTATGCGCTTGTTATGAACATCGTGCTGGACGTTTTATCAGTGGTGACCGCTGCTTACGCTTTCGTTCCGATGGGATGGATATTCCGAGAAAGGACAGATCTCGTTCTGGCATTCTGCATGATCGCCACCATCGCTGGATGGCTGGCTACTAGGCATTTGGACTTACCTCAAGGTCCACAGATTCCATTCCGATCTCGCAGACGCATCAAAGCTACCAAGAAGTACACAATCATCAGCTCCATCGGTCTAAGTATCATCAGCTTAGGGTATTCGTACTCAAAAATGCCGACAACAGCACCTGTACCATATTATCCGAATCACAAAATTTTCAGTGGCGGTATATGGACGGTACATTTTGGACTGGATAAAGAAGGTAGAGACAGTCAATGGAGAATGATGCAACTAATCAAGGATATGCAAGTTGATGTTTTGGGATTGTTGGAAAGTGATCGTATGTGATCTTGGACTCCTCGTATTTGATGAAGAGGTAACTAGCTCGCTGACTGTGCCCTTTTGAACACAGTTCATCGATTCGTGTACGGAAATAGGGATCTGACAAGGGTTATAGCCGAAGAGCTAGGCTATGTAAGTCACGCCCCAGATACGTGCAATGAATGGAGGGGAGTTGACTGTGAGATATGCTGTAGTACGTTGACCTTGGACCTGGACCGAACAAACATACTTGGGGCGCAGCACTTCTATCGAAATATCCAATCCTTAATTCTACTCATCATTTATTGCCTTCTCCGCATGGAGAGCTTGCTCCTGCCATACACGCTACTCTAGATATACATGGTCAAGAGGTGAACGTGATGGTGTCGCACAATGGGCAAGGTGAGCTATATCTTGACCCATCTTATCATTATACCGATAGCTGACGGATGAGAGCAGAGGAGGATGCATTGGATAGAGAACTACAGACTACGGAAATTGCACGCTTGCTGAGCGAAACCAAGGATACACCTACTGTATTCTTGGGTTATCTAGTCACAAGGCCGGGTGATCTGAGGCCATGGCCATATCAGATATTGATAGAAGATGGTAAGATGTGGGACATAGAAATGTACGTTATTTTTGACACTGTCAAATATGTCCCGTATGTGATGAAGAGCACTGAGCTGATTCTCCAAACTTGATACAACTTCGCAGAGAAGATAGATGGAGATGGTGTGAATATATTGCGTTTAGGGGCTTATGGCGGATAGCTTTCGGCAGAATTCATGAGAGTGACATCAGCGATACAGAGCTACAAGTGAGTGTCACGGGAAAAGTTTGTGTCAAAGGAACTACACTATCCTGATGACGAATCTTATGCTTCAGGTTGGCAAATTCATGTTACCGAAACCTGGACATCCGGTACATTACGATAATAACAAAGAGATGTATTGGCATATTGGTGAAAGCGATGTAAGTTTCCTCAATTGTCAATGATAATTACAGGTCAAGGCTGAATAAATGACCTTTGCCCCCATAGGTACCCGAGCCGTGGCACATGCCCGCGATGTTCCGAGGAAACGGTACAAGAGGTCACAGATATGTAGTTTGGGAAGGACCACTATATTACCTTCCCCCAGAAAGAAGCGGGTTACAAAATTATGGGAAAGGTTGGGCGATTGATCCATAGACTGATCGTTCTGATTTGAGACGGTTCGTGTCGTACTGGGTAATTTTTCCTCTGGCTAAGGTTTTCTATGCATATAATTGTCAAACGTTTCTTTGAGCATCAATGACGCACAATGTTTTGGTGATCTGAGCCACGTGTCTAGGTTGATTCCAGGGAACTTGTTACGAGAAGTCACCCACCTCCTTAGCATTACATATTTCACTTGAGCCAGTTATCATTCAGCTCATATGTATCTTTCGTACTTAAAATTCATATAATAGCTTCTCAGCAGAAGCATCCAACTATCCAAGTGGCTGATGCGATAAGCTGCGACATTAACGGGTCAAAAGCCAAGATGCCTGATTCAAATTTACCAACCCATTCTACCGATCCTGTCCCGTTGTCAGGTGCACACCCTCCCCATGGCAGCAATTCTCACATATCTTCTTCTACCGCCAAAAGCAGCGGAAGGCGTAGTGTAAGACTATTTGCTCCTGATGGTGATTCTAGCTCGGATGAGGAGGAGTCTGGGACATTGATAGGAGGTATTGCTCACGGTCAGGATGGTGGAATTGATGGTGAGTTCACAGTCAAGACGGATATATCTTTATACCATTTTCTGCTTCTACGAGTATACTGATATAGTGGATTATCCAGGTGTACCACCATCAAATCCACGTTCCTCATCTTATCCAGGTACAAATACCCATCCCTCCCCTACTTCGCGTATATCAGCTATCGTTTCCTCAGCATCAGCGACTCAACCCAAATTAGCTAGAGCAGCGACATTTGTTGGTCCTTCATCATCAACCACTTCTTCTCGTCCTCCTTTCAATAATAACCATAACTCAACGCATAGTGGAACTGCTCAGACACCCGGTCTGAAATCACGTCTTCGTCATGAGAGCTTATCAAAAAGTTTGCGTGATAATTCAGGTTCAGGTGGACATACACCAGGAAGTGGTGGAGCTTTAAATCGTCGATCAGGTATGTTCAACGATCCCGAAGAAAGTTATTTCCATAACCAAGCTGGACCTTCTAGAAAAGGAAGAAGAAATATGGGATCAGATGAAGAAGATGAAGAATTACGAAGTCCAGGATGGCACATAGGTGTAACTCAAGTTGGACCTGGAAAAGCCCTAATCGAGAGAAAAGTTGAAATAACAGATAACAATCATACTCAGCAACAACCCCAGATTGCACTTTCACGCGTTGACGTATCTAATGAAGAAAAGCAAGAAAGGATAGATTGGCAAGGAATGTTAGAAAGTGTATTGACTTCTGATGTGCTTAAAATTGAAGAAGCTAGAATTTCGCAAGCTATGCCAACTGAGTCATTCAGGGAAGAATTTGGTCAAGCGCTATGGTGGCAGATAAGAGCAAAATTACGTGGAAGAACCGAAGCTGAGGAGAAGAGACGGGTTCATGAGCGAAGAGCAAGAGTGGTCGACTCAGTTTTAGAGGAAGTCGCAACGTTCAAAGCTAAACCTTTTGTACCTTCAGCAAGTGAAACTCAGAATCAAGATGAAGAGGACAGAAGTTTAGGACCTCAACACTCCGCGTTAGATCAGGTCAACCTCATGTTAGCTAAATTAGCAGCGATAAAAGCGTTATATCCAAATCTTGCCGCTATGCGAATAGACAAGCCAACCTACGCTTCTACCAAGTTTAGAAGTAAAACAGATGCTCTCACAGCATGGTCAACGATCGTAACCGCATTGCAAACTCAATTAAAGCTATTGCAAAAATGGACTGGATCGGATGAGCTAGATATCACGAAACCCAATACTACTAAAGAAAAGGCTTTGACAGACAAAAATATTTATACTTATCATCCATTGGATAACGCAAAAAGCGGTCTGACTGCTGGACCCAATGCTGCAGACGATTCTAGTTTCTTAGATCGAGTTATGAAGGAAGATAACTTGCAAAAGATGTTTGAAAGAAGAGCTTTCGTGGATCTTATTAGTCTGATTAAGAACGCAAAACAGACTGTTATCGAGTTTTTACCGATTTTCCAGGAGCAGAATCTACCTGACTTTCAATACGAGCTGGTCAGGTTAATCGGTTTCCCAGGAAGGCTTATCATCGAAGCGCTCAAAGTTAGGTTAGATGCTGCTGCAAGATTGGTCGATCCGAACCCTATGGTTGTTTCCGATTTCATCGACAACTTACGGCTCTCGATTTCCCTAGCTGTACTGATAAGGAAGCAATATGATTCCTTTATCAAACCTGACGAGAACGGGCACTGGGCTATACCACATTGTTTGCCTCCGGAATATAACGACGTCATGATTGATGCAATGAAGGCATTCTTCAAGCTCCTCCACTGGAGGCTAAGAGGCGTAGGTAGGGGAAGTTACTTTAAAGAGACAGAGGTACTGGAAGACGAAGGTCCTTTCTTGTATGAAGCTGCCGAGGCGATTGAAGGTGGTGATATGGTAGTAGCTGAACATTCCTGGTAAGTTACGTAGGGAAATTAATCACTCGCTTCCCTGCTAACCTCATTTATAGTGCGTTGTCAAACAAACTCTTGATACGTTCTTGCAATTACCTCGACCAACAGCTCAGGGCACCGGCAAACCAAGGCCATCTGAATGCCTTCGGCAGAGATGCAGCTGCAAAGGCCTTGAAGACTGACGAAATGATCTCATGGTATGGCAAATTGCTCGACTCGGCAAGAATGCGGCATCGAAAGACTCAACGATACTGTAGAAGACTAACTCAGCGATTCGATAACTCCGCTGAATATTCCTTGGAACAAACTGAAGTGGAAGCACTTGTCGCTCAGCTCCAAGATTCCGGTCATTTCCTAGTGTACACCAATGTTTTCGAAAGCAAAGGGACCTATATCGTGGCGGATGGGTCTTTGTGGGGTCAGCCAGATGACGTGCGACATCTTCTACAAAGAGCGTTCTCAGTCACGATACCGGGATCAAGAAGCCGACCAAGGCGTATCGCAACATCCTCTCAAGATGGTGATATACCACACGCACAAAATATTGATGGCACTCCCGAAGTTCAAGCAATAGATGAAGGCGAATCCGATGAAGAAGATCTCAATCATATTGCATCTTACGTCTTGCTCTTGTCGCCAAGAGAAAATTTTGTTTGGACAGGAGCAGTCATGACGCTTGATGTGGATTATATCGAATATTCGTTGCAAGATAATCGAGTACGATTAATCGCAGATGGCCCGACGTCACGACTCGCGCTATGTAAACACTTATTTTCTGAATCGCTCATCGAGCCTGAAACCGGGGACTCACTTTACCTGCCATGTCTTGTTGAAGCTCAAGCTCACCTACCCTCGATACAGGGTCAATTGATAAAGATCGCCAAATCATCCTATCGATTGTCGGAATGTATCGTTCAATCTGCGCCAACAGTAAGGAACGCATTCCGAGGGGCGCCGGGTTCCCAAGATTTAGTCGAAAATTGGTACTCCTTTGCTACGGATCATGGTACTCGAGTCAGTACCCACATCGATCCTGCATCTTGGGAACGATTTAGTCGACTACTCATGCGTTTGGCAATTTCTTGGATTTCGTTCATATGTCAAGAATGTAATCCTACCGACCGCAAGACTTTTAGATGGACAGTCGCCGCTCTCACTTACGCTTTCACCATGACTCGAGGAAATAATATTCTTGCACTAGATAGAGCGGAATTCAGCTTACTTCGGAAACATGTCGGAAATTGTGTCTCCCTTCTGATCAGTCATTTCGATATTTTAGGTGCCAGAAGTAGTTTGGAAGCTAAGAAAGAAGCTGATAGAATAGAGACCATGAGAAGGTTACAACAGCTCCAAGAGAATCTGGATGATGAGTTCCTACCTAGAACCCCTTCTCCTTCTGGACAACCACGTATGGATCGAAGTATACGCTTGACGGTGGAAGAGAGGTTACGGTTGATCAATGAGCTAGAACAGAAGAGGAATGAAGCTGCGACTCAACCTGTAGGAACGGTATTGGACGAAGAAGTATCAGAAGATAGAGCCTTGGTATTCCTAGCAGCGTCAAAATCAAACATCTCGATGAGGTGGCAACAAGGTGCTTATATTGGTGGGGGTGCTTCCGGAACCGTATATCTCGGATACTCTTTGCAAGATAACGCAGTGTTCGCAGTCAAGATCCTTCCTACAGTCGATTTGCAATCTTCTCCAGCTCTGTATGAGAGTATCAAGCGGGAGAGTGATGTTATGAGTTTACTAAGTCATCCGAATATTGTAGGATTCCTGGGTCTAGAAGTTCACAGGAACAGAGTCTGCTTGTTCCAAGAAGTAAGTTTTGTTTCCATCTATGTCATAGATTAGACACGCACTTAACGTATGCTACGACAGTATTGCGAAGGTGGATCACTGGCTGGTATGCTGGAATACGGAAAAATCGATGATGAAGAAGTCGTTGGCGCTTTCACCATACAACTCCTGAGAGGGTTGGACTATCTACATCAAAACAGGATTGAACATCGGGATCTTAAGCCTGAAAGTGAGTAGACGGATTCTGATTTGGTAACCCTTCCGATTCTGAGTGTGCTAATATACTCAACTGTATTTATAGACATCTTGATTGGTGCCAACTCCGTTCTCAAATTGGCTGATTTCGGTACAGCTAAAATCATCAAGGGAAACAAAACACTCGCCCGTACAAGGGGAGGAGCACATGCTAAAATGGAAGGTCTTGAAGGTACACCGATGTACATGGCTCCCGAGATGATCAAGAATGTGCGATCGAGTAAATTGGGCTCGTGCGATATTTGGGGTCTTGGATGCGTTGTGTTACAAATGATCACTGGGTATGTCAGCTACTAGCTTTGCTTAGTCATATGCTGATCAACGAGTATTCAATAGTCGAAAACCTTGGAGTTTCCTTGATTTCGATAACGAATGGTGAGCTTTGTATTACCCAATAATTCATCCATGTTTTAGTGCAAGCTGAATTTGCTTGACTTTCAGGGCAATCATGTTCCACTTGGGTGCTACGACCGAACATCCTCCTTTACCCGAGCCTAACGAAATGTCAGAATTGGGTATTGAATGGATCGAGAAATGTTTATCTCTTGAACCGGACGAAAGACCGACTGCACCTGAATTATTGGACGGTGAGTGGCTAGAACCAATGTTACAGCAGATGGTATGTTCCTTTCCACACCCTTTATCGGATCGCTCATATCGACTGACAATATCTTGTCTTGTTTGATAGGCTGAACTTGAAGAGGATTACCCTGATGTTTTGGCACAACATGGGAATGAAGCAGCGCCGCCACCGGCTGATTATCTAAATGCCGAAGCCACTCCCTCACTACTGGCGGACGGTCCGACTCCGCCGTTGGATCTAGCACAATATGAGCAAGAGTAATTGAAAATGTTACCAGACTGTAGAGTATTCAATCTCATTTCTAATTGTGATTTGCTTGTAAAAGTAATGTAAAATGGTCAAATGAAGCTATGTACTTGTAAAAATAACATCGCATTATGCATACTGCTTTGTGTTCAATTATGATATAATCTGTTATTTTATACAAATCGATCGCCCACTTGGAAAAAAGGATAAGATCTTAATCTACTCCGAAGGCTTATTAACAACTTCAACTAATTCTTTCCAACTTTGTAATTCTTCAACATTAACTTCTAAAGATTTAGCATCTTCTTTTAAAGTGTTAATATCTAAAATCATTTGATTTTTAAATTTTTCTTCTTCTTTTTCATTTTCTCCTATTATCGGATCTGAATTGCTATTATTATTATTATTATTAGAAGAAGAAGTTGATGAAGAAGAGAAAAAAGAAGTTAAATTATTTTTTTTAGATTTACGATGTTTTCTTAATAAATCTTCAGTTTTTTTAACACTTGATAAAATATTACTATAATTTATGAAAATATTATTTATAATTTGTTTATTCCAATTTTTACTATAATTATTTTTCAAAGAAGGATTTAAATTATATAAATTATGTAATGGTTTTAATACATTTGAAATAAAATATGAAGGTTGTTGTTTTTGTTGTGAATTTATTGAAGGAGAAGGAGAAGCTCTGAATTGAGATGCGATTGATCTGATTAATTTTAATGGATCTATACATCTCCTTGTTAAGATTTGAAGTAATACGTCGGAGTATGGTGTTACAGGCAGAGTCAAGTGTTCTAGAGATGTAGACAAGCGATATCAGTACATTACAAGCTCTTTTTGAATTTCGTAAGGTGGTATTGGCTCACCTTCAAGTCCAAGAGATTTGACCGTATTCAGATCCGAGACTTTGATCTTCAGTCTCTCAATGTCCACTATCGCAGAAGCAGTAAATCTCAAAGCGGCATCCTCTTGCGTAATATCCTCTTCCCCAATGACGAATGTATCCAGTGTTGATTTCAGATAAGTCCCATAGCGAGCTACAATCTAGCCAAAGGCAAGCGCAAACATCAGTTACCCACTCAAGTAAAGTCATTGAAACTCACTTGTAAGCTTAATCTCCAGAACCGCGGTGCCAGCTCATCAATGAAAACATCTTCATTCCATGTAGTATTCAAGGCTGACCATATGCTAGCCGAAGCGTTCAACGACCAATCTCCATTCGAGGTAGCATATCTATCGTTTATGGCACTAGTAAGTGAATTTTCGAGTGTTCCAACTATCTCTTTCCACCGTAACTGAAAGTATACAGGTAATTGCCATCTTCTTTCGAAAGTCTCGTATGATTGGCTTGTACGCATCGATACGACGTTTCGAGTGGAAGGTGTTAATTGTTCTAGTAAAGTGATGAATTGATGCGTCGTCATATATTGCTATATGTATTCTTGTTTCAGTGTCGGAATCATTAGAAGAATTGTGTCGTTAAAACCAAGCTTACCTTATGCAGCTCATCAGGCCGCCCAGCAGCGAATATAGTGCTTCCCAAATTATCTATTAGGGCACTAGCGATTTCTGTCCATATAATTTTGGCAAAGAAATCGAATTTCTCGGATATATCGTCTGCTATTTGTAATAAAGGTTGATACGTTTCCATTTGACCCAATATTCTGTTGTATAGAGAAGCTAGGGGTGTCGAGTTAGAAGAGGGTAGTTTCAGAGATTTTTCTAGTGGATTTATGACCGAATGAGGTGTTTTAGGTGCAGTAGGGGTCGTTGGTACTGTTAAACAGTTTGGTGTTATAGTCTGTATTAATGGCATCAGCTTTTTTGCTTCAAACTTTCGATTGAAGCCGGTCAACTTACAGCTCTACAATATGATCGAACAGCTTTGCGAACAACTTGCTCGGCTTCTTCCCATCCTTCTATCAATTCATAAGTTTTTAGACATTGTTTTAATCTCGGTATACTCGGTTCAGCCAGTTCAGCAGTGAGTAAAGTTGAAAGATCTTTCGATAAGCGTGATTTGATATTGCCTATACGCTGATCCGTTTCAAAGAGAACATCAGCAATCGCCTAACTGTAGGGTGGTAGTATGAATTATTACGCACAGCTTCGACAATATTCACTATCGCGCAACCTTCTGCCCTCGCTTTATTTAAGAGATATACTACCTGGGTATATTCGCCTGCTACACGTGATATCATCTTCACTGATCCATGTTCTTCATCAGGTGTAGTGTCCAGTAACGTTTCTGCTCTAGTGAGCGTATCAAATAGACGTTGTAATAGATCAAGTAAAGCCTGATTTACGCATATCAAGATTAGCTCTACAGTTGGGGTCTATGTCTAAATCACTATCTTACCTTGTCTTCTCGTAAAGCAGACCTTTCATCCAATTTACTTTGTACCTTCTCTTGATGTTCAAGCAAAATATCTCTGACGCTCTATTATAGCCCAATAATAGATCAATACCAATCTATCGGTACATAAATGACATAATGACTCACCTCAATTTCACTTCTTATACTTTTCATAGGTCCTTGTAATCCTTTTAATCTTCCTTCTTCACCTCTTAAACCCGTACCAAGTGAAATGAATTCCTCATAATCTTCATTAATTAATTTGACTAATTCTTCTTTTAATTCATTTAAATATTCTCTTAATTCTCCACGTAATTCTTCAAGTGGAATATGTAATCTAGATAAAAGGAATTCATCCGCATTATAATTTTCTGAAGTTAATAAAGGGTGATTATGTGATAAAGGTTCTAAAGAAGGTAATATTATTGAATCGCCTCTAGAAGAAGAAGACGATGAACCGGAAGAAGAAGAAGAAGATCGTCTTGATAAATTCAATGATTGATTTATTGTTGACGAAGAAGATGGGATGGGTGGTGCGGATGGTAGAATTGATGGTTGAATCGTTGTTGGTGAAATCGATATTGACATTCCTCGAGGAGTATTGCTGTTCCCGTTGCTCATAGTCATTTTGCTTGACTTTGTGTTTTTGATAGATTCCCTCTACTGCTTTACCCCCATTTATATGCAGTATGTGTCTGCAATTTGCTCATCGTGGTGTGCAACCAAGTTAACACGTCTTGGAATATTGTTCTTATTTGCTTCGCGTTGTCAACAGAGTGGAGGGTTCACCTCAATTAATCACTCGAAGACGGAACCAAATATCGCATACACTGATACTTTGCTAGCTTGATTTCTATCTGGTGCGTGTGAATTTACAATGCAGCATGGGGCATTAGAATGATTGCTCATCGCTGCATGAAAATTTACAATACTTAGGAGGAATCAAGGAGGAATCGAAAATGAGAAAAGGGTAAATCAAAGAAGAAAGAGGGTTAAACAGGTCTTCCTAACTTTCAAATCAGTCTGTCTATTCTACCTGTATCTGAGATGCATCATTCTAGTAAAAACATCCTTCAGCCAATAATCACGCTTAACAACATCCACCAGCAGTCTTTTGTTCCACATTTTGACCTAATCCCTTGATTGTCGATTTAGCTCCTGGTCCAGAAGCCATTGAAGTTGAACCCATTCTGGAAATGACTCAATTAGCATTTCCTCGGACGGCTAACAACTTTTCAACTTGTTTCCCAATCACTTACCGATCTTTGATTTGCTTAGACATAGTCAAGAATGCTTGTTCGACATTGGTAGCGTTCTTGGCAGAAGTTTCGAGGAATGGAATACCCAGTTCATCGGCGAAGGCTTTAGCAGCAGCGTATTCAACCACCTTCTTAGTTGCCAAATCTGATTTATTTCCTACGAGAAGTTTGTTGACTCCTTCCACAGCGTATCGATCAATCTCTTGTAACCATTGTTTGACGTTGGCGTAAGTGTCTACGGTAGGAAGAGGCATCAGCCGGTTGATAATTGATGGGCCATGAAATTTTAAGACATGTAAATACGCACCGCTGTCGGTCACATCGTAGACAACTATAATACCATGAGCTCCTCGGTAGTAAGATGAAGTAATAGTTCTTGAGGTAATCATCAGCCAGTGTGAATACGCGCAACCTAAAGTAAACTCACCTAAATCGTTCTTGACCAGCGGTATCCCACTGTTCGTGATATATACACATATGAAATAGGATTGTTTGTAGGGCAAGTGCGATATCGCGGAGTTGTGGGAATGTAGGAGAGGTATATGGGTGGACAAAAAGAAAGGTGCGTACAAGTATATATACCAACAAAAATCATTATACAAAGACGCCAGATTCATAAGCGTTGAAAGGCCAGTCGTTACCACCACCAATGATATTGCCGCGGGGAGCGATTGCACAATGGGGCCGAAGCGATGACAGAAACAATGACGAATGAAACAGGTTGAGAGGGATATCCGAACGGTAAAATACGAAGTGACGAGAAAACGGGTTTCAATTTGCCGCCAGAGAACAATGTTGAGGATTTTAATGTATATATACAGAAGACCAACGATTCCGGATGAGCATTGAAATGCAGGACCAGACCGGTGTTTCAGTTGTACGTGTCCGATGTGTGCCAATTCAGTTGTACACATGATGGATGAAAGCATTTTCGAACGGAAAAGTTATTGATAATTTGAAATCCCAAGTTGCAGTTGTTGAGTATCGTATGTTGCAGTAAATAGTGCAAGTCCATTTCCATGCAATGACACAAGACACCGCAGCCGTGTGAAGCGGAAGGATGAAAGGCACAGCATACAATTTAATGTTTTGGTTTTGGAAGATCAACCGTTTGACACCGACGAACGGGAACAGTGGAGTTGAAGCGGAGCGACAAGCAGGCCGAAAAGGGGAGACCAGATGAGCGCAGGCCGGAAATTGAGATTCAGGTTATAATCCGTGGGACAGAGGCAGAAGTAGATCCGCATTATACCGAGCGACCAGTGTAAAAGGTTTGAATTTGGTGGAACAAGATACCGCCGGATTTTGGGAATATTGATGTTCAGGTGATATTAATGCCGCGCATACGTCAAAGGCGAAAGTGCAGAACAGAAGAGGCCAAGGAGAAAGCAAATCCAGGAGAATTGAAACAGTACGCAGACCCATATCGAGAGCAGCACACAGAATCGGAAGACAAGGAGGAAAGGCGACGTACGTCAAACGAAAACAACCCCCGTGCAATTGCAAATAGGATGATTGGATCCAGATGATCGAAGACGATTGGAAGCGATGTCCGTTGAGGATATGCGGAGACAAAGACCGAATAGGAGCGAAATGGCGGTTGAGGCATCGTAAATGTTCAAGTATATTCAATTTTATAGAGCAGACCCGAAAGTTCAGGTTTGAGGATATTTGATGAAGTTCAAGGGATCAGATTTTAGGTGTTATGAGCAGAATAGGGTCCAAAGAGTCGGTAAAAGCGGGTGATTTGATATTGTCGAAGAAAAATCGAAAGAGAATATGCGAAAAGAAACCGTCAGCTCTTATGCTTATGTGTCTAACATGCTGAGTGCGTAACCTGTTGGAAGATATACGCACGATTTGGAGTTTCACAGTCTTTCCTTCGAGCTCGATGGTTCTGATCTTGAAGTCAACCTAGATGTAACTAGTGTAAGCGGGTGGCAAACATGATGTGGTCGAATGACATATAGGATAGCAATGAGCGTGGAGGGTGAAGTGAAACACGGTGTTTGTAGCATTTTGCAAGTAATTATAAAAGATGGAAAACAAAAGAAAAGAGAGAAAGGGGATCGCGAAAGAGACGCCTTTTATACCTGCCAATCTTGTATGGAGTGCAACGAAAAGACGAATAAGATGATGAAAAGATCATGGGGTGTGTTTTTGATTTGTTTCTCACGGATCATCCCGTCCCGCCAATCTACACAGAGTTCCCCACTAAGCAAATTCTATGCGCAGTCCAAACAAAAAATCCAATTCAAATACTGTGATAGATGTTGCGCCTTGATCGCCTGTCGTTGTCAGACGTATGCGCGATGCAATTCCCATCAAATTCCCATCAACATCTCCGTTACACCTTTGACCAGATCTAATTCATTCCGCCAATGATCACAGAATACGTATAGTCCTTCGTACCACACGTGACACCCAAGTGAGTTTTCTTCCCCATTTCAATACACGCCTTTCGAATCTCCAAGAAATATACACCAAAATGCCAAAATCCCGAAAAATGAGGTAATAGGTAGAAAAGCAACTCACTCCGATAGTTGAAATATAAGATTCGGTATAAGTGTCATCGGCAAATCGAAGAAGTAAACAAGATTTCCCTACACCTGAATCACCGATAAGGAGGAGCTATGTTTTTGAGAAAATCAGCATTATTCTCAAATTGGCATTTTCCACAAAACCAACAAAATTTTGTATTCAGTCGGGATATCAAGGATTGATGTCTGAAAAATCTTGGTGTTCTTGAACGACGAACTCACCTTGAAGAGATAATCGTATTCTGGAGCCGACATGATGATATATTAAATTATTCAGATACTAATTCCTTCTATCATCCCAAAGTTCCAAAAAATTCCATCAAATATGGATGATTCATAGATATGACGCACCGCCAAATTCGTCAACAGGGTGTTATACATTTGAATGAAGAAGTGATAGTTGATTAGAGTAGATCACGAAGCCGAGGTGGTTCGAAAGCGGTATTGTCATATGATGAGAAACGCGCCGAATGTTCATTTCGTTGGCGGCGAATGTATTGATGTGTTTGTAGTGATAATGTTTCGTATGAATGCGAATATGTAGCCAGGCGATATATAGGGCGGAGTAATATGAGGCAAATCAAATCATCAGTATACTATCTTCTCACATTACAGCTTCGATATCGTGAGAAACGACCATCGGGCATGTCCTCGCACGCGCCGCCGTTTATCTTGCCTTGAACCTTGTACAATCTATCCACTAACACACCTTCGCGTTTCAAGACTCGACTAGGAGTATCACTCACGTATGTAGTGATATAGTAATGTCCAGATGTTTCGTATATGGAAGTGATGCAATCAAAAGGTAGATGAAATTGATGATGACTGATAGTTGAATTATTGATTATTAGCCAATATTATTATGTGTTATGAGGAAGGAGATGAATGGTGGTGACGATGGGATTGAAACAATAACCTAAAGAGTGACGTTGTATCCGTGGCGGGTTATACAATAATTATCTATTCAAGTTAACCACTTTGTAAACCATGACATAAACCACGAGGACTCGACCATTACCATCGGAACATCCCGGCTTTTCAACCAGTGGCGCTGCCCACTTAGATCTACCCCTTCTGACATCTCAAGATGATCACGATGAGAGGTGAAATTATGAATATCAAGTATGATGATCAGACATCTTTGGTCAAGCGTACTGAGGAAAAACATGAGAATATCAAAAGTTCATGCAAAAGATGCTCAAATCTACATCTATCGTACTGATTGAAAAAATCCACTCTTCCCATCAATCGCCTCCTACACAAAGAATCCAGCTTAGAAAGGTTTATCAGAATCAGGTGTTTTGTCTTTGTTCAATGATTTGAATAGTAATGTCGACGTAGAAGTGAGTTGGAAGAGATGAGATAAGATCATGAAAAGATTAGCATGCGATTTATACGGGTCAAAAGAAATTATATGAAAGCGGACCTACCGACAAAGTAGTTTCCGACCTGTTCATAGCAGACAAGATCAGCAAAGTCCCTTCTTTTTGAGAATATCAAAAATATCCATCAGGTTCCTGGACTTGACAATCCTTTCCACTTTGGTGCACCTTCCATTTTTCCGCCGTAACGACAGTAGATTCATGTGAAGACGAATGGACTTACCACTGGCACTTTAATCAAAACATCCTTTCTGAAAAGCGGCACATCAGATAAGAAGAGAGAGACGGCTCCACCAGCAGCAACACCCCAAAACATGAGAGGAGTTGTCCATCCTCTAAGTCGTCTATTATGCCGGTTCCAACGA
This sequence comes from Kwoniella pini CBS 10737, assembly GCF_000512605.2. Lineage (NCBI taxonomy): Eukaryota > Fungi > Basidiomycota > Tremellomycetes > Tremellales > Cryptococcaceae > Kwoniella > Kwoniella pini. The sequence goes on along the minus strand of NC_091723.1, from coordinate 872,442 downwards.
GTTTGGTGTATAGTAAATCAAAATATTCAGGATCGAGTGTTTCATCGTGTGGTAATTGCCGTGCATTTAGATTTCCCAGTAGGGTTGCGAAAGAGAAGTATGAGGAATGAATTTTGTTTGAATTTTGTTTGTCCAAGTCGATGCGATTGAGGTTAAAGTGATTTGATCGAATAACAGCAATGATAAAAGGAATAAGTCATAAATAAATCAGCATTTCTAATTCTACTCAAATCCATGCTTTCTCAAGTACGCTTCATCCCTCATAACGCCTTAAACACGTTCAATCCTCTTCCCATATATCCAACTCATCTTTCTTCAGATCGTAAATAACTTACTCAGGTGTCAAACCAGCAAGACCCTATCGAATTATCAATATCAGATTTTATCACTTGATTATGATCTAAAGAATCTAAGACTTACAATTTGAGATCGTCTAATGAAAGCTGGCATTTTCGAATAGATGTATAAGGAAGATGATATTTAAAGAATAATTGATTTTGTTTAAAGTGAAAAACAACTTTTGTTGACGATTAAAGCATTACTGGTAAATCGAATGAATCCTTTGAAAACGCGGATAGACCAACGAGCTTAATTAGATTGGTTAATCCTTATCATTTACTTTAAGTGTGGCAATCAACCTTGATTTTACATGATGTGGCATTTTTCGCATCATTCGTTAACTAAACACCATTAGATTGATGAAAGAGATTTCAATCCTTTGTAGTAGATTTAAATGCATGTAAATGAAAGGATAAAGAAGATTACATGTACTATGACTATTGGTGTTCAATGTATGATATCGAAAAATGCTCTTATCTTGGAATGTATTTCAAAGAACACGATAAATAAGTAAAATCGTTAGAAATCGCTGCTCTTGAAAAGATGAGTATTATGAGTAAGTGAAAATAACTATACCCATTAGTCCTATCCAGTGTAGTAAATTTGCTATCCAGTAAGCAATCTCACAAACTTACAAGGCAGTATAATTGTAACACTAATTTGATTCGAGGCATGTTACTAATCTCGATCATCACATAGCTACATTCGGCTTAGCCATTTTTTCAATTATCCTTCTATTCTTACTTACTTTAATATTATATCTAATTCCTGATCCTGGATTCGGTGATACATCGAATAAACGTGAAGAAGAGTCTGAATTGAATAGAGAAAACAACTGATGAAACAATAAAAAGAACATGATTGAATTATGTCAAATTGATAATATGCATATGCTTTGAAAATTGAAGAGAAATGGTATATCAGATTGAAAGCAGAAAAAGGAAAACACCTATATAAAGACACCTTTTTATTATATAACAAAACCTTTTCAAATTTAAGCAGTTATAGCTTGTGTAGCTTGTTGAGCAGTAGGGAAACCATTTTCCCAGAAATTCGTTCCATGTGTTGTAGGTTTAATGTATCCAGCTCTTATTGTCCAATCACCAAATCTTTCTCCATCATTTCTTTCAAGTGCCCATCGTTTTATCATTGGTTTGAGCACAGCCAAAATTTCAGGTTCAGTAGCTGATTCAATGAATGGTTTATTCAATCTTGTTCCATCATGACTCCCACCAAGCATCATCATGTATGATCCAGGTGCTTTACCAACAAATGCAACTTCAGCTGCCCATGGTCGTGCACAACTAAAGAACATCAATCTGAATCAGCATTTATACATCGCCGTGAATATGAAAATCACTCACCCGTTAGGACAACCAGTCATTCTCATAACTAAATCATCATTTCTAACACCAGCTTCTTCACAGATTTTCTCAACTTTGTCAATGAGTAATGGCAGGTATCTTTCCGATTCAGCCATAGCTAAACCACAAGTTGGGAAAGCAACACATGCTGAAGAACTCAATCGTACACCAGAATGATCGATGTTATCTAAACCCCACTTGTTCAATAATCTTTTCATGTCCTCAAGATCTTCAGTAGCTACATCGGAAAGTATTAAATGTTGGTTGGCAGTCAATCGGAAAGTACCCTTATGGTGCTTAGCGATTTCTTGTAAACCAGACTTGAATTGATGTCTAGGTGAATCTTCGATACGACCGTTTTCGATGAACATGGTGAAATGCCATTTTCCATCGTGACCATGGTGCCATCCGTACTTGTCCAAGTTGGAAGTGAATTGATATGGTCGAGCCTCGGCGAACTTCTTACCCCATCGCTCTTCAACCAATTCCTTGAATTTGGCGACACCTAATCGGTCCACAGTGTACTTCAATCGAGCATTCTTTCGATCCGCTCGGTTTCCGTAATCTCTTTGTACCAACATGATCGATTCAGCAACCTTACATCCGTCTTCGGGACTAAGGAAACCTAAGACATCACCCAATCGAGGGTAGGTCTTCTTGTTTCCATGAGTGACACCCATACCACCACCAACACTGACGTTATAACCGATGACTTCGTCGTTTTGCACAATAGCGATGAAACCGACATCATTGGTGAAGACATCTACAGCGTTATCAGGTGGCACAGCGACGGCGATCTTGAATTTACGGGGCAAGTAGTAAGGGCCATATAATGGTTCATGATCGGCAGAGAAATCTTGAGCTGCATCTCCATAGACCTTCTTTTTGTCTAGCCAGATCTCGTGATAAGCATTGGTAGACGGCAAGAGGTGTTCGGAGACAGCAACGGAGAAGTCGTAGACCGCTTTGTGTGTTTTGGAGTAAGCAGGGTTGACACAACATTGGACGTTTCGGTTAACATCACCACAAGCAGCGATGGTATCAAGTAATCCCCTATTGATGGCTTGCATAGCGGGCTTCAAGTGACTCTTGATGATACCATGGAATTGGAAGGTTTGTCGAGTAGTCAATTTGAATGTACCGTTACCGTGCTCATCGGAGATTCGGTCCATATGTAACCATTGATCGGCGGTACAAACACCAGCAGGCATTCGAACTCGGATCATGAAGGAGTAAGCGGGTTCAAGACCTTGAGCTTTGAGAGATTCTCGAATATCTCGGTCATCCTGTTGTCATATTTGTTAGCTACATTGCTTGACATCGATTGGCTCGCGTTACTCACTTGCATGTAAGTACCGTGAAATTTGGTCAATTGAGCGTCGGAAGCACCAATAGCACCAGTGGACTTATCCTCAAGACCCTCAAGGATAGTACCTCTGAGGTAATCGGAAGCAATCTTGATGTGTTCGTTGGCAACTGTTTCTTCCTTCTCCTCGACGACTTCAACACTGTCAACTCCGAGAGCTCTCCATAAGGAAGCTTCGAAAGGCTTGTATCCGGTCATGTACCCGTCAGGATCGGAATCGTCACCGAGACCCAAGGGGCAAAGTTCGGCACAACCTAAACCAATTACCTTGGGGAAGATGTCCTTGGCAGGCTTGTTGTAATATCCCGCATCTTCAGGTCTTGGCCAGTAGTGAGAATCACCCATACCGAATACGGTTACTTTGGTCTCGGCGAGCTTGTCAGAGGCGGCGGTCTTGCTCAAAGCTTTGTAGAATTCTCTACCATTTTGAGGAGCTTCACCTTGACCAGCAGTAGAGGTGAGGATAAGAACGTTCTTCTCCTCAGCCAAGGAATCGACTATCGAAGGAGCGATCTCATCAAGTACCCTCAGAGAAGCACCTACACCACGCATCTTGGCTCTACCCACAAGTCGCTTTGCGACTTTCTCGGCATTTCCACCATCAGAAGCGTACAATACAAGAAGTCCAGGACCATCAAGTGAGTTAAGCAAGGCATCGTAAGCCTTTCTAGCTTTTTCCTTTCGAGCAGCGACAAGCTCGGTACCGACTGATGAAGTGATTGAGGGGTCGATCGCAGGTTGAGATAGAGTGAGTTGAGAAAGGTGAGACTCTCGATCGAGGAATTCGGAAAGGGCAGCTTTGATGTGTGATGAATCGAGAATGAATCGCTTCTCATCGGCCAAAGAAGGGTTCCATCTGAACATTGGCCACCATCCACCGGAAACGGCTCGTTTGGTCTCCCTCAATCTTTCGAGAGCACCAGCTTTCTCTTGAGCAGAAACGGACTCCCCATCTTCTTTGTCTCCCCATGGCAGGTAAGCGAGAACTAAACCTGGACCAGAGTAATTTTCAGCTTCTCGCATGGCATTGATAACCCCAGCGTAGTCTGCGTAGATTGCTACAGAAGCGACGTAGACGTCTCCCATATTCATAGCGTACAATGCAAGATCCTTCTTTCGCTCTTTAGGTGGTTGAGCAGGCGCATTGGGTGAGAATGGAGAAGGAGCGGTTTCGTAGACGAGTAAGTTGATGTCGAGTCCAGATGCAAGAGCATGGTGAAGACCTGAGGAGGCGAGATCGACGGCCCAGGAGTTGGAGATAACGATCCAAAGAGACTTTTTCTCCCAATGACCGTTTGCACCGAGTTGGGCGAGTTCCTTCTCGTCCGGACTGGCACCAGCACCGACTACCTCGGCAACCTTCTCTCCGGCATTAGCAGCACCCTGCTCATCTCGTACTAACAGCCAAGCGGAAAGAGCTTCATGAACATCTTTTCTGGTGTTTGAGGCTTTGAGTATCTTCTTGGCCAGCTCGATAAGTCTTGCTCGTTCTTTTCGAAGAGCAACGGCTTTACCAAAGGCGTATAAAGGCGAAGTCGACTCGTTGGCAGCAAGATGAGATGGGTCGTTGAGTATCTCCAAAGGCGTAGGAGAAGATTCAAGGAGGGAGGTGTAGCTAGACTCGGGAGATGGGATAGCGACAGATGAAGAAGGGATTGAGTAGGTGGCGGTTTTACCTAATCGGGTGATAGGAGCGGAAGTTTGAATGGCTGAAGTGAGTTCCGATGCAGGAACGTTGCCGGTGACTAGAACTGATTTTATGTTGACATCGGCACCTTCAAGAGCATCAACGACTGAGGCCCATCCAGATCCATATTTTCCATTTCCTCCTTCAACAACTATAACTTCTTGAACACCGGTAAGCGAGGATCGCAACTTCTCTTTGGGAGCTGGAATAGCAAGAACGACATCGATGACGTTGTCAGCTTCGAGGGTAGTTGGAAGAAAGTTGACGATCAATCTCGATGATTCGGCTTTTCGATGTACGAAGGATCGTTGTGCTCGTCTGGTGAGCTTCAAAAGGGATAAACAAATAGCTTCATAAGCTGATAATAATTCATCGGCAGCTTCTGTCTCTCCATTAGCATGGCCATTGGCTGGATTGGGTGATCCTAAATCTCCGCTCAACCATGATTGCGCGTCTTCTACTTCCTGTACCGATCCTCCTAATCCCGATGCGATGAAGTGGTATACTAAAGCATCTTCATCTTGAGCTAATCTCAAGGCAAGTAAGGAATGATCATATGCTTCTTGAGCCGATCGCGATATCAACGATAACGATTTGGAAGCTCGAGGAGTGGTGACTTCCTCGGCATCTATGACTTGAACTACAGTTCGTTTGAGGGATGCCGATGGTATAGAAGGAAGGAACGTGGGATTGGTGAAAAGAACGGTTGTACTACCGGAAGCTTGAGGTATAGGAAGGTAAGGGTTGAGCTTCGTAGATCCCGAGGGCACGGTGGCGATGGGATGATGATAGGAGGTTGAAGGGAGACTAGAGATAGCTGAAAGGAGGGAGGAAGGCATCTAGTAAAGCAGATCGGAGATGTTAGCGGCAAAGACACTTGAAAGTGGAGGTGGAAAACAACTCACCTTTGAAAGGATGTCTGATTCCTGTTTAATGTTTTATGATACAATGATGTGAACGTGCAGATTTATACACGATAGAATGTGTTCTGTCTTCAGAGAAAAGAAGAAAGAAGGTGATGTAGCAAATAAGATGGTCAACGATTGTAACGGACCGATGAAGAGCTAAGTAGTCGTTTATTGCAACTTTTCTTTCAAAAAGTCGAAATCTGTATGGATGTAACTCAAGAATCCTAATAAATCGACGATGGCGTGACAAGAATAAAATTCCAGATTATCATTCAAAAACCACGTGTCAATATTCCGAATTCTCACCTCTAAGCCAATCGACAGTCGCCGAAAACACTCAACATCCCCTTATTCCGAATTATCCAACGATCACCCCACAGCTATCATCACTCGGCCCCACAAACCGTGATCGCGAAATTCGTAGTAACAAAACTTGAGAGAAACATAATTCGGAGGATCACATCATCTTGCGCGTCTGAGATGGAATTCGGACAAAGGCCTGATTCGATCGATTGATTGCGCCACCACGTTCTGCATCATAAGTGGGAGTAATCGACTTGATGCGCAGACCTCAGTCTTATCATTTGGAATGCACATGTTCTCGCGAATTTTCGTCAATTACCTTTGGCGTACTGCGATGCGATGCCAAATATCGCGGACTCTCGACTCACTGATTCGCCACGCAAATTGCCAAGCCGTTATCGTACGAATGTAAATCGATGTATCGTCTTGCCTTTGTAATCAGTAAGAGCCTGATGCATTTCTTGCTGCACCGAATATCTCATTTAGCTGAGAAAGGAAGCCTTCAATGGTCGTTTGAAACATCGAAAATGGTCTGCTCGCGAGGACTTAATGATAAGGGGTCAGTCTAAGTCCACCTTCAATTGTGTCGAATGGAAGGATACCAAAACTTGAAAGGGAATGCCTTTGAGAGCTTCCAATGTTCTCACGCTCAGGATGAAGAAGGCAGATGATGGAATTCATTTCTCAACTATTGGTGTAGCGATGACGACCACTTGCGATCATGTCTAATTACAATTGTCATAGCCTTTCGAATTTATTTGTCGCCATCGTCCTCTGATCTTCATTGTTCCCAAATCCTGTTTCCCGATGGCGAACACGCGAACCTCTAATTGCTGATTCATTTAATGAGGCCTGACCGTGTTCACTCTCTTATTCCCATTCACTGCCCCCTAATCTCAAGATGTTTCGCATATACCTTGTCCTTCTCTCTGTCCTAGCCTTTCTTCCACCTTTCGCACTAGCCGCAACCACTCTCAAGCTCTCTAAACATCGCACCTCTTCCCTATCTGGCCCTTTACGTCAAGTACAGAAACGTGCATTCGAACGTCGCATAGAAGAAAGGGCAATACATATACCAATGCATCCACACAAGACAAATGGAAGGAAGCGCGGCAAAAACCGTCAGAACAGTGGTCGAAGCGATGAAAACGAATTTATCGATGTTTTAAGCAATTTGATAGATCCTGAAACTCGATCAGGACCAACTAATTTAGCGACTATAGGCGATTCAAATGAACCGGATGAAGCTGCAAATGTTATTATATCGCAAGTAACTAGAACTAAGACAAGAACTGTATCAGCTACTTCACCTACACCTACAAACACAGCTACCGCTTCGGGACCTGTGAATGGAGAAGACTCGGACTTGACATTGGATAATACTGGTGGATTGGCTTATACAATAGATGTTAATATTGGTGGAATAAACATTCCTGTCATTGTAAGTAAATTACAAGTTTCTTCGAGTCGCCATTTGGCTCATTGTTTGTACGCATGATAAAGGTCGATACTGGTTCTTCGGCATTTTGGGTACCCACATCATCTTGTCAAACATGCAAAGATGCAGCAATGACAATATCGCCTTTAGTTGTACCTGATGGTTGCGAATCACAAAATATCACTTATGGTATAGGTTCAGCTGAGGGTTGTTATGCTCATGGAGCTGTTCAAATCGGACCTTACACCGTACCTGATGTCGGGTTAATGGGAGTCACAGCAGTAGACAAGGCTCTCGCTTCTTCTGGCAGTGTCTTGAGGTGAGTGCCAACCCTCAAGGTAACGATGGGTATACTGACGAATTGAATAGTGGCATTCTTGGTCTCGCTGGCGAGACTGATGGTGATGGTCAACCTACACTAGTGAAATCGATGTACGATCTGGGCTTAATCAAAGCTAAAACTGTCGGATGTTTCCTTTCGGAAGATGATGATGTCGATAGTGAGTATTTATCTCAGGGACATGACAATCATGACGTGCTCGATTGATATCCCTACCACTCATGAATCTTACAGGCGAGATCACTTTTGGGGATGTGACTACCAGGTGAGCGAACAATAACTGACAAGTCAGAACTTCATGAAAGCTGATAATCTTCATTTGCTAATAGCGAACATGCCGATGCAAACCACAAAGTAACCTTGAAATCAGCACCAAACGAGATGAGCTTGTACGAAGTCACGATGGATTCATTGACAGTAGGCAATGACAGCGTCTCAAGCTCAAAAACGGTTATTATCGATACAGGGTGAGTCAAGATCCTGCCACCTCATTATATAAGCACGAAATTAACGCATGATATTTCAGGAGTTCATACATATATATACCGGAAGAAGTGAGTTTATCTCTTTTTTCTCATTGCTTAGTGGATATTGCTTTGTTATTGACAAACTAATCAGGACGCACTAAACATTTATTCTCATCTTCCTTCACCTAAATCATCAGATCAAGGCTATTTATTACCTTGCAATCCTGTCAATCCACCAAATTTAACATTTACATTTGGGGGTATGGGATTTGATTTGCAATACAAATATCTAATAGGTGCTGATGTAGGTTCGCAAGATGGTTATTGTTGGGCCAAGATTGGTAGTTTAAAAGGAATGGATACTTGGGTTATAGGAGATGCATTTTTACATACTGTGAGCCGTTTCCCGTTCTACAATTTCATCACCATATGGAATGTTAGACTTATATCAATGATAGATTTACACATCTTTTGATATCGGAACTAAGGAAGTGACTCTATATAGATTGGTTAAATAGATTGTGGCCTATGAGATGAAAACACCGGTTGAACTTACTTAATTATGTTGTGCGATTCCCCTGGTAAAATGTATAATTTGGCGGTACTGTATCTGAGCATGCCACTCACGAATCTGTTACGTGATCGACACTGGGCAAACGTTTGGCACAATCTTCGGGGACATGACAACCAAGTTGGGGCAAAATCTCTTCGACTAACATCAATCCTGACGTGAGACTTTGAGTAACCGAGGATCAGCTCCTGTCAGTGCTTTTACGTCATGAGCAAGTCAATGACTGTTCGGTCATCACGATTCTGGGATGCGTTACATCACTTGACTCCATGATGTATCTCGTCATAACCGATGTTGCATGTTCCATTGTCCTCACAAATCATTGGAAAGCTTCGCACTATCTGACGCAACCAACTATACTGAGTCATAATGACACGCTTATTACATCAGTCATCATCAAGGACACGGCAAAAGCGGCTCTGCCGTACAAGTGTAACACTCCTCGTCATAGCCCCCAGCTTTCATATTGAGACAAAAGAGAGGCGAGGGTGAATAGCACGAAAGGAAGCATCTCTCTCATACAACAACTTAACAGCTTCTCGTGTATATGATCGAGTAATCGCAGCTACTTCATACACTATATGATGTCGCTGAAAAACTAACGGTATATCATTCTTCTTGGAATGCAAGTCCACTCAAGCATAACCGAACTAATCCTTGATTACCTTCGGGCCTTCTGACACCGACATTTCCATCCATCTTTTTAGCCGAATGAACCTGCTTCATCATGTCCGATGAATATCCCGTTAAAAGAGAACGCACGATGGAAGAATTGATAGCATTCGATAAAAAGTGGCACAAGTACGAAAAACAGCGAACCCTTAGCTCGGCGTCGCAATCCTCATCACGAGAATTTCATAATCCCCGGAACTCCGCGGTATCAGCCCATATTTTTCCGAGAACCCTCATGACGATCTTAGCATTAGCATCAGGGCCTCAAATGATGAGGCATCTTTACAGGGATACGACGACACGACCCGGCACATCGAGATTCTCGAGAGTATTTTCGGGCAGAGAGGAAGGGATAACTACGAATTCACCAAGAGAGACTCACCACACGAGCATCCCTATTCTGATCCTTGGTATTACCACCCCATTCCATCCCGCTCAGATCGTCCAACATCTGAAGACTATCGATGCTCAGAAGAGTACAAACGACATCGACAAATCCTAAGGGAGTCGGGAAATCGACCAGCCACAAATTACAGATATTACCAGGACGATCGTCGCTCAGATCACAGGTATCCGTCATCAGAGAAGGACGAGTGTGACGAGACGGACGAAGCGAAGCGGTCGCAACTGAGGCCAATTCGAAGGAACGATGTTTATCCATACGAACGTACACTCCGATCTGAAGAGGACAGGTACGGATAGGGGCTTTCGTGATCCCATGTAGTTATGTATGATGACCTTACCGAATGTCTACAACATGCATGTATAAATTGTTGCAGAATAACAGATTTTCTTTACGCATGAGCAGCGCGAATCTGACCACATGTATGGCGAAATTCATACTTCAGATCAGGTTCGTTTGTCTCCTCGTACCCGACAACTGACGATCTCGTCTCTGTATAAACCTTTCTTTGGCAAAGGTCAATGTCGTATCAAGAACTTGTACACTATGCCGCAGACCTCGAGGCCACAACGTCTGCTGACTCAGGTGTGTTGTGATGGATGGATTGATTGGCCAGTCAAGCAATGTGGGATGACATCACCTACTGTAGAAGGTGCGCTGATGCTGCCACTCCGTGGTTCGTCCTTCAGCCTACATTCCTTCCTTTTGAGCATCACCCCAGGGAGGAGGCAAAGGATAACAAGCTGTCAACAGATGAGGTGCGCACCTCCAGCCCTTTCCTGAAGCAACGTCATCGTCTCACCTTTGTTCAATCAGTCTTGATACGTATTCATGAGGTGTTTCGCCCCTGGCTCTGCGCGGATGCGGCTTTGCCGACTTACATCACATCCCTAGAGGTCCCTTCTCAGAGAAGCTCTTCCTGTATGTCTACATAATTCCTTTCACATATGACATTTTGTGCTCCATATGCTCGGGACTGCCGCATCATTGTTTGCCCATGATGACATACGGCCCATGAGTTTCTCCTTTCACTGGTGACGTGTTGTGCTCGAGATATTCGGAAATGCCGCATCCTGATATTGTCGTCTCGATAGCGCAGTCCGAAGGTCTTAGCTATATATAGGCCCTCCTCTGAAAGTAAAAGTCATCGCATTCTGCAACACGCACATTATTAAATTTTCGATTTCCAACGACAACTAGAAACATTCAGCTGACAATATGTACTACGATGATAGCCAAAGCCCCTTCAGTCGAACTCACACCTATACAATCCCACCGGCCAGCTCGACTAGACCAACGACCAGACGATTCACGAACCCGAACCCTGTCACAAGTGATCTGAGCTTGGTACGCTGCAGACCGAATGATGGTGCCAATAAAGGAGAGTCACAGAGGTTTGAACAAGCGCTTGGATCGCGAATACCAACACGAGACAGCACAAGCGCAGATCGAGATTGGCGACGAGAGCCGACCGACCCATACTCCGATCCAACAATACTTAAAAATGCGGAAGAGTCACTTCGAGATGTAGAGTGGGCCGCAGCCGCCAATGAAAGACTCGGTCTCAAACCTCCCGATGCCTCACAATCACCACTCTCTGACCGAATGGAAATTGTAAACAGCGATGAATCAGGCGAAAGTCGCCGAATCGCGGTCCATTGGGAAACCGATACTACCATGACGTTGTTCCTCGCAGGTAAAACTGTCAATTTGCCAAACGGGGAATTGACCAAAGTGCGACCTACTACGCTCATTTATGATATGAATCACGAGGGTATCTCCAGCTTAGATCTTGACACTTGGTCGGCGCACCTAAACATCTTTCAAGCTATACACGCCATCCACCCTCATATCCCAGATAAATACAAACAAAGTATGGCGAGCTCACTACTCGACAGTGCAAAGGGTTGGTACCACCAGGAAGTGTCTGAATCTACGGGATATTCCGCGGACCCCAATTTCTCGATCAGACGTTTCCATACCGCCCCACGCGGAGGATATCGTGTAGCTTATAGCAAGCCCGCACCATTCCCAGAATCTGGATGCTACTGCCAGTCAATATGCTGCTTCTGTGGTCAATCTTTCCATTGATCACGCGAGCTCAAGTACGAAAGTAATTTTGGTCATAGAAACGATCGCCATACAGCTTGGACAAAGGCAATATTAGTGGAAGTGGCACTGTAGTCCAGAGGTCAAGGTCATAGAGTGGGATTCAAACGACAAGATTGGTGGTGTAGGATTGGCTCTTTTATGTTGTGTAAATTCTTTGACATTCAGACTTATCTATCTCTCTTCCAAGGCAGTTTACATCTCCATTCCGTTGTGTCTCTCCTTATATAGTTTTACTTTATGTCTGTTGCCACTATGCATTTTTTTAGAATTGATGATCAATATTGACCCCGAGGATATCCGGCAGAAAGGGAGTTTATGCAGTTTTATCAAGCTATAGATAAGCAGCGAACATCTATCAGATGATTTTCAGGACGGTTTCGCTTGGGGTAATACAAGGAAGCAAGCCTGAATCTGAAGATCGTGTCCCTCTCATTTACCCAAGCCATTGGGGGGAAGTTGAGATCAGCGACGGTGCAAGAGTCAGATGTGGCTGGAAAGAGGAAGTTTGCGAAAGGTCTCATCGGGACTGCCGAATAAAGAAGTAATGCTTTCTGGGAACACTGTCAAAGGAAGGATCATGACCCACCGCACTGCCGAACGAGGATGAAGTCATACATACTCGGTAACGCGTTAGACAATCATGTCAAGGGAAGATTCGACGTCATTCAGAAAGAGATATCAAAGGACAAAGGCTTACATCGAGCGTGAGTCGTGATCGCTATATCTGACCGCAACATATATAATCAGCCATCTGCGACCTCGTTCTCAACCTGACTGCAACTTGCCTTATCCGGTGAGTTACCATTCCACCTATCTTTTTCCCCCAAAGCCTTAACGTCAGCAACTATGCCACGCCATTCCCAGGGCTCGGACGGTGATCCTGAATCCGAGGACTACTGGGCACCAGGCTATGAACCGACCCGTGGTGAACCTGATAGAGAAGATTTTGTAGAGCAAGACGGAGCCCGAATACCCCCATCTTTCTCGCCCAGTCATCCATCAGTGTCAGGCGCGGGGAGAGTCAGAGTAGAGCAGCAGATGAGGGAGCTTGAGTCGACAAGAATCTCCAACCAGCATCTCGGACTACCAAAAGCAGAGTCGGATATACCCTTTTCCATGAGGTCAATCATAGATAGAGCAAACAATGAAGTTTCGATCAGTGTAGACAGTATTCCAGATAGCACAATCACGATGCGGCTGGTAAATCCCGAGCACAATACATCAGTACGACTATACGAGAGCGGTCCCAGCAAAATATTCAGTATCCCCAAAACCAAGCTGGTTTACGATTTAAATCCGTCACGGTATGCAGATCCCCGATCCGACAAACAATTCCTCGCGAACTTGACAATACTCAATGCGGTTGATTCTTTATACGGCAAAAACTTGAATAAACAGGCCAAATTAAACCTAAGCGAGAAATTTCAAGAACTCGCGCTGAGATGGAAGGAAGAGAACATTCCAGCCAGATCATACCGATCTGGAAGACGAACACAGCCACCCCGGGACGACTGTCCTATCTGCCTCGCAGAAAGAGGCTACTTCCGTCCTCAACCTCATCACAGCTCTGGCCCTTGTGCCACCTGCACCCATCCTGTCCAGCCAGCCCAATCCGGGCCGTTCCATTTTTTCCAAACCAACAGGTGGAGTGATCAAGTTCCACCTAGATCCACTTCACGAAGACCGGGAAGATCGCCGGAAATCCGAAGCTTCCACGGATTCCTGGATGTTGATGACGAGGAAGATGATGACGACTAGTGGTCAAATATGGATGGCCACATTTGATCCTGTAACAAAGTATAGTTGGCGGCTTCTCGTATACAGGGAGCGTGTAACCAATGTTGGAACTACGTAATATAGTACAGATGCTACATAGTTATAACGAAACTTTTCATCTCTTATCATCTTGTATCTTTCTCATCGCTATATATGACGCTGAGGAAGATACGGGTGAAATATCACAACCAATACTTGATAAGATATGAGGAGCGAAGGAAATAATCTCTTGATCAGCTTTCGTAAATGCAAATGCGATATGTTAGGACATGTGATATAGGGTTCGCGATATTTTGTGATGTTCCAGTCACTGGCCTCGACTTCTCGATGATGTACCGCAGCACATCGCGGGACAAGGGCTCGCGCATGTATGCGCACGACTGGATTGACCTTCTTTTAGAGGATTTAAACTGCTTGTTTCTGGCCTCGCTGCCGCTTAGCTTTCTGGACAAATCCCAAAGATACAGCTCGGTCGATAGAACTCCCCTCTCCTCCTTTGCTTAAAACACATATCTGGTTCTGCCTCTAAGCGAACAAGACTGGAACAGGAGTCGACTTCCTTCAACATAGATAGACCGGCCTTTTGTGTGTTATGTTTCATGCATTCGATTTATTGACAAATTGTAAATTTCGATGGTTATTTTTGTTTTTGAGTAATGGAACTTCTGACTTATGTTTACCTCTTACAATAATTTCAACAGATCAAGCAAATGATAGTGATTTCTCAATTCTTTCCTGACTGAAAATAAGTTGGATCGTTATAACGATGATGTACTCAAAACCGCAAAGTGCAAAGGATGTATGTATGAACTATCCCAACTTGCCTAAGTCTCGTAACCTCTTATTCTTGGAACTATATAATTCAGATAGCCTATACTCATGATTTTGCAAATTGATCACTCAGACAATATGCAACACCACATATAAGAGGTAAGAGTATAACAACATCATTCGAAAATCATTAAAAACATGATTGTCCGAATGAATCTTCAAATCCTGGAAATATAAATTGGGTTGATGTAGATAGTCAACAAATTCCAAATTCATTTACTATTGATTAAAATACAAATTCATATGGTAATGGTAATTCAGCAAATGCTAAAAGTAAATTATCAAGATATATTATGAACAAATGGATTGAAATTGGGCTGATATTTAGTATATTAGGATCAAGTTTGTGGTGAAAGTTATGAATTTATCCGGAACTTATTCTCAATCACAGTAATCATCATCAAATTCAGCTACCATCCTCTTATATGATATCCATCTCCTTCGTCCATCAGTCTCTGAAACTCATTTTCCATTTTGTCCCTTGTACGTATCTTCGACTGCTTTATTCCTTCCTGTTTTCCTGAACATTGACCGTATTGTCCGCATGTTGATGGTGAAAACTCGCCGATCTTTGCTGTTCTCGATGGACCTTGAAGAAGTAATGAACCAGAAGCTACAGTGGCGAAACCGAAAGGTCCTTTAGTGTGTTCGTGAACTTGCGGGGAGAAGCGAGTATCGCCTCCCTGAGGATCGTTGTAGTCCCTAGGGTTATCATTGGATAAAGTTGAACTGGGAGTTATTTGGCTTTTGCTAGTGTTCATCGTGGCTTTATTCGTATCCACCTGGTGACTTGATTGACCTTGATCATTACTGTTACCGAGACTATCCCTGCAGTTGACATTTCTTGCTTGTTGTCTTTTCAATGAGTGTTTATATCTGTTATCATATTTGGACGATTTTAAGAACTCAGTCCACTTTTCAGGATTGCCTTCATATGGTTCTCTTTCCTCTTCTTCTTGATCCTCATCCCAAAACACACTATCGTCCGTATGATCAGTTTGTCCAGTCTTAATTCTGTCCATATCGATGGTTATTCTTTTTTCTCACTTTAGAAGGAGCCGCCAGTACACAAAGACTCTATTGAGATAGGAGTTACCAAGAGGAGAAAAATGGATGTCTTCTTTACAGTATATACCGTAAATATAGCTCAGGGAGGAGAAATATGGGGAATTTCTGTCATCAAGACCTTCAGAATCGTGAGCAAACTTATCGAAGAAAGGAAAGTATACATAAGTTCCTTTATTTGATGAAAGGAAAGATCAGTGTGTCATCATAGCCAATCTCAGATTATACATGACGAGTCAAAGGATACACGAGATATGACGGATAATGATACATCGCAAAGCTCATGCAATATGGCCCTATACAAAATCCCTTAAAACTTATAATGATTGTTCGTATTCCCAAGCTTCTTTGAGATCAACTTCAATCAATTTCTTGACGTCATCTGTAAGTCCACCAATAGGTAATCTTGCTGGTCCACCAAGACCTTTTTCTACGTAGTGATCAAGGAAGTATTTCTACAAAATGTCAATTGTCAGCCGGGTGAATTAAGATCCATGAATTTCTATCCTGGGATGAATTGGTACTGGCGGGACATTGTGCGAAAAAAATCATCCACTTACAGTACCGGGAATACCAGCTTTGACGATGGTCCAATCTGCATGAGCGACTCTATCTTGAAGAATAAGAGCTTTGGCAAGAGCAGCTGAATCACCTTGAAGACCAGCAACGGAAGCTTCCCATAATTTTCGGATAGTTTTAGGAATAGCATTACCAGTTCCAGTGATACAACTATAGGTCCCCAGGCATTGTCAGCAGAAAGCTCATGAATCAGATGAATGGCAAAGTGAAATTCGCTTACCCAGTATGTCGAGAGAGTAAAGCGGGAAGAGTAGATTCTGAGAAACCAGGTAAAACTTGGAATTGACCAGTAGCAGTTTGAGATTTCAAAGCTGACGCTCTCTTAGATGTAAAAGCTTCTGATTGAGTGTATTGAGCAATTCTGTGACCTTTTCCGATGTTTCCACAAGTCAATTTCACACCAAAACAATTTGGGTGATCAGCTAATTCATTGATCTCATCTGAGTTAAGATCAATACCAGCAGCAGCGCCTCTATAAGATCCAGAAATATCAGCTTGGTAATCGATTTAGGCTTCAAGCTTCATATATGGATAATGGAACACATGAACTTACGGGAAGTTGTAGATCATGATGGGAATAGGGGAGTTATCGAAAACTTTTTTGAAGAAATCCTTGATAGCTTTTCTATCTCTGCCCATAGCGAAGGAGAAGTATCCTGGGGTGATAACAATAGCATGTGTAGCACCTGCTTCGGCAGCTTCTTTGGTGACAGTGATAGTAGTCTCAGCGGAACCGCCTAAGGTAGTGACATGACTATGTCAGCCTCATAGCTTATAAGATCAAATTGTCTCCGTTTTTAAATACGAGATTACTCACTTCCAGTTCCTACAAGAAGAGGTTCATCCTTGAATCCAGCATCATCAAGAGCCTTTCTAACAACAACAGTGGCTTTTCTTCTCTCTTCGTTAGAAAGATGAGAAGCTGGAAATTGCATGTCAGCTACTTTGTTTGGAGAACCTGCAGAGACAAAAGAATAGCTCACCTTCTCCGTTTGTACCGAGTAAGACAATTCCCATACCAGCTTTAGCAAGTCTGACAGTTTGTTTGGCGAGAGCATCATAGTTGATGGACTCATCAGCGTTCATAGCTGTGACGAGGGGGACAGAGGGTCCGCCAGCCCATAATTTTGAGGAAGACATCTTAGTCGAGTTGATGTGATTAAAAGCAAAGGAAGAATTGAAAGAGCTATTATTAGCAAAATAGTCAGCGATAGGTATGCTACAAAATAGTGGTTGGAGCGATACTCACAAGATCGTCTATAGATCTAAAGATGAAATTTGAGCGTTATGAAAGTATATGGAAAGATGAAGAAGATGAGAAAAGGTAGATATCTCTGTTATGTAGTATGAAAGACTGTGCTTCTTTCCCCACCTAGTAGCAGTAGTCTGACCTATTCCGTGATTAAAGATTCCCTTTCTGCCTGTACGCCTGCACATATGAAAGAAAACACGGTTATGTCCGGAGCGATGTCGGACCGGCACTCGACTTCCGCGGTTTACCGTCGAACAAACAGTGAGTCATCGGCTTCGTTACGTAATATTGTCTTCAAAATTACAAGGCTATTGGACCGATTTACGTTTAGAATGCCTGCATTATGCATACCGAATGTCTATCAGAAAATCGGTGCGTAGGCCTAAGTCGTATGTATCGGATGAGGACCGTTCATGTATTCTATAGAGAAGAAAAAGATGACAGCCAAAGGAAGGGTAGGAGAAAGGGAAAGAACTAAATACCGCCAGGTGACACATGAGTACTGGGGTTAATTTAATTTGTTTGTCAACGTATCTGGCCCCGCGTTGGTCTCCTCTCACCCTCCTATTCTTTACTTTCGTACCTTCTCGGTTCTAAACTTTGCGTATGCATCATACTTTGAGGACTAGTGTCAGATCATTGAGCCCTTCCTTATATCATCGATTGCACTTAATTCGCCATCCTGCCGAAGGGCCTCAACGTGGTCGGTTCATCTTAATTGCGATAAGTTTCATTGTTATTGGAAATCATAGATCATCCAGTGAATTGGAGTTGAACTCCTTAGAATATCCCCCTATGGGTCATATATAATTTTCTCGGCAAATCAATCAATACATCAAAAGCTAGATTCATAGCAAAAACATCCAGGCATTAGAAAGGCAGGGCCGTGGATCCATATCGAGCAACTATCTTTCTGACCTCGAAGTATATAGCCAAAATCAGCCATCAACTAGTGGACCACACAATAACAGTAATTACAACAACTTTAGTCATCCGCCTTCCAGAATACCACCTCCACCACGAACAGACTTTTTGACCTTTTGGTGCAGTGATCAACTCCTTTGTATTGAATCCCAACGAGTGGACAAATAAGCAGTATGAATTTAGGGGGAAATGGTATTCCTCAAACCCAACCCGGAACAAGCGGGATAGGAAGTGCAAATGGCGGTGCAGGGCCCTCCAATTCCATCTCGATAGAGGAAAAGAAAAAGAAGGATGACAAGGAGGGAAGCGTCCCTAAAAGAGGGTATCGAGCTTGCGTAAGCATCAGCTCAAGCGTTGTTGATATATGTCATTCGTTATCCACTAAATTACCATTGAACGACAGGTTCATTGTCGACTGCGAAAAGCTCGATGCGATCTAGGCGATGTCAACGCTCCTTCGGAGCCACCGTGCACGCGGTGTAGAAGGGAACAAAGAGATTGCGTGTTCCTGCCTAGCGTAAGTCGAGCTGGATGAGTAAATAAATCGTTAGCTTATACTCTGTGATCTAGAAACGGAGACGTAAAGGTTCATCAGCTGCAGAAGGAGGGGGAGCAGCGGATATTTCAGTAGATATAACGCATCCTCAAGCAGAAGTTTATCCTGCTCATGGACCTTCTTCAACGGCATCTACCTCAACCGTTAGTCAGAATAACCCTTCTTCCGTGCCATCAAAAGTACAATCCCCATACGAAACCAAAGTCAACCCCAATGATTGGAATATCGCATCTTTCCCTCAAATCATCCAGCCAATGAACCCTGATGAACGAACCACAGCGATTTACCATCAGCCAAGTCAGTGGGCAGATATCAATAACAATGTCCAGCCGCCAACAGGATCAAATACGCAAACGATCACGAATAGTCATAATAAAAATGGACAAATGTTACCGCCAGTAACTCATACATCGCTGACTCCGCAGAATCATCCTGATACTACCACACCGGGATCATTGGGCGAATCATCTGTGACTTCCGGACAATCTCCTGGGCACCTCTCCAAAAAGCGTCGCACAATCGAACCTGATGGTACAAGAAAGATAGTGAATGCGAGTTTATCGAATGAGATGGACGCCCTAGAGATATTAGCGAATGCGGCAACGGATGAGAATGGCGAAACTGATTTGAGTATAAGTGGGGCCAAAAACAAAAATCATGGACATGGTCATGGTCATCATCATTCGCTGGATGATGCTCATAAACAAGTATCATGGGATATATCGGCAGAAACTTCGCCCGTAAGGGAACTAGGGCAGTTCCATCTTATTAAGAATGGGATCCTGGATGAAAATACCTTGCAAGAATTAGTCCATATTTATTTCAGGGATCATCATCCTTCCTTAGTAAGCGGGTTTTCTTCTCTATCCTGTTTTATAAACTAATGACATTTTTGTCAGCCCGTCTTTCAGACGGCACGAATACCACGCTCGCGAGATCAACTGTTAGATTTAGCACACAAGGACTCCTTCCTTTTGACATGTATCGTAGCTGTCGCTTCACGTCATCCGATAGATCCCAAATATCGTGATATACATGATAAGACTTGGCCAATTTTACGAGAAATCATGGCAGATTATTCTTTTGCTGGTTTACCAGGAAGTGTAGGATTCGTAGAAGGTGTTTTGCTTTTAGCTGAACATCTCCCTAGAGAAAAAGCAACTTCACCAAAAGACGCAAGCTTGGATATGTTAGCTGGACCTGGTACTGAAGCTGCCGGTGAACACGGTACGGATAATAGGCGAAGTTGGAGTTTGACTGGTCTAGCGATCAGAGCGGCGTATCTCCTAGGATGTAAGTCATTATTATAGTGGAAGTATAGCTTGTTTGACTAACCTCTCCGTCTCGTTCAGTGGACCAGATTGCGTTGGAGATTAACGAAGATGAACGTACACCTGATGTGGAGCGGGTCAGAAGCGTCTGGACATGGTGTTACCTTTACGACCGTACAATAGATAAGTCTCCTTCAGCTACGTCTCAAGCTAGAGAATGGGTCAGACTGACATCTTTCTGAACTTTACGTCTTCGAACAGGCTTAGCATTCTGGTCCAGAGGTCCATCGTTATGCTTTGTAGGATATTCACATATATCGCAAACTGGAGAAGCGGCAGCCAGGATGAATTTCCCCTTGCAGCTTTCACCCGGCTCCGAATCTGAGCACAACGATGGAGATCCATCATCCTCCACTTCTCACGACGACTCAGCTTCGCTCATGCAAGCTTTAGTGGAGTTGACCCAAATCATGACCAATGCGCACGATATACTGTATCCTAGTAAAAGCAGGACTGCGGTATTGGTTAGACAAGGGGAATATTTCCTTTTCTTGGATCATTTCAGACGTGGTGAGTACTTCTATTTCTTAGTACATCACTGTTGATGGTCGTGCTAATTGTTCGTTGGAAAACAGCTTTAGACAGCTACAGAACAATTTGGAAACCCAAAAAATGGTCGAACCAGACTTTACGAGAATTAAGCTGGATGACTTACCAATTCGTCAGGTGAGCAACGTCATTTCAGCTGCGAGTCGGAGCTGATTCTGGCATTGTAGATTATACATTTCTTCTTTCGGCTACTCGGCTCACGTCAAAAGAGCTCAATGGCGTGCAGAAGCTGAAGCTCAAGCTGGACGTGATGGAGCTAGACAGCCCGTTCAGCTATTCCCTCGAGGTGAGTCTGATTGGTGCACTATGCTCGAAGATCTGCCACAGTGTCGCTGACTCTAGTCACATTTTTCACAGGATCCGCTACATCACCCGACGCTATATACATCTACGAGTCAATAGGGTCCGCCAACGAGATTATGGCTATCGCTCTTCGACTCTCTCAGATGGGTTCATTAAGGTTTTTACCTTCAAGATATTTGATAAACATCTCTTACGCTGCTGTATTCGCTCTGAAAAGTAGTTATTCCGGTGCCGTCACCGGTAAAGATGTAACTCGGTAAGCGCTTTTCATCTTGTCGTATGCCGCAGAAAAAAAACAAAGCTCATCTATTCCAAACCCAGCATACGCGAATTGGTGGATCATGTATGTACGGCATTAGTATTGGCTTGTCCTGAGAAAGACCATCCCGCCAATAAATATGGTCAAATGTTAAGGATGTTATCCAAGAAACTTGAACAATTATCGGATGCTAGTGTAAGCTCATAATCTGCTTTTCATAGTGTACAATTGATTTCCGGCTGACTTGATTGAACAGGCTGTACCATCAAGATTCCCATCACCAGAACCCACATCTTCAACACCATTACCTACTAATTCTCACTCATATTCAGAACCTACACCTTTACCTTGGACACTTCCCGCGGAAAGTATAGAACCACAACCATTACCATTCCAATTCCCAGCATTCGAGTTCAATTTCGTACCTTCGAACAACGCAAATAATCAAAATGCCGATTCAACAACACCAGCATATCAATCATCTAATTCAGCTTCTAATATGCCGCCAATACCTTCAGGTGATTACGTAGCGAATTTAGGATTAGGATTGGGTGCTGCAAGTGCTAATGTTAATAGAAATCCTATTGACGAGATGCTCGGAGGTTCGCACAATCAAGGTCAAAATCAAAATCAGGATCCAGAAAATCTATTCGATTTTGATACTAATTTCGACTTTGATCTTAAGGGTTTCTGGGACGATTTCACCTTAGGAGAAGGAAGTGGATTCCCATTTAGGTAAATGGTGTTCAATGGATTATAGGTAATAAATTAAAGAGAGATGTTGCATGTAAATGCCAAGTATAATATATTTCTATATTTGTGACAGGGGACTTTCTGCTTTGCCTCCCTGATAATTGCTGCTGTCTTGGATCTTTAAGGCTGTACAAGATAAATGGAAGTTTCCAAGCGTCCTTTGTTGCACTTGGTCTGTCGACCAGAAATTCTGCGGAGCGATATTAAAGGAAGTGATCATCGAAACAAAGGAAAAGCAGCCTTTGTCATCAGGCAGAGAGGAAACTGAATTAAGCAAGTGGATTGTTATAGTCTTCAATCAATTCAATGTTGTCTCAAAGCGATTCAAGTTCCATGATTTCAAAGAACATGGCTTCCTCACCGCAAACCAGCCCATCTGAATTTGTCGAACGTACTGATACCTGCATCATAAATCCAGATGGAGTTGGCGACGAGAGAAGATCTTCGAGTTATTTTAGCAATACCAGCTTTCCGAATAAACCAAGTATATTACCCAAAAGAGATAGTTTACCGCCTCCTCTTAGACCTAAATCTGCTTCTTCTAGATCATCTTTATCACTTAGTCCCGTACTCTTACAAGACAATCGAGTGATACATGATTATCAAAGACCAGCTAATTCATCCTCTAATCCTAATTTACGCCAAGACGGCGAGGGTGCTAATCAGTCATACGAAGGATATTTGCAGGAGAGGGATAAATCGGTTAACGATGAGCTAGAACAGCAAGAAAAGAATAGAACAAATACGATAGCTAAACTTGCAGGTGATATCAGACCTCTATCAGTGCATGGACCCCAAGATTCAGATTTGGATCAAATCGAAATGACAACTTTGGCGAATGGTCAAATTCCAAAAAAAACAAAAACACCTATGAATTTTATTCAAGATCATATGTCTGTCAAAACTCCTAAATTACCTATACCACTTACAGCTACTAAGATACCAATACCTATACCTATTCCAACTCATATTAATTTACCTACACCAATTATGCCTTTAATTCACCTATCCTTGCTTGTTATTCATTTAATATTTAGCGCTCTTGTACCTTTTCTACTTTTCAAGAATATGATACAACCTTTAGTTTTGTAAGTCCATTCCATCAACGAGTACATATTTGGAGTGAAATGGTATATAGCTAAATCAATTGAAGATGGATTATAACCACTGTTACGGTTGTTTTGCAATGCGTTTATCTGCTTCCTGGTATCTTTCTTGAAGCTATTGGTCTACTGAGACGTAGGCCCATGTAAGTAACCTCAATCGGACTATCGTTATTGTCATTCAAATTGATCTCAACTTCTTTTAGTGTTACAGCTTGGCTACAATCGGGTTTACATATAGTCATCATGATCTTATCCCTTATACCTCACAGTGGTCAGTATAATACCGTACCGTTGAAATATAACTCTTCCTATTCAATTATATGCTTTCTCATCTGACATGACTTTCAGCGACAGTCTTTCTGTTGATAAAGAGCGATCAAATCCCATCATGTTCATCAGTACTATTTTATAAACCACCTGAAATACCTAATTTCGAATCACATTTACGATGGTCGACATGTAAAGAATTGCCTAAAGTCACTAGAATAGCTTTAGTTAATGTGGTTATAGTTTGTATCGAAATTATAGTAGCTAGTGTGGCAGTATCAGTTGATTACAAGATACAAAGAATAGAAGAAAAACGTCATTCGGTAGATTTATTAGCGGAAATAGCTAAAGTAAGGAAGAAAAGAAGAAGGAAAACATGGTGGAAAGAGAGACCCGATGATACAGTATATGGAAAGATACGTCGCAGAAGGTGGACAGTTGGAACTGGGAAATTACTTTGGGATATTGAAGGGTATATTCAAAGGAAGAAAGCTAAACAGACAGAAGATAAGTCAGTCTAAGCGTAGTTTATGGTTATCAGGCTTCATATAAATACGATAAAGTTATGTTATCAGGCTGGTTCATACCTCCACTTTAACGGTTCTCTAAATGTTTAAACTCCTTATTGTTCTCCTTGACTTTTCGCAGATATATAAACGAGATCAATCATCAAATGTGACACCCGTTAACACAAATCAGTTTTCTGGCATACAAGATGCTTCTCATAGCTCCGCCATGACTTTCCCATTGAGCTCATTGAGGTTCACCGACCTAAGGCTCCCCGTACGATCATGTCAATTTCCTCCTCCGTGTCAGCCAAAGCAGAACCCTTTTCACCCGATATTATCGCATCGCTCATTCAGCACAATCGGAACTACGATATGTCGGGCAAGGAGATCTTCGAAAGAGAAGAAGAAGAAGAATACACAGCCTGCACCCGTCATTTTGGATTCCAAACTGTCATTTATCTCAAAAGATTTACCACCTTTGCCAGATATTCAACATCCTCACCTAGCTGCAGCAGCAACAGATCATTCCAGCGCAGAATTCCATACTCTGGAGCTATTAGGCGATCGACTTTTCGAGGTTGCGGCCGTCAAATCACTGTGGAACAGATGTAGTAGCGTCAAAACCCTCGACGTAAGTCTCGTTTACGGCATGAATCATTCTTTACCAAAATTTTAGTGAGCTGACATGAGCTTGATAGCAAGGGAGACAGAAGCTGACAACTAATCAAGCTTTCTCGGAGATAGCCAAAGCTTACAGCCTTCATGTCAAGCTACCGGTAGATTCCGCGTCCTCGCCCGAACCAGGCACCAAGAAGATGGGTGATGCTTTGGAAGCATGGATGGGTGCGGCTTACTTGGATGCATGCCGCAGAGGAAACGAGAGAGAAGTCCTAATGTGGGGAGCAGACATCCTCAACGTCGATAGGTGGACAGGTATGAGAGACTATGTGGAAGGATTGGAAAAGGCTTACGGCAGACCTCAGCGATATCCCATATATCCAGAAGGGGGCATATGGGCGCCTACTGAGGTGAAGGAGCCAACGGACGGAAACATCCAAGACAGTGAACGTGAAACTCGATTCACATCACAACAAGGATGCCAGGATTTTAGACATATAAAACAAAGCCTTCTCTGCTTATTACCGTCTCATGGAAAACCGGTTATAGCCCCGACACCACGCACACCGCCTGTCACACTTTCTAGCCTTTTAAGAGCAAGTGGTCTGCGTCAAGAGAAGTTGTGCCCCACACCAGATGAAATGGGTGACGAAGATGCATCGATGTCTAGTTCGTCCCGCATAATTAACCTTGGAGCCTCCAGTGAATTTGAGCCTGCCAACCCTTCGCACTCCAGGTCAAGTACAATCCCCAATTGGACTAATGCTAGCAGTCGACACGATTTGGAAACACAGACCATCACCGCAATTAATGTTCTGTCAGCCGTGAAGAATTTAGAAGACGGCATCAACGCCATCGAACATACTATCAAACACAATACGCTCTCACCTCTGCGCAGTGAATCATCCCAGCAAAACAAACCTTCGCCTACATCCTCACCGTCCAAATCTTCCAAGTCTACTGGCCGTGTTCCCGAATCATTGCCTGTCCCCAAGTCAAGGAAGATTGGACCCGTACCATCTTCCTGGGGTTCCATCATTGTGCCGTCCAAGTGGGTCCGTCCTTCGGTTCCAGTCAATCTCTCCAGATTAGCGCCTCTACCTGGAGCATTCCGTTCTGAGCTCAACGACCTTCACTCATTGGCCTCAAATAAGTACAACAGAAGATCAATAGATGGCATGAATTACCTCAAGTGTGGCATGAGAAATGAGTTTCGCCCACTTTGCAAGTATGAACAAACTGTTGATGTGAGTTCTTTAAGCACGCTGCGATCAGTCACAGGCTGAATCAATTTTCAGTACCTCATTGCCATGTATATTACGACCGCAGTGTGGTCTTACCTAGCCAAACTTTACGATCTCATGCCGTCCAAACTCAACCCTCACCACCCTGGTCAAAAGCCGACCGCCACCCTCATCTTAGGGGTCATTGGCACTCTAGCTGATAGTGAATGTCCAGAAACGAAAGCCTGGCTCAACAGTCTTGTGTCAGGTAGAGTTTGGGCGAATGCATCAATTCTTGCTAAGAAGTTTGAGGATTCGACTGAGTACTTGAAGGCTGGAGGGATCAAGATTCAACATGAAGCCCCCAAAAGTAAAGACAGCATCATAAAGGTACACGATGACTCATTGCCTGGGAAAACCAAACCTGGGGTCACGAGTCAAAATCACGAACAAGTCTCTATTGAAAAGAAGTCGCACCCATTGCCTTTACCTCTGCGGGAGACTTGGAAAACGGCACGTCTGCTATTCGTCCCTGAAAATCTACCACCCCTTTACCAAATACCGACCATTGTACTCGACGCTGGATTCGTCGACGCCACGAGAAAGGATACAAGAGAGAATGCAAGCAGATTATATTTCCGCCTATACGAAACGACAGTCGAACGCCTCGGTCGCTATTCCACGCAACCTGAAGCCTTGAAAGTGAGTGGGTTCCCGCATAACCGATTTAGCCGAGCTGATTACTTTTGCTTTTGCTTGTGCTCCAGGCTGGGGCGAATCTTTTGCTTTCCGATAGGACGATGTCGCACCTTGCTCTTCAGTATGGCTTGTTACAGGATAGTGTCGGAGAGCTCTCGCAAGGCGAATATGCCCGGTGCTTTCGACGGTATCTGGCTCTGTTATTGACAGAGGAATCAGATGAAAAAGCTTCGAGTGAAGTGTTTGAGTGGATGGGCAGCCTTTTTAGGCTTGAGGTCTGGCCACGGCTGGACCATGTCATCAAGAGTGCTGAAGGAAAACAGACGATCAATGCGGTTAAAGTGGCTCTTACCGACGCACCTGCGACAAAAGCTAGAGAAAATCGACCATCATCCACTGCACTTCTTTCCAACTCTTCCGAATCAGCAACCTCAGCAGACTCAGAAGAGCAAGGCTGTAGCGAAAAGAACACTCTAACATCCGCTGAAATCGAAAAGGACACTGTGCGTTTCGACCCTTCACAATTACCACCGCCGCTGTCGGAGATTCATTCCAAACCTCAAGACCTTCATGTCGTTCTCGGACCGAAGTGTCGAAAATTGATAGAGACGGATTATATATCAACCTTGAAGTTCTTGAAACAATACAACAAACTTCATGGGATCGAGGGTCAGGTTCTCTCGGTAAGTTCGGGACTGACTTTTGCCTTCGGGACTTTGACATTGACACTTCCTATTGATGTAGCCCGCAATCGGGTATCTATGCTCAACAGCAACAAGCGCCATACTCGCTGGAGTGTATGGATTCGACAAGCACGATGGTAAACCACTCAGTGCCGCCAAATCTGCCAGGATGTTTCGACGTTACGTGACTATCTTGTTAGAGAAAGCTAAAGCTGGACAGCACTCGGACACAATTCGCAATTGGCTACACAAGGTGTACTCTCCGGAGGTATGGGTCTACATCAAAAATATCGTGAATGAAGCGAACCGTAAACGATCCTGCAAATCTCAACCTCTGCAACAGATATCTAAGGTAGCCCAGCCGGGCCAAGTGGAAGTAGCTCATGTCAAGGGCCCGTCGCCATGATACACAGCTGACGCCGGATCAAGTAAGATTGGGATACGAAGTATCCAATAGACTAGATCTTTGAAGGTGTGCGGCAAAAAAAGGCATACAGCCTGACTTACGAATTAAGGGCTAAATGTTGCAACTATGGAGAACAGTATGAGAATGCCATAGACATATAGACTCTTTGTAGATACATAGACATCTGGACCATTTAAGACATCATTGTAATCTTTATAAACGCATGTAATATACATAAGAGAAGATATAACGGCATCTAACGCTATTTGGATTGATGTTTTACCATTCTCTGATCATACCATCATCACCTCTAAATAAGGGGTTGATCCATGGTTCTAATTTTTCAGCTTCAGCAGCTTCTTTTCGAATGAGCTCTTCATTCAGCTCGATACCCAAACCTGGAGTCGTCAAAAGACCAACTGAACCACCTTCAACCTTGAAAACGTCTGGGTTGGTCATATATGTGAAAAGATCGAATCCACCAGTGTTGTAGTGCATCTTCCATGACATTTCGCAGACAACGAAATTGGGGGTTGAGAAACCGATATGTAAGGAGGCAGCGAAAGCAAGGGGACCAAGAGGACAATGAGGAGCAACACCAATGTCATATGCTCTAGAATCAAAAGGTTTGTCAGCTATACCGATAGACGTGGACTGTCAAGGGAATCCGAGGTAGATTGACTTACTCAGCCATTATAGCGATCTTTTTCGTTTCTGAGATACCACCTGCGTGAGCAATATCAGGTTGAATAATATCGATACATCCAGCTTCAAAGTATGGTCGACAATCCAGTCGGGTGAATAATCTTTCACCTAAAGCGATAGGGATAGTCGTCTTGTTGTACAAGTCTTTTAATTCGTTAACGTGCCCTGGCAGAAGTGGCTCTTCGATGAAGAGAGGTCGATGAGGTTCAAGGGCAGCAGCCAATTGTTTGGCCATTCCCTTGTGCACACGACCGTGGAAGTCACTACGAGATGATGATCATCAGCTTCGTCACATTGAATCATTGAGCTCTGACAGCCACTCACAGACCGGCATCGATACCAATTGATTTGACTTGTGCTAATCGTTGTACGGTGTCATCAAGAGCGTGAGGTGAGTCGAGCCATCCAATGGATTCTGTAGCATTCATCTTAACCCGAGTAAATCCTTGAGCCTTTCGGACTTTGGCTTGCTCCATGACATCTGATGGTCGATCACCACCACTATAAGGCACTCCTGTCAGTTCGGTCTGGATGCTATAAGGAGAGATATACTCACACCCAACCGTACACATCACATCGCTCTCTGATCTTTCCACCTAGTAACTCCCAAACGGGTACACCGAGTACTTTACCCTTGATATCCCAAAGAGCTATATCAACACTGTAGTTGTTCATCAGCATTTTGGGATAGTATAACACCAAAAGCGCACTCACCCAGACATGGCAGACATGAGCACTTCACCACCCCGGTAGAATCTATGTCGATACAGATATGTGTAGATCTCTTCGATATTCATAGCGTCCCATCCTATCAATCTGGTTCGTTTTGTCAGCCGGGAATACGCTATGATTCGGAGTCAAGCTCACCTTCTGGAGATATCCCTCAAACTTCCTTGAACAGCTTCGGTGTGTCCTTCCAAAGTACCCTCTCCCCAACCGACAACTCCGCCCTCGGTCTCCACACGGACGAACAACCATCTTGGCCTTACGTAGAAGTTTTCAATAGTCTTGATCTTAGTAGATCCGGCTTTTGATGCACTAGCATGAGGTTGTACGGCGAGGTGTTGTTGAATACCCTTGTGATATTTGGCAGCAAGGTCGGAAGGAGGAAGATAGGTAGCTTGTTGTGTGGAGATGTCGGTAGCGATAGTGGAAGTACCGAGTTCTTGAGGTTGATTGGCAGACATTGTGAGTGTTTGGTATGATCTTTCAGTAGAACAAAGGGCGAAGGATAGTTACTTGAATTACTGGAGACTAATGTGGTATGATCAGTTATAAAAAGTAGATTCCATTCAGTCACTCTATAAATTGTTGAGAGGATGACTTTAGATCGGGCCGGTTCCGAGCGGTAAGGGGCGAAATGCGTCACCGGTATTTACCGGCTAGAGTTTGAGCTATTTTTTTACTACTAACACATAGATGAACTCGGAACACTAACCTGCGTATCTACAAATAAGAATTAGCACGTCGTGAAGCGGATTCGACCAGATCACTTCACTTCCATCTTTTGATAGCAAGATCTTGAGCTATCACCAATCTGAAACCGCTTTGTGTAGCATGACACGGGATTGACCACATTATATACCCACCTGTGAGATGCATACAAGTATCTTGCTTGCAAATTCTGTTAAAAATAGACAATTATCTCCACCATCACTGTTTAAGTCGCGTCTCACAAATCACGAACGATAATTACGATTATAGTCATTACATTATCTATCAGTAATCCAGGACGTAAGTCTATTAGGGAATTTGAGTCAGGATCCATTAGATTGAGTGTGACACAGTACCAAGCCAAAGAGTTGATTTGCTCATGTATGCAGAGGGGCAAGACCAACAATTTTGCCGCTGCATGCTTAAAATACTTGATACCAATAATGCATAAGGGCAGTAATGATGCAAAATTGTTGTTGTTGCAGTTAGAGGGCAAGAGTTGCGGGAGGGCCCGAACGTGACCGAATTTCACTGAACGCAAGAACGTTAGCCGGAACATGGCTCACGTGATCCCTTTCAATGGACGTTATTCATATCCTGCTGCTCTTGTGCAAGACCTGACACCGTATAAGTAGCGATGATGTTAACTAGCTCCAATCTCCTATATCCGCTATGAACTAATGCGCTCGATAATGATACCCACCTCACAGCCCTTTGCTGTGACATTCGACGACTTCAAGTCCGCTTGCCGGAATATGGTATCTTATATCCGCTTTCAGCGTACACCATATCCATCTCCCTTTTCCCGCTTCGCTTTACCCACTTGAGCATAAAGTGGAAACTAAAATGTATAAATAGGTGTATGGTTCTGCATGAACTCCTTTGTTTATACCCATTTCGCATTATCAGTCAACTCATGGAGACTTTGCGATACATTTGACAATGAAGAATCAACCAGTTATTAATATTCCCCTTCCAAACGCTCGAGACGTCGAGCTATATCGGCGTCTTCCAGCTACGACGTCCGGCTCTTCATCATACCATAACTGGCTCAACCTTACTTGAGCTCTGTGAATGAACATATTAACTGTGATACGTCGCATAGACATTTGGAATCACGAGATTGGGGATACGCCGACTACCATGCGCTACCGTCAACTTTCCCTCTCGCGTGATCAATTCGTTTATATTCCTGCTTCAGCCGCCGTTTCCCTTGGAGTGATGACACCACGCTTTCTGGAAATCGACATGTTTTACTGATAGATTCTCGATGAACAGGGACAGTCATTCTGCGTTACCGATGCGTGAACTGCCGCTGTTTGCCGCTGCAGTACGTAAACTGGTTGGATTGTCTTGGCAACGACTATCGAGAAATAACCGTAAAGCGTAATTATCGGACCGACAAGCACATCGAAAAACAGGGTCTAGTTCAAATCTGATCACATATCTGGGATTTTAAGGAGGATTTTCGTAAACCAATGCCCCCACAGGCCCCATGGCACTGTTTACCCTTTCTCTCAACGGGGAACCGAGGTAAATCAAGGATCAAAGTGATAAAACACGCAAATGTTAGCCGTTTGCACGATGGCCCCCAGTCACATTGATCGACCTATATAAAGACGTGCCAGGGAGCTTATTAAACTCAACTAAACCCCACAATTGGATCATCATTACCAACCGACATATATCACAGTATGGCTTCACTGCATGAAGATAGATCTTCCGTTAAGGAATTGGAAAAACATTACGAAGATGTCGCCGCTCCTCATTCTGGCAACGACATTGATCGACACTTGGCTGTTCAAGTCCCAGAATCCCTTAGGGGACTGAGCGAAGAGGAACTTGCAAGACTCGATAAAGCTGCCACCCGAAAAGTCGATATTTTGCTCATGCCCACCTTGGTAGCTCTGTACATTCTGTGAGTGGATAAATACTTGACCGCTATGATGACAGCGGCTGATTGTGACTTTCCTTCATCAGTAATTACTTGGATAGACAGAATATCTCTTCAGCTAAAATCGCTGGTATTAATAAAGATTTAAATTTGTCTACCACCGATTACAACACTGCCGTCTCAGTACTGTTCGCTGGTTATGTATCACTTCAAGTTCCTTCAAATATGTTGGCTTCTAAGATTGCTTATCCCGGTCTCTGTAAGTTTTGTTCGGGTCGCATATCGTCAGAAAGTAGACTAATACGCGTCTTTAAAATAGATATTTGTGTCATGTGCGGTGTTTGGGGTGTCATCTCCGCTTGTACTGGTGCTGTCCACTCTTTTGCCGGTCTCGCCGTGTGCAGAACCTTCCTTGGTGTGAGTGATTTCCCGTTATGACTCATCAATTTCTCCCCAAGAGACTTCCAGCCAGATTGTCTCCAATACCATCCTCCATCTCACGCAATTGTGCCTATCGATCCTGTTTTCTGGATATATCAGGCTGACACGCTGTATACAGTTTGCTGAAGCCGCGTTCTTCCCCGGTGCCGTTTACCTCGTCTCTACCTTTTACACCAAGCGATCTATGGCCTTGAGAACTGCTATTCTGTATTCGGGATCTCAGATCGGTAACGCTTTCGGTGGTCTGTTTGCTCTTGCTATCTTAAAGCTTGATGGTGCTCATGGATTGGAAGGTTGGAGAGTGAGTCATTACACAAAGATCCTTTAAGCTCAGCATCAATATTGACGATGTTCGCCTGTTCAGTGGTTATTCATCGTTGAGGGTATCTTGACTGTCGGTCTTGCCGTCATCTTCGCTATTTTCATCCCTAACAAGCCTTCCACCATGCGATGGTTGACTCCTCAAGAAAGGGAAAGACTTGTCTATAGACTAGAAGTTGATCGAGGATCTAAAGACTCTACTGATGAAGTCTCAGTTGGTTCTGCTTTCAAGATGGCTGTTACCGATCCCAAGACGTGGCTTCTTTGTGGTTGTCTCCAAGTGAGTCAGCCATTTCTTGATATTCGAAAATGCCCAGCTGACGCTCCTGTGCGCTAGATGAACTATATCGCCGCTTCCGTCACCAACTTCTTCCCCGTCGTAGTGAACACTCTCGGATTTGTGAGTCTTCACCTCTAAATTATCTCTAAGGGTGGGAATGCTGACACTTGTCCCTTCAGAACCGAACAATCACACTTGCTATCACCTGTCCACCATACGTACTCTGTTGTATCGCCGTTATCGTTAACGGTTGGCACTCAGATAAGAAGAATGAGCGAGCCCTTCACATCATGTGTCCTTTCATCTTCACTGTCATCGGTAACATAATCGCTGTCGCCACTACCAGTGTCCCCGCTCGATACTTCGCCATGTGTATCCTCCCATCTTCCTTCTACTCAGCCTCTATTGTCATTCTCTCTTGGATCTCTTCATCGGTCACTGGTCCAGCAGTCAAGCGAGCCATTGTTTACGCCGTCATTAACGCTTTATGTAACACTCCCAACATCTGGACTTCATATCTCTACTTCAATGCTCCTAAATACACTGCTGCTTTCGGTGTTGATCTCGCAGCCGCTGTCGGAACCATCTGTTTCGCAGCTGCTACCTGCCTGTACCTTAAGAGACAGAATGCTAGACTTGAAAGAGGTGAGGACACCGGTAAACACGGTCCTTCTGCCGTTCAAATTGAAGCTGGGTTTAGATACCAACTTTAAGGGATTAGGGTTACATCGTGGTGGATATTTGTCGATGGGCTCTATAGGAAAGGAATACCTATATCCAATCAATAATTTTATAGTCATTTAGTTTAACACACTGAGCATAGCTCGCATTACGGATGTATGAATATTGCTGCTCACTGTCATTATTAGATGGAGAGGACATGACCGAGCTTAAAAAGCGATCGGGGAAAGGGTCCAGACTTTGGCACTGAGACTTGGTCGGAGATTTAGTGTATCTGTGAAACAGACTATTCTTGTATTTCCGAGTACACATACACTCCTGAAGAGGCATCTGCATAAGCAGTTTCCTTTCAGGTACAATACCATCTGATGTCGCGCATTGGAAGGACGCGGTCGGTGTTCAGATGTAAGCTTAATTAGCTTCACACACAATAATTAAAGGTTGATTAAATCCCTGATCCAGTACTGAGGCGTACTTGGAACTCGCAACGAACAAAAGAACAGCCAAGAAAGATGCATCCCTTTGAGAGTTCAATGAATGAAACATGTAGGACCCAGGCGAGAAAGGAAAGGATTTATTTGAGTGTGTCGACGCTCCGTGGAAAAGAGTATAGGCTAGATGTCATCATGATACCTGTAGCATCTTTTGACTTTGCTGTTGTCGATTATATCTAAAAACAACCTGTAGATTCTGGCATCCCCTTGAACATAACAACAGAGCATCTCTTGTGCTTCCTCATACCAGTTTCTCGAAAGCAGTATATAGTAACGACAGAGAATAACCCGAAGCTCCCGGATAACCCTTACACAAGTATGAAAGTCACTCCTTCGATAAATACAGTCATTACTTTTTTCCCGCTTCTTTCCACCCTCATTCTGCACACTCTCGCAGCTCATGCTCCGGCCAGAAGACAACATAGAAATGTTGTGAAGGAATATCAACGAGCTGTGGCATCAAGTGCTAAACTCGCATCAGCGGCTTCTTCCCTTAACATTTCTACAGCGACCGCTGAAGGTGTATCGGACACCAAAGTGATCACTGGCTCGATCAACACCACTGCCACTGCTTCTTCAACTAGCTTTACAGCACCCAGTACTCTAGTCAGTACTACGACATCTATCTCCTCAGCTATCACCACAGCACCTACCTCCTCAGCTAATCCTACAGCTACCTATACACCCGATGAAAGTCTTCAGTTCGCTTATCCTCAACGAAATTTCAAGATCAATTCGAGATCTTACAAAAGCTTGACAAAGGCTTTACCTAAAATATTAAAGAACGCGAATTCAATTTCTATCCATTCATGGGAATTAGGATGTTTCACTGAAACTCTTCTTGAAGTATACAATCCATCTTTGACCCCTTTTGAATGGGAAAATCAATTATGCGCTTCGTCTAAATCTGACGATATTCCCTGGAACGTAATTAAAATTGCGAAAAATTCACTCGTAGCTTATAATTGGACTGGATCACCTTCTGATTTAGGCTCTTGCGATGGTGAATTGAAAGATTATTTGGATAATTCCACTTCACCTGTCAAACATATACCCAAAGCTCTGATCAATGGGGACGGAGCATTAGGTGATCCGGTTTCTTTAGTACCTGCAATTTGGGTTTTAGCACAATTCGCTAAAAATAGATTGGTCAATCTGGGCTCAGGAATGAAAGAAGGTGAGGACTACTCTTGGGCTGTAGGAAACCAACTTGACTATTTGTTCAGTGGACCGACTCAAAGTAGTGAGTGCCCAGGACCAAAGTAGACTATGTTGTCTGAAACAACTTCTGTAGACATTATCTCGCAGAGAGAAGATTCTTGGGAACTATGGGCAGATATGATGTATATGATCCCTCCATCCCTCACCTATATGGGACTTTCGCTCTC
The DNA here is from genome assembly GCF_000512605.2 of Kwoniella pini CBS 10737. Taxonomy (NCBI): domain Eukaryota; kingdom Fungi; phylum Basidiomycota; class Tremellomycetes; order Tremellales; family Cryptococcaceae; genus Kwoniella; species Kwoniella pini. The sequence goes on along the minus strand of NC_091723.1, from coordinate 837,145 downwards.
AAACGAGGAATACTTACACAAAGGTCTGGAGCAATGGGATTTAGAAAGTAAAACACTGTTAAATTCGACTGTCAACATTTACAACCATGTAACCGGGTGGGATATGAGGCTTTGGGCTACTGGAAATGGATGGGCAGTATACGGTGCCATTCGCAATGTAAGCTTAAGAACTTGAATGCCAGAGATACCATGTTCACTGACGTTGAGATAGCTCTACGCCGCCAAAGCGATGAATTACCGAGCTGCAGTAGTCACCCAGGCAGAAGATACTTTGACCGAGGTATTTACCGGACTGTTTAACGAGCTGGATGTGGGTATGAGGTAATCACGATATTTCGACATAAGCTGATTAATTATTTCGTGACAGGATCAAAATCTTTTGCCAAATTACATGAAGCAGGATAACGCTACTTTAGCTGTTGGAGATACAGCAGGAACAGCTTTAACAGTTGCAGCTTACTATCGATTCATCAAGCTTTGCCCCGCTAAAGCGAATCCAAACCTGACTAAACTGGCTGAGAAAGCTTTTGATGCTGTTGTTGACAAAATTGATAAGGATGGATGGGTCACTCATGTCAGTATATATATTTGTGGGAATTCGAGTGGGGAGCTGACAGTCAATGGCATGTTCAAGGCCGTCGACCCTATGGGCACATACGGATGGGTGGTCTATCCTGATGATCTGACTATACATTCGCCCGAGGCTCAGGCGTTCGCAGCAAAGATGTGGAAAGCGAGAACTGAAGCTGGAATATAGAGTTGAGGACTTCATGAAACGCTCCTCCGTTGTCTTCATCTGCCCTGTTTAGTATTGTAGATCTCATTGTCGATTCTGTGCTTTTCACTTCTGTCGATATTTTTCTTTTCTTGCTGGAGACATTGAGTGCCAATCGGACTTGAAGGGACAATAATTTAATTCGGAATATATACTTCTGATATCTCATCATATTATGCATATTTTTTGCTTCTTCTGTAGGGAAACCGCTTAATAGTGTAGCCAGGATATATACATGCGGTATCAATACCGAGGAGCTGATTCATGAGATTGCCCCGAGGCAAGGGGATCCAGACATTGGCAGAATGAACAAATTCATATGAGTTCTAATCCCCTTTCTAGAGCCATAATTTGAATAGGTATAGACCCAGAGCGGTGAGCAACGCGACCTGACCCTCTACACCAGGTACATGACGAGCTCCCGCGCTGGACGTGCCAGCACTACTCCTAAGGCAAGATGTCAATGTGAATCCATACAGAGACTGTGCCCAAAAACCTACCCATTGTTTTGCGGTTGAGTTGCAGAAGCTGAGACACTGCTGGATGAAGCAACGGAGCTGAGACTGCTAAGAGTGATAGTGGTACTTGGGCTGATACTCGATGCAGTGGTGACACTGAAGGCAGCAATGTTGGAAGTGTCGACCCTAGAAAATGTGGATGTAGCATTTGCTCCAGAGGATGTCAACGGGACTCCAGGATAGGTTGAGGTAGATACGGATCCGGATGGGTCAGATGGTGTGATTGCGATGCCAGGTAATTCGTCGCACGATATGCTTTTGGGTTTGAACGAGTCAATTTCAGCCTATCAGCCTACGACTTACATGCATCAAGACGTTCAATCAAGAAACTTACGCTGATCCGCTGAAAGAAGCGAAATCTACATCTAGCCAAATATGATTTTTTGTAAAATTAAACTTATTGGTATTCCAGATTGTCAATTGATGTTTATTCCACTCTAAACCATTTGAAGCATATAACACGGCTTGCATTTGCTCTTGTTTGGAGAATCCATCTGCAAAGACCGGGTCTTGGTTGTCTATCGATACAGCATACATGCCGTGGCTATTACAGACAGATTATATATAGTAAGTCCGCGAATTATGACTACAACAAAAAACTCACTTGTCTCGTTTAGCACCATAAATACTGATATCTTGACCTTCCCAGCAGATTCTACTCCAAGCGAGATGTACGGTTGTAGTATGAAAGGTAGATTCATAGTATTGAGGTGTCCAAGGGTCATCTACGTGGACACCGTTAACGTCTAGTCAGCAAATCATCGCCTATACTATACGTAAGTCTCCTAGCATACCAGCATGATCTACTCCCCAACTATCCCCTCCGTATTGAAACAAGTCAGAACCATCGTCCAGGTCGTTTTGTTGATTGTCAGCCATCCTTAGACGTTGAAAAGGTTTTCAGGTCGGTAAAGATGACTCGCAATACTGTAGATATTACTGTCAAGATCAAGAAATGCTTGCATATCACATTCCGTATATATACAGTATATGCCATCGACATGCCTGACAATTAATCATCAGCCATTTACCCCAGTTCATCTGTCCATCGGAAATGCCTGAAAGCAATCAAAACGCCACTCACGGACCTTCTAGACGCGTTAAAATCACTTAAATCACTTTGATTGTGTATGATGATTTCAGCCTATTCACATGCTCAAAGCGTTACGATCGAACCTGTTTCATAGATTCCCTTCAAGTTCCGGACTCAAGGGATAAGAAGGAAACGGGACCTCAGGAAACTCGCTGAATGTTTGAGGTCTGTAGTTTCCGTCAAATTGCTCCGAAATGATTGTACAAGATGAGTGAGATTTCCACTGTGAATATCAAATGGAATGAGAATTGCATCCGAGCGACCAATAAAAGTATGGAAAGAGTATTATTAAAACTATATTGAGAAGTGCGTTCACAGAACAACTTTCTCTGACAAAAAGCATAAAATACCAATTCAGACGTTCAACCAAGGAAAAGGAAGGAGTGCAGATTATACAAAAACAGCAGGTTCAGATTATCATCTTGAATAGGTACACACCCAATAAAAGACATAGAGCGAGTTGACCTTCTGTGCCTGACCGAAGTCTATCAGCGTTACTTGTAGTATTAGTTGCGCTCGCCGAGGAACCGCTAAATCCAGCATGGCACGTAAGTTGATCAGCGAATTCACTATAGGGCAATTTCATTTGAGAAAATCAAAACTCACCCAAATGTCGAAGTCGCGTTACTGATAGTTGCAGAACTCAATATGACGGTAGTAGTTGGACTGATATTACTTGATGGTGATGTACTTGTAAATTGTGATACACTGCCATTTGAAGTCGAAGGAGCACTTGTCAAACTAGCTGTGGAAACACCAGATAATTGAACAGAACCAGAAGTAGAGTTTACAGTAGTTGAATTTGTCGAGTTGGAACCACTTGATGCTGTAGGACTCGTATTGGTCATATGTGCGATAGCTGATGCAGGTATCATAGTTTCAGTAGGTGTCACAGTTGCTTCTGGTAAATCTTTACAGTCGATTCTGCTCATTGCAAAACATGATCAGCCCATTTTTGGAATACTTCCACTTCTCGTAAGAATACTCACGGCCATCCACTGATTTCAGCATAATCAATATCAAACCATAAATTATCTTTATTAGTCATATTAGTTTTCGGCATATTAGTCAATACAATCTGATGATTACCCCATTCTAAATCTTGAGTTCCATATAACAAAGCTTGAATTTGAGGTTTTTCACTATATCCATTAAGCCATACGATTTCCCCATTGTCAATTGATACAGTATATAATCCGTGGCTGCATACGTGAATGTTCCAATCAGCTAAATACATTTAGAAATAACGATCGCTTCTTCGTCCAAAAGGGATAATTGACTCACTTTTTCCTTTTTCCGCCAAAAACTTCAACTTTGGTACCAGTCCAACATAGCCTTGCAAAGGCTTTATGTACAGTCGTGCTTTCGAAAGTAGCTTCATAATACTGACCTACTAGCGGATCGTCTTCACTCGAAAAGTCTTATATATCAGCATGTTTTTTACCAAAAAGGAGAATCGGTTCTTCCAGGAGAACTCACCAGTATGATTTGTACCCCATGTATCTCCCATATACTGCCAATTTGGATCACAATCATTTAGAGTAGTATGTGGCGAGTCGTTGTTGTCCGACATTCGTGCTGTATGTAAAAGAGCGTGTAAATATCAATGGGTTCGATATGAGTTATTAGGTTTGTAGATTGAAAAAGAGATGGGAGCGAGTCAATAAAGTGAGATTAGATCAGCTTGATATCTCAAAAGAACGGATTATATCGATTGAGCAGACGCAGAAACTCGCTCAAAGTTAAGTTGTGCATATAAGGGATCAAACGCAATCACTCATACAATCACGCATAATCCCTTTGATTCAAAGATCCTTTTTAGAGTTGATAGGCATTATGGATCGAATTCTAGACTTATTGATACCGTATCGTATGCCTTTGATCTGGCCGGATAAAGTCGGCTACATCATCGAAAGAAGGAGTGGAAGGTCCACAGCACAGTGGCTTGTCAATCAATTGCGATTCCGAACAAAGGAAATTCCCATACACAGAGTCATCCATATACACAAGTCAGAGCGGGAAAGGGAACAGATTGTGTTTGTTTGTTTGTTCACATGCACAGATAACCCGACAATCCAAACCATTTCGTTGTTGTATGCATCAAGCCATCTATCATATTCTAATTCAAGTCAATTTCATCCATCCCTTCTCCTTCCTCTTCATCCACTGGAGGTACAGGCGAATTTGCTCCGGTTCCTGGATTTGATGACACGGGTGTGACCCCCGATGCAGATGCCTTCTTCTTCTTGTTCTTCTTTTTCTTGTTCTTGCTAGTCGTAGACGAATGTTCAGTAGGAGCTTCAGATGATGGAACTGGGACTGAACCTTCATCCTGATCATCGCCTTGCGGCTCCAGCGACTGGCTGTCTTGTGATGGAAGCACTACAGGGACAGCCTTCGCCGGTACCGCTTTATCTTCCACTCTTTCGATTTGAGGCTCTTCAGAAGCCTTTATGACCGGCGTTTCGACCACCTCCTCTTGTGTGATATCAGGAGCCGTGGTACTTTCAGTCGCTGGTTCAGGGGTTTTGGCTATAGCCGTCTCGAATTTGGCGATAGCCTCGTCGATCGTGGAAGCTTTTGTGGGACCATCATCTTTTGATGATGACCCGGTTTCTTCAACGACGGGAGGGGGTCCAGAAGCCGAATCACTGATAACTTCCGTTGGCTCCTCGACTACGCTTGTAATAGCAGTAGAGGGTGGAACAGAGGGTGTTGACTGCTCAGTTGGTTTAGAGGGTTTCGTAGTCGCTTCTTCTGCTGGTTGTGTCGAGTTGACCGCAGATTGGTCCTTGGCCGAATCAGCAGGGCTGGGTTCCGGAATAGTATCGTCGACGGGTCCACTTGTTACAGGATCAACTGTAGCTTGCACGGATGGAGCAGTGGATGGATTCTGACCGCTTGTCGCACGAGAAGGCACCTGTGGTCCTGGGGCAGGAACCTCTTGATCAGAAGTTATGGCAGGCGCGGTCGCTCTCCTAGACGGGGATGACGACCGGCGATAGCTACCTTCTGTGGGTGATTGAGCAGGTGAGTTGGAATTACTGCTCGAAAGAGGGAATTTGAATCCGCTGGAAAAGTTTCGTTTGATTAGTTTGGCAGACATTGTTCATGTCGTTCTTAACTTACCGATCAAGCTTTCCATCCGCTTCAGGCTTTGGACTTCTTGGTCTACCTCCGATATCGACGTCCAAGCTCATTTCTCTACTTCGTCTGCCCTCCATTGAACCGTTTCTCGATACACTTGGTCGGGAAGAAGAAGCGTGCATGCTCATCCGAGCTATAGTCTCTGGGCTGGGCGACCTGCATAGCTCCTCTGGATTCTCATCATGAGGGCGAGTAGGGGAAGAGGATGTGAAGGGAAGTGATGATCGTTTTTGAGGAGATGGTCGACGGAATGGAGCAGGGTCCGACGTGGTTGTTTGTGCTTGTGGTATAGATGGAAGTAGATAATTGGAAATAGGGACGAGTCTAAGGAGCCCAGTCAGTTAAAATGAACGCGACGGGTTGTATTATGAGCAGAGAAGCACTCACTTCCTCTCACCCGCAACAGCTAATAACCATCCAGGCCCAACGACTGGTAAGTTCATCCTAGCTGCTTCTTGATATTCCGGATCAATCTGTCCACCTCTACCTGAATCATCTCCTCCTACAATGGGTGTTGTGCAAACAAAGTGAGTCGTATCTAAAGCTACAGTAGGCGATTCTCTCGCGCCAATTTGACGAAGGCTATCCCGCAGCTGGGCGAGAAGTTGCGGTGGTTGTATAGGTCCGAAGTGAGGTAACAAACCAGTGAGATTACTGAGCAAGGGTCAGCAACATTCAAGCAAGAAATCGGATCTGAGTTGGGTAGCTTACTCCATTGTATGCGTGCGCACCCTGATCAGGTTGGAAGGATATGTCCCAGCTGTTGTTTTCCTATGAATATAACTCAAATCAGCATATTTCGCGTATTACTGGCAGTGCAAGATATCCCACTAGACTTACAGAACAAGCTGGAAGGTGTACTCTTCTCCTGACTGAAGACCACCAGTCTTCCATTCCCTTTTCTCCTTTTTACCTTGACCGAAATCGCCTCCTACTCTACCCCATCTTTGTCCATTTCTATACATTTCCAAACCCCTCCAATTCGCTGAGCCGATCTCCAATTTCTCCCATTCAACACATACTGAGGTTTGAGTGACATTTCTGAGCTTTAAAATGGGTTTTGAGGGCGACGTAGTGAATGTGGATAAGATATCAGACTGTAAGTTGTGAAAAGATTGTTGAGCTGCTAATTCCGCTGATACATCTCTTGAGACAGTGATTGTCAATATTGATCCTGGACCTAAAGGCGGTGCTCCTGGAGGAGGTGTTGGAAGTAGTAAAGATGGAAATTCTAGTAAATGAGCATTTGGTCCGAGCAGAATTGCCTGTAATATGATTAGCTTGACGTTTGTCCTGAACAAACTGCTAGCTGAACTTACCATTCCTGCGTCTAATTTTCCAAGAGTGAAAGTGACTATGCGTAATCTGAAGTTTAGCTATGCATCCTTGTTACCATTTGAAGGTGATATAAGCAGAGCTCACACTTTTCCATCTTGTTCTTGGTAGCATATTTTAAACTTGCTCCTCGCTGTAGAGCAACTTGACTGGAAGGCCCAGCAGGAGAAGATGAACTGGACATCCTGGATGAAGGCCCTAATCAGATTCTCGCCGCTTACTGAGCTTGAATTGCCTTGAGATGACTTGATACTGAGAGATACGGCAGATTCTTGTTCAGACCATTCGAGACTATGAGGAAATCAGCTTAAGAGGGCAAAAGCAGTTTGAGTATTGTCTTTTAGTAACGATATAAATCGCAGCGACAACGAAAGACAACAATTGATGACAACGTCACGCAAGACGCGATTTACACCACGTGTTGAATGCCTGCTTTTGTGGCGTAGGCGTTTGCTTTGATTGCCTCTTGCTGAGTTCCTTTCAACGGCTATTAGTGTTACAGATTTGACACAAACTGCACTTTAACACCTTGAAAAGAAGTGAAAGATTGTGTAATATATAATTTGCTATTGAGGAATCAGATTCAAAGTCATGCGAGCGAGATGCGGTCGAAAGAAATGTAACATGCGTTTTCACAATCCTTCGTCCGGACTTTCATATTTTGCATTGAGCACATAAGTGATCGAAGTGCCCAAAATGGCTCTCGAAGATATCATAATAACGATAGGTGAGCTTGACTATATTATATGATCGCTCTTGACCAGGATCAAGCTGACTGACACATCAATCAGTGGTCGTCGTATCTCCTATCTTATTCTTTACTGTTCTTTTCGGTTTAACGTATTTATACAGAAGACATCGATCACCGTTCCGATTAGGTAAATTTCGAGAAGATAGTTTTCTACCCGGGAATAACATGGCGAGTGGTGGAGCCATATGGGATCCAAGGTCACGAGAAAAGAGATTCCCACATTGTCATATTTGTTTCGAGGATCATTCTTATAACCCCGCTTTACAAACAGCTACTCTTGGCGATACACCTTATAAACTAAATCTTTCGGAAAAATTATCAGTAGACAATCAAATTAAAATACCGGTGAGAAGAGAATCAAGTTTGGCTCAACCTCATTTCCAGGATAAGATGTTTTCAATCCGACGTATATCAGATAATCCACTTCAAACAGATCAATTTACTAGAGTTAATTCGTTCTGTTCAAGTTTAGGTAGAGCTAATTCATCTTCTGAACTCTTACCTTTCGAAGATCGTAGTACATCCTCTGGGCTTTCAGCTATTGACAATTCCCCGCCAAATCGGCATTTGTCAGTTATACTTGACGGGACAGGCAATGACCTTCAAAAGGTACTATCGGTTAGAAGAGTAAGTGCAGGTGGTGAAGAGGACGAACTACAGATCAACAAGGTCAATCGACAGCACATTCTCAGTGAAACTCATAACAATTCAGGCTGTAAAGATGAAAAGTCACATTACGAAAATATCAAACCACTTAAACTCATCAACACGTCTAATGCCGTACCTCCAAAACCTTCTTCTGTTTCTTGTCCACACCCCTTCTCTAAAGAGGCTTTACAACGAAGTTCCTACATCTCATCAACAAACATCTTTCCTATACCTCACATACAAATTCCAGAACGATCTAAATCGAAAATACGTCCAAGTACCTTAAAAATCCCTTCAACCTCTTCAAACAGCCTATCAAACTTATCTTCTAACACAACATTAATAGATAAAAATGATCATTTGATTAAATCAAATACAAATTCTAATCAAACTTTAAAATCAATTACAATTAAAACACCTGAATCAAAATATTCAATTGATACATGTAGTTCATTTGGACATGATCCAATAAATTCAAAAAATCAAAGTTTTTTTAATTTTAATAAAAATTGGAATGGATTTAAACAAATTCAAATTAAAAATGAAAATAACCAAGAAAAATTACCTAAAATTGAAATTCCTATTTCACCTACAACTTCAACTCCTAATCTTAAATTAAATAGAAAAAATACTATTTCAGCTACTTTTCGTAAATTAAATCAAAATAATAATAATTCAGATTTAAAATCATTTGTTCCGGCTTCACAATTCGACAATCAGGAAGATGAAAAAGGTAAACGACGTAAAGAAACATTAAGTAATGCAAGTAAAATAATTTATTTAGCTGATATAGTGAAAAAAGAAGAAAATTTACAAAATAGATTGACTTCAAGTATATATTCTGAAATTGATATAATGCATCCTCCAGAAGAATCACTGGTAAGAAAAACAGGAAGTATCGTAAGTGATAAACCCCCTGAACTTAGTCCTTTGAGGATGGAGCAAGGTCTAGGTGTACATAATTCAATCGCTGCTAGTCTAGGTGAGCGTATGGTACTAGGTGACGTTGAAGTGGAACACAATGATGAGCCAAGAGCAATATAACGGAGTATTATAATGCAAGATGAGAATGTAAGACTATGCGAGATACATCTTTTTTCGATCTATATTCTATATTATATGTTCTATTATCTATATTCTAAAGCTCTATATGAGAAATTTACAACATTCAGGCAATCCGTTTATTGAATTCTTCTAACCCACAATACGCATTGATAAGATATCATCGAATGAGATTGTCCTCGCTCACGACCAAGCCATCTTAACTCCTACACCAGCTTCACCACCTTGTTTCTTAATTAATTCTTTCCTTTGTTCCACTTTCAATAAAGCTTTTTGAGCATCTTCTACCCCTTTTCTACTTTTGATCTCTTCTTCCGTCAATTCCAATCCTGATGATGAAGATTGATCAAATTGAATAGACAAAGCATTTAATTGAGCTTCTTCTAAATTTAATTGAGCTAAAGATAATAATTTATTATTTCTATTATTTTGCCATGATAAGAAAATATTCCAACATAATCCAACTGATTGAACAGTAAGTAAACGATGTTGTGTTGGTATTATTGAAAAATTTATTATTTGAGTAGGACCAAAAACGCATACTGCTTTTTGCCATGTTGGGAACCATCCCTATAGTAATATGTCGAATATCGTTAGTTCTCATTTACGGAATCAACTAACAATGATGATGAGTGGAGCGAACGAGAACGAGTGTGTACGGGGATTTGAAATAGGTTAAGAGATTGTAGAACGGATACTTACATGTGCAACTTTTCGCCTAACTTCATTTACGCTCTTCCCTTCCAATAAACCTAGGCAAGTAGGAAACATGAAAGTGACGAAAGGTGACCAAATACAGATATCTAACGTCAGTTTCGCAAGCAGAGCTATTCAAAAGATCGCGACGAATGAGTCAGTCATTTACACTCCAGGTCTTTTGGGGGGAACGAGTTGAGACCGATGATACTTACATTTCACCTTGGATGATAATACTATTCTTTCAACTGAGCCTAGCCAATAATGTGCCAGAGGAGCAAATACAGTTGAGCCATCTAAGATTCAAAACTGAATCAGCTACTTTATCGACAGCTATACGTATACTATATGTATTCAATTGAGTACTCGACTCACATATAGATAATCTGGCTGTCCGTATGGGCTATATCAAATCCTAAATCAGCTCTCTGCCTAATTGCATGTCCATATATCTATCCACCCCTAGACATGTTGCACTTCGCACCGAAAATGTTTTGAGAAGCAAAGAAAGGAATTTCGAAGGTAGAAACTTGACTCACATCATATACTTCATCACCTTCATCCCCATCTAAAGTTCGGCTTATAGATTTCCCTTCAATTCCAAATTGAGCTACAAGATCCGCAGATATATATAAAACACCACTTTGAATCATTTTTGTTCGTAGTGGTCTTTCTCTTAAGGCAGTCGTATAGGAAGACCATATTCGATTGAAAAAACCTGGACGATGTATAGTAGCCATTTTCCGTCCTGATGGTCTAATTACTTATAGCTTGTGAATGAAAGGAATTATGAGCTTGTTGATGAGTGATTTGTTAAACGTCGACTGGTAAGTATGTGACCAGCGTAGGGAAGAATACGTGAGGTGGGCGGAATGGAGATATGCCAGAATGCAAGTCGTTTGTATCCCAGCTTTGAATGTTATGCTTGTAATGTATATATGATAATGTTGTTAATCACGACTGAAACGCAAATCATTCAAATATTTTCAACTTTTTTTGTTGATGATGACTCAATTTTCCGGAATATTAACGTAATAATTAACGCAACCACCTTCCGCACTTTTCTATACTAGTACTCTTACGATTCAGCAACTTAAATAAAACTTCGCTAATATGTATGGAAATTATCCGTCGGAATCATTGTAAACGTATGATGCATAACGCTAATAATACAAATCTATAACATGCTTCTATCATATTTTCTATACTGTATTCATCATCACCGTAGTGGGGGTAACGGGTCTATGAGACTAAAATCGACCAAGTGTCTTAGCAACTTTGAATGTCGCGCCGGTCTTCTCTTTGACCTCTTCGAGAGTATGCCCTTCAGCAATTTCGATTAAAGTCATTCCACCTCCATTCTCATTCGTCCTATCAACATCAAATACTGCTAAGTCGGTTATGATTCGACTGACAACCGAAACACCAGTCAAAGGTAATGAACATTTCTCGAGGATTTTAGGTTTACCATGTTTGTCGACATGGGTTGTCACAACTACGATCTTCGTGCTATCTGGGTTTGAGACTAAATCCATTGCTCTATATACTAATATATCAGCTGAAAGTTCTTTCTCTCAGTAGAATGAAACCTGACTTACCCTCCCATACCCTTGATAAGCTTTCCCGGAATCATGTAATTGGCCTATAACATAGCCAATCAGCAAATTGGCCTCTAGTCCACAACGTTCTCATCGGCTCGACCATACTCACCAAATCACCGGTGGCTGACACCTCCATAGCACCCAAGATCGATACATCTACATGCCCACCTCTGATCATACCAAACGATTCTGATGAATCGAAGACAGCAGCCCCTGGGACCAGAGTGACAGTTTCTTTACCAGCATTGATTATATCGCTGGATCGCAGTCATATCAGTGTCCGTACATTGTTACTCTTAAATGCATCAAGCGAAAATTTACTCACGCATCGACCTCATCTTCCAGAGGATAAGGACCCATACCCAGAATACCGTTCTCACTTTGGATCCAAACTTTTTGTCCTTCTGGCAAGTAATTTGCGGCAAGCACAGGGATACCCACACCTAAGTTGACATATGCTCCATCGTAGAGTTCCTTCGAAGCTCTCTTTGCGATCCTTTCTCTAGCTTCTTTAGCAGCGGCGACAGCAGGAGTGGTATTCTCAGATCTATGACCTTCATCGCCTGATGATGGGCTGACATTTTCCGATTGTTCCCTTGTAGTCTTAATTTCGATTTGCTTGTCTACGGTAGCTGGCACGATTCGATCAACGTATATACCTGGAAGATCAATATCCATGGCACCAATCTCGCCAATCTCTACGATATTTTCGGCCTACATCCATACTATCAATTAGTGACGGGGTTTGAGGGATGAACAAATGTAGCTTACCTCAACGATAGTCAACTTAGCTGCCTTGGCGACAAGCGGACCGAAAGCTTTTGTAGTGTATCTGGACATTGCTAAATCAGTTGAATGTCTCAAAACGTAAGACCGGGCACGAGGAGCAACTCACCTGAACACGCAATTACCAGCTCTATCCACCTTCCAAGCTCTCAGAATAGCAACATCACCATGGATAGCAGGTTCGAAGATGTACTTTTTTCCGTCTACAACTTTAACTTCTTTTTTAACACCTTCTAACACTACATCTTGTTTACCGCTTGCATCTGGTGCAGAGAATCTTCTTGGGATACCACCAGTCTCGATAAATGTTCCTAAATGTGACTCACGATTAGCATTGAAGAATTGTAATTTCGGCCGAACTTGATTTAATGATTGTCATATTTCAGCGAATCATTTTGACTTACCAACACCACTTCGAGTGTAGATACCTGGCATACCCGATCCTGCAGCTCTCAACCTTTCGGCGATAGTACCTTGAGGACTAAGCTCAAGGGAAATTTTTCCATTGATGTAGTTGGCCATGAGACCTTTGTTGGTACCGAGGTAAGACAAGATCATACGTTGAATTTGACCAGATGTGACCAGAGGGGCTATTTTTATCCCAACGAAAGGTTAGCAAATCGATTCCCCAGCGGAAAAGATTCTCGAGTCGACTAGCAATCCGAGCTGAATATTTGACATCACCGCGAGGAATATTGACGCCGAACAGCAAGCTGCATTGACAGGAGGTTTTACTCACAAAGACCGGCAGTTCCAGCATTACCAGCATTATTACTAACAACCATTAAATCTTGTAAATCCTTTCTTTCATGAATGGCAGCTATAATAGTTTCGGCGGTTCCACAAAGACCAAAACCAGCAGATAAAATTGTTGAACCAGATTTGACATCTGCTATAGCATGTTGAGCATCAATCCAAACTTTTCCTTTTCTCCAAGGTGTTATACGTGATTCAGCATGATCTCCCTTTGAAGGTACTGATTTCAAATCATGTTTAGGTGTAGGATATGGTTCATGGTTATAAGATCTGATTTGTGATAGATAGGGTGTTGATTTAGAGAGTAATGACACACTTGCTCGAGGAGCTATACGAGTTCGTAAAAGAGGTCGAGCGGATGGGAGAAGAGTCTTGATCATTTTTAATCTATTACCTATGGTCTCTAGGTGATATTTATGAAAACAGAGCAGAAAGAAGATGGAGACTCCTATGTACAGAGCGAGGGGTCCCAATGATACAAAATCTATTTATCTATATATGAACAAAGCCAGAGAGGGTCAGAGAGAGAATACTTTTGTTTTTATCGGTGTTCTAGTGATATCATTTCTTCTGTTGTCATTATTTGTCGCGGAAATGTTCGAAAATTCCCCAAATTACCTAAGGATAATTATTCCACCGTACCTTTAAATCTCGCCCGATTCCGTATTCGGACGCGGGCTACCGCCGGTTTAGCTGGAAAGGCATGCCAAATCAGCTCATTTACGAGTTAGGCAAGCGAGAGGGACCTTCGGTTTTAGGTAGAATTACGGGTAAAGAATAACCGGTAATGTCGGTCATAGTGATCGGTGTAGTTCGGCGAGTAAAACTAACGCTGACGTGAATTATGAATAAAGATTGGTAAATCATTTTACAAATTATCAAAGTAAAGTCGAAAACGCTTATGCTTTTGCCTTCGTGACATTATTGCCAACGAAATATCGATCTGCTAAGTAGATCATTCTCGATCAACTACGAGGCACAGTCCATACAAATTTCAAATGACGATCAATCACAGCAGTTACACAAATCTTGTACTATTACTGCGGATCTACGCAGTTTGACATGTGAAAAAATTAAACTGCGAATTCGTAAGCGTTATCCCTTTACAAGGTATATAAGACTTGCAATTTTTGGTTGGATTCGAGTTCATCCCAAGACAATTCGTCTTTTGATTTTATCACTTATACATTGACCAACTTATATCGCATATCTCTTTAGACATCATGCAAATCAACGATAACGCAAACAACAAGCAAAACTCTGCAGTAGTCCCGGAGGAGACTCCCATTACCACTTCTGAGCAGACTCCGGTCATTATTCAAACTGAGGAAGTTTCCAATGGACCATCTTCGCACGAAGAACAGGAGGCTGCCGCTCTTCATGGGGACCAAGATATCTCTGGTCAATTCGCTTCGCTATCTCTTTTTGCCCCATACATACGAATCCATCCATATTCGCCTCTCACTGGTGAAGCTCCTCGTTCGAGACCCTCCCGATCTCGAGAACAGGTAGGTGATAATATTGAAGATCAACCTGAATCACCAAGAGGTCATTCTAGACCTCATCATCACCATCATGGACACAGACATCCACCCAGAGGACATGGATCATTTGATGATCCAAGACTCTTCATGAGACTTCCTCCTTTTCCAAGGAGAGATCAAGGTAGGTTCCCCTTTCTCCCTCCACCTGGATTCGAGCGACATGGCCATCCCGGACTTCAAGAGGATATGAGATTCGGTCCACATGACTTTGAAGAAGAATTTGATCCTGCCTTCTTCGGACCTCCTCCACCTCATGGCAGAGGTATGAGAGGGCGAGGTGGACTACAGGGCGGACATGGCCATCATCACAAGGGCCGCAAAGAATTTCCTCATCATGGCCACAAGTACAAGAGACATCATCACCACAAACGACAAAGGCCAGAAAACAATGATGGAAAAGAAGAAAATGATCACAATCAATCTGATATAAATGAAAAAGATACTTTCGCTCAAGACGAAGTGATTTCTCTTTCTTCCGAAAGTCAATCTGATTCAACTTCCGCCTCTTATTCTGAGACCCTTCCCGAGGCTGAACCACATCATAGACGACCACATCATCATATGAGAGGGATGTTCGGTGGAAGAGGTCGAGGCGGGATGAGAAGAGGTCCAAGGGGAGGTTACCCTTTTGAACATGATCTTAATACCGTTTTTGAGTTTGGCCTTGGACCTGACCACGTCAGAGAATTTGGCCCAAGAGGTATGCCTCATTTCGGAAGACATGTTCCACCAACACATCTCTTCGGAAGACACCATGACTCCGATTTCATGGGGTCAAGAGAGCGAAGAGGCATGTTTGGTCACCATGATAGACCAGCTCCACCACCTTTCTTCGGCGAAGGACCTCATGATCCTTTCATGAGTCTAAGAGGCCATCATCACAGGTCCGACCATCAACCAAGAAGAGGTCCACCTCCATTCGATATGCCTTATGGCACTAGGGGTGGCTTTGATGGAGGTCGAGGTCGAGGTAGAGGTGGCTTCTCACATGGATTTGGATTTGGTCATCCAATCCCTACTTTCGCTTAAGCTGCTTTAAGCCTTTGAAAATATACGAGGAGAATACAAGATAGGCCAAACGATCACAAAACACACGGAAAGGTAAGACAGGAACAAGTCTTCTGACAAATTATGATTCTCAAGTAAAAAGGATTATATACCTCCAATTGATCAAAACACGATTATATAGAATATGACTGAATGTATAAATATAAAAACCCAATCATCCGACTGCACTTCTGCTCATTAATTAATGATCAAAGGATCGCATCATTTTCTCTATTTATATTTTAGGTTGACTAATTAACTACTAAACTGTATTTGACTACGCACGCAATTACTACAATACCACTTTTTTACCATATTTTTCCAGCTCTATTGACTATTGACCATAGATGGACCAAACCAGCCAAGTCTCTATGCTACATCTTTTGATTGATCCATATTCAATATGATAGCTTGATAGAATCTGGTAAATTCGATTAAATCATTTGCGTTGGAATATTCATTGATTGTATGAGCCCCTGCACTTCCTTCCATAGGAGTATATCTATATCGATAGATATTAGGTGTAAGATCAAGGTATCGTCTAGTATCGGTATTCTGAAGACAGGAACAAATGATTGAAATTAGCTTTTATTCTGCCTATTAGAGCAGTGTTAAAAGTTGAAAAGATTACTTACACCAGTACTCATGAAAGGAGCCATTACTAAATCTTTACCTTTTTCAAGTTCTACAACAGAACCATCTTTACTAACTTCTTTTCTACTTGCCCAAACACCTCTTGAAGTACCAGCAAGTACATTCCATGCTGGATCATCAAGTGTTACAGGTGAATGAGGAGCAGGATCAGTGAAATATCCAAATGCTAAATTAAGATCTACTTTAGATGAAGGTGATCCGCTGAACACTGTTGTACCGTCAAAGCCGTTCAAAGTGAGGTTGTAAGTCTTCACAATAGGAAGTAAGAGAGTTTCAATTCGTTCTTGTAATTCTAAATGATTTGACAGAACATTGATTCTGTGATTAATGATAGCTTTGACAGATTCGGGCTGATGACCATGAATTAGCTAAAATATCACCCCCACGAGACGGGAAAAAAAAACTTACCAAAGCATTGACCTTCAATCCTCCATTGATAATATCAACAGCTTGGGTAGTAGTCAAAAGACTTCTTAGGGGATCACCTTGACCGGGACCATGTGAACTTCCTTCCATACCAGTATTGATGATTTCTAGAGGTAATTGTTTCCAAGCTTTTTTATCACCTTTTCCAGCTTTGATTACAACTTTCTTTAATTTAGCTGGCATTGACTCAGCAAAAGTAGCTGCACAAGTCATAAACTCGTAAATTGGAGATTTTTCAGATATGGTTGGTTGATGTGGGTGAGCTTCTAATTGGGCAATTAATAATGAAATTAAACCTATAGCTGTATGTGTGGGTGGTACTGAAGAATGTCCACCTAATGTGGAGACTGTTATACCGATATCAACGTGTCCTTTTTCAGCTACTGCTGGTGTAGCGAATTGTTGACCCCATGTTTCGACCAAACCATTTCCTTCGTCAATGAGTCTAGGTGAATCCCCATATCAATTAGATCATTGTGCTACGCGAAAATGAGCATGCAAGAAGTGAACTTACAAGGACATGGAGTTCTTTCCGTATTTTTCCAAGAGGAATTTGGCAATAGCAGGTGCACCTACTTGACCACCTCTTTCTTCGTCTGACCCGAAAGCAAGAATGATTGGTCGTCTAGGTTTGAAATCGGTAGTACCGAAAAGATGTTCAAGAGCGGACATGACGGCTGTTGATATCGTCAAATATGAGCGATCTTAGAAGACTTTATCTATTGCTGATTACAAGTTATCTCACCAATTAAACTACTTTTAGTATCTGAAGATCCTCTTCCATGAATCGAAGTACCGTCATATTCTCCACTGAAAGGATCATGGGTCCATTGACCGACTGTATCCGGGAGGACAGGTACAACATCTAGAAAGTTATTGTCAGCTACTGTTTTGACATTCATCAACTTCGTAACTCACCTTGATGAGCAGTAAGCATTAAAGGTTTCAAGGAAGAATCAGTTCCGTCAATCTCGTAAACTAAGGCCCAATCAGTCTTGGTAACTTTGGCATGTTCATAGCTGAAAATTTATCGTAAGCTCATATGAGACACGCATGGCAAGAGTGCTAAGTGTCAACATACACATTTGGGAAAGTTCTTTCGAGGACTAATGACATTTGAAGAACATCAGCGTTGTAAGGAATAGGATGAGGATCAGGTATACTCACAATCGTGGAATTCAGCAAATATCTTCCATCTTGGATCTTCATCTACAGGACCCATTTCATCGTACATTTGAGTGGGAATTCGGATCTACGATATTGAATGTTAGCAGATATTTTTACTGGAAATGGAAAAAAGAACCACTTACAGCTTCCTGAAGTCTTTTGATAATAACATCTTTCTCTTCCCATATCTTGGTGACATTATAACCAGAAGGCAAGAATGGTTCGGCTTGTTCACATAATCCTTTCTTCACACTCAGATCACCTTCGAAAAAAGAAGAAGTAGCATTGGAAGTAAGTTGGGTGACGCTAGTAGGGAAAGAAGTCAAGACGGCTGCTGTAGCAAGTAAACCAATGACTGCAAGAGGCCATGATTTTCTAGCTCTACCCCTTTCTGGGGAATGTTCCAGCGAGTGAACGGGAAGATGAATGGGTCCTTTTGCCATTTTGGATGTCTAGAGAGATCTGATTACTAAGTTTTTGTTGCTACAATGTTCAATATGTCGAGAAAGAAAGACAGAGATTTCGATAAGACTTCCTATATAATGTTATGGCCTCATAGGATAGGTGATTTTGGTCAGGACATCGCTCAAATCCGATAAATCGGTGATCACCGCCCACGGGTATGAGCGAAGAAATCGTTATTTTGCCGAGATCGGTAATCTCTCTCTTGCTTATTTGGGCATAGTACAGGAAGAGCATCCACATGTTCGCATCACAAATCAAAGTGAGCAGATAAGAGCGTCAAGCTTACACTAAAAGACGGGCAGAACGAAGTGTGATACTTTCTCGAGATGTGTTGCCGCGTTCATCACGACGTTGAATAGTTGTATCTCCTGAACTCCGGCTGCCTCATCATACGGTAGGCGAGTTTTTGGTCGTTAGATTTCGTATTAGCCATATAAAGTTGAGTGGGTATGCAGAAAAGGCGACGCAAACCACTGTGTGGTATACGACATATGTACATGTGAAGTATATTGTATTGATTCTATTGTCTACATTTTGGCAAGGCCATCAATTCTACAACACTTTCTCCTCGCATAGCATCTAGGTCTTTGAACCTATTGGGCCGTAGTCGGATCAGCTGAATCTTTTACGATATTTTGTTGTATGTGATACTTACAACGGGACTCTCTTCGGTAGATCATCTTCATTTTCCCAATCAAGTCCACAATCTTTCCAAGGACCTTTAATTATATTCTTATATTCTTCCCAAAGTACTTCATATCCTTTCGTAGTCAAATGACATCCATCACTTAAAAAATCATTCATCAATTTTTTTTCCACCACTAATCACAATCGCATTTTTTCATAATTTCAGGATATTATTTGATTCACTTACTGAAAAAAAGGTTCAAGTCCATCACCTAAACCTCCAGCTTTATTTTCCAAAACTTTCCAAAGATCAAGAATTTCAATTGTGAAATTATTTTGATTTTCTTTTAATTTCCATTCTTTACTTAATTCTCTAACTATTTTAACAAATTCAAAACTTCTTTTAGTATTTCTAATCCATTTTGCAGGTTGAGGTATTTGAGGATCAAATGGTGGTGGAGGAGTAATTAATAAAATATGTAAATTGCTTTCAGAAATTTTATAAGGAGATTTAGGTGAAGTTAAATTATTTAAAAAATATTCATAATTTTCTTTAAAATGTTTTGGATGAGTCGCTCTTGGATTTGGAAAATTTACACTATCATTTGTACCTTTAATCTCATCATTAGTTTCATTTCTTTCTTCCACAGTTGAACAAGATTTCAAGAAGAGAAAAATAGAATTCACCAAAAAATAAAGTTACTAATCTGACTACAGGTGCATTTTCTCCTTTTTTTGCGAATATTTTATCGAATAACGGTAATGCGCTAAGTCGAAATCAAATGGTTTTTAGCTCTTTTTACAACTCTGTATGATATGAACTTACTTCGTACTTGAAAATCCACCAAATCCTCTATTCAGCACATCCATTTTTCGTGCATAAGCCTCTACAGGACGTGATAATTGTCATTAGTGCATGCTCAGAACATGATCAATACAGGCAAAACTCACGTGACATCCTTTCGAAAAAGGCTTGAGGAACATCTTGTCGTTCGGTTAGACTATCCCCAAAGAGAATTATACAGTCTTGAAAGGAGGCTGCGGCCATACTGTAGTTTTGGTGCAACAGAAATGTTTGGCTTTTGATCGATGATTGATAGTCTGAACTAAATGAATTTACAGCTTGAGCTATGTATAGCTCTGATTATCTGGAAGATCAATTTGTTGATCGGGATCACGGTAAGAAGTGATGCCGAACAGGTCCGGGCGGAGATGCGCGATGGGTTAAAATAAATGATATCCAAGTTATCTCATCAGTTGATAGAGTTGTATTCAGACAATATATCTATATATAGATGGTAATGGCAGAAGCAGAGAAGCGAAGACACAGTATGCTAGTTGGAAGAACAAAGGTAATGTACGGATCACAGCATATCAATCCTTTGTGAAGTAGGTCTTCCTTGTCAAGCCAAATTGACGCCAATGCAAAGGATAGTACAACGAAGGAAGGCCGTTGGAACAAGCGACAGTACAGCGGGAGCGAGTGGACGGAAGGACCTTCAATCAATGGGGGAAATTTGCAGACAACCGGAATGAGAACTCCATCATAAAACACGAGAATAAAGGGCTTTAACATCAGCGGATCAAGTGATATATATGCGGGAAGCCTGAGTGATCATTAAGTCGTTCATACGTCATAGTTCCTTGCAATGTTCAGTTCATTAAGCCGTACCGTGAATTGTCTCTTCACATAATCACACAATCTTCTCTAACCGACAAAGCATACATAGCCTAACATCAAAGGTGTCAGTTACTCCCTTGCCAAGAATTCGTTGCAGAGCACAAGCTCACCTTATCAACAGTCTTTTCAATTTTCTTCCAATCACTTCTTCTCTGTATAAATTCATATATACTAGTTCATCGACCTGAATTAGATTCGATTCGACTTTTCAGAAAAGAAAGCAAAACTCACTCTTCAGGTGTAAATGTTCCTCCGTACCGCGTAACATCCCTCACAATTTGAGCTAAATCCTTAGCATCACTAACTATATATACATGTCCAAGCATCTTTAGATTGGCGAAATCTTCAGTTATTCTTTGTTGTTTCAACGAAGCGACGAATGCATGATATGTGTTGAGATCTGCTATGATTTGAAATCCACCTTCGAGTGATATGATTTGTCTTTTTAGATGTCTTTGCAGGATGCTATGTGTGGTGTTCAAGAGCCGTCAGTCAGAAGTAAGTTGAATGAAAATACAGCTCGTGATGAAGTGAGGACTCACGCTTGTAACCTGATTCCTACTTCTTGATAAAACACTTCCAATACTTCCTTTGACGTACTTCCTCGAAGTAGATTGCAATGCATTTCCAAACATTTGATAGCTTCTTGACAACCTTTGGTAGGTCCAAGATCCATCGGAGCGCCATCTACAGGATAGTATTCTCGTGGTCCTGTTTTAGTGATTATGATATGTTCGACCTACGAGAAGTCGAGGTTTCCCGTCAGTAAATGCTAGTGAATGCGTCCTATGAGTTTCGCTGCGAGACCGCTCACTTGATTCATCAGAACCTCAATACCAGCGTTCAGACCAGCAGCGACAGCATCATCCAACACACTCTCAAATCTCTTTTTCTCTCTCATGACGGCAGTCAAGAAATCTGTCTTATCGACGTATGGTGATAATTCTTTGTCGAAATATACCTGAATCATAGATTGTATTGTGTCTCCAATATGTACCAATTCAAAGAATTGTAGGAGTGGTGCAACTGATGTGGTCGTTTCGTGTTCTGAGGGTTTATAAGTTGACATTTGATTTGTTGCGCTGAGCATCACATACACTACGATCAGTACTGCTCCCATTATCTTGTTTGTCATTCGTTATACCGAGGTGAAAGGAATTCAGTGGTACACTACTCACATTCTGAACCCAGGCGCAATATGCCTATCACCCGCGGCTTTCAGCATCAAGATAAAAATCTCTTCTATAGCTTCTCGAACATGTAACCCAGCTCTACCTGGATACTTGGCAAAAGTCTCAGCACGTTTGAGGGAATCTCGATCAGCTTGGATAAGTTCAAGTGCAGTATCAAGCGATACGAGTAATTGCAATTTATCGAAAGTATCTTCTTTATCTTTACCACTAGGTGTCACCGATCTAGAATCATCTTTTTCGACCTTTTGACTCGGTACTTCCAAATTGTATCCACTTTTCTCATCTAAGTCATTGTTCCCATCATTGACTTTTTCAACGACTTCAGCAGTATCAGGCAGTTCGAAAACCACATCTCCACCTTCTGAGCTTTCTTTTTTGACTATTTTTCCATTTGATCCAGTCCATTTTTGAGGATTTAGCATTGCCAAACCACTTACAGCTTGAGTTGATCCAGTGACAATAGCATTGGTGGCGAAGGTTACTGTACGAGGTACGATGGTTACAGGTAATAATAAGGCGTCTTTAAATCCTGCCAATACATTTCGCTTGACTTGGTCGGGATTTGCTGAAGTCAAAAAGGTCGGACCTGTCCCTAGGGATCTTGATCCTGGATCTTTCGCACCGAGCTAGTAGATCACGTCTCGCATCAGCAGATGCCTTATTTTCGGGAGATGCATGCAATCTTACCTGTTGATCCCATGCCTTACAAATATCCTCCAAGTGGTGTTTAACTCGCTCAGTCTCGTCGTCCAAGTATTCGTCAAGATGCTGTTCAAACATTCGGAAGCTGTTAAAACACCGTCAGCTTTCGGATAGCACGGTCGGACTATCCAAAAATAAAACTCACACAGTGTCCTCTACCTTCTCCCTTGATATAGTGGCTTTTTCGTCGCCCACCACTTCCATCACAAGGTCAACCAGTTTCCAAGCTTGCACAAATGTAGCAGCAGTGGCTTGTAAGAAGAGGTCCTGCGATACCGCTCGAGCTTGTGACAGTAAAGGGTGGATATATTCGCCGATCTGATGTCCATGAATGTCAGCTCACTATAGTTGATTGAGTCATGATATGCGATTTACTTACCACATCACTCGCCACTCGATCACAGAAGGATAAGATTACTCTTGCATTGGTCGGGAATACCCTCTTGGCGAATTCAGCATCTATCCGAAATGCTTCCAAGACATGCGAAATAAATGCGTCCATAGGCGTGAAATCGAGTTGTCGTGTAGTGGCTCCAGTAGGACTTTGTACTTTTCTACCGAACACCAGAAAAGCAAAGCGGTCAGAAAAAGGTTGGACAATCTAGCGGATAGTCTTTGCTCACATGATATTTTCCGCCGAATCCCATCTTGCAGTGTCGTAAAAGACTTCTCGCTTTTCCACCCATACACGCCCACACTCCCATTGATCTCTAGATCCTCCTCCTGCTTCCCACACTTTCCAACTACTCTCAGCTGCTACTTTCATCCCGTCTTCGTCCTTTTTTCCATCAAAAACTTCAAACGCTACCAAGCATGTCGAATCAAATCTATCTGATGCTGCTAATAAAGCTTGACGAAGGAATCCCCAATCTCGTAGGGGTTGTAGTCGTGGGGATAGGAAGAGAATTAAGGAGAAGAGAAGATTCGATTGGTCAGGTAACAATGAGGGTTTTTGAGGTGGGAAAAGTAAAGATAATGTAGAAGATGGTGAGGGGGACGATCTAAGAATTTCACAATAAGGAATCATAGATAAATGGTACTTTCGATATGTTTTATACCACATTCCTGGCGGAATATTTGATAGTGTTGATGAACCGAATGAGGAGAATTTTGATTTGGTAGGTGTTGGATTAGGTGATAAAGCGAAAAATCCGGTTTTTTGTTGACCTTTTGAAGAATTCGTATTTGAAGGGAGTGGTAAATCATCAAAATCTAACAGATTGTTCTCCTTTTTCCCATTCAAACTTCCACCATTAGGTTTTGCACCTTCAAAATCACCAAAATCAACATCCTCAAACACGTCATTATTCCCACTAGTACCATGTCCTTGACTTGAAAAATCGCCAAAATCATCATCGTTTATCGATAATTGACGAGATTTCTGATTTGATGTTATAGAGAATGATGGTTTTTTAGGTGTTTGTCATAGGTTTAGCGGCACTTCCTTCTTTGGTGATGTGATAGCTACTGACGTTTGAATGAGCATACATCTTCAGAAAGGGACTTATGGTTATGACTTACAGGTATCAGCTGCTAAACCTAACCATTTACATCTGACTTCCCAACCCGTTTCATCTTTCACTAATCTAGCCAGTGTCCTATTTGCACGAGCGACATTTGGCAAGTCAGGTATCGGTAAGAAATCTATTATTCCGAGAATGACATTTTCTGGCCATCTACCGACCAATGGACCGGATGCGAAGGAGCCGCGAGCAGACGGTTTTGAAGGTTTTAACACAGAGGCAAAACGTGAGGACAAGTTGTGCTGATTAGATGGTCCACCTGGCTTTGACGGGGCGATTGGCGCCCATTTGTCCATCCTGTTCAGTCGGTCACGCTACTTCATATGAATTCGAACTGATAACATGGTACTTCGAAGGACTTGTAGCCTTTGACCTGTCTCGACATGACGGACAGGCCCCTGACCACGACGCGGCCACGCGTTTGATTAGGCATGCTAAATCATTGTTGCATCGTGCGCAAACCTAATTTTCACAATAATCTCTTCACGACTTGCGAAGAAGCCACCGATGCTTTTTTGAGAAGCGTGGCTGATACGCCGTTCTTCTTTGGATTCTATTTGTATACATGGGTTAAGATCACGACGCTGCGCATGAAAAGGGGAATCGATGTAACAGTGTCAACCTTGTTAATGCGATTCATCCGGATCGGGTTATTCCACTTGAGAAAACCCTGTCGATCACCGTGTTCCTGAAAAATGCCATTCCGTAATAGGCGTTTCATCAATCTCATGAAGGTTAAAAAAAAAGGTGACAAGTGTAAATAAACAAATGATGCCCTTCTCATACAAGTTATACAGCTTATCAATATGTAAAAAGATCACAATTCGATGCATCAACTATGTTTATCCACTTTCCGTTCTTTTCTCTTCTTCTTCTTCTTCTTCTTCTTCAGTAATCTTTGAAGAACTTGTTGATCGCTAGGTCGATCTATTAACATTCATTTAAATTGCACAATCTTTTGACGATAACACATATTCATTTCGACAAAAATGAAATTCTCAATTCTTATCACTATCCTGCCGCTACTGGCATTGAGTTCAGCTGCACCGGCTCCAGCTGTTCAATCGTCTTCTTCCTCCTCCGTAGCCAAATCAGGATCATCTACTAGCAGTGCTTCTAGATCATCTTCCAGCTCAATCAGCAAAAGCACATCTTCGATAAAACCTACTTCATCAACAAGCATCAAATTATCCGTATCTTCCTCGAGCAGTAAAGCTGCTTCATCAACCTCAAAAATCTCAAGCAGTTCTTCAATTCCCAAATCACCTTCTTCGTCCATCAGTAAACCTATCTCTTCTGTAACATCTGCTATAAAAACCTCAACGTCTTCTAGCAAAGTTTCTACTACAACTTCCAAAGCTTCATCTACATCGACTAAAGCTTCTGCATCCACTACAAAGGCTTCGTCAACATCATCAAAATCTTCAATGGTCACATCAACTTCAAAGGCAATCACTTCTTCAATATCCAAATCAATTTCTGCTTCTACAAGCAAAATAAGCAGTACAACTTCAAAAACGATTTCCACAACTACTTCATCATCGGCTCAAACAACCTCATCTTCGGCTCAAACAACCTCATCTTCAGCGGGATTAGGACTTTCTTGGCAAAGTTATCAAAAATTAGCTAATACAAAAGGATTAAAATGGTATTATAATTGGAGTTTTTGGCCAATGAGTATGGGTGATATTGAATATGTTCCTATGATTTGGGGTGAATCATCAATAAATGATTGGGATGGAAATGTTCCAACAGGTTCAACGTATATTTTAGGATTTAATGAACGTGAGTTTTGAGGTTTTGTATAAAATCCTTTTTTCTTTTTTTTTTTTCGCTTTGGCTCTGTACTTAACTCATACTTCTTTTACATTGGGAATTTTTAGCCGATCAACCTAGTTCTGCTGGTGGTTCAAATATGAATGTAACTCAAGGTTCACTTTTACATCAAAAATGGACAAATAAACTTGTTAATAAAAATATAAAAATTGGTAGTCCTGCTGTAGCTAGAGGTGGATCATGGTGGTTTAACGTATGTTTTTTAATTTTTTTTTTTTTCCTCTTCTTTTCCTCATCTTTGAAAATCAATTCAATATAAAAAATTAATAATATGATTTTGAATAAAAAAAAAACAGGGATGGTTACAAGCTTGTAATGGTCAATGTAAATTTGATTTTGTACCAATTCATTTTTACGGTACAAATGCAAATGATTTAATAACTTATATCAAAGTGAGTTTTAAATTTCTATTTGATTCTCTTTTGCCAAAAAAAATAAAAATAAAAATGAGTTTAACTAATTTTTTTTTTTTTTATTAAATAGACATTCCCAAGTCAAGGTAAACCAATTTGGTTAACAGAAGTTGCATGTTTAGATTTTTCTTCAGGACAAAAATGTACTTTACAAGAAAATAAAGATTTTATGAAAATTTCTATAAATTGGTTTGAATCTATTGAAGGTAAAAAATTTATTGAAAGATGGTCTTGGTTTGGTGCTTTTCCAGATGTTACTGATCCATGGGGATTAGAAAATAGTAATGGAACTTTAAATGATTTAGGTAATTATTATTTAACTTTATAATATTACTATTCATAAATAGAATTGTAAACAGGTGTCTCTGCTGGTCAGATTTTATATTATTTCACTTGAAAGGTAATTTTTTTTTCATACCCCTTAATCTTCTCAATATGGACAATTCTTTGGCTTTCTTGATACGGAGATTCAAACTGAATCAGAAAAATGAATTTAGCGTGATATATATGCATGACAAGTTAAACCTCCCAATAACCCATAAATAGATTGAACAGAACAATTCATCTCGTATAATACAGAACAAAGATCCAAATTCATCGCAATTGCAATTCACCCTCCCATTCGAGCCAACTATTGGATTTGAGGCATATGGACACTTGCCTATGACGTCCCAGTCACCATCAGCGCCGAGCAAACTTATGTATCGTAATCAAAGAGAACTTCGCTCACCCTATTACCAACAGCGTCCGCAGCGGGCCAAAGCGATGTAGTGGTCTTTCGATAAGTATAGAAATCGATACCTGATTTACCGTAGAACGGTATATCACCCTTGAATGATCCTTTGTTTCCTGACCAGTTGAACATGGGGAGGGGTACCTGTAGGAACCCGAATATTCAGTTACCCACAATGTTGATCCTTGTACAAGGGATGATGAGGATGGTCAACAGATATGTTGTACTCACAGGCACAGCTACATTGACACCGATTTGTCCGGGCTCAGCTTCCAATTCGAATTTCCTAGCTGTAGATCCAGAGTTGGTGAAAATGGAAGCTCCGTTTCCACTACAAAAAATTTGGCATCAGCTATTGGTTTCCGTAGTTATTCAGCCAGGAACTCACTATTTATTCTGGTTGATGATTTCGATAGCATCGTCAAGTGTCTCAGCCTCGACTATAGTCAAAACAGGACCGAAAATCTCGTTCCTGCAGACGGGGGTTCGTAAGCATTTCTTCTTCTTGCATACAACCCAAGCAATGCCAAAGATCCCTGCGACATTAGTACTCACTTATATGCACTCATATCCACGGTCGCTTCGACTACAGTGGGTCCCACAAAGTTTCCGTTGGGGTATTCAGGAATAGTCAAGCCCCTTCCATCAAGCAAGATCCTTCCTCCTTCTTCTTCGACGGTACCGATGTAATGCTCAACTCTGGCTTTGGCTTCAGGGGAGATCACAGGTCCGCTATGCAGATTGACTTGGACGTCAGATCCAATTAGTCTATCTCAATTCAAAATACTGACAGATCGGTGTTCTCTTCAAATCCTCCAGACACCTTAAGAGCCTTTGCTCTTTCAATCAAATCGGGGATCCATTGTCTAGAAGCGCCAACGAAGATGGCTAGGAGCATATCGTGAGCTTGATGAAAAACATGAATCCCTTCTCATTCCTCTTGACTTACCTACAGACAAAGCCATACATCTCTGACCAGCCGCACCGAAGGCAGCTCCAGCCACGGCGTTGAGGGACAGATTCTTGTTGGCTACGAAGCGGATTGTCAGCCTGAGTTTGTGATAGTAGTCATGTCATGGATTGGAGCTGTCCACTCACCATCCGGCATGATCACACAATGGTTCTTAGCTCCCAAATTAGCTTGAACTCGTTTGCCCAGAGGCGTGGCTCTGTAGAAGACGGAGTCATCAGCTTGTTTGCTTCTGAAACTGAAGAAATGAAATGAAGCTGACCTGTTATAAATATGTTCACCAGCTTTGTCTCCTCCAACAAAGGAGATAGCTTTGATTGCAGGATCGTCACAAATCCGATTGACTGTTGGTGCACCACCGTGAACGCTGCGAGGACCGAAGTTAGCTTTATTCGATCCAAGGTCCCTCAACAGCTGATACGTACACATTTATGACTCCAGGGGGTATACCAGCTCTCTCACATAATTCAGCGATGATCATAGTCGCTCCTGGGTCTCGTTCAGATGGTTTAACGATGAGTGTGTTACCTATACACGATGGCCGTTAGCACCATCATTTCCGAAACAGATAAGTCCGCGATTCATCTAATTTGTGAATTGCGACGTACCAGTCACAGTAGCTAAAGCAGCACTCCAAAGAACAATCATGGCTGGGAAGTTGAAAGGAGTGATAGCAGCAGTAACACCTAATGGTAATCTTCTTGAGAAAGTATCCATATCCGCTGAAACTTCTAATTTATCACCTAAGAGGGTATTCGTAATTGCTGTAGCTGATTCAACCACTTGTAATCCTCTTCCAACATCTCCAAGGGCATCGGCAAATGTTTTACCTTGTTCAAGTACGATTGATTTGGCGATATCAGGAGAGTGTTGTCTGATAAGGTGCTGAAGTCTATAGAAATATAACAATCATCGAATTAGTATCTCCTCGCTCGATCTTGTCCAAAAGATTTCGGTCAAATGACTTCTTGAGCATGTCCCTCTGTAAGTCGTGTACATCGATCAAATCCACTCTCCACTCAATCATGGTCAAGCAACTTTTGTCCCATGATCAACACACTTTTCCGATGAGAAGTATCTTCTTTCCACTAAAGCCTTCAAACCATCATTGATTGTATCGCCGTTCATCCTTGCCATCAATCATCCGTTCCACACGATAACCCTGATCTAACGCTTGCTTCATTATAAGAAAGAGGAAACGCCTCCCCATCAAGAAACCTTTAAAATACGACATGACTTCCGAATAAAATTAAACTTACTCAAACATAACTCTTTGTCTTTTCATCACACTTGTTTTTCCCCAAGTTTTAAAAGCTTGAGAAGCAGCATCAATAGCATCATTAAATTCCGATGCAGTTGTTTCTGGAACTCTAGTAAGAAGAGTTTGAGTAGACTACGAGTAAATGTTAAGAAACAATATTAGTGTTCTGTATAAAAAGTCAAAGATCACAATCCAAGTAAAAATTGAATGAAAAAAAAAGAAATTTAAAACTTTACAGGATCATTAACATCTAACCATTTCTCAGCTTTACTTTCTTTAAATTCTCCACCAATATAATTTTTAGTATTACCTCCAATTGCAGAAGTACCTTTCCATTTTTCAGAAATTTCTTTAGCTACTTCATTTGCTAAAGGTGATAAACCTTTTTTAATATTACTAGAGGAAGAAGAAGAAGAAGCAATTGAAGGAGAAGAGTATGAACGTGTTAAACGAATAGAATGAATTGGAATTGTTTTTTGTAAAGTACGAATCATCTTGATATTTATTTTATTTTAAGGCAAAGAATCTGATTCAAACCAAATGAGTAATTGAATTATAACAAGTAAGAAAAGAAGAAAAGAGGAATTAAATGATGATGGGATAAATATATTACTAAATGATATTGAAGCAGGTGATTGATCAAACTCGGTTATATCATCTGACACCACCCGACGCCATTTTAACCGAATTCACCGTTCATACAATAAACTTCGGCTATTTCATTCATAGATAAAGTGAACTCTTACGGAGGTGAATTCCGAATTATATTTGGCCAAAGATGTAAGCAAATACTAGTATAATGTCCAATTCAATGCAAAGGTATTGTATATACTAATTACAGAAGCTTCCTCCGTGTTTCAACCCGAAGCTGATATGCCAAATATGATTGATACAAGATATCATCACTTAAGCAGTAACTTTTCCCATTAAACCACTCATTTCTGAATTTTCCAATTTTAAATCGTTTAATCCATTATCAATCTTTCCTTCGTTAAATGACGTTGAAGCTACTTCAGCTGAAGAGGGTAATTCCTCTTCTATCTGATCAGCATTTTCTACCATTGAAAATTCTGTCAAATCAGGTTGTTCCAATTCTCCAGGTTGATAGCATACCGTTCGCATTACGTCGAGCTGAGTACGTAACATCCAAGTCTAATTTAGAGAATATGCGATAGATTTTCAAATTCGGAATGCGCAAATTCATGATAATAGCGAATAATTGATAAACACCAGTGATTGATAAATGTCGGTTTTCGCGTTTGATCGGATTATGCGGGATTTTCGCGTATCAGGAATTCAGGTGATATTGATAAAGATAATCGACGTATAGTTGAATTGCCAGTTGTAGATTTCGATGAAGAATCGTCAGTTTCAGGAGAAGTCGGAATTAGTGTAGGAGAAGAAGCAGCGAGAGGTGGAGAATAGGATGAAGAGAATGAAAGTATATTATCATTTTCAGTGGATGATGATGATGGAAGATTTGAATCGATGAAGGGATCATATAGCTGTCCGTGAGCTTTAAGATACATTGCACCTAATGAACGAATAGTTACGTGTGCAACGGAGTAATATCTCCAAGATGACCAAGGGAAAGTCAACTTTGATAAACCAGTAATATTCATCTCAGAAGGATTTTCGATGATCTGAAAGCAGTGTCAAGGGGTATTAGCTCTTGTAAACATCTTCAGTTGAAGTCATTCAAGTAGTAAGATGGAATGGATGGAAATTCAAATTGCTCACGGCTTGTTTCAGCTCAACAAATTTACCAACTCTATCAGTTAAGACAGCTTTAATTCCCCAAGAAATAGCAGTTCTCATTTCATTTTCATCATTTACAGTCCAAACTGTAACTTCTTTTCCATTCTCTCTACATTCTTTTAAGAAATTTTGTCCTTCATTAGACATTAAAATAGGAAAACAAATTGAAAATCCTTGACAATATTTCCAAAAATATGATTTTATAATTGGAATTGAAAACCCAATATGATATCGAGTACAATTTGATAAATATTTATATGCAGGTTGAATGAAAAGTGGATGCCATAAACCTAATATTATACGAGGACATAGTGTTCGAGCGTTATCTGGATATTTCCTTATTGGAAGTTTCGTATTTCAGTTCAAGTGATTCAAAATGTATGATAGGACTACGTCCAGCTCACGATATTATCCTTGCCATTTGGGGCTATAATAGATATTAAATCCAAAATCAGCAGGTATACTCTTATGAGAATCAATTCAATTACTATTAACTTACGAATAATCTCTCCGGATCATTCTGCATTTTACAGTCGATCTAAATTACGAGATAGACCAAATCAGTCACACATTCTTTGGCGTTCAAATATGTATTTAGGACCTCACATTTAGAGTGACATGTTGATTTTCCGGCTTTATGATTTATAAATCAGCCAATTGAATACATTTGTTTCTTCATGACAAGTCATCAGAGGGTAAACTCGACGCACCTCCATTAATAAAGCTATCAATTCCTCAAATAACGGTATAGGTTGTATAGGTTCTTTAATTGTTCGGACATTTCTACATTACAATCCGTATCTTAATTAGATCGAAATATTATTATCTTAACCTTGGAAGAGGACTTACTCAATTACACCATTCCAAGGTTGATTTTTTATTAAACCTTTTCCATTTGTTGTTCTATCTAAAGTTGGATCATGAAACATTAAAACAACTCCATCAGAAGTAGCATGAACATCTTTAATCGTAATGATATTCAGTATATATTATTATATGATTAATGCCAGACCATCAAAGGGAAGAAAAGTACTCTAATTACTTGGAAATGTGGAAAAAGAAAAGAAACAAAAAACTAAAAAAACTAACCAGATTCAATTCCATTACATCCTTCTTTAATTGCAGCTCTAAAACTAGCTAAAGTATTTTCAGGTAAATGTGCAGATGCACCTCTATGTCCCCAACATTCTATTTCTTTTGGTTTTCTAAATGGTATAGGTGACATTTTTTTTTTTTTTCTGAAAAAAATCTTATCTTATTGTATTTGTATTATTCTTAGCCTCGTAATTAGATACGAAGAAGAGATTTTTTGAACGAAGAAAACTTTTGAATTAAAAACGTACTTTCAAAGTTGTTTCTATATATATTCAAGAAACAAAAAAAAAAAAATTATTACACGATTATGAGTCCTTGCTTTTTCAAATGCAATGATATATGTATACTATGTTACAAAAGTTAAAAAAACATAGATTACAATACTTAAAAGAAGCACGTTCGAATAAAACAAAATATTATAAATTCTATTTTTGACTGCATTTCAAAAGTTAAAAACAAAACGATAGGACAT
Organism: Kwoniella pini CBS 10737; assembly: GCF_000512605.2. Classification (NCBI taxonomy): domain Eukaryota; kingdom Fungi; phylum Basidiomycota; class Tremellomycetes; order Tremellales; family Cryptococcaceae; genus Kwoniella; species Kwoniella pini. The sequence continues at coordinate 804,410 of NC_091723.1, read as the reverse complement.
CCGTAATCTTCGGTTCTTCGGGTAAGTTTTATTATTATGATTCATATATCGTCATTTCTATTCTCAGAAATACTACACAGCTTCATTTATACATTTTTCTTTGTATTTTACTTCTCTTTACTCTTTATTCTATCTGTTGAATGACCTGGATAATAGAAATGTACATTGACAATTTTGGATTCTTGATATTGCATATATTGCATCACCAACTGAATGAAAAACAATATCAATCTAATTACAATTGCTCGATGAGATTTCTCCGAAATCGTTTAGATTTCGGTACGGTCCGAGTTCCCGAAATAACAAAAATGCACGTGCGTCAATAGAGTACGAGTATTCAATAATAATAAGCATAAGCATAAGCGTAATTACAAAGAAATCTTACATCCCTTAATTCACAAACCTATATTACTTTGATAAGAAAGGTCCAACTATACTTGTAAAAGAGAAAAAAAAAGCCACAAAACGTATCATACATATTCACAATTAATCTCTACCACCATTTATTCAGGCTCTGTTTCTCCTCCAGAACTAGCTGCCCAATGTCCTTCTTCATTCTTCCTTACACCTAATCTAGCTCCTTTTCCTCTCAAAAATCCTATTACTTCTTTACCATTTCTAATTCCTCTATTTAATTCTCTTTCCCATTCATTCAAATTTTCTTCTTCTTTTGAAGGTTTTTCAATTTCACCAACAAATTCTTCAACAAGCCAAAATGATGCATTTACAGATTGATCCTTTAATTCAATATTTAATAATGTTTTATTTAATTCTTTCATAGCTTGTAATCTGATTCTTAAAACATGTTTAACGAGTACTCTTGAAGGTAATTTTTTTGGTTTCGTATATTTTTCAGGTTTTGTTGTTGGTGATAATCCAGCTACTTTTGGTGGATCAGGTGCAAATGATTTATATGAATCCAAGAATTTAGGTAATGGAAATTCAGGTTTAGGTGTCCATACTCCTATAAGTAATCTCCATGAAGCGACTAGCCGTTTCATCCTACCAGAGACGGAAAGGATATTAGCTTTCAATAAACAGAAAGAAGACACAGAAATTTCGTATTCAGGAAGATCATATACACTTACGCGTTATAATTCTCATCGATGAGCTGAGAATGATACCTGCCCAAACCCCACACAGATACTGCCGCTAAGACCACGCCTAAAGCTAAGCCCCTAAGTACTCCCCAAAGAAGGAAGAATAACACAGGATACGTGATGAGGGAAAGTAGAAGCCCAAAGACTACTTTCATTTGAGCCTGAGTTTCCAATTCTTCCTCCACCAGACTTGCGCCCAAGTAGCCGACCACATATACTGGGATATGAATAAGCATTGGGATGATGAAGAATGGTAAATGAATTAGACAAGTGAGAGTATCTTTGATGAAGTAGAATAAGGTTGAGAATCGATTAGGTAAGGATACAGGTAAAGAAGGGTCCAAAGTTGATGAGAGGGAGATATTCGATAGAGCGAAGTTGGATAATCTCGATGAAGTAAGTAATCTGTGATACGTCGCTAGCAGCCTCTTCAACGATTGTACAGATTCATCCTGTGTGGAAAACAGATCTACCAGCCTGCAATTGGGAATGTCAGCCACCTTCTGCAAGAGCGAAGATGGTGAGAAAAAGAAGGTGCTTACGTTTGAGAAACCTGGACAAAGTCTTTCAAAGCCAAATCGTCCTCATGTACCCAGAGCAATTCTCGAGCCATTTGCGCCGCGAACGCAGTATCCCTATGGCAGAGACTCGTCAGCTTTTAAGTCTTACTCTCTGAACTCTCTACAGCTCACCAATCAGGGGCGTTTACTGTCATTTGCTTCAAATGTAAACCTATTGTCCATGTTAATCGCTTAACAGCTAATTTACTTTCGCCTTCCTGCTCAGACAAGAACTGTGATTCAAATTGTTCCATCGGAATTGGCTGACCATAACTAGAACACAGTATATACCTTAGCAAGTTTGTTTCAAATAATAGTGTTTGCGGATCTTTTGATCATCGTTTTCGGGGGTGTATTAATGCCGAATAAAGAACAACTCACTGTACAACTACTCTACTTCGATATTTTCTCTTATTCACATAAGCTATACCTACAGGGATGATCAATGCTTTTCTCCCTTTCTTTGGACCACCATTTTCTTCTGTGCCCTTTAAGTATTTGACATATTCCAAAGCTGCCCATGAAGTACCGTCTTTGAGAGCAATCATATGTGGTTCAGTGTGAGAAGTACCTTCTGGAAAAACACCAATACTTTCATCTAGTGCAAGAGCTACATGAGAATTCAGCGTTTGTGACCTCTTCATGCGGTTCAATTACCCGATGTGAGGTCCAACACATACCTTCGAAAGTACCTTTGAATAACTTTTGGTTGTTCTTCGTCTTCCTATCGACCGCTAAATCCAGACGAGAAATTAGTATCAGTGTTTCGAGAATTGCCTTGCGGTCATAAAAGATATAACCTACCAATATTTCCTGCATTTCGCAATAAGGCTCCAACAGCTGGATTTTTGAATAACGAATCTTTAACCTAGGTAAGAGAAAGAAGATGAGCTTATTTTCGCTCGATTCTTATCGGGAGGGTCAGCTCACCCAGTAATGCAGAAAGTGTCCATGAGGTATTGTGTTACTCAGTATGGCAGGCTATAATTACAAGATTAGATCACATTCCATCAAGGCGTAATCGGGGTTACAATTGCTCACATCGAGAGCCATGTTGGCATGAGAGCATGCGCTGTAAGGATGAGCATTATCAGCTGTCTTGGCCTGAAGAGGCTCTGAACGGTCAGTTGAAGACACGTACAATATGATAGGTCCTCTTTCAGGTACATTCTCCATGCCATACACTTCTATCTCTCTGAAGAAACTACATATAGCAGAATTGGCAAGCTGAACCAGGGGTCCATGGGTGAAACCGAATGGCATGATATTGCTCTATTCCTTTTTCCACAGATGTCGTTCAAGTTGCGGTCGATGAAGGTAAGAGTGACACAAGGAATTGAAGATGAGAAACAGTCGATGAGTTATATAACCTTGATTATTAATTCCAATATGTGAGAGTGTAGATAATCCTACATCTATCTTTACCTCATAGCGGGGCCATTTCATATTCGGGTTATCGGATTCCTTAGTTAGTATTGATTGACAATACAATACATGATTACGCGCCGAGGAATGTTACGGAGTATCGCCAGAAGTCCGAAAAGATCTAATGGGATAAATTAAATAAAATGGCTGTATGGGAAATATACTGTAGTTTACGGATATGTCCGCTAGAAGGAGATGATCTTGTGAGTGGAGGTAAATAAATTTCAACCAAAGGAAAAAGGTTATTTGAAAGCTGATTAGATTATGATCATTTATCTCATTAGTGTATACATTCATCAAATCATAGAAATATCGATAAGATGTCACAAAAAGGTAAGCTACCAAACATGCCTTGTGTTTCCAGCGAGCTCATGTGTTACAAATTCTAGACCTCGACGCTGCCGTTTTGGCTTATCTTGTCAAAAGAGGATTTACCAAATCCGTTAAAGCTTTAGAAAAAGAATCCGAAGTAAAACCCGGAGATGCAGGAAAGCTTGAGACTGTATGGGCTGCTGCTCAACCCAAGTAAGCTGCCACTACTTGGTAACTCATATAAAACACAGCTTATTCCGTATGCGTAGAACCGAAGATGTAAATATGTCATCATCCTCGTCTTCCTCGTCGAGCGATTCTGATTCATCAAGTTCGAGCTCAGATAGTGAGAGCGAAGATGAAGGAAAAAAAGAAGTCAAAGTAGCTGGTAAGTCTGGCTTTAGTCAGTCACTACTTCAAGCTGATGATTGATTTAGCCGCTATACCCCTTCCTAAATCTGAATCTGGGTCATCATCCTCATCTGACTCCTCCGACTCTGATTCCGATTCCGATTCCGAATCAGGATCCGAATCGGATTCCTCTTCGTCCTCTTCCTCCTCGTCTTCGAGCTCAAGCTCTTCCTCCTCCTCGTCTTCTTCTTCCTCTTCCTCATCAACTTCTTCTTCTTCAGGAAAACCCGAACCAGCTTCAGCTTTATCAAGCGTAACTCTCAAGGGTGACACACCTTCAACTTCATCTTCAGAAGGAGAAAGCGAAAAAAGCGTCAAGAAATTCTTAGATGTAGAAGCTTCTTCTGAATCAAGTTCAAGTTCAGATAGTGAATCAGGTAGTGAATCAGATTCAGAATCAAGTGATTCCGACTCTTCATCTTCTTCTTCATCTTCCAGCGATAGTGACTCGGAATCGGAGGACGAAAAAGAAGAACCTAAGCCAATCATTGGTCAAAAACGAAAAGCATCTTCGCCAACACCTTCTTCATCTTCTTCCTCCTCCTCCTCTTCTTCATCATCAAGCTCATCCTCTTCTTCTTCTTCTTCTTCTTCCTCCAGTTCAAGCTCAAGCTCAGAGTCAGGCTCAAGTTCAGAGGATGATTCTCCAGCAGTAACGGTGGTCACTACCAAAAAAAGAAAACTTGAAGATGGTACAGAAGCTATTACTTCAACTTCTACAACTACAACACCTGCTCACCATCACCATCATCATCCTGATAGAGGAACTCCTGGAAGTGGAGCTGGTACACCGACTCAAGGAAGTGGGAAAAAACAAAGAGTACAAGGTCAAAGATTTGAAAGGATTAAAATGGATAATGTAACTTATCATCATTCTGGTTTGATGGATAATTCTTTTGCTGCTAGGGTGAGCTCTATAAATATGAAAGAATGAACAAATGCGTAAGATGGAATGCTAATTTTTTGATATTGATATAAAATGTAGGAGGCTGCCGGAGCTAGTATGAATGATTATGGAGCTAAAGCTTCAAGAGATTTATTAGTAACACGAGGTAAAGGATTTACAAAAGAGAAGAATAAGAAAAAGAGAGGTGTAAGTTGATATTTATTTGTTGTTCTGAAACTGTACACCCTAAAGCAATGCTAATTCAATTTTTTACAGAGTTATGTAGGAGGTGAAATTACCTTAGCTACTCATTCTATCAAATTCGATGATTAGTAGATAATTTTAAAACCATCAATCAGTCTGCTTTCACTTTTCTGGGTATTTGATTTTGCTTATATTACCATTTCTGTCATTGTATTTTTCATTTAATATGTTCTTTCCTTATATTCCATATGCACATTCATTCGAATTCATATATCCTACATTGAAAATATGCATCATTTGACTATAACAAGTCCATTTACTTTCCTTCTAATTCCATATTTCTTCTTTTAATTCCACTTTTTGGCAGATAAGTATTGATATATGTAATCGTATAAAATGTCCAGGCAATATCAATTTGAATTCATTACACTTTAAAATTTATTTTCATATACTAAAATTTCAAAATACCCCCTTTGTTTTTCTTTTTCGTCTATAAGCTTTTTTAAGCTTTTAATTGTAATCCTTGATTGTATTTATCAGGTGAAGGAGGATAAGTAAGACAAGAATCATGAATTACATTTAAAGCTTTTATAGCATCTTTTTCTTCTATAACTGTAATTTTGAAACAGAAATTCAAATTAATTTAAAATTATTTACATTACATTACACCAAGGGGAAAAAAAAAACAAACAAAAAAGAAAACTTACCACATGAAATATTAATTTCACTTGCACCTTGTGAAATCATTTCAATATTTACATTTGCTTTTGCTAATGCAGTAAACATTGAACCTGCAGATCCAATTGCATTTCTCATATTTCTTCCAACTAAAGATAAAATTGCCATTTCTTTTGATACACTTACATCACCAATTTTTTCTAAATCTGATAATAATCTTGTTAATCTATGTCTATGTGTGAAATTTTGCATTGCCATTGATACCTTTGTTTTTTTTAAAAAAACCCAAATCAGCAAAGATGATTTATAAAAACAAAACGTTTGATATATGGACACCTCTCCAAAAAAGGAAAATACCCAAACCAAAAAAAAAACAACTCACATGAACTTCACTTGTACTAATTAAATCAACTACAACACCTGCTCTATCTAAAGTTCCAAAAATTCTAGCTAAAAAACCATGACTTAAAGTTTTTCTATTTGAATGTATATTTAAAACAATTATATTATCTTTAATTGTAACAGCAGTTGGCATTCTTTCTTCAATTGTTAATTCACCTATAGAAGAAGAACTAGGTTTTGTAGATTGTAAAGAACGTGGAAATTGTTCATCTGGATAAATTATTGTTCCATTACCTTTAGGATTTTCAACATTTTTAATTCTAATTGGAATTCTTGCTCTAATAACTTGTTCCATTGTAAAAGGATGAATTACTTCTGAACCATAATAAGTTAATTCTGCTGCTTCATCAGGTGTAATTACATTGACTAATCTTGCTGTTTTAACTTTTCTTGGATCTGCTGTAAAAATTCCATCGACTTCTTTCCAAACTTGTAATTCTGATGCTTTTAATCCTACTGCACATAAAGCTGCACAAAGATCTGTATATCCTCTTCCAATTTGTGCAAGTAAAGATCCTGGAACAGGTCCAAAGTAACCTGACGCAGATGAATTAAAATGAATAAGTATGCACAATAATGGAGGGGCAAGAGTGTCAAAAACGCAATGCTCAATTACTCACCAGTCACGACAGGCACCCTTTGACCACATTCCCTTAGCCTCTCACCCAATTTCACTGCTAAATGATCATAAAACTCTTGTCCCAATTGAGCTACACCTTGATCGCCAGCAGCAGTAAGAGCTGTATCACCGCCAACAGCTGCGAAGGAAGAGTCCACTATGTTGTCAAGTACCACTAATTCAGAGTCGACACCCTATAAATATAAGATCAGCCGACTTGTAATGTCTCTTAATCCATTGTAAGATGTGTATTGAAGTAAAACTCACCCTATCCCTCAATGCCGCTGCTACTATCTTACATGCTAATCGTTCTCCAGTACCTACTATAGAATCTTGACTTCTTGGACTGATCTCGTCAATGATCTATGATAACGGAAAGGCGATCAGCATACAGTTCTTAAACAGCTTCTTTCAATATTAGATTTATTTGATTACGAGTCACAACCTCACCTGAGCAGCATATAAAAATCCTCTTAAACTCTCACAATCTCTTTCAATTTCATCTTCTAATTCATCCCTTAACGAACCAGCTTTTAAAGTATTTCTAGCAGCTTCAAGATGACCTTTTTTAATTAAATCAACAGTTGTATGAAAACCTTCTTCTTGATCTTGTAATTCTTGAGCAGCAAAAGTTGAAGGAGTACTAGGTGATTTAGGTGGAGATTTTGATCTATTTGAATTTATTGTTGTTGTTGTTGAAGAAGAAGAAAAAAATGGACTAGGTGAAGAAGATCTTATTGTTGTATTATTATTTAAATCTAATTGAGAAAGTGAAGAAATTGATGAAGACATTTCTTTACCAAAAAATCCAGATCCAACTCTTTTTGGAAAAAATGGTGTATTCATTCCTGATGTTGTTCCTCCATTAGATGAAGAAGGAGGTGTAAGTGCTTCTCTAGATGCTTGAAGTAACAAATTTGTAGTCCCTAATGCTTTTGTATGAGATGATCTAGCTGAACAAACTATAGCTACATTTGTTTTATTCGATATGTATGATCTGTCGAATAAATCAATTTATCAGTCTGATAAACTGAATGTAACTAACATGGAAAGGTTGAGAGATATTTACTTACTCTACAATTTTGGTTATACTTTCTAAACTCTTTCCAACAGAAGTACCTCCATATTTTTGTACAACCCATGGTGTATTCGAATCCGTCGAATTCCTCCACAACTCTTCCGGTGTGGCTGAAGTAGGTGTAGAGCTGGATGACATGTTTCAGTATCTGGTATTTATTTCTGATATTCTAATCTATCTGACGAATTTGGCACAACACCTCTTATGCTCGGATGAATTTGTCTTTAACACTATGTAGTGATGATCTTCTTTGTTTAAATGGTAATAATGGTAATATTTCCATAATATTCTTTTTTTTGACTCATTCCGATTTTATTTATGATTTGTCGAGTACTCATCAGGCACATTGAAATAGTTTATGCCACGTGGAAGAGAGATTCGACAAAACGTTGATCGTTCTTGTTATTTTTGTTCACTTTTACAACAGCAATACATGGTATCAAGGTCCTGCGCATAATCTTCAAAGTCAGCAGTCAAGGCTACTGAATAGTGAGATCCATCTTCACCAGTCGGGAGTTTGGATAATAATAACATCGGACAAACACCTTAGACGTCTCAACGCAAACCGCTATTTGTCAATCCTCTTGAACATGATCGTAATTGACTTGAAATTGGGTATAGCAGGTTTAGTGGTTTCTGTCATTTTGGGTTATATAATTGTACAAGCACGCGAAAGGTGGGAGAGGTCTACCCACTCAGGGTACGCTCTTTCATCTAGTGAAGTTGAAGATTAGATAGAATTCTCCTTTCTCGCAATAAACCAAGAATCCACCAACCGTAAATCAAGAACCGTTTCTCCTAGACGTGTCCCCCCTTTTTTGAAACAGGGCAGAGCGAGGATCAATCAGTGAATAACTCTTGAAATTACACACGATGTCTTCATCATCATGGTTTTAGGGCTATCCTTTCGTCGATACGAGTACCACGCAACGGATAACCAGAAACTCGAGGGGAACTGACTGGACGCATTTACGATATCGACAAACGTAGGGAACATCGGAATCAAGAAAAAAATGTATAACATGACCACTTTGTCTATCCTGCTCATCATCGACAGGTGACGCCTTAGACATGGTATAAGAGTGATGAACAGAATGCAGACTATTCTGAAGCAATTTTAGCCTTCTTTTTAGGAACTTCAGAATGGCTATGTCCGGCATGATTATGCCCCTTAGTGTCATCCTCTTCTACTTCCCCTAAAGTCTCCGACCACGCTTCCCACCCGTCTATACACAAATTTCATCAGTCTTATACTTCTAAATCAACTATCCTCAGGACTGGACACTCACCATCGAAGGTATTGAACAGTTTTTCAGCCTTTTTTTCGGCGCCCAATCTTTTGGACTTCATGATCTATCAATGTCGTAGAGCACATCAGCATACGACTTGAGTTGTGAAATTGAAGAGAACGTCGTATTCGGCGCTTACCTTTTGCCATTGGGCCCATTCATCATCCGTTAACAAGGTTTCATCCATTGTTTTTTGGATCAAATTCCGGTCAAGCTCTTGTCCAATGAAAACCAATTCTTGCCGACCTACCAAAGGAAGGGACAAATATGAGTTTGCTAAATACAAGTAGATATACAATTATGGATACCCACGATCACCCCATTCACCCATAAAGTCTAATTTGATAGCATCAATTGTCTCTTGATCACCGCCACCGGGCCATTGTTCTTCAGGTACTTCACACATCCAAGGTCCACCGCCTTCGATAGTACACATGACCTGATCATTCCGGGCTAGTTTAAGCCTTCACCTTCATCGATAAGAAAAGGAATGATCCACTCACACCAGCTTGAGACCATTCCCCATGAAGATTTGGTCTGGTAGCCATCCATATCCATCCTTTAGACCTCAAAACACCTTTCCATACAGGTGACGCTTTTTTGAATTTCAACTTGGAAGGTAAATCCAATGCTTCTTTTTCAGCTTTCATCTCTTCCAACCGTTGTACTTGCGATTTGGCTTCCTCCATTTCGACATTTTCCTCGTCTTCCTGACCGTCATCTTCCTCACCTTCTTCATCCTCTTCTTCCTCTTCGGCATTTTGTATAATGCAAAATGGCGAGGATAAGACTTCCCAAAGTCTTCGGGGATGGAACGGTCGTCGGGCTGTATAGACAAAGGAGCTGATCCCGTATCTATTAGTCAGATCATCAGCGTCACTGAAAACAGTCACATCGGCTCAGCGTAGACTCGACTCACTCCAAGGTTTCAGGCTTGGGAACCATCTTCTTATTTCCCTTAGCGTCGGTGATTTCCATCAAGGTGTTTTCCCTTAGGGACTGTAACCATCCTGCGCCAGTAGCAGCAGTAACAAAATCGAACAAATTGGTATTCAGAATTTCTTTTAAATCAACTCTAGAATAAGTAGTTCGAATTATTTTGGCGGTTCTATTATCATACCAAAAGTTGGTTATCTACAATATCTAATGCAAATACTTTGGAATTGCACAAACGGATTAAGAGTTTTAACAAGATTTTCAATTTTGACAAGTTGATCTTTATTTACCAAATCAATCTTATTCAATAAGATAACATTGGCAAATTCAATTTGATCTGTTAACCTTCATTTGAGTTTTAAAAGAATCAACAAATTATCGACAAATCAAGAGGTTTTTAAAAATCGAGAAGAGATGATAACTTACAAATCAGTTATATTTCTTTCATCTTCAGGATTAACATCTTGACCATATCTATCAGTTAAAAAATCTATAGTATCGAAATCATTCAAAAAAGTTGTACAATCTACCATTGATACACATGTATCTAATTTTGTAATTTTACTTAAACCTCCTTCTGAAATTAACTTTGCAAGTTTTTTTCTGATTTCAGGTATTGATCCATCAATTAGATTTAATGATTCTTCTATTTCTTTTATTGATGTACCTTCAATTGATTCTGCGAATTCAGGTGTAAATGTTTCTGCTACTTGAATAGGTTCAGATATACCTGAAGATTCAATTATTAAATAGCTAATTTATACTTATTATTCAGTTTCTACGGAATGGTACAATCAATCGACAATTCTTGTCACTCACTCAAACGATCTCATTTCAGCCAAATTAGCTACTTCTTCTAATAAGTCCGCTCGAAGTGTACAGCAAATACAACCTTTCAAAAAGATCATTTCGATTATTATCCCATATTTCTACCAGAAAAATCAAAACATACCATTTTGCATTTGAACGATTTTTTCTTCTTTTTGCGTGAGTTTATGACTTTTGATTAAACTTGCATCAATCTAAACCAATATTCTGCATGAATGAGATTCCACCGCATAATTCATTTGAATTGAGGCAAACATACGTTTAAAGGTCCCATGTCATTGACAATTACCGCACATCTCAGACCATGATCTTTCGATTTGAGTATATAAGATAGTAAAGTAGTCTTCCCACTACCTAGGAAACCTGAAAGTAAGGTTACTGGTAGTCTCTTGTCGTTTTGTGTATCAGGTACTGGCATTGTTTTTAATATAAATTTCTCTACAGAGAATTACAATTAGTATTGAATTTGCAAATTGTGTATAGATACAGCGCCGATTTACAGCATCTTTCTTTTTCCAAAGAACATGCATTGATATATATAAAATTGTTGAACAACTTTTAAACAACTTTTTTCGTCTAAACTGAATTTGTAAGTTCCAAATCCGAGGACTGAAAGATCAAATGATTATGTGACCTTTTCCATGTCAGACATGCAATCCAGTAAAAGGTGCGTAAATAGAGGCTCATGGTAGTACACCAACGAAATGAACGGGTGGTGGAACGCGTGAATTGAGCGAAGGGATTGACAGTTGAATGAGGACTGAAAGGTCATAATTCGATTTGTCTTATTGGTCAATCATCATCCGATTTTATATGTATGCGATCTCATTTGCCATTGGTGTACTCAGTACAATGAAATGAGTTAAGGATATGCAAAGAGTAAGTATACATCATTCGCTCAAGTCCCGGAAAATTTACGCTTCAAATTTGGAATTTGCAGTATGACAAGGTATGAATGAATATTGGAGAAATTGTACAAATGAGAATGCTCTTGAGTTCAATGAGAAGGTGGAAAACCTGATCCAGCATTAAACTGCTTTCTGATCTTGCGTTTGCTCCGTTCAGACCTGTCAAAGGCTGACTAAGCATCCCAATACTGTGCGTTCCATCTTGGATCTAGAATTCAAACGGATATGAGCCTGGAACAATCATACAAGCGGAAATCGGTCTTCATGTAAGGCCACCACTCACCATTTTGAAGATGATCAAGGATCTTTTCAACATCATAATCATCTTCCGGCCAATCTGACCAAGAAAACTTACCGCTCTTGGACATATTTTCATTCCCATCATCTGGTTGGGATGTAGCATCGGTATTAGCGGAATTACCTACAACCGTGTTTTTGAAATCAGTCCATCTTGTAGCTCTGTCGAAAGGTTCACCTTGAAAAACAAGGGATTCCTCTTGGATTGACGAGAGAGCTTGACTTGATCTATTGAGTAGTTTCTTTTCGTCGCTTTCGGATTCCTCTTGTGATTGATCTTTGAGCAAGAGCATTTCCAAATTAACTCTGTCTGAATGAAAGTCAACCATCTTCCTATATGCCGAAGTCAATTGTTCAATAATTGGATCCCCCTTATGTTTTTGATTAAAACGTCTAATATCAACTTTCGTATCGTTAAACATTGATTGAGCGGCCGTTTGTACTTCTTGAGCTATATCATAGTATTCGTCAAAGCTATGAGTAAGTTGACCATTTTCTTTGCGCACAATTTTCTCCCGCGAATTTGCAATATGCTTGATGAGGTCTTCTTCGGTGAGGTTACCAAGATCACGATTAGATCGATACTCCTTACGGAAATCATCAAGCGTGGTTCCTAAATCACAAGCAATTTCCACAACCTCCTTGACCAGTGTTTCAGGCTCCGAAACTTCATCTGTCAGATTAGGATCAAATTTCATCTTATTTATCGAATCTCTAATACGCTTAATCTGTTCCGCTCGGGCTTTAGGCTCTATTTCAATCAATCCTTCAACGCTGTCTTTTTGTGTCGACTTCTCCGTTCCTATGAAAGCAAATTGAAAGATCAACATGTTGCTCTTGAATTCACTCCATCGATTTAGGTGAATGATCGCATGGTACTGATATACATATATATAAGCTTACCTTTCTTAGCATCTCTAGTATCGATAGATGCCTCGGTACCGCCCTGTTTATTGAATGTAGAAGTAGCTCTTTCTGGATAAGAATATCTGTTTTCTTCAGGTATATAATCTTGAATATCGTCAAAAGTAGTATTCATAATCAAGATTTCACCTTTATCAATTAGATGCTTCCTAGTGTTACTGATATTTTCTTTGCCGGATTGTTCGAAACTATGCATATATAATTTGGCTTGTTCAAAAAAGAATTGTGAATCATGGTCCACAGTTCCCGCGTATTTATCCAACAATTCTTTTTTGGTTGATTGTAATTTGACATAAGCTTCCAACCATTTTTTTCCTTGTTCTTGATCCTTTGTTTGTCTAATAGCAGAATTGATTTGATGCCTGATTTGATCAGTCATGCTGTTCACAACTGAAGGTATGACATTCATCGTTCTTGATAGACTACGATAATAAGCGAAATCATAATGATTTTTAACAAGTTTATCCAAGTCTTTCTCTTCACTTTTACCAGATGAAGCAGGGAGAAGCCAATTTTTGTAATAATCGTAGAATTCTCTCGCCAGGTATGCAGAAGATATCTCATTGTGTAAAGTATCAGAATATTCTTCAATGTCCTTGACCTCCCAATTCTTGACAGGCACGAGGGAACCAGTTTTATCTCTATTGCCTAATGATGCTATTAAAATTTCAGCAGTTCCCATTGTAAGAGATCCGATTTCTTCCGGTTGAAGATCACCCAGTAAGTGGTCTTCAGCCGCTTGTGCTAGATGTTTTTGCATCCGAGCGAACGAGGATTTATCTGCACGAGAGTTAGTTGGCCTATTTTGTCTATATCTTTTCTCATTTTCAAGACGAGTCTTGAGAGATTTAGTGGAAGATGACATGTTGACTGGGAAATCAGAAAGTCAGGTATGAAATGTTATCAGAATTGTAAGAACTCTAATCGATGTGAATTGATGATCAAGAATCACGATGTCGCAGTACTTCATATACCTTAGGAGTTACGGCAGAATACAAGTAGCTTAAACAATTTACACCAGTAGAATTATGTGACTTGTTTCAAATTTCCAACCCCGAAGTAAGCAAACGTCAATTTGCGTCACATAGAAAAGGAGGGATGGGGTCGAGATCTCCAAAGTACTACGACGTCATTTGTCTTCAGTCTTGAAAGAAAGACAAAGGGGATGTATCTTCGTATGTTTCACTTGGTGAAGCTTACATCTGGAGAAGCTGTCCCTTGTCGTCAACATTCACATCACAACAGCTGAGTTGGCAATGACGCAGGGGTTTCGAAAGGAAGAGTAGCGTCCAGCTTCAGAATATACGCGAGTAAAGGCTACTGGAATTCGCAAGTGGAGAATGCCTATTGGGATGATCATGGTATTGCTCTTTGCATGAGCATGAAAGATACATATTGCTGCTGTACATGTGCAGTACGAACAAGGTGAACGTACCAGAGCTCGAGTATGATAATTGATCCCGCTCATTGTTGATCCTCTTTATTCCGACACCTGTTATTGCGATATATGCGATATCCTCCATCTTTGCATCCTCGTTCCAATGTGTCCAGTATAAATCGCATTAGAGTGTCTATCAGCACAAACTCTCGACTCATTAATCCATCTGTGAACGGAACGAACCCAATACGTCAATTTAATTCAAATATGGTCTTACCAAAAACGATTTATCCTCCATCACCTCTTGACCCTTTATTACTTTTACCAATACCTGAAAATCTTCCTATATCACCTCAATCAGATTTAGATCCATTATTAGATGTTATTCAATCTCATATTAAACATTCTCCTTTTGATGGAAAGGAAAAAATAGAAAATGAAGAAATACCTATAACAGTTTTAACTTCTTCTATAAGACAAATTACAAGAAAATCACAAATTTTATTAAATAAATCAAGAAATGGAGTTGCAGAATCTAGAAATAAATTAGATTTAGTTGATGAAGATTTAAGAAGTTTAGAATATGAATTAACTAGAGTAAGAGATGAAATTAAAAAATGTAGTGAATATGCGTAAGTTAACAATTTAATTGAAAAGATAAAAAGCTACGTTTCCCAATGAAATGGAATTATAGGAGAATGTAATTTTGATTATACTACATGAGTAATCGCTGATTTTTCATTGTTATTCTTTTGTGATAATATATAGCCCAGCATATGAAGAAATGGAATTACCTTCAGTAGAAGAATATTTAGCTCAAGCTGAAGAAAGTGCTTTAAACGCTTTACGTGAGTTGAATTGTTCATTTCTATAACATTGGTATAGTGGAAATTCAGATTGAAGATTTATAAGATGAATGACTGATGAAATTTATATTTTAAGCTTCAAAAGATAGTGAAGAATATGATCATGAACTTACAATAGCTAGATTAGAATACGAGTTAAAGGAAATTGAAAAGTAGGTCTTGGGAGTTTAAATAATATTTGAAACTCATAATATTTTTGATGATAAAATAATTAATTTACTTGATTTTTTTTCTGTAATCATTTTTAGACGAGAAATAGAATTAAATCAAATAACAAAAGAAAGAGATAATTTAATTAAAATTAAGAAAGAGATTAAAATGAAATTTGATGCTGTTGATGTTCATTTAGGTGGTTTTTCAAGAGTTAGTCTAAGTTTTCGTTCTTTTTAAACTCTTCAAATTCTCAAATTCAATTTGTATATGGGAGTTAGTTATGAATAAATGGCTGACTTTAAAACCTGCCTTAGTCTGCCAATGCAGTTGCTAGCAAATTAAAAGATGTAGCTGAATTACCTATAACTCAAATTTCAATTGAAAGTCCTTTACCTACTTCCGAATCGATAACGATGACATCGACCTAATTATTATAAATTTCCAAATAACATCAATCCCTTCATACCTTGCATAAATATATACCCAAACCTTTGAAATAGTGTACTATTACTCTTCATTAACGTGAAAAAATCATACTACCTTTCCGTATATCCGTGTGAATGCATATATACAATAATATGATAATTTACAAATCTGTGAAACACTTTAATGTTGATGATATAGGGTTTTGAACTTGAGCAACGATGAAAGGTATATACAATGAAAATTACAAGAAAAGCTACAAATAAGCCTTCCTCAGTCTTGCTTATCACCTTTATTCAAACTATCTTTCCTATTTAAATTTCCTCCTTTCCGTAAATCTCCTAATTTCAAATTCGTTCCTAAACCAAGTCCACCAATTCCAAGATCTAATCCTAAATCGTTATATCTAGTCTTCAATTCCATACTTTCTTGTTCTGTTTTTATTGTACTTAAACTCGTATTCGAAGTAGAAATAGGTTTTCTATGTAAACCATTTTGTGTTGATGATGATGATGATCGTTCCTTTTTACCTCTACCGACTGTTTCAGATCCAGTTGATAAGGTAGGAAAAGGTTGTTGACTTGGTGGTGGAGGAGGAATAGTAAAAAAATCCATTAATTTACTTTGAATACCACTTGATACTTGTCTATTATGCGATAAAGGTAAATTAGAAGAAGGAGGACGAAGTTTGACTACAGTCGATTTTGATTTAGTATTTTCGGTAATATTGGAATTTATTGAATCAGTTTGTTTTGATATTGAAGGTGGTAAAGTAGATAAGTTATTTATTATTGTTGGACCTTGATTATGTGGCATTGATTCTTCAGATCGTGAATTAGTTGTTCTGGAAATTTCAATCGAATCTTTTCTTTCGAAAAAACTATCAACGCCATTAGACATTTTCAAAGGTGAATTAGCAGTATTACTTCTTGATCTATTACTTCTACTTCCTCCTTCATTTCCATTACTTCGATATATTTCTATAGAACCTCTTGATTGATCTAATGATTTTCGATCAGGTGGCTTGTTAGGTTTAGGAAAAAAGCGTAATTCACTAGAAGGTATTCTAACTACATCTAATATCCTAGGTGTGTTTTCTATTATTTGTCCCAAAGGTTCAGTTGAAGTTGGTGGTGAAGTATGATCATGATTGTATGATTGATTTGTAGATGGTAAAAATGTATTAGCTAAATCTGTGAGAGATGAACTTGGTGACATTGATGCTCCTAAATTGATTTCTCGAGAGGGGGTAATTAAATTTTCCATCGAGTTGAAGGATCCCTTGTGATGGTCTTCGTTTAATCCTAAGCCAATTAATCCGTTCTGATGGGTGAGATCGACTTCTTTACCCTTGCCTTTCTCTTTCTTAGGCATCAAAGTTACTTGACCTTCACCTGGACCTCTAATTAAGGTCTCTTTTGCTTTATTCCATCTGCATGCTTCTAGTGGGACGTATAGGTGAGTACGGATATGTACAGGATCTGATGACCAAAGCTTATTCGATTTCCGTAAAGTCGCGAGCTATTTCACAAAGTTCATTCAGCGTCAATGATTCCCAATATTTCACACGTCATTTAACTATATCAATGAAAGTTCGTTTACACTTACGTCTATACCATATAATAATGCTATTCCAGCTAATGATTCGTTTGGCTTTACCTAATCATTCTTACTATTCAGCTATATTTTCTGATGACTGGAGAACGAAAGAAGTTGACTAACAGTATGTATAAGTACTTCTACTTCACGAGATTCATCATCCGCTCCTCCAGGAGTCATCCTTAATAAATCAAAACTACCTCTTACAGATCCACCTCCATATTCTGAACCTGATTTTGAACTTTCAGCAACTTGTCTCTCAGTTTCACTTGTTAATCTTTTTAAATTTGGTCTACTTATATCTCCTAATATATCTGTGTGTATAGTAGGAGGTGTCGGACCAGATAAAGGATGTTTATTTATAGGTAATATTGTTTCAAGCATTTCATTATCAATATCATTTTGATCTTTAGTTAGATTGGTTATCGAATTTGTAGATGCGAATTGAGGTGTGTTAGACGATGAATCATTTTTACGTTTGACTAATGTGCGCTTTCCGAGTTGAGGTGAATTTGAAGTTGAGCTCGAATTTGATGGAATGTTTGAACCCCATATTTCTGATTCGGATGGAGGAGTAGATGCCAACGAAAAGGAAGAAGTTGATGCTTTCATCATTGCGATATGATTTCACAACCAAGATACCAGAAACAATACGCCTTCATTCCCTTTTTTTCAATTGTGTGGGTCAGGCAGACATTGATAGCTTTTTTTTTTTAACAGAAACAGATAGGTGAGGATGTATTGAATAAAGCCATATAATATTGGATAACTCTCCATTGTAAACTCTACGAGTAATAGTAATCGATAACGTCAATTAATCATAACACGTCGTGCATCACATCGGCGATCACCGTTCTCATATATTATCCGATTCTCATTCTTCATCTGACGCGTAAATCACTACTCGAGTATTCCTTCTTTTCTAATCCTGGTCTTCGTTATAGACTTCACATCAAGAATTATTCAAGCTGTGTATTCAGCAGAAAGTAGATAAATTGAAAATGGTAATTCTCATCATTAGGATCGTTCCATTATATGAATAAGCTAATTTAGACTTAATTAAATAGCCACCTAAATCATCTAATTTACATCATATAACATTTCATTTCAATAAATCAGCAATTTTATTATCATTACCTTCAAATACGTAAGTTCAATTTCCAGACTCGAAAAGATATATTATGTTTAAATCTTGCTTAATGGAAATATTTGGCAATTCAATAGAACAATAAATCTAATAAAATCTCAATTACTTAAAGCATTACAACCACTTTCTACTACTTTATCATTTAAACCAAATTTAATTTCTGATATTCAATTATGGGAATATAAAGAAATAATAGAAGGACAAGAAATTCAAGAGAAAGAAATTAAAAATTTAGAAGATGATGAAAGTAATAATAATATAGGAAATAAATCAATTTCTACTTTAGGTTGGGAAAGGTGGAAAGTTTTATTTATAAGGTATGTTGTTATGTCTATTCTTTTTTTTTCGATTTTTATTCGATATTTCAGAAGTTTGTCAAAAAAATATATTTCATATTTTAACATTTGGTTTTTTTTTATACAGCTTTAAAAATCCCGATGATAGTACTTTTTCAAAACCTGTATATACAATACCAGATGTAGAAGATGAAGAACCAGATGAAACTGAAATATAATTTTAGAATAAATAACATTATATAACATTGCATGTATAATACAATATGACCTGAAAATCATTTTTCATCAATTACGACTCTTCTCCTTCTCCATCTTCTTGTTCCTCTTGCTCATCCTCATCCTCCTCGTCCTCATCAACATCAAGATCCCAAACTTGCAATGAACGACCATCTTCAAAAGCAACACAACCTAATCTTCTTCCCGTTCGTCCATTTAACGCAATTGCAACTTTAGTATGATCAAGAGACGTATCAAATTGTGGTGTGACTCCAAGATATCTTGATCTACTTATCGGTATAGGTAGTATAGCCTACATAAAAATTGTATAATCAGCTTTCCGTCCCACTGAAAGCAAAAGGTATATAAGCTGACCTGAAAGGTATTTTGGTGTATTTTAACAATGTCATCTATACCCCTTATGTCGCTTACATTCATCTCGACCATCTGCTCAAGATCAAGTAATTCGACATATCGTAACGTAACGAGATACCTCCCATTTTCCGATTCAAGGAGTAAGACAATTTCATCATCATCGAAGAACTGGATAGACAGGCAGGTTAAAGACTGTTCCGAGTCGAATAAAGCAAATGTAGATATTTTCGCTGTCGCTGAGGGCGAGGATGATGCCGAATCAGATGTATACATGAGCCATACTAAATCCAAGGAATCTATTAGCAAATTGTTCGAGTCTATACAGTCGACAGAATAACACTTACTTTGCTGTTCATCTTTATCATTTTTCGAAACTAGTACTTCCCATAATCCACCTTGAACAATTCTCTTATCTCTCATCCCATCATTCAAGGGTAAATTATACCCATCATCAATCAAACCAATTGCATCTTTTATTAATTTTTCAAGATCTCTTACTAATGTATTTATCCATACCCATGGTTCTTTCTCTATCTTTCTTTCAATTTCTTCTTCTTCTTGAACAGCATACAGATTTTTCCTTTCAACAGTATCAGGACTTGAAAGTAAATCTTCTTCATCTTCTGATAAAATACCAGTAGGTGTTAAATCTCTATCTACATCTTCATCATTATCTTCATCTTCAACTACAGACATTGACATATCCATAGACATTGTACTTTCTGATCCATTTGTAGAATTTAAAGATTCATTCGCTTTTGTTGATGGTGTATACATTATTTCTTTTTTAATTATTCCCAATTCTGTTTGAGTTTCTTTCAAAACTTCGTCTAAATTTCTATTAGGTTTTCGAGTATACCTTGTAAATTCATCTGGAAGGAAATCTTTTGGAGGTCTTACAGATAAGTAAGGGAAATGATCATGAAATGAAGAATGAACGAATCCGTTAATCATGAATGACCAAACTAATTTCAAGTCATGCGTTGGTGTTGGTATGTCATCTGAAGATGTGTCTTGAGATGCGGCTCTAACGATTTCTACAAGGTATAAACAACGGTAGAATCAGCATAGCCTTAACCGGTATCTCGTTCCATTAGTATGAAATAATGGGCGACATACCATATTTTAGCCATTTCATGAATTCGGAAGCAGCCTTCATCTCGTGTTCCGCATCCCGCCTCATCTTCTCCATTAATTTTGCAAAACCCAGCACTAGATCTGTAGCTTTCACAACATCATCCTCTCGCAATTGTATTCGAGCTTGGTATCTTGGTCTGGACGAAATAGATCAGATTATAACAATTCGACGGCCCACTGAAACAATTTAACTTACGTTCTACTCCATCCTTTCATCTCCTCCAGTAACAACACGAGCCTCTCTAGAGCAGGAGATATACTCTCTATTATCAAATTTTGTATCGATTTATAGGAACTATCCAGCGTTTGATCCCATTTGGTTAAGGTCTATCGACGAACTCCTCAAATTAGCTTCATATACAGCTCAGACATCGGTTACACCACTCACTCGGCCTGTCAGTTTACTTCCTAGCCACTCATTTACAGCTACTCCACTTCGTCCAGTCATCAAAAATCGAAATAAGTCAGAATGTACATCCGGTATTGTCACTATCAATTCACGCAAATTAGCTCCTCTATCAATGCTCCATCACCACTAAGTCTACAGTAGATAAAAGGCAGAACTCACTGGCTTGTTGCTGAGCACAAGTCTCCAAATCTTCTCTACAAATCATAGTTTGTTTCTCACTCTCCCTAAATGCTATTTCTGCATTTTCCAATCCTCTTAAAATGATATCTAAATACCCGCTCATTCGATCTGATATTTTAGATAATTCCAGTATTTCCTGTGCATTTTCTTTTCCTTGTGATGGAGGTAACGGTAAAGTTCCAGTCAAGAAAGGATAAGAAGATATACTCAGTATATTCGGTGGGAGAGGTATGTTAGATGGGAGCAAGGAAGGAAAGGATTTTAAGAGGGAATGAAAAGTTGGCCGAGGTTCTGGTTTGTTGGATTTCTGCATAAAGGGCAATAAGCTAACATACTGTCAGCTCAATTATTTCACCTGCACAATCGCGGTAATCTCATCTCACTTTGGCGGTTTTGGAGGATCTACAGGTGTGACAGTAGGTAAAGAGTCAATTATATTTATAGACGAACCATTCTATAATTGCCATATCAATTAAAGTCGAGTTTACTCAGATTTCATTTTAGCTCACTTTTACACGATCCCAATCGTTTTGAGCTTGTACCCATTTCATATCTATCCATTTTCCTGCTCTTAAATCATCTATATGACCTACATTTAGATTTTGAGGAAAAGGTATGGATCGTATCACTTCTCCAGTATGTACACTTAGATGATCAATTGTTCGTTCGTTCGACCAGGTGAATAAGGATAATATCAGGCCTGGTGAAATCATACATTGAGTACATAAGGTGTGACAAAGAATGTTTTTTAAGGAATGAACATTGAGACATACCATCTTCACTCCATGCTAAACCTACTACTTGTCCAGTAACATTTACTTCCCAAACTTTACTTCCACCTGTACGCCAAAGTGAAATCTGTGTCTTTCCAATTTCTTTACCTTTTCCTTTCCATGAGTTGGATGAAGGATTGAATGGATGTGACAGAAGGACTACCAAGTCCATTGAAGGATTACATGATCCTGGATGTAAGATGTGTGAAGACGGTAATGAAATTGTAGAAAGAGGTGTGAATGATGTGCGGTCCGGTAAAATCATTTTGGCTGAGATTTTCGAATCGGCAGATTGTCAGCACGTCGTCTGACTCCCTCATATGTATTGAAAGAGCTTGAAGGAATTTGAATGGTCCAGAAGCTGGATTCCCAAAGAGGTGCGCGAAACAAGCAATGTTCGAAGAATGTTTAATTTGCCGAATGTACAGTACAAAAGTTAAAACGCGTCGAGCGATGGATCAAAACTCTCGGACCATCCGATCTACCTTTGTAATCTACTACTAATCTCTTGCATTTTCGCAATCGATACATTTATATATATTATATCTATATGCATATCATACATTTTCAAGCGACTCAAACTATCTTGCATATTCTACAACGACCAAGATCTGATCCGGACAAATAAAGAATCTTAACCTGGCTAATTAGGTATATCTTCCACTTTAAGTGGTAAATAAACTTTAGTTTGATTTCCTTTTTCTCTATAAGCTCTTGACATTTCATAAGCTTTATGTCTAAGTCTATTAATACTACCTAAAGGTCTATGATCTAATAAACCATCCCAAGGTGATAATCCAATATGATCTTCCCACCAAATTCTTCTTTCATCACTAAAAGTTTCTTGAGAATCAAATTTAATTATAGCTAAATCATACCAAGGTGAATAAGATTCTTTCCATTCAATACTAGCATCTTCAATTGGTTGTTTATTTAAATCAGAAGAAAATTGTGCTCTTAATTTATATTCTGTTGGATTTTTTGAATAATATTCACGAATATGATCTCTATGAAAAGTTTTATTACTATCTTTTGGAATTGTTTTACCTTTAAATTCTTCTTGAAATTGAGAAATAGGTAATAATGAAAATTTACATGCATATGGACCAAATTTGAAAGCGGCTATTTTTTCAAAAAGAAAAAAAAGTACAACAAAAACCATTAGCTTAAGCTATTTACTGTTGATTTGGGGAATTAAGAGTAGTCAAAAACTCACATTGAGAATAAAATGTAGATCCTATAACATATTTATTAGGTAACATAAAAGGTGCAAATTGTTTTAATCTATCACTTCTTTTAGCTAATTCTAAATTAAGTTGTGTAGGATTATCAAAATATTTTGTTCTTAATTCAAAAATTTCAATTGTTGTATTCAAATTTGTAAGTTCAACAATTGGTGCATTATTAAATAAAAAATCTTGTGTACCTTGATTCGTTGATCCATTTGGAGCTGGTGATAATCTTTCTCCGTTAACATCAAAAATTTTAAGTGAAAATCCTCTTGGTGCTGATGTATTATCTGGTAATATAAATGAAGGTTCATTTGCATATCTTCCTATACAATCATATTTCTTTCCTACTTCTGCAAAAAGACCATGTTGTAAATACGAAGGTAAATCTGAATTGATAGCGATTGATCCTTTGACAAATCCTAGAGATTTCACCTATCATAAGATTCGATAATCAGTCTTTCATTCAGAACCAGAGGAGCTTATCGCTCAGTCAAAAAATCAAATTTGGCTCACATGTGTACCTCTGAATTTATGTTGATGAGCATCAAAATTATGACTTTGCATATCATGTACTAATTCTCCCACCCGAAGGCTGAATAGAATAGTTTAAACAGGTAGGCACTAAAATAGCATGATAAGGTATCCTCCAAACTCACATCTTAGCATCTTCATCTTCTTCACGTTGTTCCGTTTCATCAGCTTTCAACCATTCTTCAGGTCCAGCTACTATAGTAGGTCCAACTACTAACTCCGTTGCTGATTGTAAAGTATCACTAATCGCTTGCATTGTGAATTCCAACTTTTCAAATGCTCAAGAAACTAGGTAAATCAATTGTTATTCAATTTAAATGATGCGAAAAAGATTACTGGCAATGTATACATATGCCCATGGCGTATTAATAGGCTGAAGTTCATTGGTCCTGAATTGCTAATCAATCAATTGATTATCTACATGATACGAATCATGAGGTGATAAAGTATGAAGTCATTTTTACGCAATCTCGGTGACTGCCTTATTTGGCGATCAGATTCCAGTGAAAAAGCTAAAAAGATATCCCGTCCCTCTTCACGTGTTAATCACAAGAGGTACCACAGGCTGAGACTGTTTCCTTCGTCTAAGATGTATGGTCAAACTTGTCCCACAGCATGGTATCATGTACAGTTTTGAGTCTACTAGATTCCCCAAGACCATTGTATATCAATCATGACAAAGTGTAATCAATTTACCGATAGCGACTGATATGGGTTGACCCTACAAGCCAAATGAGCGCGTATTTTATTGCGGCTTCCCCATTTTCATAGATGATCAGAATCAATACGACGTTGTACAGAGCTTCTAGGGTTGTAGCTAGTCATTGTACCCGAGCTATAGAAATACAAGATGCCCGTGAACATGCTGTCTATTGTGAACATCACCGAGGAGTTGGAGTTGATATTCAGCGCTCCGGCTCAAGTCTGCTTTCGCGCCGGACAACTCCACTTTCTCGAGTTTCAAGTTGATTAAACTAACTTCACTTACAATAGACTTTATTTCCTTCTTTCTGAATCACTTTTCTTCTACTTTGAATCAATTCAATCTCCTTTCATACAAATATACAAAAGGATGACATCCATAAATTCATCTCCTCCATCATCTTCACCACTTCAAGCACAATCTTCACCAATTTTATCTAATTATGATTCTCCTAAACCTAATCAAGAAATAGACGAATCAAAACCAAAATCAAAAGTCAAATCAAAGAAAAAAAGGAAATCTAAATTACCTGAAGTAGAATTAGATGATCAAATAGGAGATTTATTAGGTGAAGAAGAATTAGAAGTAGAAGTAGAAGAAGAGAATCAAAATGAAGCTGGACCTTCTATTTCAAATAAAGGAGGAAAAAAAGTTAAAACTGAAGAAATTGATGAATTAGCTGATGAAACAAAAGTTGAAGGAGATGGAAATCAAGGTACTTTTAAATGCGAATGGGGTGATTGTGAAGAAGTTAATGGAACTCATAATGGATTGATAGAACATGTTAAAGAAGGTAAATCATCTATCATTTTGCTTTGACTTTTGATTATAAGATGAGCTCGGACTCTTGATTTGATGTGGGCTGTGATGTGGATTGACACTGGCATACTCTTCGACGAAACGGATTCATTTGACTATGTTGAATGATGGATACTGACAATTGATTTGTTTTTATCTGACTCAATCACTACGCTCTCTCCTTCTCTCATCGTCCATCTACCTCACGACCATATATCGTTCATCATTCACCTATCTGTTCTACTTGTAGACCATATCAACGCCCTCAAGGACGCATTCATCTGCGAGTGGATCAACTGTCCTAGAACAGGTCAAAAGCAAGCTTCTAGACATTCTTTATCGACTCACATGAGAATGCATACCGGAGAAAGGCCATACGCATGTACTTATGCCGGTGAGTAGTCGTTATATTTCTTTCATGTCTAAATGCGTTTTCGTCGACACTCGCATCTAGTAAGTATTATGCTCACTGATGATTCCTACCTATGCTTTAGGCTGTCCGAAATCATTCACACGTTCAGACGCGTTACAAAAGCATATTCGTTCTCAGCACATTGAACGACCTCCTAAACCTGTTCCTCCTCCTCCAGCTATTTCTCTTAATCAAACTACACCTGGTATATCAAAAGCTACAAAGAATAAATCCAAAGCTCGACATGCACCAATAGCTTCTACTCCACTTACTAGAACACCATTGAATGCACTTCCAATATCAGATGAAGATTTATTATTAGATGAAGATATAGCAGAAGTTTTACCTAGAATACGTAAGAGAGAAATATTAAATCCAACTTTTGAAGAAATAGAAGCTTTAAATTATTTAAGATCAATATTTCCACGTCAAATACTTGATTCTAAGAATCCAATACCAGATTCACTTGATGAACCACCTTCTGAATTAGGTATACCTGAAGAAGCTCAATTAATACAATCCGTACCTGATCCAGATATACCTGGAGGTGAATTAGATTTACTAGGAAGGAGCGAATGGCAAGCTAGATATATCATGATTAAAGCTAGATTGATGCTTGTGGAAGAAGAGAATAGTATGAGAAGGATGGAACTTTTACAGCTACTTCAAACTGCTTAGAAAGTATTGCTTAGACCATCGATCTGTAAAAGCATTCCGATTTGTCGATTTTGTTAGACCCATCTCCGACAGACTCCGTATCCTTTGCAGGCTGATAATCATGTCGATCGTGACTGATAATTGGATCATGCATCCAATGAATAATTGTTGAAACCTTGAACACATAATTTGCACTTCCTTTGAGCTGCCAATATATACCTTTCGGAAGGATCGATGGACATCTAAGGATGATTTCCAGATTTCATCTCCTGGCTCAAAGGATGTGGTGGGAAATGATTGATCTTACGGGTTTACATACAAGCTAGGAGAAATGGCAATTTTGTGCTTATCATTAACAAAGCAAATTCACTAATTAACCAATCAAAGGATTAATCAATACCCATTCTCATGATTGAAATATAAATAAAGCTAATAACAAAGTGTTTTCTGCTAATTTTCTCTCCTATGGATTATATTTTTCTTATTCACCTTCCTTCTCACTTTGGTCATTCGTTATTTCAACACCTTTGATAGGTGTACCACCCATACTCGCAAACATTCCTTCTTTACTAGCAATCATCATCGACGTCTAACCGTTTTCTAACGAATATTTACCATGCTTCAGTTCACACTGATTACTCTCCTTCCATTCTTACTCCCAATTTCAGCCGCTCCTGCTCGACGAAATTGCGCTGTTAAATCCTCCTCCTCCTCCTCTTCATCTGAGAAAAGCAATAATTCCGAAGCTATAGCAGCCTTTGCTCAACATGTTAACAATACAGTACTTATACCTACAGGGACTGGCGCTGTCATTCCTTCTATAGCTATCACCTCTCTTTCTGTAACCAATAAGAATATAGCTGCCTTCGATAAAGGAAGATGGAATGGATGGGGTGGACCTAAATCATCAAATGTACCTACTTTTCTTTCAAGTTTAAGTCAACCACTTGTGAACACACAAAAGACTTCGCTTCCTGCTTATACTCAAGCACCAGCAACTTCCCCTTCATCGGTCACTCAACCACCAGCAAGCTCACCTTCGACAATTATCCCTTCAGCTTCTTTAACTTCGAAATTTGAAACAAGTCAAACAATCTCTAGTGCTGCTCCTGTAACCACAGCAAGCGGAAGTGGAACAGCAGGAAGTGGAAGTGGTGAAAAAGTTGGATTAGGATTAGATGATACTGCATATTCAAAATTAACGAATATACAAAATTTAGGTTGGTATTGGAATTGGGGTACTGAACCTTTTCAAGGAATGCAAAGTGAATTTGTAGCTTGTGTATGGGGTAAAGAAAAAGCT
This sequence comes from Kwoniella pini CBS 10737, assembly GCF_000512605.2. NCBI lineage: Eukaryota > Fungi > Basidiomycota > Tremellomycetes > Tremellales > Cryptococcaceae > Kwoniella > Kwoniella pini. The sequence goes on along the minus strand of NC_091723.1, from coordinate 776,965 downwards.
GAATCTTTTACTGGTGTAACTGATGATATCAAGTATATTATGTCTTTTAACGAGCGTGAGTCCGAGGACGATTTCCTTCAAATTGTGTTCTTCTAGAAGATACTGATAATGTTGAATGTCAATTGTGTTGTAGCCGATCAAGGTGCGAATGTAGGAGGATGTGATATAAAAGATACTGCTTTGGCTGCTACATTACATCAACAATGGACAGCAAAAGTAAGTGGAGATGTTAAAATTGGAAGTCCGGCTGTTGCTCGTGGTGGAGTTGAATCATGGTTTACTGTAAGTCATTATGTATCTGATCCAGGTTGTTTAGCTATTCCGAGAAGAATATAAATACTGACTTAGATTACATAGCCATGGGTTACAGCTTGTGCAGGTAATTGTAAATACGATTTTATACCTATTCATTTTTACGGTACAGAAATTGAAGATTTATTTAAATATATCAAAGTGAGTTTTATTCTTTTGAAACGTCTTTATCAAGTTTTAATGCATTACATTGCATTAAACGATTGAGATTTAAATAAGAACTTTCTAATGATGATAATATTTTTGATTTTTATAGGAATTTCCAAGACAAGGAAAACCAATTTGGGTAACTGAATTTGATTGTCAAGATTTTACAACAGGAGAAATATGTGATAATGAAAAACAAAAAGATTTTATGGAAAAAGCAATAAATTGGTTTAAAAATGAAGGTTCATCTTATGTTGAAAGATGGTCTTGGTTTGGTTCTTTACCTAAATTTAGTGAATTAACTTATGGTTTAGAAAATGTTGACGGTACTTTAAATTCATTAGGTGAACATTATTTAAGTCTTTGAAACTTTTTTTTCCCAAATCATATTTTTAATAGTTTTCGCTATATCATCTGGTATGTATAGCTTAGCCACCCATGCACAATGTGATCTCAAGTGGCGCTTCCAGTTGAAATGATTGCTTCAATTTTAAATTTGGTTGAGGCTTACCTCCTATTCACTTATTGCACCGATACAATGAATCTGCAGCAATGATCCAATCATTCTGCTTGACCTCAAAGGTCCACAATTGGAAGCTCATAGAATTTGCAAGGTAAGATAAGGATGAAAGGAACAGATCCGATATTATCGAATACGTCTTAGAGAATTCCCACTTGATATAATCTCGACTCGACAAAATTCGTTTTGTTCACACAAATATTGGCAATAAGGACTGGATCAACATCTGGACGTATTCTGTTATTAAGCAGAAGAACCTGTCTCGTCAATCTGGACCTCTCAGGGCCTCATCGGGGATGAAAAGAGCGAACAAGCTTGAAAGGAGAAGAACATACAGGTCCTCTCTGTAAACGGGAGCTGAAAATCGAGTCGATTCGAGATCGACTATAACTAGGGCAACGTTTGCTAAATTGTACTTGGGTTATTCCTATCACAAGGAGCAGATAGTCACAATCAGCACCATCTCAATATGTTTTCCAAACTTGAAACTTCCAACCATCACGAAGACGACATCACTTTGCGACACACAATCAAGCCGCCTACTACAGCTCAACAGAGCGGGAAATTCCAGAGTGAAGCAACACCGGGAGGTGTCGGCCCTGCCAACTATGCTGACACCCTGCTGAACACCAATAATAGTAAGGGACCTGTAACCACTGCTGGCGAATTGGCAGCACTTGAATCTGTGAGTTATTCTTCTCTACGATGTCAGTTTGAGCGATAAAATCTTCACTCAATACAGCTATATTGATGGTATACTGTAGCTTCATTCAACTTGGTCTTATCGAGACGGTGAAAGCAGATTAAAGTCAGTAAATGATCAAGAAGTCTACAAAATCAATTTTGAAGCAGATTACTTCACTAGGCAAGATGTTAGAGACGAGTTAATATCTCTCGCAAGATCCGTTCAAGCTGAAGAGACTAAATTGAATGCTGTCCAAGGCCTTGCAGGATTCAATGATCCCAAAACTCCATCTTATGACAACTTACAGCAAGAATACAAAGAGGTTTCTGAGAGCTTGGAAAAGAGTAAAGATAAATGGAATGATCCTATGAAAAGGTTATTTTCTAGATCCATGACTGATCTCACCGGAAAGACTATCGAGTTGATCAATAAACAACGTGAATGTCAAAAATCTAATTATGGTTCTTCTACAAAGATTAAAATCCCGGGTTCCTCATGGAAGGATACATTCGATGAAGCTTTATGGAGTCATTTCGATAAAACAGTAATCTCTACTATTGCTAAATTCGATCCGACATCTTCATGCATCAAAGATCAACATGAGTTGACAAAAGTTGTCAATAGTCTTTTATATGGTAAAATCACTACTGAAGGTGATAAAGACTCTATCACTTGCATTTGGAGATCAGAATCAACTGAGCCGCAAGGTATTATAGGTTTGACCAAAAAACCCATAGTACAATTAAGAGAGGACAGTAGAATCATCTCTGAGACCGGATGGACTTGGAAAGATGGACATATTTTATTTTTTAAGGAATTTAATTGATTTAGTCGACAAGCTTTTCGTTCTTCATGCTCCTGGAGTTATCTTTTGTTTCTTAAGATCCGTATAGCTCTCCATTGCGGCAATTGCAAGTCATGTAGAATATTACGACTGGTTTCATTTCATCCCACATCCACTCCCTGTAGATATCTTGCCATGCACATGGTTTCTGTTCATACATGGATTAATAAGGTGGCAGCATGCATGCAGTGCCAACTCACCCTGCTTTATCGATCATTATTTACTAAAAGCATGAGAAGGAAATGAGATCATGACGTGGCATTCTTTCCTGATAGCATTATCAATCTCTTCATCCTAGTCCCGCGGATGAAGTTGATTTCGAGATTTCGAGATTTATTTCATTCTATTTGCGTAAATCATCAATTAGAGCAAGTCATTATTGATACATACCCTACGTCGACACGCAAATTAATTTCAAAATCATCAATACAAAGTACTCGGAATGCCTCGACTGGTCCCATCTTCTTCATCAATACCGAAAACGTACCCTGTTCCAGGATACAATCACTTCTTAACACCACTTAGAAAGTTGATATTCGATTATGATGCTGAATCACCTTCCCAACATGGTATAAGGTGAGTACCTATCATCCAGAAACGAGATATATGTGCTCTGTGTATCTTCATATCTCAGGGGCTCCATGTATGAAATTTTGACTTATGCTTTCTTTTGTAGATCATTTATTCGAAAACCTTTGATAAATCTTGCTCGAGAAAACCCGGATGTAGAATTCGTGGTTAGACGGCTGAAGAGGGGAAAAGCTGCTGTTTTGAGGGGTCATTATGGTGAGATCCAATTTCTTAGGTTTACTGAAATTGATCATGCTCAATACTGACGTATCTGTTGAAGTCAATGGTCGAGACAAGGTGATATGTGTGAATAAGCTGGAAATGGATGGTGTGACGAATAAAGTAAGTTTTTGTTTTATTTGAGTCTATGGAACTTCATATTGTACAATCTGCTGGGTAGATATATCAGGTCAATACCAGCAAGTCAGATGATTCAGGGCCGCCAGCTAATCATATATACTGTCTTAGGTCAAATTATTGTTAAATTCATCAGGAGCAAAGATCAAACCACTGAAAAACTTAACTCTAGAAGCCGCTCCTGCGTCAGAATCAGCAAGAGGAGTTTGGTCTGCTTTACATGATCAAATGAAAGATGGACAAGGATATAGGATATAATATGAATCTGTATGCATTGTAATAGTATAGACCCTATCTCGTAATCATATTCGCTTCTGATCCGGACCCATGGTCCTTCGAGGAGGCAACTCTAAAGTTCTTGGAAGTACCTAATAACAGCCTGTGTCAGCCATACTCGTATCGTTGTGATGAGAAGCAGATCACTGAATATTTGATTGCAAGGTTCAGATCAAAGCAAGAAATGCTATAAATTACTCACTCGTCAATTTGCCAAGCTTGTTCCCAATATTTAACATCAATTTTCAATCCTGATTTTTCACCTTCTTCTTTTACTCTTGTATCTAATTCTAAACCTTTTCTAACTAAACCTAAATCACCTTTTCTCATTCTTAATAAAGGGCAAAAATCATTTCCACCATCTCCTACATAAACAATTTTATCAAAAGAATCTTTTCCACCATGAGAAGATAAATAAGAATCTAATTCATCACCTTTACACATATTTGCTAAACATCCTACACTACATCCATGAGGTGGTTCTGTTGATGGTAATCTTCTTCCAATTATTAAATGATCAGGTGCATCAGGATTCCAATGAGCTGGGTTTGTGATTATATCGGCGAACAAGTTGGAAAGATTGTGTTTCTATGGCAAGTCTCATTTTAGCATCAATTTGATTCAATAGAAGCGGACATATTTAACGACGCTATTACAGCCCTTGGTCGAGAGAAAAGAAACAGGTGATGGAATTTGAAACTCACCTCAAGAATAGTACCGATGTAGACTTCGTTAGAATTAGATAAACATAAGAAAGTAGTATCTTTCGATCGAGATTGTAAAGCAGTAACAGCTCGCTTCATGGCGGGATGCTATTCAAATCAGTCATATGTCGTGAGCTTGATCCTTCGCCATAAACGCAGAGAGCGGAAAGAGTGAAGTATATTGGAAATCGCATGAAGGTATAATGAGAATTGATTTTGGCGTAACTAACGAAAGGTAATATCCTCAAAGCTTCAAGGATATCTTCCTTTTTGAATCCCTTCTCGTAAAGATCTGTCATCGTATCGTTGCTAAAGGAAGGAAACTTGTTAGCTATGTGAAAACCCCTACACTTCTTAACACTCCTTTACACATCTCCTTCTTCCACTCGTCCGTGTCCTTTTCTTCACACTCGTACTATCCATTTTTTACATTTAATGAAGTTGTTGAAGCACTCACACTACATCAGGTGTACATTGCATACCAGATCCAGCAGATTTACGAGATTGTAATAATCTTCTTAATTCAGTTGAGAGAACTTCGAATACCCATCTATCTGTATCTTGATCGACAAATGACCAATCGAAATCAAATACAATAAGTTGTTTTCCCATCTTGATTAATGATAAGAGAAAAAATGCGATTTATATACAAATAGATATATTGACTTTGATGATTTTCGCGAAGAAGATGAACGTTTATCATTTCATGATATCTTTCAAAAGTCGGAGGAAAAAAGTCAAAACTCCCAAACATTTCGGTTCAGGCACGATTTTGTAAAGGCCGAGTCAAATCAATTTTGGTGATCAAATCTTGATGTACACTTTACTTCTTTGCATTGGCAAAATCAGGTATGTAATAATGCATACCCTGTTCAAAAATGTCCAATATGACCTTCAAGGTCTTTATATACCAAAATGATAAGGTATGAAATTATATGAATTTATCTACATAATATACGTTTCATATGAGTACTATCCGTTTTTGTACTCCGTCGAAATTTTGAAAGTCCAACTATAAACCTAAACCTGATCTAACAGCATCTGTAAGAGGCCAAGAAGATCCAGTCCAATCTCCATCTATTGAGAATACGTTACATCCTCTCAGTCCTACTTGTGCAGCGAATTGACCTTTCAAGTTCATCGAGACAGTATCATCGTATGTTACAATTTGATCCGAGTAAGTTGATTTCAACCAAGGCTAGAAATATTGAATAGTATCAGCGTCATTTCTTTGGAGCTCGATCGAAACAATATAGAGACTCGTGGTCTGAGGGCTGAAAGAAGAGCACTCACTGTACTTGAGCAACTATCCCAATACCTTGTAAATCCTCCCGTACCAACGTATTCACCGTCAACCAATTTCAAAGCACCTTGAGAGATCAACTCTTCAAACATGATCTGACCATCAGATGATCCTCCATTATCGTTATATACTGTGACTTTGGAAGCTCTACCCTCATTCCTTGCAGAATTTTTATGAGGTGGTTGAGGGAATGCAGAACGTTTCTTTTGTTTAAGTGAAGTGGCAGAAGATTGTTGTAGATATCCGTAGCTATCGCAAGTCGACAAAACAAATTAGCTCAAATATGCTTCGCGTATAATAGCTCAGACTATTTACAATACTCACGCTGGTACACCCAAAGTGATTTGATTTGCTGGCATACCGGCACCAGTCCATGAAGACACGGCGGCATAAGCATTGGCCAGAGGTTGAGTCGAATTTCCACAGGCATCGGAAAGTGGTGCGTTAGGTCCAGGGTCCGAAGAAGCTATCGTATCTCGAAATCAGCATAAAGACTTTAATAACAGTGTAGGAATGTTAGAAATAGTTTACTTACATCCCCAAATATCGTAATTCATGATCAAGATCCAATCAATGACTTTAGCGAATTCAGATACATCTGACATTGGATTACCATTTGAATCTGCGAAGGGCCAAACTTGAGTTGCAGTAGTGATTATAGCTCCAGAAGGAAGAGCAGCTCTTAATTCTTGTAAGAAAAGTAGGAAATTTGCTGAATCATCACTTGAAATTGCATTTCCATCTGCACCTGTAGTTCCAGGATATTCCCAATCAATATCAATACCATCTAAATTATAAGCATTATATGCAGCTAAAATATTAGAAACGAAAGTTGATCTTGAATTTGAATTACCACAAATTGTTGAGAAATAAGCTGAACCTGTCCAACCTCCAATTGATAATTTTACTCTTTTTCCATTAGAATGTCCAGCAGTTACTAATCTTTTTAAAAGATCTTCTGAATCATCTTGTGTAAATTCTAAATTATTATCAGAAGTAGGTAAAGCGAAAGCGAAATCAACTACGTCAAATCTTGACCAATCTACTTGTTCTGGAGATAAATGACTAGAAGCCCAATCTGGATAATAAGCTGCCATAATTGTTGAACCTATAGGATCTAATCCGCTACTTGACGAAGCAGATGCAGAAACTGAAGTAGAAGTAGAAGTGACTGAAGCAGTTGCGGAGATGTTCAGGGTGTCGGACACAGAGATTGTAGAAGAAGGGTCGAAAGAGGAAGTCAAAGATTCCGATAATGTAAGGTCGGAAGAAGTGGAAGAAGCGAAATCAGAAGTCAAAGTTGAGGTCATATTGGGCCATATGGTTGAAGAAGCGGTCAAAGACTGAGTCGAAGTTGCTGTGACAATTTCAGTCTCATTCAATCTCAAGGACCCCGTCTCACTAGCTGTCTGACTAGCGCTTTCACTATCTGTGGCAGAAGCGGTCTCGACATCTGTGATAGAGGCCGTTTCTGTTGAGGAAGTCGAAGAGGAGGTTCGGGAAGCGCTATGCGAATGGGAAGTCGCCGAGACTGAGGATGAGGAATCGGAGATGCTACTCGACGAGGAGCTCGATTCTTCTCTGATTGAAGAGGAAGAGCTCAACGATGTCGAAGCCGATTGTGATCCTGAGTGAGAGCTCGAGCTAAATTCCGAATCCGTTATTTTGCTTTCTAATGCCGAAACTGACGCCGAAGCAGTGATTGAAGGGGACAAGGAGGAAATAGGTATGTCGGATGGGTAGATCGAGGTGTGGGATGAGTGAGATGAGCTTGCACCTATCGTAGAAGATGCCAAAGATGAGATGAAGGATGCAGATGGGAAGTCGGAGATGTAGCTTTCTGAGGGTAAGGCGGATCCGTCATACATTGAGGAAGAAGCTGAACCGGAACCTATTGATGAGGCTGCGCTTGAAGCTGAAGGTGTGATCGCGGACGAGTGAACATGAGAGGAAGAGGTCGCTTCGATCGATTCTGACCCTATGCTTGCGCTTGCGCTTGTTGAGCTTGCAGATTGAATGCTTGGACTCTCCGACGTTACACTAGCACTAGAGCTCACTGAGCTGGAAGTGCTTTCTCCATCTGATCCTGATCCACCTCCAACTCCTGGCGCAGTGACTACTACTTGTTCAGTAGGTTGTACCCATACTGTATGTGTCGCTGTACGCTGAACAACGACAGTAGTGGTCGCTGTGATTGGCATTAACCTCTCATCCAGATGAGGGTGTTGCCTTGGATTTCTAGGTAAATTCCTATGTTGTGCTGAAACGGATGAGGATGGGGAGAAAAGGAATGACAATGCGAAAAGGAAAGAAGAAGGTCTAGTGAGCGGATGATGCATCTTGTTCAACTTTCTTCGTTGCAGATTAGAGCCAACCAGAGCTATAGTAATGATCTAAGAATGTTCAAGAGCCGGTCTTGAGAATAATGCGATTTTCGACAGATCTACTGTTATTATCGTTTTCGAGTGATTATAAGCGAATGTGTTGCCCTCTGGGCTTGGATTAGCTGAAGTCGAACGAGCCACGAGACAATGATGGAAGAGAGAGATGATGATGGGAGGTAGAGGATGAAGAGTATTGAACAAAAGAACGCGATGAAGTTTCAATTTTCGTTTCGAGTTGTCCGAGTCTGACGATACTGCTATTCCTCAGAACACTGGACTAGCAATAGCTTGCCCGCAGGTTCTATTCTTTCCACTCTTTTTATCAGGGTAAGATGGAAGTTTGCTAATTCTGCTTGACTGTGTATGGAGGCGCCAAGTGACGTGTGGAGGTGGTCTTGTCCCGTACACTGAAGCCAAAAAGTATATCGATTTAGTAGGAAAAATGGCTCTTCAGTACGCAGCGACAACCATCCGATGGCTTAATCGGAATTTCCATAAACCCTTGCTTTCCCTTCTCAGCTGGTCTACTGATAGTGCTTTCCATTTTTACATCCTGAAAATCTAATTTCGTTCTTTCTCAAGTAGGGATTTCTAGTAGTGGAAATGATGATTTACTGTGAAATAAAGAAGACTTAATGATGTAAGGATGGCTGGTAATGATCTGAACCCCGACAATTGAGCCATTTCACTTTTTCACCATTTGGATCGGAAAGTTGCCGATTTGTTTGGTTCCACTTGAATTAGGCACTTCCGGTCAGAACGTTAGAAAAACTATCTCGCGACATTTGTTGATGTATATTACTATACAGTGCATATTCATATTATCTTGTACACATACTTCTCAAACAAATACTTTCCATCTCAGCTTTACTACCCTACACAAAGACCGAGTGCTACATATCTTTCAAATTATCGTCTGAAGGTCTAGAAGGTCTATAGTGACGTCTCTACCACGCTACTGATCGGTGTTGTTTGGCCTAGATCAAGATTATCTGTAGGGGGAACGTCATATTCTCGGACTGTCCAACCTTCCTTGTCTTCTAAGGTATTACCGATATCGATTTTCATTTGACATTGTCGTTTACTAGCAATAAAACGTGCCTCACCGCCCTGGAGCAAGCGATCAATTTCGAAAGTTGTAGAGGTAATTCATCCTTGGAAGGCCCCGTACTCGTCTCAAGGCTCAGACGATTCAGATTAAGGAGCGTGGAATCAATAGCAGTATGCCAACTAGATTCTAATTGTCTCATGTACGGACTAACATCATGACGACCCCAAGGTGCTCCCGTAAGTACTTGGCGTTTCATGAATATTCCCTCAACAAGCGCTTTGCATTTTGAAGTGTAAACGGTTTTCACATCGTTGAACATTCTGGATTTGGACGTATCATATGTGATCCTATCGGCGATTGACCCATTCCACTTGATTTTCCCATTGGAAAACGAAGAAAGGCTCGAATGGCACCAAAATTGGTTGTGTTAACGCTGAAACCACAACTCCTGATGAGCCGTCTATACCGGACGCTCCAACGATGATGACGTACTGTATTGACCATCACTGCCTAGTGTTACACCTTCCTTTGACCGCGTTTTCCTTTAAAGCTATGAGACAATGGATTAGGCTAGTGCGTCGCACTCGTTTTGACAAGCTCATGGCCAACGACTCCCTAATGGTCGAGAATGGTATAGTCAGGCAACACTCATTATTGATCTCTTTGTCTCTTCTGCTTATTTGATAAAGATTCAGTCGGCAATCAGCAGCAACGATCGTTCAAATATTTGGGGCATCATGCCAACACTACTTGACTTGGAGGACGATACAATTCGACTCGTCGCTCATTATACTAACAAAGACGTCTATATCCCTCTCCCGTCATACGGACCATACTGGCAGAATTTCAAATCAGACATCAATGGCAAAGTCAGTCGAGACCTTTTGGCTTTTAGAGCGACTTGTAAGAGGATACATGGTCTAGCTAAATTAGAAGGACTTCACTTGGATGTTCAATCTTTTCCCAAAATGATGAAGTGGTCAACGGACGCTCCTAGAGAAGTGGAAAAAGCAGTAAGGTGCGTGGCGAAGAAATGTTCCAACCTAACGTTCAGCTGAATTTTGGTTCTATGATAGACGACTTCGAATATGTATGCCAGGGTCTGGAGGATGTAAAGTTATTACCGTATTTTCAACCTTGACCAACTTCTTACATCGATTCGATAATCTAGAAGAACTAGTCATTACTGATTCAGGCGGTTGTCATCATTCATACGGATTCGGAGGGGAATCGGCTCCTCGTGAGCCCAAATTACCTCTCTATCCGTTTTTGGCGAATCTTAGATCATTAGCTGTGCAAGTTTCTTGCCCTATATGTGCCCAAGAAATACCTGAAGTACTCCTTCCAGCTGCTCCTAAGATACAACATCTCAAATCTGGGGTGATAAGTAGACTTCCCCCTTTGACGAGCCCAATCCAAGTCCCAATGGTCTTCCCAACACCTACCCATCCCTTTGACGCTATCAATCGTATCAAGACCGAGTGGTGCAAGCGCAACCGCAGAGACGAATTATCTCTAAAAACTTTGCACCTTATCTACCTTGTCCCTCGAGGTTTACAGATCGAAGACCAACTTGGCGCCACGACAAAGAGAACTCTCGAAATACTGCCTCATCTGGAGGAATTCAGTATAACTCGTTTCAATGACAATTATGAGACTATGCAGAGTGGTATCAAACTCAAAGGGAAGAATGTGCATGGGCATTGTTCCTTCAGCTGCGAAGGCCCTTTCATGACTGGCCCTGAAGCAATATCGTTTGTAAGTTTATCAGATTGGGAGATTGATATCACTGACTCCTTTGCACGCATCAGGAGGAAACTCTAGGTGATATATCCTTTCCAACTCGCCTCCAAACCTTTGATCCGGTAATATCCATAAGTATACCCCTCACAAGACCCATTATTGGTAGTGTAGCATCTATCGAAACTACCAGATCAGCTTTCTTCGGTAACAAACAGTGTTCAAATGATCAACAGATCAAGGAGACGGAGAACTACGAAGCCACTTTGAAAAACGCAATGGTGGCCGCTGCTCAAATACTCATTGACAATATACCTTCTTTGACAAGCGGGACATTTTGGGAGAAGGGTACTGAACGGTCAAAGAAAGACTGGAATCTTTGGTCTTGGCAAAAGGTCATGATCAATGGAGTATCAAGGCCTGTCATAGCGAATAAACCGGATATCATGACGAAGGCATTCGTTTCCTCGCACTCATTTAACATGTCGAGAGAAAATATGGTTGGAAGAACAAATTTGGGAATGGCTATGATGGCGTTGGATTATGATGTTGAAGGGCTAGAAGGAGAACAAGAAGGTGAGGATAACAGCGACGGGGAAGAGGATGTAAATGTGGAACTGGTTGATGGAGCTTTTTGGCAAATCGACTATAGTGTTGCTCCATAAATTGGATCGATTGCTCCCTTCCTCAAGTGTCATATCAATGTGTCCAGTATGTATGAAGTGTTTTGAGAATGCATGCGAGACCATCGATCATCACGTGATACGCAGTAACAACCACCTCCACTTGGGGTCGCTAGCTAGAGTAACTCGTAAACATGATATTCCTTATTGCCAATGAGTTCTCATAAGACCTCTGAAAAAGCAATAACCTAATTTTAGAAGATGCCGACTAGGTTACTTGACCTAAGTGACGAAATACTCGCTCACATAGCACATTTTGTCAACAATGATACCAGCATTCCCTTCCCAGCTTTCACACCTCATTGGGCGAATTTCCCTGTTGCTGTCGAATCCAGTAATCGTGATCAACTTCGATTTCGCGCTACTTGCCGACGTATAAGGTCGTTATACAGACTACAAGGACTGCACCTTGTAGTCAAGTCATGGGGGATATTGGAACAATGGTGTCATCAAGTTCCAGACAGCGTGATCAACGGGATGCGGTGAGTTCATGACAAAGTATTTCGCAATCGAAGGATAACCCTCTTCTCTGAATGTAGGAGGATCGTAATCGATATCAAACCATTCAATGAGACCGAAAGTACATCAGATCAAGTAGATGGAGAGATGTTAAGCATGTGGTCGATCTTCATTACATTCTTATCTCAGTTTACTTCTTTAGAAGAGTTGATAATTCTCAATACACCATTTTGTCAACATGATATCGAAAATCTTCAAATAACATCAAGAACTCTAGATCTTCCTACATTCGATTATCTTCCTACTCTCAAATCTCTTGGATTTCAAATAAAATGTAGATTTTGCGCCAATTATATACCTAGACTATTCATTCCAGCTGCTCCTAAACTGCTGCACCTGAAGACGATTTGCCCCACTAAAATCGGTGCGATGATTACAAATATAATCAAGACCTGGTCTAGCATTCATCCTGATAAGACTCACCCGCTTCGTTCGCTATATTACCGTTTGAATGAAGATGCTGATCTAAACGAAGAGTTAAGCGAAATAAATGAAACGTTTCCCTTACTTGAAGAATTATATTTCAGCGCTCATGGATCTTGCAATCATGGATTTCACGATTCTTCCACCGCAAAAAGCGAAGCGCCTATGATCATTGCAAAATCTGATTCACTCGTCGTTCCAGATAAATGGGCTTTTGAATGGCATGGTGTACTGGATTTTGAATTGATTTTATTTCCCCGATTCCCAGGGCGTTGTACGTATACCCCTTGTGACTTTGTGAGTTGTTTTCTTTCGTATTTCCACAACTTTTAACCGAGCTATGCGCAATAGTTAATGGCTAATGGTTCACTCTTGATTTAGCTCGATTTCGTTGAGAAACTTGGAGTATATCGTAATCTTCGCAAAATGGACTGTTCAATAAATTTTGTTTTGCACTCAGAGCATGGAATGCCAAGTATCTTCATGCCCGCTACCGAACGGGGAAGGCTCGAATACGATAGATTTGTCCGAGCGCAACGCTCCAAGACGATTGCCTATCAAGGCGTTAATATCGATAAACTTAGACGGACAGGAATGACAGAAGCGGCGAGAATCATCATGGATGAAATTCCCACTCTGGAAGAATGCATTTTTTGGACAGAAGTTGAAATTTCTGGACCTTCATTCGAAGTTTGGTCAAAATATACCATCATTCGGAAATACGATGATGAAGGAAAATCAATAGTGGAAGTAGATCCGTATGTAGAGAGATTTCCCGTTCTATGGACAAGTAATGAAGATGGTCAATGTGATACTTTGGATGGCCTTCCAGAATCGGATACTGATGATTCGGAATCAGAAGGTGATGCAGAATCGGATATGTCTGATTCGGAATCAGAGGGTGATCCATGAATATGGTTTCTACGGATAATGGATATTCAAGCCTATTCGCATGGTGTACTTGTATGATTGAAAGGGTTGGGGTACTTAAATGATTGAAAAGGTTGGGGAATATAGGGATACGGCGGAAGTGTTGGAAGACTATGATTTTGTCAACTCAAAGTCTAGATGAGGAATACTTGAAGAATTGGACCCTGCGTTGAGCCCTTCAGCTATTGCGGCGTTAAAGCATACGAGCATATATGCATATATGCAAGAGATGAGGGAAAACAAGACAACAATCAATACAACACACGGACCTAGATGTACTTAGCTGGGACCTCCTGTTCCAGGGTAATATCTTGAAAAAATTGGGTGTGGACGAATCTTTTGCACCTCAAAAGATATATCAAGGCTTACTGTTCTGCTTCTTCTTTTCTTTTCTTTTCTTTTCTTTTCTCTTTTTTTTCTCATGCGCACAACAATCAACATACATACTCAGTATGACTTCAGAATCAAGTATCACCCGAACATCACTTCTCGATCTGGACGATAATTTGTTGCTTCTCATAGTCTCTTTTATCCTTGGCGACAGTGATATTCCTCTACCATCATTCCGTCCTCACATATCAGAGCCTATTGATCTTGGAAACCCTGGTGTTAAAACGCATTATCTCTCATTGAAATCGACATGCAGGAGACTGTATCATCTTGTACCTTATCGCCTCCTGCACGTCCCTTTGTGTTCGTGGCCAGATTTGAAGTGGTGGGACGAGGAGTGCCCGGAAAACGTTTTGAGAGGCATCAGGTGAGTCTTCGGTGTATTCCTAGAACGCGCAGGTCACTGACACGGCTATTTAGGAGAGTAATGATAGATATCGAGGACTTTGAATCCGAATCGGAATCCGAAATACTATCTTGCCAGACAGCTAAATTAGCTAGCAGCACCAAAATCAACATTATCATATATAATTACGTCGTCAGCTTTTTGAACAAACTCACCAATCTTGAAGAGCTATTCATTGGCAGTTTGCCTTTTACTGTCAATTTCGATCACATGGAGGATGACGACTGGCGCAAGCCTTCCTGTTATCCACTATTTCCAGCTCTAAAATCGATCGCCTTCGAGCCAAGACTTTCTGATTATCTTCCTAAAGTTTTCAAATCCTTCATTGCTGCCGCCTCGCACCTTCGACATTTGAAAGTACCCGGAATTTTCACTGTTTGTAATGACTCAATCGTATGGCATACAAGACCTCGTGGCCTACGACAGGACGACTTCGCTGAACTCCCTTATCTCGAAACGCTGCATTTAAGGGTCCACCAGAGGGATAGAATTCGTGTGCTTAGCAATATCACTAAGGGGTATCCAAAGGTATCCAGCCTTAACATAACCCCATGTAAATGGATGGGGTTTTCTGCTGAGCCATCGATTAGACTCGGGGCAAGACAAACTGATGCCTACAGCGATGAATGGATCTTCAAAGAAATAAGAGAGAGGGATATCAATTTGGGTGGGACGATGAGTATATCAGCGGCAGATATGGAGGATTGGAGAGCGGATGATGACTGGGTGAGCTCATATTCCAAATGCCGTTGAAGAGAAGATGGAAAAGACTTAATGAATGTGTTTAGACAGCCTTTTTAGACCCACTTAGTCAATTTCGATATCTCGAAGATTTTGATTGCATCATAGAACTCGTTGTGGCTTATGTTAGTGACTACCAACGAGAGACCGATTGGTATTCATTTGGAAGATACCATACCAATAACAAATGGAAGGAAAAGAATCCCAGATTGCGGACAGGCTGTAAAGATTCCAAGATCCAGCTGTTCTCAGCGATGAGAGCAGCTGCGAGAATCATTTCTGAGAAATGCTCATCTTTGAGAAGGGGATATTTTTGGCAATGGTCCCATGAAGATACGGAAGAGATGTCGGAACGAACGGTTGAGCGATGGTGTTGGACCAAGGAAGAGTCTGGCGAAATAAAGATTGTACCGTGGTCGGAAGAGATACCGTACGAGATGACACTCAAGTGCGGCCGTGACCTACTGAGGACATGGAAGGGGGACTAATCGTAAATCGAAGATTGCGAGAGTCGGTGTACATGGCGTTTAGGTTCCGTATCTTCTGTATATAGTTTTGATATATATTCTGGATTTGCTGAAACACTTTGTCCTCGTATGCCTTCATCACATACAGCAAGCATACTTTGCATGAAAAAGGTTTGCATCGTTTGACTTGATAAGAGCGGAATGGAAATTGACCCCGACGCTCGGATCTCCTCAACAGCTTGGACCAACATTATACATCAATTGAATACTCACTGTCCACTTTTATTCCCACGAATGACTCTTGAAATCCTCTTCCTTCTTTTCCTTCTTCTTCTTCTCATTCTCACCTTTTGCACTTCATTCGCCCCGTTAAATCGATTAACAAGCAATTATCATGCTCACAAATATACTTGATCTCAGCGCTGAGACAATCCTTAACATCGCTTATTTCTTGCATGGTGATAACGAAATTGATTTACCTTCCTTCAGCCCACATTGGGCTAATTTTGCTCATGACGTCGATCCATCAGTTCAAAAAGACTATTTTTCCTTCCGATCAACATGCAAAAGAGTCAAAGATCTCTTACCCATGAAGCAACTTCACATAGTTTTCACGAAATGGTCTACTATTCAGAGATGGAAGATGAGTTGCCCTGATACAGTTTTGCACGGCGTCAAGTGAGTGTCCTCGTTCCTCGCAGGCTTTGTTGATCCAACTGATCGATATCGACTTGACACAAGACGAGTCAAAATAGATATACTCCCAAAGACACAGCCCCCTCAACCACAACGTAGTCATTCAAACCCCAAGGATTATTCCATCGTTGATATATGGTCAACCCTCACGAGCTTTCTAGAAGATCTCACACAATTGGAAGAGCTGATTATCGTTGAGACTCCCCTTTGCAAGCACGGCTTAGATATGTCACTCGGAGATATACGACTCCCATCTCGTGATTTCCTCGGTAAACTCAAATCTCTGGCGTTCGAATGCAAGTGCTTCCAATGCTCAGCATTGCTGCCAATTCTATTCATACCCGTCTCGCCCAAGATCAAGCACCTGAAACTCTGGCTTGAACATGAGGAGGACTACCCTTTCCACCCTATAAGCGACTCATGGGCGTCACGACACCATGAGTCGAGCCACCTGCCCCTTGAAACGGTATATATGAAGGACACCTCGCTGTTCGGCAACGCGCACGTGCTTACAAAGATAAAACGAGGATGCCCAAGCCTGCGACATGTATGTGTGTCAGGCCACAAGTACACTGGATCAGTATCCACCACGAAGATAGGGGCCAAGCCGTGCCGGACGGGAGACGACCAGTGGATGTTCAGGATTTTATGGGAAGAAGCTCGGGAGAGAACTTCTCTTGGATATCTAAGCGAACAGATCATAGAAGCTTGTTGGAAAAACGGACATTCTTGGCTGGTTAGTGGACCAACTTGACGTTCTCGGAATTAGGTCACGCGCTCTAACTACCCAGCCGTTGTTGACAGTCAGATCAGCTTGAGAAACTCGGCGAATACGAGCATCTTGAACGGATGGATCTGTATCTCGAGCTGTCCATTCCGCCACGATACACTTCATCGTCAAGTTACCTTCCGGCCACTAAGCGATCTACCTACGACCGTAATCGTCTGATGCACCCCCACACTTCTATACCAACCGCCGAGGAACAATTCTTCTCGGCAATGCACGCCGCAGCCACATTTTTGGGTTTAAAAATCCCGTCACTTCGTGAAGGCTACTTTTGGCAATATCCTGATGCAGATCGAGCTAAGGGACTCGCTTCGCGACATCTGAAATGGCGGAGATGGACTTGGACTCGGCTAAACGAACATGCTGAGATTCACTTGTCACGGCACTACGAAGAATTCCCGGTTGACTGGACTAACAATTATGATGGGTCCGAGAATCGGTGGGAGTGAAAATGAGGTTTCGGTTAAAGATATCGAAACGCTTTGTAGGGATACAGCTTTTCGTTCCCCTTTTGGTTTCCTTTGATCCTCATTTTCAATAATTCTTCATGAAGTCAAGTAACACCATTCAAAACGACTTCGGTGGCTGGACATCAGACGATCATATGATCAGAGAGTTTTCCTCATCCTCCGTTTTCTTCTGGGCTCTTCCGCCTCTTTTCCGCTCGTAGATCAAACGAGACTATACCGCATGTAAATTATAGGTTATTAACAGACTGTGCCCTCATCTTGTTCTGCAGAGATACAAGTGTAATTGGCATCAAACTTATGCAATGAACAAAGCGTATGATATCATACATAATCTCCAAAAAACAGCTACTGCTTGAAACTTTTCAAGCTAATTCTTGACCCGTATAACTCACAGACATACATGTTAGAAGCACTATAGTCCTAACACGTTACAACCACGACCAATGATTCTCATCTTGCTACTAAGCTCCTGTTTGCGTGTTGTTCTCCATTCTCCAGTCTTCGATTGATGATTGAAAAAACCTGAATCAGCAAAATCCTTTTTGTACATACATGCTTTTTTTTGGTACCAAAATGTCATGTCATCTTCGTCATATAGTAGTACCCTTGTTATCGTATGCTGCTGAAGAGTTGTTGACAATACAGTCGGCACGGCTACATGATTCATAAAAAGAAGAAATTCTAAAAGCTATTGTAAACAGAAATCATGGAAGAAAATTATATTATATATATGCAATAAACCCTCCCTCCCCTCGTGTAGGTATACATCTCAATTTGATACATGGTATATTGTTGAACCCTAGTGATTTCGTATTCGATCGTTCTCCTTCCGTGATCACTACATGCCAATCCTTACTTGACTTGCTGAATAAGCGTCATCCACCATGATTCCCTCGCACGTAATCCAGAGTGGCAAGATGTTATCGGATCAAGAAAGATAAGCACAATTGAACAAAACAGGCAATTGTACAGAAATAAAATCCGTATGCGTATCCTGTTGGATTACCATTGATTGAAGCGGACCAAACCTGGAAAGACATCAGCACAATTCCCAATACGAGAAGGAGACGTGTAGCACTGAAGGCTGGACTCACTGCACCGCCGATAATCGGGCCAAAGAACCTCGATGCGGAGACTGTACTTTGAGCTAAACCATTTGCTAATCCAACCACATGTGGTGGAGACATTGCGTTCTTAATTCCGCCGATCAGCTTTTTATACGATGGTGAATTGAATAGCTGAGACTCACAATAAGAACCATAACGGAAGTATAGGCAAAAGTGCTTGCACAATATCTTATAGCTGTTATCAGAGTCAGTCCTGATATAATTTACAAGTCATCAGCTCCATTTTATATGATTTGTCTGACGGTAAGAGGAAGAACCCACCAGTCATGAGCATGAATCCACCTTCCGAATCTGGACTAGCAACTTTGTGCAAGATTGGTAGAGCGAAATATGCTGGAAGATAAAGGGCTGAACCAATCCTGAACATCTGTAAATGGTTGAATTTCCCTAAAGGTGGCCCTAATCTTGGATAAAGATAAAATTGGTAGACAAGTTGACAGCAGCACATTATAGCTACAAGGAAAGAGAAATGCGCGGGGTTCAATCCTAATCCGCCTGATCGATACGGTCTGCAGAGAATAAGTCGATAAGCTGATTTTGACTTCACCATGAGGCCAAAAAGTACAGGAAAGCTTACGTGACTAGGAAAGAAAGGAATACTTGATCGTGAATGGTTCCGTGTAAAGCCACGAGACCGTACTATGCAAACAGAAGTATCAGCTTGATGATGAGGTGTGATCAATCACAGTTTGATTAGCTCACCTGCATGATCATCAGGAATGGAAGCAGGGAGAACGAGCTTGGTTGTTTTTCTGATACGACTTGAGTCCCTCCCGGTGTAGTAGCTAAAGCGGAAGTTGTTGCCGCACCTTCAGATATCACAGCTAATCCACCGGCAGGCTGGCCGGGACGAGTGGTCGGTTGAGGGAAGAAAGGATCTTGACTTTCCGTAGCGGGTGATTCGCCTTCGTAAGCGGCAGTCACGGCTGGTGGAGTCCTCACACCAGTATTAGAAAAGATCGCCGGCATGTGCCCGGAGGAAGTGCTAAATCTCCTTCCACCATGAGATACCGACAATCTATGTCCACCGAATGGTTTATATATCGATGAAGCTCCTGACACGATTCTGGTTGTCCTTCCACTTGGTTTCCTGAAACCCAAAGATCCTCTAGGATCATCCATTGCAGAACCAGGTGAAAGGCCAGGGGAAGGTTGAGGTGTTTCATCTTCGATTGCGTTTTCTTCCTCTGTCAATTCACCTTCTGTCTCGTCTTCGTCGTCAAAGACAGCTGTATCTTGCGCTACAGCGGCAGATACCCACAGATCGTTGATGTTGAATGTGTTCTCCTCATTTGCTGCATTAGCATTTTGTTAATTGTCATTTCATTGCCTTTTTGCCGCAAAACACAGCTCACCCAGCAATAGTTTTTGAGCAAGACCCAAGGCACCATGTGCTCTAGTGTCTTCTTCTGGTTCTTCCTCGTCATCCTCAAGTCTGGGTATAGCGGCTGAAGCTCTTCGAGCAGCCTCCAATGCAGCTCGAGCAGCCAAAGTAGGATGTTTAGATCTAATTCCACCATATCCGTAAGCCGTTCCAAGACTTGCTCTACTGTCTCTTCTGCCATGGGGAGTGGCGGAGAGAGCTGGGTACCCAGCACCGTATGAAGCAGCTTCAGTCTCTCCAGGTGAAAGCGCAGCATTTCGCTTATAGCTAATTGACGGAACTCTTATGGCGGTACGGCTAGATGGTGCGGGTGAAGCAGTTCTGTCGGCAGAGGGTGAGGCCCCGGCAAGAGGTTCATCCTTTTCAACATTCAGAGCAATTCTTGATCCTCCTCTAACACCTCCATCCCAACTCAGGAAACATGCGAGAATAGCTCCCGCAACCAGGATGACACTAGCAATAAGAGTTGGAAGGACATAAGGGAACCCTTTGAATAGATCTGCAACAAAGCTACATCAGCTTTCTGTCTGAGGCTATACGTAGGCAGGAAGAAGAAGGAAATAAAGTATCATCACTTACTGATCTTACTCAAGAAGCTCCCGGGGAAATTGTCGGCTGGACTCTCAAAGACACCACCAATAATTGGACCGATCACTCCTCCGAAACCCCATGAGAAACCTAGTACTGCATATGCACGAGAAGCGTTGGTATCATCTGTCAAATCTCGAATGGATCCTCGGAACTGATGAAACGGATCAGTGAAGGTCACCGTGAGGTTTGTAAAAGGCCACTCACTACACCGACGGCGCCTCCAAATATACCTTGAATAAGTCGGACGCATATAGCCTCAGGCAGCTGTATGCCAATATTAGCGTATCACTAGAAGCAGACCGGGCGAAGCTCCACTCACAGACTCAGAAGTACCGAATATTGTCAGAGCTAATGAGATCGCCCGATCAGTTCCCCAATCGAGACGTAATTGAGCCTTACATCAGAGGACTCACCAATTGCACTACCCAATAAACTAGCAACCATGACCGCTCTTCGACCGTGTCTGTCTGCAATACTACTCCATAGCAACGAAGTAAAGAATTGAGTGATGAAGAAGACTGATACTAAGTTACCAGTCCAAAGTCCGACAGCAGCCTCAGTCTCGCTGTTCTTTTCTCGGCCAGATGAGATGAAGAAGCCTTTCAATCAGGTAGACCCGTCAGTTAGCTGGAGAATACCATGCGTTGCAAATTGCGTTGCAAGTGGGCAACCTCACCTTCTACCATCTTCAGTAAGAAGGGTGTACACAAGTTCGCGGAGAGCAACTCTGACAACATAGCCTGTGGAAAGGGGGAGTTAGCTCAGTCATTAAGTTTCATTCATACAAAGGGGATAATTGAGAACGTACAATACACATGACAATCATAGGTAGGACAGGAAGAGGAGTTGAGTATGCGGGCCTGATTCCAGGTACCAGAGTTGGTAATTTGGGTTGTAAATCCTCTTCATCAGGTAATGGTGAACCAATTTCCAGACCTGGTGTACCTCTGCTCATCCTCCTTCCACCCCTACCGTAACTTGCGAAACTATTCCTCACTGATCTCCTATGACTTCTTGATGCTGCTCTCGGCAAAGTTCCGCCTGCTCTGCCATTGTGAGAGGGTGAACCGTTAGGAGAGTCCAAGTTGAGATTATGAACACGTTGAACAGTCGGAGAAGGGGTATCTGTTGATAAAGCTGAATCGGCCAATAAATCTGTTGCCGTTGGTCTTGGCGGAAGATTAATCTTACTCGGCGGTGTGGCTGTCATCTTGACCACTAGCTTTACGATCAAGCTGTGCCAGCACCTTGGTCAAGGAGTTGAAAGTGGATTGCGATCGAAGGATTGTAGACAGGTAGAGCGGCGATTAATAGTATGATGTGGATCCTACTCAAGTGGTCTACAATACTGAATTTGAGTTTTACTTTACCACGTGGATCGACGCGTATCTTATACGTCGTACGGTGGGGAACCGCGTCGGACCGAAATACCGTAATTTCTCCTCCTAAAACTCTCAGGCTTGTTTACAATTTGCTTTCATATACAACTTCCCGTCAAATCACACAGTCAAGAAGAGATCCTGGCCAACCTCTACAGATGATATGGCTTTGACTGTCTCCTCAACTCGGCGGACGAAGCGGTAAATCCAGGACTAGAAATTCATCGGCGATTCGTCTCCGAGCTAGAACATCGATTGTTCCTAGAACAAAATGATATTCTCGTACGCCAGATTAAAAATGATGATCATCATTTAGCCAATAAATGAGATTCGCGGTGCGGGATCATCATATATGGCGTACGAAATTATCGGTTTGGCGTTCGCAACTCTCACTTTCATAACATCCTGCTCATAAATTGTCTTGAATCGATTACTAAGACTCTTTCTAGAAAGGGTAGTCGTACGTGTCTCTCTGAGATGGTCGGTAATTTCAGAGCTTTTATTACGGAATACTTCTAAGAGATATCTCAGAGTTCAATGACGGCAAACTTCTGAGATTTCAACGGCAAATGGCGTTGAGCGAAAATTAATCATTTTCTCTGCTACATCACCTGTAAAATCGCTCGAACCCTGAACTCAGACAAACTAATCTTGGTTATCTAACCGTTCCTTCCCTATCTCCGGTATTGCCTGTGATAAAATAATTGTTCACGATTTTGATGAAAATATACATATATAAAGAGCAATTTTGGTCGACATCATTCCCCCTTTCCTCATCTTCTCCAAATTCACTTCACTGTGCATACCACCTAGTGCATTAGCATCGAACTATCTGCAAACATAATTTACTGTCATAATGTCAGATATAACCGAGCTTTCCAATCCACTTACATCAGTACGCTTCAAGTCACCCGGCACCGAACCTGGTCCATGTCATTTCCATACACTCACTGATGAATTTATCATCGAAGTTGGAAAATGCCTTCTACCTAATCAAACCAAATCTATACCATCTTGCTATCCTCATTTCGAAAATTATCAACATCCATTTGACCTCAAATTGGATTACAATGATTATTTGTCTTTCCGCGAAGCTTGTTATAAAACATCGTACCTTCTTAAACCTATACAGAAGGATTTGGAGATCGAGATCAAGAGCAAAGCGAGTTTTCAAAAGTGGTTACACGCTCCTCAGGATGTATTGAGCGGTATCATGTGAGTTATGCTTTCCGGTGCGATCTTTTATCGGGTGGATGCAGCTTGAGAATACTGACGACTTTTGAACGTTGTCGCAGTCGTCTTCGTCTAAATGTCAGCTTAGATCCCGAAGACGATTTACCCCAAGTCTCAACAGAATTATGGGATGATTTCATAATACTTTTACAGAAATTACCTAATTTACTTGAATTATATCTCACTGAAACACCATTTTGCTGTCATGGATCTGACGGGCAGAAATGGTTATTTGAGATTCCTGAAGAAACCCATATACTTATAGAAACTTTTGCAATTGAAGTAAAATGTAGATGTTGTGCAGAACATTTAATAAAATTAACAAATTTAATAAATATAAAACATTTAAAATGTACATCAGATGATAGTGTTAACCACGAAAATTTAATTGAACCATATGATTTTTTATTGTCAGTTCCTTTTCTTGAAGATCTAGAAACTTTATATCTAAAATGGTGGGAACTTGATATGTTTGGAGATTGGTCAATTACAACTATCAGAGATGTTTTTCCAGAACTTAAAAAACTATTTTTTTCAACTCATTCTACTGAATTCCCTTATACACTTTGTCAAAGAGTAAAATTAGAAGGTGTTTATGAACCAAATGATGATGAGGATGATGATGGGTGGGGATTCTGGGTAACGCAGGAGGAAGGAACATATCTAGGATTGGGTTCTACTTTGGTATGTTCTTCTAATTGGATTCATCATATATATTATTAATTAACTCCTCTGTTTACTTGATCTAGGAAGAGTTCGCTCACGAATGGTCGATATGTTCTAAAATGCAAGAGGTAGATTATGGATTTCTCCTAGACATATCCCAATATACAACCGATGATACAGAATACACTCCATCTCGAAAAAGAGGTGGACCGCCACCTGAAGAAGAACCTTTAAGTCCTGAACAATCTGATAACAAACAGAAAATCCATCCTGATGAATATACAAGATTGTATAAAGAAGCTATAGTTGCCGCTGCAAAAGCTATGGAAGGTAGCTGGCTTTCTCTTAAAAAGATTCATTTTTGGCAAGACGTAACGGAACGACAAGATTGTCCCACACGAGATTATATAAGATGGACTGCGAATATCGCTTCTGAAGGAAAGATTAGTGTGACCGTCGATCGGCCTCAAAGGATGGATCATGACTTGACTTGGTCAAATGATGGGACTATGCCCGCTAATGTTGAGGGTATATGTGATGGGCGATCTCCTTAGATGCTTCGATCTGATTTTGACCTTTCATATGAAGAGATCCTACTGTGTATACGATAATCTCCCATTTCTGCTGGAATATTGCTCAAAAATAACCAGCTCTTGTAGGCAAATCAAACTCTTAATGTATAGCATATACCCCACAATACGCTATTACTCCGATGTAGCCGTGCTCTGCAACTCGCTACACACTGTCCTCAGACCGCTCTCATATCATTATTCACACACAGAATACTGAGCTAGAGCCTTATGTGTATCGTGCGTGTCATGCTTGTATGCTTTGCTTGATTTCTCAAGTGACTCATATGTGATATGGTCACTCACAATCGAATACCTCGTCTATTACGCCGCGACCAATGATTCACTAATTCAGGGTAATTTACCAAAGCTTCATTCAGGAGTCCCCACACGACGTCAACGTTAATTCTGACTATCATATTCAACCTCTCCTACTAATAGAGAACAACAACATAAAACATAAATTGCAATTCACTTTCTAGCATTGTTAAATCCCTTAGGGCTGACAAAGCAATGTCAACTCGATCACCGCCGACTTCTACATCATCTCCAAAACCAGCCAACATCCCTTTACCTGCGGATGAGGCTGAAGCTGGACCATCTAGGATTTCTTCCATTCTCACTAGACAGTCCAGTGTCTCTACCATATCTTCGAGGAAAGGCAAAGAACGAGCTCTTGATCCTGAACCAGCAACGGATAGTGAAGATGATCGATCGAGTAGTGATGAAGATGATACTTCGAGTGGTGAAGAGCTCGATGATGAGTTGAATGGAGGAGCACAGAAAGATCACAATAATGATGTAAACGGAGACACGCGGGATGAGGATCACTCAAGCGATGAAGATAGTGAGGAGGGGGATTCACAGGGAGATGATGATGAGGAAGGGGAAGAAGCTGACGACGATGAGGACGACGATGACGATGATGAGCCGTGAGTCTTTTCATTTGTTGACGTGTTAAAATACTGTGAGGACTAACGTGGATGTTCCGTGTCAGAGCTCTCAAGTACAGTCGACTGAAAGGCCGTATACCGGAGATATTGGGGAAAGATACAGCTTCTACCATAGCTGTTTCTCCAAGAGTGATAGTGAGCTATGTTGTACACGCCAACAAGTTGTATTTTAGCTCATGCACATGTTGATAGGCGCTCGGAACGCATAATGGAATGGTACATGTTTTGACGTATGAAGGAGCAAAAGTGAACACCTTCAGACCTCATGCAGCTAGTGTGACTTGCTTGAAGATGGATGAAGATAATGACTTCGTAGCTACCGCAAGTGTAGAAGGTAAGCTGTTTGGCTCATTCGTCTGTTGAAGATACCGGATATTCAGCTGATACTGCTAAATGTAGGTCGTGTGGTGATCCATTCTCTAACATCAACTGAATCTTACGCATTTGATTACAAACGTCCAATGAGAGCTATAGCTTTGGAACCTGGATTTGCAAAGAAAAACACCCGTGCATTTGTTTGTGGTGGTTTGGCTGGTAATTTGATCATGCAAGAAAAGGGTTGGTTGGGTTACAAGGAACAAATAATACATTCTGGTGAAGGACCTATTTGGGCCATAGAATGGAGAGGTAATCTGATAGCATGGGCAAACGATCTTGTGAGCATATTGGCTTGAGAATCATGTTGTTTGACCCAGCTAAACTCTGAATACACCTATAGGGTGTTAAGATATACGATACGACTACATCTCAACGGATAGGATACATAGATAGAGGAGCTCACGCACCTCGAGCAGAGATATTCAAGTGCACTTTACAGTGGAAAGATGATCATACACTCATAGTAGGATGGGCGGACCACATCAAGATAGTCAGGGTACGCAATCGAGCAAAATCTCAAACGACAAGCGGTTTACCACCTCTAACAGTTGAGATGACTGCAATATATCAAGTAGATTGTATGATTTCTGGTTTGGCTCAATACAATTCATCATATGTGGTTTTAGCTTATATAGCACCGGATACATATGAAAACGAAGCTACGGATAATCCGGAAGAACAACGTAGAAAAGCGGCTAATCGACCTGAATTACGCCTAATCGACAAAGGGGAAGAAGTCAATGCTGATGCTCTCAGCTTGACAAACTATCATATGTATAGATGTAATGATTATTCTCTTGTTAGATCACAGAGAGAAAATGAAGATGTTTTCTTTGTGATTAGTCCATCTGATGTCATTGTGGTTAGACCAAGGGATGAATTAGATCATATCGATTGGTTAATTGAGAGGGAAAGATATAGTGAAGCATTGGAATCTGCTGAAGAATTAAGGAAGAGACACGGAAATGCGTTAGATGTTAGGTCAATAGGACTGAAGTATATGAATCATCTCTTAGCACAAGGTAAGCTGAACCTCCTTACCTGACTCCCAAAGGCAAAGGCTGTAGGTTAATTTTGATGCGTTATTGCGAATAGGTCAATTTGATCAAACTGCTACCCTCGCCCCGAAAGTCCTGGGTCAAGATTCGGAACTTTGGGAAAAGTGGATATATATCTTTGTTCAACATCACCAACTACCTGTAAGTCCAGTCTCGTCTGCTGTCACAGCATGCTTTACCAACACATCTGACCATTGCTCTCAGGTAATCATACCCTACATCCCGACAAAAGACCCTCAACTAGGTAAACCGGTATACGAGATGGTGTTTGGACACCTTTTGGTCAACGATAGGAAAGTGAGTCGTGGGGTGACTGTGACCTGCATTGCAAGTGTAATTCTTGAAGTTGACGGTGTCATTTGCCAACCAGGAATTGCTCAAGACCATCACGTCCTGGCCTACCGATATATATGACTTGAGTACTGTCATGGGCGCTGTCCAAGGTGAATTGCAAGCTAGTAAAGATGATCCGATACTGTTAGAATGTTTAGCAGAATTGTGAGTAGCAAAACCCCCCTTTTTGAAAAAGCTCTAGCTGAACTAGCCCGCTC
This sequence comes from Kwoniella pini CBS 10737, assembly GCF_000512605.2. Taxonomy (NCBI): domain Eukaryota; kingdom Fungi; phylum Basidiomycota; class Tremellomycetes; order Tremellales; family Cryptococcaceae; genus Kwoniella; species Kwoniella pini. The sequence continues at coordinate 749,671 of NC_091723.1, read as the reverse complement.
AGACATTTAATCAATCGTCAACCTGCTAAAGCACTTCCCTACTTCTTACGACTGCGTCGGCCACACGTATTTGATTTGATTCGAGAACATAATCTCTTCACTGCTGTACAAGATCAAGCCTTATTACTAGTTCAATTTGATCAAGAAAGGGAAGTCCCAGATAATAAAGAAGAAGTGAAAGGTGATAGTAGTAAACATGGCGCAGCAATTGAATTATTGGTGGATCATACGCATTCCATACCTGTGAGTAACACCTTAAACTTCAGCTGAAGTAGTAAAGAGAAGCTGATGCTGGCGTGTTTGTGCTTATAGATCGATAGAGTCGTACAACAGCTGGAGGAGAAGCCAAAATACCTTTACATGTACCTTGATGCGCTTCTCGACAAGGACCCTCAATTCTGTATACCCTACAGCGATAGAATGGTGATTTTCAATTCTACTCAACACCTGTAAACTGCAAGTATACAAGCTGATTTGATGGACATATTAGGTTGAACTATACGCTCAGTATGATCTGGATAGGTTAATGCCGTTTTTGAGAGCCAGCAATTACTATGATTTGGAGAAGGTAAGTCATGGCAGGTCACGTTCTAGCGATGGGACGATAGAGGAAAGTAATCTTATCTATTGTAATAGGCATACGAGATTTGCAAAGAGCGCGACCTTGTGACTGAACTGGTCTTCTTACTTGGGCGAATGGGTAATAACAAGAAAGCTTTGATGTTGATTATCGAGAGACTAGGCGATGTTCAGCGAGTAAGTAGATTTATCGTGACGTCTTGCTGTTCTTCCCCATCATGACCTGCTTTCAACAATCGTCACAATAAATCACGGGTCCTGTTCAGCTGTATTACCTTGCTGACCTCCTACTAGGCAATCGACTTCGCGAAAGAGCAGTCGGATGAAGACCTGTGGGAAGATCTCCTCACATACTCCGAAACTCGACCTTCGTTCATTAGAGCGCTTTTAGAGCATGTAGGAGCAGAGATCAACCCTATCCGACTCATCAGTAGAATCAGGGACGGATTGGAGATTCCAGGACTGAAAGAGGGCGTAGTAAGCGTCTTGACGGGTATGAATTTGCAGGTAAGTGGGCATACTTGTCATATTGATCTTTGCCATTGGCCTTCAAGCAATGATTTCTCATTAAGCGAAGGAATGCTGACATTCTGTTTACAACCAGGTATCCTTGCTTGAAGGGTGTCAACATATACTCAACGGCGATTGCAGTAACTTGGCAGTGGAATTGCAGGCTGCTCAAGTGGGAAGTACGAGATGTTCTCGTGAGTTTTTCTTTCCTCGTATCCCAAAGTCACGATGTTGTGAACATTTTCAATAACAGAGAAGAAGCTGAACTGCCATCGTTCGATAACATAGCTACATCAGAATGTGCTTTATGCCACACCACCCTCTTCATCCCATCAACGAAGTACCCATCACCAGCACTAGTGTTACTTTATCTATGTCAACATTTAGTACATGCTGAATGCGCCTTACCAGAAGATGTTGAATTACCTCTACGTCAAGAAAATCTGAATATATCGTACCTACTTGACGATAAGAAGAAAATTGGAGGTAAAAATTGGAAATCACGTGCAATAGGTGGGAAGTTGGGTTATGCTGCTGCTGTAAGAGTCAGAGTTGGGCGATGTCCTGTTTGTGAAAAAGGGGGAAGGGCACGTGGAGTGAAAGTTGGATAAATAAGAATGACATATAGCTGCATTACAGAGTTCTTATTATTTATTCATAATATGCCCAACATATGACCAGATGCATATGTCGGTATAGACGTGATGAACGGTCATTACAAGCATCATTTACATACATTTTTTATCTGAAACAAATCATCCTATATCGTCCAGCGATGTTTTTATACAATTTATAAAGATAGTGAATCGAAATCCCAAATAGCTGCACCATCTAAACTTATAGCAGGTCCAGCAGATATAATAGAATGTGTAAAACTATCATCATTCTGCCAAAACAAAAAATCAAATAAACCATTTCCCGAGGTCTGTATTTCTGTTGGTTCTGAATTATGATCTTCTCGAATCGGTATATCTAAATCTAATTCATAATTTCCTCTCAAACTCAATAAATTAGTAAATTTTTCGTTTAATCCAATTTGAATTTTTAATATTCTATCAACAGAAGAAGATGTTGAAGAAGTACAAATAGTTGTAAAAATAATTAATAGAAAAGTGAAAATTATAAAAAAAATTGAAATTAAAGTTGATTTAAATTTCTGCTTTTTTTCAATTTGTCTTTGTAAATTTGAATTTGAATTAGGTAAATTAAGATATGAATTTGAAGGTAATGATAATGATGATATTAAATTTAATTTTGATTTTTCATCTTCTTCTTCTTCTTCTTTTTCATCTGAAAAATTCGAAAATGAATGATATGATGAAATTGATGAAGATCTTAATCTTGGTTTTTCTGATTTACTTGATATTTGTTGATTACTCGTATATTGTAATTTACGTGAAGAAGGTAAAGAATTTGTAATTTCAAAATTTGATTTAGTTAATGGTGTAGAAGGTGTTATAATTAATTTTGGTAATGGTGGTGTAGTTGTCATAATTAAATGATAATTCTTTGAAATTTTATATATAAATTTGTATTTAGATGTACTGATTTGTGGTAGTGATGCTTGATAATAGATACTCAAATTGATTATTTGGATGACTGATTATATGAGAACCACATAAAACGATAATCAGTCCCTTATCGACCAGCGAGTTGAGAAGAAGATCTAAGTTATATTGGGATTACGACCAGCGTAAGATAAAGAGTTGATAGTGAGACAGTTGATCAAACTAGCGTTGATCTTGATAAATGGGTGATCAAAAGTCGATTGAACGGAGAAAGATTGACACGCGTTTCTCGATATGATATGATAATGATCAATGATATTTCAAGAAACCTTGGCTGAGATGTACCACTATGTACTGAGTAATGAGTAAGAGGCGTTGTATCAGAACAAGGTATCTCATTCTATTCATCTACGCGTATCGATACTGATTTGACGCGTAATAAGATGGACGGACCCTTTTGTTCTTTTCGGCTTGGTACCTGATTCGCGGATCAATGCGTGTTCCTGAATCCCGATTCTCAAGAAGACGTGTATTCTTGGCATCTTGTCAAACTTCTATTAATATCCCTCAAATATGAACACATTTGATAGTCTCATCATATCTGCGGATGCGGTCGAATCTTCTGAGTCAGCGTTTCTGGAATTCCAGGGCACGTCCAATGATAAAGTTGATCACGACATGCGTCTTCGGACTCTGCTGATCTTTCAGGATCGTTTGCAAAGTCCTTCCTACAGCTAATATTGTGTTTAAGTGGAATCATCAAATAAGGTAACTTCTGCTGATGGTGAATTTGAAAAAGTTGGATCTAGCTGCTTACAGACCTCCACAAATCAAGTCCACAAACAATATTTCGTCTGACAATATCAACTCTTGAAGGACAATCCATATCGGAGACGCATCAAGCGAACTCGAACAATATGACAGCGATTCATGGGAACTTGTCCCATGCTATGAGAGATAATTACAACGAGCATGGAGTCGATGAGGTGAGCTATTCCAAAATGACCCACTTCGATGGAAGATCTACTGATTTGCATTGCGTCAGTACTACAAGAAAGTCGCTGCTACGTATCGGAATCCGTTCTTCCCCGGCATCAAGAAAGTACGTCTCTCTTGATGTGTCGTTATCGTACCAAAGTGCATTACTGATGATTGTTACATCCTAGGTCATCTGGACCTTCATGAATCGTTGGTGGGAAGAAGAGGGCAAAGACTTATATGGGAACGAAGTGACGGTTTCAAGTGGATTAAGAGCATTGGATATGGCTGCTGGAAGGTGTGTTCCATCATTCCACCGAGTTGACATTGTGCATGCTCATCAGCGATTTCACGATTAGTGGAGAAGCTACACTTTGCCTGCTGGAATGGGCTACAGCGGGCCAAAGATCATTATGCTCGAAGTCAGCCTCGTCTGTGTCAACCAACTCTTCCCTAGATGACCCCCTTGCTGCTCTTCGAGCTGTTCCGTCTATATCGACGGGCACATCAAGCAGACCAGCATTTATACCACCCAACGCTCGACGTAATACTCCAAGTGGAGCAGGTGGAGTTTCAAATCGAAAAGGAAAATCAGTATTCGGAAGTATGGATCCTCCTCAATTACCTAAGAACTTTGGAATAGATATAATAGCTACCGATCCTGTGAGTGTTATCAACCGCATATTCCATCAATCTTCAGTCGCAAACACCAAGCTATTGCTCCTCAACCATCAAAGGAAGCGATTCGATCAGTCTTACTGATGTATGCTATGCTAGTACACCTCTCCAGCTTACACAGAACGCACGACTCGTCCATGCCATGAATTATCCTTCACAGATCTAGCCAATGGTCTCTTACCGCCAAACCTATCCTCTATATCTGATGAGGGCCAACCAATTTGGGATATGATAATATGCTCTTTCGCTTTACATCTTGTCACTTCACCTTCAGAATTATTTGCATTATTATACGAGCTGAGTGGGAAAGCCAAATGGCTTGTTATCGTTGCTCCACATAAGAAGCCTGAGGTGAGGTTCACTGACTACATTTTTATCTAAATATTTTCTTTATACATTCTATAAGTTAGCTCGGCTGATAACGATCAATTGATTAGATCAAGGAAACATGGGGTTGGTTGCGATACGACATCGCTTCATGGTCTCCAGCTGGAGAAGGCAAGTTGTACGCTGGTGGAAAGGGTAATGAAGATGATGATGAAGAAACGGAATTGGAGATCATCAGAGACAAGTGAGTGAAAAGTATTTCCACTAATAAGCACTGCCCAAGAAACTTATATAGACTGATCATAATGTTAGGGTTAAATTACGATTGTATCGAAGTAATGCATTTTGAGCTAGTCATGTTGTTGTAAAACAGCCATAGCCACAAACTTCTTGTTCTATGTTACCTGTTCCCCTCAGAATTCACAAATGTATTGGTACGAGGGAGTGGGGTCAAAGAAGCGACATTGTCGATTGGTGGAAGGTACTGTGAATCTAGAGGAGTCGAAAGAGTGATAACCAAGTGGTCGGCCAAGGATGACCAACATGTAGACTACACAATCAAAGTTTCCTATCGATAGGTTTGATGTATGACGATGGTTTTTCAGACTGGGTTGACAATGCAGGTTGAGCGGAGGAGGGGTCCGAGCTGATAACAGGCTTGTTTTTACGTAATCGAACTCTACAATGACGTGATACGTAAACAAATGGATGTTCACCTCGTTCTGATTGCGGATTAACCGTAACCGTAAAAGATGACCTCTTTTTGCGCCGGGATACTCATAACATAGCTATGCTCCACTAATCATCATGTCCACCTCACTGCTGGATCTCAGCAACGAGATCCTTCAGCTCATTGGAAGGTATGTCAATCAGGATCTAGCTATACCTTTACCTTCATATGGACCACATTGGATTCCAAGACAAAATCTCATCAAACCCTCTACTTCAAGGGATATCAGCGCGTACAGGGCAACATGCAGAAGAATTCGAGACTCCTGTAGACTTGAAGGTGTACATGTAGTCGTCATGCCGTCTAACGGTCTCACTTGGGACAGTGAAATCTCGGAAGATATGAAAAAAGCAGTCAGGTAAGTCTCAGTCCAAGGATACCAAACAAGATGAAAGTGTTGTAATTGAATCTTCATGTCACGCTAATATTCTGCATTCTCTGATAGTCGCGTCTCGTTCGCTGAAGGGTCGTATCCCAATAGATTTTCGAAAATCACACCTTGGTTAAGTTTCATTGACTCAATGTCTCAGTTACCCAGATTGGAGGAAATGGAAATACTTGGGGGACGACCTTGCGCATCTCATGCACTTGGAATGGGAATTTACAATCCACAATCAGGAGACACAATAGAAAGCTTAAAACGTAATTTAAACAAATTACAAATCTCGAAATCAGTAAATGGTTTAACAAATTTATCATCACTTAATATTGCTACTGAACAAATTTGTCAATCATGTTCAATTTTTTTAATTCAAAATTTGATACCTCTTTTACCAAATTTAAAATACCTTAAAATACTACTTGATATTCCACATAATCGTGAAATTTGGGATCCAGTAAAAATTTTCAAAGAACCTTTTAATAAATGGAAAGAAATTTATGAAAAAGATTATATACCTTTAGAAAAAATTTATATACAATACCCTTATTCTGGAAAAAGGGAAGTATGGAAAAATTGGGGAAAAGTAATTAAAATTTGTTTTAAACTTTTTCCTAAATTAAAAGAATTTCATATAACAACTTTTAATAAAATTCGACAAGAATTGAATTTTGGTACTTATTTAATTTGTTCAAAGATGATAGTAAATAATAAATCACTCTCTTCCACACAGCCTTTAAAAGGTGGACATTTGAAAAGATGGAAATTTGAAGTGATGAATATGGAAGATGGAGATTGGAGAGATTCATGGACATTCGTAAGCTCATTAACACGGTTTTCAAATTTGTTAAAAATTAAACTCAAAGATTAAAATTGATAATATAGGAAAAAATGATAAATTACCTTCAACCACCTCCTACAATTCGCCTATTTGATCCAGTAATAGTTATTCAACCTGGAGAATCACGACCTTATCAACTTCCGCAAAACAGTGATCAAAGTACCAATTCATATGATTCATCCAGATATAATGGACTGCTTATGAAATATGAAAATTTACTTATTGAACAGATAACGGCTGCTGCTGAAGAAATGATAGAATTAGTACCTTCACTTGAAGAAGGTGCATTTTGGGAAAGAGGAATTGAAAATTCATACGATGATTGGTATAGATGGACATGGAAGAAGGTTATAATCAATGGTGTTATTACCGTCGAGACTAGCAAGAAGCCTTTTATCTTGAGTAAAGATAGGTTCAAAGTGACGTCACTCTCAAGAGATACACTCAGATAAATGACTCCAGGATGGGGTGACTCAATTGGACGATTGCGAAACCAGTGATACCATCGCAGCTGCAGCGAAATAAGAGTGGATAAAGAGAAAGTAGATGACAGAGATGTCAGATCTTACTGGACGATTTCATCAAATTGATAAGCATTTGATGGCGATCTATAGCCCGAAACGAAGGTAAAGATTCTTTGAGCACTTCATGATCACTTTGGAAATTGACAGAAAAACTCAAGGCAGTTGTAAAAGGTAGACAAGATTTTTCAAAACAATTGAACAGATGGTGTTGTCCAATTGAACGTGAGTTGTAGGGAAATATCGCAAGGTTGGTATTGATCCAATACCGGAAAGTAGTACTGAATCGGACTAGTACTCGTGAAGAGACTTGTCCGGATTGGAACAGGTCTCATCATTGTCAATCAAAGTTCTTCAATCGGTCTGGTATTGTCTCAGTCTCGCCGATCAACATGAAACGAAATGCATAATTATACATGTACTCTACATCTCGGGCGACTGTTGGCGTAGATAGCGGGAAGGTATTGTAGGTATTGTAAAATTGAATTCCTTGGTCAGAGATCCTTACTCTGACCATCTTTATTGCTCATCCAACTCTCAGAGAATCTCTCAAAGTCTGATTCCAAAGCAATAGTCACCTGATCGATTGTTCTTTTACAAGTCCATTCCCATCTCATCCATGAGCTAAGTCCAAAAACTTCTTCAGTATCTTCGTGAACCCAAAAGTATCCTTTTTCCAATGATGGAACAGCTTGGGCAATTAATTTAGCAGCGGACCTCAAGGGAGATTCGAAATGTCCGTACGATCCTTTGTTTGTCGCTTTATGAAGAACCGGATCGTATATAGCCTTATGAGAAGAGCGATATTTTTGGTAATCGGTCTTTCTCTCTGTTTTCGAGGGAACGATCACTAAATCCCAATCAATTGAGTGTATTTCGCATTCAATCAAACAATCCAAGACTCGGAGGTTTTTGAGCTGAGAGAGTGTTACGAGGAATTCGTTCTATCGTGATCATAATGAATATCCACGTCAGCTAAACGTTCATATACATTCGGGATGAGATCTACACACAAGCAGCTGATCAGAGCCCTCCGGAAGATTGTCAAATTCAATCATACGGTAACCATCATAATTGTTGTCTGTCATCTTGAAAGTCCAATCGGACGTGGCCGTCTCTTGTAGACAGTGTAAGAGATAGGAGGCTTTTACCACGCTACTGCTATAGGTAGCCATGTGTAGCTCCTGAAGGTGTGGACAGAGCCTAACAATCTCGGCCAAAATCGTATTCTTGTGAGTATGATTGAAGTTCCTGATTGACAGCGTCTTGAGCTCTTGATTGACTGTGTCTGACAGGACACGTTTCACAACCGATTTGGCCATACGATCAAATTCTGGTGGCGGCGCGAATTTAAGGTGCTTCAGAGCGGGTGCAAGACGGATGAAGAGTCTCGGTACGACATCGACACAGTGCTCACACTTCGTTTCGATTGAGAGCGATACCAGGTAAGGCAGGGGCGCTTGCACCGAGTTTGTGATATCATCTAAAGTTGTTCTTTCATCGTTTCTGTGATCGCAGAGGGGATTGCCAACTACGACTAGCTCTCTGAGACTAGTGAGATCGCGAAGAAAATCGATAGTCGTGATCCATATTGGGACCATGTCATTTTGATATCGAGAACCATTAGATAAGGGGTGCTGGGTTCTCCTTGAAATGTCGAGGACTAGGCGACTAAGACGTTGGCATGGCCTGGATCAGCATTCGAGAACAGGGTGAATTTGGGAGAACGCAGATTCTCAGAGCACTGACGTGATTGCTTTTTTAACTTGTTCTGGTCCCTTGATGGACCATTTGAGTAATTTTTGCCAAGAGTCCATCTTCATGTAAAGGTTCTTCAGGGTACAAATATCTCTCAGGCGTCGGGATACCAATCTTAATTTGAGGTAATCATGTTGGACTTTTGGGCTGATTTCGCTAGCAAAGTTTGCCCAATGAGGATTGAATGATGGAATAGGTACTTCATGGTCGTAGTGGACGAAATAAGCGATTCGTTGAATAATCTCATCGCTGAGATCGAGAAGGTTTCGGGGCATGTCGTATATGGAGTTCGTGAAGTGTGTGATGTGTATGCAGTATTCTGTGTTTGCGGAGTATGTGATGTATGTGGTTTATGTGATATACATCATACTATTGTAATACTATGAGATTGATGGTCGATTAAGATAATAAAGATGATCGAAGAGATTGAAAACATTGAAGAAGAGAAAGAAGAAAAGAAAGAAGAAACGAGGTGATTTCTTTTGATTATTGTGTGGAAGTTGACTGTATTTAATGTCAACCTTGATGTACGTTGATTGATAAATCTACTTTTTGAATTGAATATTGCGCTTTGACCATTGTTCAACCCTTAGCCTTCCTCTGGTCTAATCATCATCCGGGTCCTGATTTTGATAATCTGGATCACCTTCACCTTCCCTATTAACCATCCATTCACTAGCAAATAATTCCACTACAGGTTCAATTTGTATATCCCCTTTATCGTCCTTATACCAAGACCACCTTCTCCATATATGGGCAGATTCACTATTATAATCATAAGGATATTGCCAAAAATATCCATTCTTTAGACTTGGTGCCTTTTCAACCATCATACCAGCTGCTGCAGCCATTGCAGATGCTAATCTAGGTTGAGTATTCTTGTATTTCGCTAATGAATTTCTCATTCTTTTTTGATAAGCTTTATATTCACTCGCTTTTTGTTCATCGTGCGGTATGACATTAGGTGGCCAACCTTGATCTATATGAGGGTTGATTACGCAATCAAAGGTTTCAAGGTGTGGGTATTTTGATAATTTCTCAAGGAATTCAGTCTAAGCAGGTCTCATATGATCGTTAGCGGATACATCATTTGTGGATTACAAAGCTATGCAAAGGATGAATTTAGACTTACCCAATCCTTGTTGTCTTCCCAATCATCACCCTCGTCTTCATCATCAGACAAACCGGTAATCCAATTTCCAAAGAGCTTGAAAATCCACTGTTTACCATGTTTCCCATCGTTAAGTATTATTCGTTGCCCACCTAAAAAGAATCCAGGTTCAAGACCATCCGAATCACATTTGATCATATGCAATTCTCTCAATTCCGATCCCCATATTGCTAGATCTTGTAATTCCTCTTTAACAACAGTTTCATTATCTAAAAGCAATGCTAAAGTTTTCAGACCCAATTTTCTATCTGGATGACGTTCTTCCCAAACTTTAAACATCGTTTGCCAATCATCACCATACATAATTGTTGAAAACATCTTTATATGCTGTATTTTTGTACAAGCGGGAATAAAAAGTCCTGGTAATTCTTGAGCACAACGTGAACAGCGTATTTCGAAAGCAAGTGATTTCAATTGAGGTAAGAAGTCTAATGGAGGGCATTTCAATTGACTTGTCATTGTGAACTTCGATCGATGTTGACATAATGGACTATGACTCAGGTAAAGTTCTTCAAGTGAGGTTAATCTTGATAATAAGGAGGTAATGGTTGACCAAGTTGGAATTAAAGGGTAAATTCCATGTCCACTCATATCAATTTCCGCATTTTCATCTAATTTCTTCAACTCAGGAGGCCAAAATTTCCATTCTATATCTATTGATAGACGTCTAGTACCAGTCCATACCATTCAGCTTAGTTCTATTAAGATGTAGAAGAGCAATGAGATATTGCTCAACTCACCGAATTCCTTTCACAACACTATCCGGAGCATCAGCCATCCATTCTAGCACCCTTTGCCATGATCTCAAGAACAAGTGAAGACCTTTCAAGCTACATATATCCCTAACCCTCTTACAACTTGCTCGAAAAGCTAAATAATCCGTTGCTAACCCTCTGTCTAATTCAGTAACGAAATTCGCCCAGTGAGGGTTGAATGAAGGTAAAGGCACATCGTAATCCCGGTGAACAAAGTAGGCGATTCGATCTATGATATCGTCACTCAGATCGAGGAGATGAGTAGGTACTGGAGACATGGAATGAGTGGTAGATCGCAAGGTTTTCTTCTAACAGTAGAATTGTTGAAACTCGTAATCAAAATTAAGCAATAACAAAGATAAAGTCGACCGGTCGACAATCCGGTGACTTCCCGCCTGCTCGCCGGACTTGTCCGCCTGCGACATCTGATCTTCGCATTTCATTAAATAAGAGATATTTTAACAGGGATTTCGTCGCTATTCATGCTGAGAAAGGAAACAACAGTCAGTCAGATCATCTATGTATCATGACGTCTTTATTCTTTTATTATGACCAAGATGAATGATCAAACGCTCCCTTCTTCCACATTCCAGGGAGAGTGAAAGAGATCAAATGCCTGACATGATTTGCATACGAGATGCTGGAATATAATACGGTCTTCACATATTCAGGAACGTGAGTATGGTCAAACAATCCACCAACAACGAAGTCGATGCCCAACTTAATTCGAGCAGCCCCTAAGCTCTGAAATCAGCAATTTACCAGCTAGTCTATCAACGCTGTCACACTTGCGTACGCAGTCTAAAATGGACAGCGAAGGAAATCAGGATCGAAGCGGCTCGGATACATGTCTACTCGGATCATCTTGACTCCGTCTTCTTGTGTCACCTGGTCCCATCTTCATCTGTACCACTCTTTAACCTCTTTTGCGTAAGATTGTGGGGTCATTCCGAACGGTTCCCAAAAGTAGCCGGTCTCCAGGTCTGGAAGCAGATCAACGAATTTTTCGGCAACAGCGACCATAGCCTATGCGAACCTCGCTTCATATTCGTTGATGTCTTCGCACAACCTCCTCCAAGTCGTGTAAGGGCTAGATGAGAGTTTGAAGCCCCGCCCGGGCTCGAAATGAGGCCGGGACTGGTCGATGGTGAATGAGAATGCTGGATCAAGCGTTCTCAGGTGCGAAAAGCCGCTCAAGAGTTTTAGCCATTGTTCCTGTCCAGCAATTTACAGTCAGCTTGATTCTCTCAGAATGGGGCACGATTGGTTTTACTGACGCACTAGCTGATACTCTGTCTCCAGCTCAGGTGTGTCAGCGAAAAGGGCGAAACCTCCATCGAAAGAATTCCACATATCGAATTCTAATGTCCATGCCGTTTGAGTCGAGGTCGGTTTGCTAGCTCTGAGGTGAGCGCAAGTATTTAGAACGCCAAAACCGCCGTAGTGGCAGTTGATGTTCAAGCTTCGCAACCCTGGAAAAATCTTCGGGAGCGGACTCATGTAGCCATCCCCGAAGATGTCCCAGAAATCCATGTCATTGATGTTAAGATAAAGCTTCTGGACGGATTGCTGGGATGCCGTGTAGTCTCCTTTCTGCCTCTTTGCCAGCTCACCGAATATATTGTCATGCAAGGATGTTTTGATGGATTGAAGTGATGGCATATGAGTTAGCAAACGGTCATACGTGACCGCTCGGCAGTGTTCACACTTGTCGTCGTTGGCGAATGATAGTAATCTTGGGAGTGTGATAGGTCGAGGGCTTTTCAGGTGTGCGGTATCATTGTTCGAGCTGTCATGATTACAAATGGGACTCTGGGCGAGCACCAGATCCTCGAGGTTAGAAAGTGAGCCCAATAAGAAGATGAGCGCAGCCCATGTTGCCGCAATAGATCGCTCTTTCACGGGAGGGATATTAATTTCAAGACGTCTGCCAAAATACGAGAAAGTCAGACTCTGACAGGCAGATCGTACTTGTATGATATTCGCTTACCTAACCCCTTGGAGGATGTTATCGGGAACCATTGTCGTCCACACATACAATTGCTCGCAAGTCTTCAGGATGACATGGAGTCCTCGAATAGGGCAGAGAGCGTGTATTCTTTTACAACTTGATCTAAAACTCATATAGTCTTTTGATATTTCAGGATCGATTTCTGAAGCATAGTTCTCCCAGTGTGGGCCAAAAGAAGGGAGTGGAATGAAGTTATCGATATGTAGGAAGTACCCTATATGCTGAAGCGTTTCGTCTGACAAGTCGAGGAGAAAAGTTGACATGATGTGATAGCCTGTGTGAGTGGGTGATAACGAGAAAAGATACTTTTATGAAATCAGCTTCAATAGAGGTGTCTGGGATAAGGGAAGTAAGATGAAAGAAGAGAAAAAATAGAAGAATGAAGAAGGAAGAACAGTGAAGATGATCGTGAATATCGTCAGCTATTTAATAGGATTGGAGAATATCAATATATGCCGCTCGGGACTTCTCATTGATCCTGAGGAGGTCTGAGCGTTGGTCACATCATCGTCACGTGGTGGATCTATCATTGCATCAAAAACGCACAGGCATCCTTTCGACTTGTCATGCAAGTGTGCTATAACTTGTCATGACACAGACTCATTTTTGCATGTTTACTGACCTAATCACACTACCTAACCTTCTAGATTTCTGTCTCACTGAGTCGGTTCAGCAGTTGAACTCGAAGAAGGGTCAGAAGAAGTGACGGTGGATGTAGAATCATCTGCATTGAAACCAGCTCCCTTCGAAGACGTTGAGGTGTATGTGAACCCATCTTCTAATACCTTCCCCCAAGTGTTGGCGGTCGATTGGACAGAATCTGATTTTACAGTAGTAGCAGGTTGAGTTGGATAAAGTCCCACTGTTCTAGTTGTGGCGCTACTGGTACTTGTGCAGAAACTACGGGTATCGGTATAAGAGCATGTGGGATCACAGGAAGAAGTATGTTGTGTGGCAGTTTTGGAATCATAGACTGAATTTTGTCCGGGGTAGACTGTTGGGTCGGCTTTTTGCGGACCAGAACTAGTGGACACCGTCGAGATAGCTGATGTTTGCGTAGTAGAATAAGAGGTATGTTCGAGTGGTTGCACAGTTGCAGGATTAACTGTACCGTAATTTCCAGGTATGAGTGTGGTTGTATCGGTTGATGTAGTGGGAAGTTCGGGATGATCGCATTTGTATTGTTCTTCTGGATTGAGATTGCAATAATCAGTACAATTTGGCGGTCCATGTCCGTATTCATATTCTATTGCTCCTACGGTCGGTATGACAGATGATCTTTGGGCTGAGACCGGAATGAGAAGGTAAGAGATAAAGCCGATGATTATTTTTGAGAAATACTTGTGGGGCATACTGTCTGTTTAGGATAAATTAGAAATTAATATGTTAAGGAGTGTGACACAATATGTTATGATTTGAGCACGATCGTATCCTGTACAATCCCTTTATGATGAGTAGTCTTACTAATGTATATTTCTTAGCTGATACAGAGAGGAAACAAACAAATGATAAACTAAGGCTGGAGATATATAACCACAAAGCATGATCTGCGGTTCATGTTGAAAGTATGACACTCATCATCCTTTATGCAGGAAAGTATGAAGTTAATCTACCTTTGATTGTCTCGACTCCATGTCAATGAATGAAAGGATCATCAAGTTTGATGGCTATTCCACTGAGCGATTTCATCACGATCAAAGGAGTACCCCCTGTCAAGCCTGGGAGACTCTGCTGCAGGTACTGTATACACCATGCTTACTCACGATTCTTCCACAATGACGGTCTAACCTCCTCACAAAAAGCGGTCCGTGCCACTCTGCCACTAGCGAGCGTGTGACGCGTAAAGTAACAACTGCACGCGTTTGATTTGATATGTGGTTATGAACATTACTTTTTGCTTTTTCATGACCGCAAATCTGTAACGTTCGTTTCACATACAAGTGGGAAGGGTTCATTCGTAGGACATAAAAGACCTCCTCGTCAAGATCAAGATTGTAAGATGGCCCATCCTATTGACCCGGTCAATCTGAAACCTATTCCGCCTTTGCAAGATTCTTATTCCTACCATTCGAAATTACCTGATTCTGTAGATGGGCAAATTAAAGATAGCGATGAAGGGTGGATAATGGGAATAGATGAAGCAGGACGAGGGCGTGAGTGAACCCTTCCTAGAGCACGTGAAAGTAATAGTCTGCAATTAGAGTAGCTAATATAAGATCGTCATTGTACTTAGCCGTTCTTGGTAAGCTAGCTTTCCCGTAGATATAGACCTGCGAAAGAGATAGCTTATCGTCTTGATCAGGTCCAATGGTGTATGCAGCTGCGTATTGCCCGATGTCATTCAAGGACACACTTGAGGGGATGGGATTTGATGGTAAGTCTAATCATTGGATTGATCCTGTTTTAATCAAGAAAGAAAGGGTATGATGGACCAACTAACTATTCCGAACTTCTAGACTCAAAAGCTCTTTCGGCGGATACTAGACAATCTCTGTGGCAGTCATTCGATGATAATATCGAGCTATGTTATTCATCCACTTCGTTGTCCCCGCAAGCTATCTCAGCAGGGATGTTAAGGAGGATACCCATAAATTTGAATAGACAGGCGGAGGTGAGCTCATCTCGCATAAGTTTAGCTGCAGAAGGATAGCTCATAAGCCAAAAAGGATGCGACAGTTGGATTGATCCAGTCAGCTGTAGATCGCGGGATCAACATAAAAGAAGTGAGTTATGGATTTCATATATTATCTTACTGTGCTCGCTCTACACAACTATACCACTCCTGCCGGGCTCATCGCTAATTGGGGAACTTTTTAGTGTTTTGTTGACGCTTTAGGTCCCGCTCCACAATGGCAAGCTCGCTTAACAGCAATATTTCCACAGATCAAATTCACTGTATGCCCAAAAGCAGACAGTTTATTCAAGATCGTTGGTGCCGCTTCGATAGTTGCTAAAGTGACGAGGGATAGATACGTTCATGAATGGGTTGATCCGGAAGATGTCCTACCTAATGGGTGAGAATTAATTTCCGTTTTCCCGCATGACCTTACAAGTTGATGTGCTCATCATCGTACGATGCACCCCGAACGTTATATATCAAGCTGACCCCGTAGCTGTATAACGTTATTTAGGTCTATACCTAACTCCAAGAAGAGAAAAGCAGAAGATCTTGAAATCGATGACGAAGATGAGTTAATTAAACAACCAATAAATAGAGGATCAGGATATCCATCGGATCCTAAAACTCAAGCTTTCTTAAAAGAAAGTATAGATCCTATATTTGGATATAAAGGTATAGTGAGATTCTCTTGGGCGACTATCAAAGTTTTGTTAGATAAGAATGGTGTGAATTGTAAATGGTATGCTCGACTAACTCTCCATTTTCATTTCCAGCCGTCAGATCTAATTGATGTTGATTTTAATGACTTAGGATTGACGATGATTCGCAACCTTCTGCTTCAAGTTATTTCAATCCAGATAACGATAATGCCAAACCTAAAATATGGAAAGATTTGGGTGTTTCTGGAGTGGGTGAATTGTAGATTGTTTGAATTAGCATCCAATTTTTGTCTGTGTAAACACTTGTTGTATTTATAAGGAAATGCGATGCGATGCATGATAATCAAAACAAGTCATATAAAATACATTGATGTGAAGACGAGGGAGATTTATACCGCTTTATTATCTCTTAATTTTTTCATTTCTTCCCTTGTACCTCTTTCATAATATTTATCACCTAATAAAACACATTCAAAAATATTTGTTGTAAAAGGATTTATAAGTTGAGGATCATTTAAATCAGGTTTATAAATTCCATCATTTAATTTATCTTCTGTATTTAATAAACATTCTAAATTTGGTTCTTTTGATAATAATTTTCTTGAAAAAATTAATGATTTTTTTGCTGTAATTGTTGGAAAAAATAAAGAACATTCAATTAATCTTTTAAAAAATGAACCATATCTATAATTTGGTGATTTACCAGAAGTTTTTGAAAAAAAACTTAATTCTAAACATTTAAATAATAAATCAGAAATTGATAAATTGTTTATATTTGAATTTTTAAAATTTTTTAATCTTAAAGGTGGATCTTCAATATTTGGATTTAATGAAATTGGTCTTAATAAATTAAATAAATCATTTATAAATTCACTTAAATCAATATTTAATGCTTCTCCTTGTCCTGATAAAATTTCAAATGCAGTTAAAATTGATAATAATCTAATTCTAATTTTTTCTTCTGATTGAATTTGTGTAATATTTGTATTATTTCCTTCTTCTTCATCATCATTTTCTATTTCATCTTCATGTGCTTGTTCACTTATTATTCTTCTTAAAACTGCTAATAAATCACGGAAGAAATCGATATTTATGAAATGAGCATAAGCTGATATACCTTCTAAAGCTGAAGAAAGTAACGGTGTTCTAGTTGGAGATTTGAGGATTGAAAAGTATAAAACGAATAGATTCTTCAGGGTTTCCGTTTGCTAAAATTACATCACGAGACATCAGAATGCATTCTTCCCATAGAAAATATATATAGCAGGAAAAGTTTGAACTCACGACTTGCGCTCTCTCCTCCTGATCAACTTCAGCTGCAGCTTCCTTCATCTCCTTTTCAACTTCTTTCATCTCTTTCTCCTTTTTCCTCTGATTTTTTGTTGCCCATTTCTTACGGATTTCAGATTTGAATTTCTTTCCTTTTATATCATCTTGTTTCTTATCACCTGATCCACCTTTAGCGTTTTTACCTCTCTTCATTTGATCTAGTTCGTTCCGTAATCTCAAGTGAAGCAGACAAGTCAGAACATTCGGATTGACTTGGAAATGCCTTTCCTTGATCATTCGCGCGATTAATCTAACGAGAGTTTGAGAATGTACACCTGTCAAATCTTCTTTGAACACCTTGATGAATGATTCTAACACTATATCCGAATCCTATTTCAGTTTCGATATTTTCGATATCAGCTGAATCCAACCGATACGAGGGAGTTATTCAATGGTGGTACTCACTCCATCCCATCCTTTCCTGCCTAATTTTCCTACTAACACACCCATGATATTTTCACTGAAGTTGAAATGCGTGATTGAAATCAACAATTCGCTCATACATCTCAAACTTAAGCTGGCGAGTGGTGAACGACCTGAATCACGATCTTATATTAGCTATTGCGATTATTCGCATGGAGCAGGAAATGACTAACGTTTGATCTCCTGCTCAAGCATCTTCAAATAACCCTTATAACTTTTTACCAACAGCTTCTCTCCTTCTCTCAATCGCTTGACTTCATCTCGCACTTTCTCAGCTTCCTCAATTTCGGTCAATTCTCTTATTCGATACCCTGTGATTCCGTCCTATCAGCTGCTTGATAGAGACTATTCTTTCAACGCTCGCTTACCTGGAACAAGATCTTTGTAGACTGCCAATTGCGATAAGAATGCTAAACCCCTTATCGAGGCTGGAACGGGTAATTTGCCTTCCCCATCTTCGAGTGAGGGGACCGAGGGCAAGGCGAAAGTCGACAATCTTGTCAAAACAGGACCCTATAATTGGTACGCCGCGTCAGCATCCCTCATTCTCCTGGTGAAGGTATGCTCTCCAATCCTGTATCCTCCATGTGCATCACCTGCGTTTTACACTTCTGCAGAGTCTTGGAACAAGCTCTTGGATCTGCCTTTCAAAGATCCGTCACACTCCCATCCACCATCTGAATACTCACAATATCAATCAATTCTCCACCCGCCAAGATCTCGGCACCAAGATTAGCCATCTGTTCCTTCGCAGCATCTAACCTTTCTGCGTTTTTCCATCCTTTTCGTCCAACAATTTCAGCTATACCCATTCTTCCAAATTTCCCTTTTTGTCCAGCCATAGTTTCAGCTTGTGCACCATCATCAGAATCATCATCTGCTTCTTCACTTTCCAATTCTTCTTCCGTATCACTTTCTATTGGCTTTTTAATTTGTTTCTTATTTTGAGGTACGGCAATTTTAGTTGATCCTTCGACCATTTGTATTTCTCCTGTAGGTAACTTAATAGGTAATCTACCTACTTCAACTTGATCTCCATTATCATTATCTTTCTTACTTGATTGTGAAGTCCATTTTGACCTTGCATTTAATTCATAATCTTCTTCTTCTTCTTTTTTACCTTTTCTTCGTTTTCGATCTATTCCATCTTCTTCTAATTCTTCATCATATTCTGATATGTTATCAAATTCAGCTATAACATCATCTTGATCTTCATCTTCTTCTTCTGTTAGATCCAATGAAGCTCCAGAATCATATACGCTATCTTCTTCATCTTCATCAGATCCCATTTCTAAGTCTGAACCTTCTACATCTGATGCAAGATCAGAATCGAATTCAGCATCAGAATCGAAATCGTAATCATCAGAATCAGAAGCAGCTTCAGGTAATGGTATTTTCAATTTTTGACGTTTGACTTTCGGTAATGGCTCGCGTGATTTAGATAGGTCATGCAATCTCTTAGTCTCTTTGACAGTTCTATAAGCAAATACTAAAGGTTAATGAATTACTCTTTTAACCAAAAAAGACAAATTGACGAGTTCCTCGAGGATCGATTCTGATTGTTAATTCATACTCACCTCGATAAAGCATTCTCATCAACTCCAACTAAAAATCTAGCACTACCAACATCTAAATCTTCATCTTCACCTAAATCATCTTCATCAATATCTGATCCTGAAGCATAATTCGTTTTAGGAATTGGAATTGATTTTTGGTCTCTTAGTTTAATTTTCTTA